>NC_071095.1:2065425-2805425 GCF_027358695.1 Spea bombifrons | reverse complement strand
GGCCACCTTGTTGGATTTATCCATGGTATACATGCTACTGGCCGTCTGTTGACCTATCTGGGGGGACATCTTTTCCCACACTCCATCTTCTGTCCCTAAAGGGTAGTCCTCAGGCTCCGTAGTCAAAATTCCTTTATTTTTTCCCTTCTCGGGGGTGGTCTGCATGTACGGTCCGCCATTATTAGTTTCACTTTCCTCTTCTTGTGTCTTTGTTGACGAGGGATCTGCAGCCTTGCTGTGTTTGGGACCATCTGGAGAGGTTCCAACAAAAGCTTGCAAGACATCTGAGATGGGGACGCTGTAATGAGGATAGTAAAACAAATCGTGCGGGATAATAGAGATTTTAGCATCGTCTGCGCCGTCTGTATCAGCTGATTTTAAAGGTTGGGGACTTGGTTCAGGTGTGCTCAGACAAGACTTCTGAAGAGATCCTTTATGGTCAGGTGTATCTACTGTCATGGCGGTACTCGGTTTATGTGCTTGGAACACAGTATTCTGTTTTGGATGGTCGCTGTCCGGAGAGTTCTTGGCAACGTGCAACACATACTTGTATAAATCCACTTCTTCCTCTGGAGTAGTAGGAGATAACGTTTCACCGTTATCAGATATTATTGACAGCTTCTGCCTACCTTCATCTGGCTTCCGGCTTTCCAAGATATTATTACGTTTGACATTATCTTCGTTAAATAAAGTAATTGGTCTCGTTTCTGGGCCCATGGAAATATCTTCCAAAGAAGAAAAGCGGTCGTCGCTAACCTCGTAATTTAGCTCTTGCTCTGCTGATGCCGACGAAAGCGGACTTTCAGCCATACAGTCAATGTCGTTGGTGGGACCTTTTCCATTTGTGATGTAAAATGGCTCCTTGGCATCACCTGAGCTCGGCACGTAGCTGTCTACGATGGCTTTCCTGCCATCAGCAGATACTGTTCCGGGTGTTTTTACAGACCTATTAAAATTGTTCTTTGGCGTTCCTCCTCCGTTCGTGATAGGAAATCTGCCCTTAGCATCTCTTTCCAGCGGAGGAAAAGGTTTGTAATCTGTTGACGGCGGCGAAGGATTTTTGTGGATGTTCGGTTCTTCTGTTATGGAGTATTTCATGCAGTGGTGCATGTCTGTAGGAGTTATATGGGATTTGTCCAAATGCATGACATGGTTGCCATTCTCATTGTTATCCACATTTATAATCGTGCCTTCCTCTTCCGTTGGTCCATCCTTATAATGCACGTACGTCATTTCCAGTGGGAGATCTTCCCTTTTATTCTCTCTATAATCGTCCTGTAATTTAAAGGGTACAGCTTGTAACCAGGTTTTTTTAGTAAATTCTGTGTACAGCTTAATAAAACTTTTTTTTTCTTTTCACATGACAGGTCCATATAAAATCCAACATTCTGGGGTGTAGCACATTTCCTACGACTAAGAATCAGAAGGTACTCACAGCGTCGAGCTCTGGGAAGTGCTCGAGAAATTGAGTGACGTACGTCATGATGGATTGTTCATCAGGTGAGTCAACCATGAGATCTAACAGAAAAGAATGTGAAAAATAATTATTTCGAGCGTGTTCTGGAAATGCAACTGTCACTTTTTGACACGTTTCTGTGCAAATAGAGTGTGTTATGGACTTTTAATACAAGATAGACAATATTTATAAAGGCAAAACTAAAATTATTGTGGCATATACCATCCTCACGCATACTCATTCTTCAGGACAGGGGACACTACAGGACAGCAACAGAACGCTGTCTTTAAGGCAACATTCTGGTGGGATTTTAGCACATCTACTAAGCACGCTTCTCACTAATATAACTTTTCCGAAGTTTTGTTTTTCCTCTAATACTACCAAACACAAATGTTTGCACTCCATAAACTACAAGCTACCTTCGGGCTCCAAAAGTCTGGGTATATTGAGAGATTTTTCAGCGATGTTGAAGGCATCTTCGAGGTTATCTCGTGAAGACCTCTCCAAAGCTTTCTTTATGTCCACCAAGCTGAAATCTATTGCTTTTATTATGGCTAAAAAGGCAAGACCACTTCTCCAGCTACCGGCAAAATCCTGAACGGCCACACCGTACCTTAATAGAAAACAAAAAGAAGAAGACTGGGTCATGTCTCTAGATCACATTGAACAGAATAGATATTTATTTTTACAATTAATTTCTTGGTACAATAAAAAGGGGGAAAAGGAGATGGGGGAGAGTAAGGTGTAGAGGGAGATGGGGATTAAGATGGTGAGAAGAGTAGATCTTAGTGGGACAGAAGCATGAATGTGTGAGGGGGAGATAATTACAGGGAGGGAGCACATAAAGGAGTGAGAATGAAAATAAGGGAGAGACAGTGATAGAAGGGGAGAGCGAGGAGAGGGAGTGTTCTTTACTGGTGTAGAGTATTCCGTGATATTTGAGTTTTATTGTTTGGAAATAAAACAAATTTATCTCCGCCTGCCATAAAATCAAATGTTTGTTTTTGCTTTTAAAATAGACTTTACAGATGTTACATATGGACGCTGGTCCCATTAATGTTTTATTTGCCTTGCTGATGTCAAACAAACCTTGACATATGTTCTTTGAATGCTCTACTGGGTACAGCGCATGCACGTACCTTTATGAGATTAACCCTTTCACTGTGCAAGGGGCATGAATCATATTGTTAATAGGTTTCTCAATGCGTTTTCATTAAACGGCCCGTCCGGGTCTGCTGCCGGTCACAGGGATAAAGTTTATCAGCATAGCTGCTTGTCATACGGACTACGTCTAGAGAGCCTTCAGTGGGTTCTTCTTTTTACTTGCTTTAAAACTTGTTTTTACTTTATTTAAACATAATTTGTGAAATGGACATCCTTACATAGGTTTCATTAGTTTACTGGGCTCCTTTTAAAATACTGAAAACACTTTTTCTTGGTTAAACTTTTTTTTTTTTTTTCTAGAGTCTGTAAATTATATATCCTAAAACATTTTCTAAAGTATTTTTTAATATCTTATGTAACGGTTGAGGTTAGAAGCGGCCGCATTCCATCCCAGTAGGGAGATTAATAAAACCTGGAGCGTTAGTGTGCCTTGAGGACTGGCTGGCAACTTGTCTTAACAATAATTTACTGTAACTGGGGGCATTTAGGGTACAAATTATAAATCCAATTTCCTTAAACAAAGTTTTCAGAGTTCACATAAGGCTGCATTCAATCCTCCACCTTCAATACACATTTACAACAAAATATAGTAATCTTTTGTATTTTTTATAAAACTATATATATTTAAATGTATACACCATGGCAGCTATTGCCCTGTGGGGTCGTGCGCACTGGCCAATCGCGGTCTCTTACTTTCTTGTCCTTTGTTGAACCCAGTTGAGAAGCGCTTTGATTGCTTTGCGCTGATCCTTAATTGAAACGGACAAGCTTTTCTCCGTGCTGGGAGTGCTGGGCTGAGACGTTTCCGACTCGGTCCCGCTGGGCAACGAGGATAAACTAGATGAAGACGACATTCGGTTTAGGTTGCCTGTGAGTTCTTTAATCTGCGTTCAACAAAAGAAAAACCATAAGGGGATGGAGATTTTTTTTTAATGAGACAATGCAAAAGAGGTCTGAGAACATCCTGTGGTTACAAATGTGTCGAGATCAGGGCAGGAAGAATCTGGCATGATTCAGGGTTTAGTACCCCTTTAAATTAAATGGGAAAACTGGTCACAAATCTGGATTAGCATTTTTTTTTCCTGGCTACGTTTTGCATTTCTTCTGAAAAAGTTCTACCTGCAAGAACAAGATGATGTTCCAGATCAAGCCAAGAACCAGCGAGGGATTCCCATCTGCAATTTCTGCTGCGTCGATGCTTACCAGCTTTACCTGGAGAGAAACATGTCTTTAGAGAATAGCCTCCGACAAAGCATGGGAGCCTACAACATATGCCTAACCCTAAAGGCACCTTCAACCATTCTGTCTTCACAGTAGCGTGTAATATGAATAAATGGAATGACAGGCCTGGTGCTATACTTGTTTTGTGCGGATTCATTAACTCATTAGAGGAGGAAGTTTACTGAAAAGGTGGTAGATAAGCGAATCGCCCTCCCAGGAGAGGAGACGTTAATCCACTGAAAGAATTTAAACATGCGTGGGATAGGCATATAGCTCCTGAATCTAAGACGAGACTGATTAAGGTTTGACTCTTTACAGCAGGAATGATTGGCACTCTAGACGGCGGAATGGTTCTTATCTGCTGTCAAGTTTTTGTTTTATAGAAGGCTGCCCCCCTCCTCCTCCCGGGAAAGGTATCGACCGCAGCTCCATCGAAATCAAAAGCCTACAAGTAAAAGGCAAATCTGATTGAGTCTGAACTCATAAACTGGAATCTGCACAGTTTGCCAATTCCAGCTTAAATAAAATCTTTCTGGTTCAAGGAGGCCGTTAAACCCCACAAATCCGATCAGAAACCATGGCGCCCGCCCACTCCTACTGAGCCGAGGAAGTCACAGGGTCGGGCAACTTTGTGTTGGCTAAGGATGACGGGAGTCTCGGCTCAGAAACATGATTTAATGTTGCTGGCTTGCACAATTCTAAGAACAATGCCTCCACATAGAACAATGGGAGTCGTGTTAGGCCTAGCAGACAGGCCCTGGGCTTTTTTGTTACCCATGGTGTTTAAGTGTTATCAATAAGCTGTTTACTTGCAAATGTCAAGGAGCAGGGTATAAATGGATGGACTTAGATAGATATATTTTTAGAAGACCTAAGCAGCGTACATTACATCATGGAGTCTCCTTGCCGAAACATTTTCGGGCCATTCAATCTTTATATCATCTTCCCCCATAGCCAACCTTCATGCTCTTGGATTGTGGTGGGGCTCCCGTGGCCCTGTGGTTGTCTAACATGCATAATCAATGGGATTTTTGCTTTCAGTGAAGGTACAGGACATCGGTGATCGAGTATCGACGCCATAGGGTTCTTCTGAAAGCTTAAACCTACTTGCAAGTCCCCGGCAGATGTGGTATGAGGGGCCCGCTCCGCTGTAGAACCATTCCCCAAATAAATAGAACGTCCATCGAAAATAAAGACGAGCTTTTGATAAGTTTCAACAAGGCCCACCATGAGTCTAATCTAGAATGGCCGCCAGACGTTCATAAGCTGCGTCTGCAGAAACCTGCCCATTGATACAAGTCGCTTGTTACGATCACAATGACTCACGTTGCTGTCTTCCAGAAACTTTAGCGCCTTAGCTATGTTGTTGAGCCGGAATATGCGATGAGCTGAGGATTTGTACTCGTGGAGCTGGAAGGGGGAAAAAAAAGAGAGTTGTATTCACTGATTATTGGGCAGATGTCATTCAAATCAGGATTTATCATAAAAATGAATGGAGCAAATTTGACGGCGCAGTCTTTATGGATTATAGTAAAGCTCCATCTGGCACTGCGGTGTTCAAAGAAAAAAAAAAAAAAGATGGACAGACCAACAGATGGATCCTGTTTATAGGACTCTGTAAACTGAGTTTGCACCAAACATGCGTGTGTTACAATCTATCAATATTAGGTATAACTTCTGCCGGCGATAGTTCCAGGAACGGTACAGAGAGAAAATGTCAGCTTTCGAAATATATTTGTGTTCAAGTCACACCTTTAAACGCTGAATACATTATTGCTATGTTTTGGTGGATTCGGACTCGTATTGGGAATTTTGTATATCTGAAAAGTATAAGCCTTTAATTTTGGATTATCGAGCTGCACTGCAAAAATCTGTTAAAACACATTAAAGGATACGAAAGGCTAATGACTATAAGGGTCCTACTTGGTTTAAATTAGTAATGTTGAGCAATCAGTAAACACATTCTATTGGTTTCTATGGTCACTGCTCCATAGTTAGCCTCAAAAATATGGCTGTAAGTAAACAGAATTGGTGATTTTGCACCTGATGATAAATAACTGAATATTTCTCACTTGAGACGTGGAAGGCATATATTACCCCGTTAACTTACCAATCTCTGCCCTGTCAAGACTTCCAATAAAGCCATCAGGATTTTTCCATCTTGAATATCAACAAACAGATCTTTCACTTCAAGCGGTGGGCAGCACTACGAAGACATGATGAAGAAACATCAGGAACCGAGTTTTACAACATTGTGTCGCTGGCAGGGCTCTTTGTGTTTATTTGTAGGGTATCCTGACATATGCAATATGATCTCATCTTAGATATAACCACCAATATTTCATGGACATCCTACTAGCAAGTCTAGAACAGCACTCCGTTCTGCTTCAAGAGAAGTATTTTACAAGAAACCAGCCTTTTCCTTAGTCCTTAGTGTGAATGATATTTGTCCTTGAAGTGGAGCCATGTTGCACTTCTTATAAATTGTTAGAGATTAAGTAGCCAGGGGGGGGGTTATTATAGGACATTAAGAACTGAGGGGAGCTAAATAAAAGTTATCTAACTCAATCCTTAAAATAACAGTCTACCATTATTAGGTATGGGCTGACGGTAATAACCAAACACGGATCGTTGCTGATCACAGAGGCTCCATACTGTTCACAACGAAATTAGATTCAGTGTCCCTCTCAAATACCCCTGGACAGCCTTCCAGCTGGACCACAAAGCTGGATTTCCCTTTGTGTGTTTAGCCGGCAAGGGGGAAGCATTTTCTCATTGCGCATCCACCTGAGCACTTCCTGGACCAGATGCTGCTGTACGACAGGAAAAATCTCCGCCCTTCCTGTTAAATTAACTGCCTATAAAATTTAAGTGTATTAACGTCTGTCAGCCTGTGGAAACATTTGCATATATTTCTGTAAAATGCTTCAAAGTGCTCTCTGATATAAGAGTTCTTTGTATCTCTACTTTAAAATACAAATCAGCAATTCTTTTCTAATCCTTTGATGGTTGATTCCCTTTAATGTCTATATTTTCTTTTTAATTGTCTTGTGGGAGTGAATATCCTGATTTCTTCACTTGGAACTTGATTTATAGTCAATACTTCTGTGCATCTTAAAGCCACCATTGGTTCATTATCAAACAGGGAGCATCTCCGTAATCCCTCCTTTTCAACTCAATTGGGAACTAATTCCTTTAAAATGAGATGGATCAAGGTAATCAGTGATGGAAGGCTTTTAATCAGAAAGCAGATGTGGACGTTCTCAGGCCTTCTCCATGTTAGCTTTTAGGAAGTGGATCTATACTGTCCATAAAGCTTTTTTAGAGTTCTGTGGCTACAATTACGCCAAGCACCACATGTGCGGATCATCAACATCTGCGCATGCGGTTGGCTCGGCATGAATATCGCATAGAAGTGTCACGTAGATGTTATGTCATGTAATTTTAAGTGCTTTAGTTATTTTCCCAGGGGCCATAAGGAACATGAAGCACCCGAGTAGTGCAGATCTGCTTTTAGGGCCACCATCGGAGTACAGTAAGGCTGTCACACCTCTTTTTATAAGGTTCTTGCCAGCTGTCATGACAGGTAGTCCTTTAGGGTCTGCAAGAGGTCAACTGAGACCCTACAAAATTCTGAACTGCCTCTACTGGAGTAACCCACACCATGATAACCCCATGAAACTGAACAGAAGGGATACTTAATCAAATCAAATGCCGAAATACATATACTATGTGAATGCCACAATTTAGCTAAAATGTCTAAACAAAGTAACCAGTGTGCCTTTGATGTCAGATTAGGTACAAAGATTGTTTAAGTGCTAGAGGTGCAGGTAATGTCTGAAAAAGTTTCAAACAAGGCAAGAAACCTATCCGTAATGGTATAGGTGAAATAAAATGCTTTAAGAATTGCCCCCCTCCCCTCTAAATACGTGAAAGCCGAAACTGTCAAAGTCAGACACATCCCGGATTACCGGGCTCTACTTTCTATGACGTAAATGCGGAAACCATACAGTAAGAGTGTGTGGTAGGAGGAATGCCGGAATTCTCTTATAATGCAGACTTTGATCACATGGTAGATCAGTTCACAACTACATGCGTGCTCCGTCATCAATCATTGTCTGATTGAGCAGTGCCATGCACACTTTACTGTCCCGTGGCAGTAATCCAAACAGTTTATAAATCACCCCGACCTGAGAGGGAATAGAGGATCTGATTGTGTGACTTCAGGGTCTGCCTACCCGCGATTGCCGAATGTGGACTCTGCTTCATCCGTTGACCTAGAGTTCTGGGAAGTATCATTCAAAGCTGATGATGTTTGGGAATTAGTTCCCCCCACTCGAGAGTTCACAGAACCAACATAAATCAATATTTCAGAAGGATAAAGGACAGACACTGTCAAGAAACCCATTAACTGCCAGTTCTCTTTCATTCTGGCTGCTAAATCCTGTCTAATGAAACTATTTTAGATCTGTATGCACATTGCTATACAGCCTTCCTGTCCACCCTCTCTGTCATAGGATTGTTTTTAATGCCACCTCCAGACCAGTTGCCACCAAAGATGGTCTCTTTTTTTTAGAGGAGAAGTACAATGGAAAAAATATTGTTATCCTAGAGTGTAAACCCAAGTTTTGTATACAGTAATGTAGGTCGGATTTGAGAAATCCTGGTTTAGTCTAATTTTGTGCCAATAAACTTTATCTGCAAATATTTTATGAGCTGATGCTTTATGGCTATGCTAATGAAGTCCATTCCCCCCAGATTTCATTAGTCACAGTTTCCGACTTGGTGACTAACACCAAGCGGTATCATAAGGCGTCAGGGGGGTTTGTCTAGTAGATTGGGGTCCACATAACAGAGCGAGAACTCATACAAATGGCTGATATTTTTAAAAAGAAAATAGCATAATCTTTTGAAAAACCTATTTTTAATTTACTAGTAATACGATTTTTTCTTGCCATATGATGGTATTTGGGACAAAAAGTGTCCCCATGAGTATAATTTTTCCTTGGAAGCATAAGACGTTGCTCGTACTGGATGTATAGGGTGATAAAGAAGCCTTGACTGGATCTATTCTGGGTTCCATATTCTTAAACCATTCGTTTGAAGAGTTTACCCTTTTTTCCCCCAGCATGCTGTTACCCACTCAAAGCTTAGTGCTCCTCAATCATCGCATGTGCCCCCTTCTGTAACAATTTAAAGAATATTTCTGAATTCTGGATAAGAAAAAGTCTTTTCATAAAAGCTTCAATTTTATTGCTGTTTATTATAAATGTTAATGCACTTAAGGCCCTTTAGAAGTGCAAACGGTTTGAGTGCCAATGCATTTCTCACACTGTTTCAGAAGCCAAATATGGTTTTATTAGGTACCAATGAAGCAGCAATGAGCTAAAATTAAATCTAGAATATGGAAATCTAAGTGCTTTTTATACGCAACAACATTAAGACTCTCCCAGCATCAAAATATAAGTTCAATAGACATTTTATATTCCGCTTTATCTGCGTTGCCAGAAGACGTGAAATGCGTCTGGTTCTTGATTTAGTTTTTCCCCCTTAAGCATTACTGAGTGCAGTTTAATGAACAATTTAGCTTGACAGCCAAACGAGGGGTATGAATATAACCAGGCAATAGTTTGCTTAACAGTTTTATGCCTTTTTTGTGTAAATAAGAAAAAAAGTAAAATTAAGGAAAAAAAAAAAAAGACACGGTCAGACAAACCAGCACTTGTAATGTTCCTAAGGTTTCATGGGGCTGGCATGGGAATAAACACAGACCAGAAGGTTTTCTGCATGATTTAATTATTCTTCGCACACTACCAGCTTTCAGGGAAACCAGCGGCTTCGTAAAAAAACCCTTGACGGCTATCAGCCACGGTTATTCGTGGCGCAGAGATCAATCCACGGAGGGAAATGGATGCGCTTGGCTTGGAAACTCCAAGAGACCAACTTTTTAGAAGTGATTGGAACATCTGCTCCCCTTTCCTCAATTGGCACTTTACCGAACGGCATTAAACTTAAAAAATAAAAAAAATGCTGGACTATTTTGATTAAAGAATATCAAATGAATATTGATGTCTTTTTTTTTTGGATACGTAGAAGCAGACTAGTATGGATCGGGTAGCTATAAAGTGTCCGTAATTTAGCCCTCTTCCTCAGTATATAAAATCCCACTGGCGGTGAGCTCATCTCTCATCTCTCTATTGATTATTGATATCAAAGTCTGTTTGAAGCCAATAATAAGAATCCCGATTGCCGGCTGCCAAGGAGAACCGAGAGCTCCAGATCTGTTGATCACCGATGAAAGGCAGAGCTATGTTAAAAATGCAACATTTAACGCTAGTAACTCCGAAACAAAACGATACAAGAAAGAGAAAGAATCAACATATTTCCAGATGACGCATCAAGTTCTCGCAGATAACATAGAAAGAAATGGACTTTGCAGTTTGGCACCACCTGGCACCGACACGCTGGTATGATTTCCCGGCACACGGATGGTTTACACAATGTTCACGCTGATTAACTAAAACAGACAAGCGTCCTACCTTCTCCAAATGTAGATTCATCCATCGGGTAAACGTTCTTTTCTGTACATTCTCCCGTTCAACTAAAAAGAAGAAAAAAAAAAAGTCTCTTAAGATGCTATTTCCCACGTTATAAGAACAACTAGAAGCCAACTATTTGACAGTAACAATACCTTTATTACAGGTGCTAAATATAATGAAGCATTGTAGCAATTTAGACGTTATTTCTCACTCTAGTGTCATAAAAATGACTATTGAATCAATATGAAATCAATATAATCAATATGAAATGCCATGACTATTTTATTGCTCTTCGAAGTTATTGGTGAATGGTAACTAATCTGGGCCAAGCCCAAATGGGCTAAAGTCGGCAGCCCGTGGCACAGAGATGCCCGCATCAACATTGAGCTGGCCCACAAAGAACGCTCCGGGGGTTTGCACCCTGGTATCTGTCACTCCGGGCGTCGAATGAAGTACTCTATAAATGAGTTTTAAAAAAATGGTTCACAATCCAGCCAAAAACGGTTATTAAGCCATTATGTCGTCACCCCTGTTACCAGACGCCCCGTAGCGGTAATCGTGCATTTGGCTGCGCACAACAGAAAGACCCTTAAGAGATCCCGTATAGTGTATTATGTTACTAAAAGTGTTTGCTTACATTCCGCAGAGCCCGATAAATCGTAGAAGTTCTAGGAACGAAATATCTCGTAGAGGTATAATTCAAAAAAGTATGTTCATGTACAATAGCCTTGGTCCGTCATCAAGTCAGCAATCTTTTTAATTTATTTTTGCTCTTAATGCGTTTATTGCAAGACTGTTCTATGTTTTCCCTTTTTTTTTTTTTTATTAATACTGGTTTAGAAGAAGCCCGGTAAGCAGAAAGCATCTCCTTCTAATGTGTAAAATATGAAGAGTATATGACTTGTTTACCACCATATAAAACCAGTGACAGATGTGCGAGGAGTGGTAACGCAAATCTGTTGAGTAGCCCTATGGTACTGAAGAGGTTAATTCATTAAGAATTAGAGAAGCTGAGGATATAAAACTTACTCTCTTTTTCTGAGGTTAAAGTAGAGCTTCATACCTCCCAATATTTTAAACGTTCAAAGGGAGACTTTTGTTTCGAGGCATGGTCATAGATGTTGCTAGTGGTGGGACTTTACCAAATCTGTGACCCATTAACGTTTCTCCTAACACACTTCTGCTGTTTCTATACACATTATCGGGGCTTTTAGGGCTGTAGAGCCGTCATACCCAGCAAACATTATGGGCACCTAGAAAAGAGGGGCATCTGGGGAGTTAAGAAGGATTTGGGGCTCAAGGAGGGACTGTGCCTCCATTAAGAACAACTAAAACCGCGTGAGGCGGCAGTGAGATGGGATTAAACCCTTTTTCATTGTTAATTAGTTTAACTTCAATTAAGTTCAATTCAAAATCAGCCAATTCCTACTGGCACAAAATGTAAGCACAAGTAAAAATAACTTTTAGAAGAAGAGATGTGGGATGTCTAAATAGGTCACATGCAGGCCCCTGGGCCTCACGCTTCTTATATGCCTATTTAAACGGAATCTGATATTAACTTTAGAATTTCAGTTATAAAAACAGTAATAAACAGTCCTTAGTCTGTTAGTTCAGCCAGATTTGTGGCTTCTGAGATTCATAAAATGAACCGCTACAACAGCGTATCGTTAATTTGCATACAGGGGCAGATTGGAATTCATAAATTCTACTCTTTCATCCCAAATACTGTGAAATACTTCTAGGAAAAAGACGCATTTTCCCTCATACTTACACAGCGTCCACCCAGTGATATGTTTACCAATGGAGGGTAAACAATACCGCTGCCCCTCTTTAAGAAATTGAGCTCTACGATATGACATGTTTTAACAGGCAGTTTTTGGAAGATCAATGATCTCACTTGTACCTAGCACATTATGCAGTGGGATACCAAGGGACATGATCGCCCAAGAGGGTCCTCTGCCACCCCCGGTTTTGTACAAGAGGGACTGCTGTCTGGTAGAACCTGTCACCCTAGGCTTAGGGCCTAGGTCAGGATAAGTCCCTGCGTCCACCTGCTCACTGCTCAAGTTCAAGGAATGCGTTCCACCCCCTAATCTGCTGCTAAGGAGTTAAGTAAAATGATGTACAAAAGCCCAGTGGAATTATTCTTGTTGAGATTCACATGAACTTTATTTCTGACAAAGTTTTTCACAATCTCAGGGGAAATCAATTGACGGGAATCTGTCGGGAAGAAATAGAAAAATTCATTTTGGAGCTGTAGAACCCCGTGATACCCTCATATCCAGCAAACATTCTTAAAAAAAAGACCACCAGGGAGGAAGAAGGGCACATAATTTCCCTCCTAAACGACTGGTCTTAAAACAGATTTTGTATATAGGACATAGCATTAAGCAACAAAACAGATACTTTGAAACATAATATTTCTTGTGTCACTGCTTGTCCTCTTAGATTTACTTTACGAGGTTCTCTTTTCATATCTTTTCTCCCGTTTAATTTAATGGCTTCCATTTATCCTCTGTAACAATCTGATTTTCAATTCCTCCAAAGTGAACTGGCCTTTGATGCATATTTAATGAAGACAAATCCAGTGTGCGTAGCTCTCTGGGTTTCAGAGGAGCTCTGTTCAGATATGATTATTTTATCTTATCCAAAACAGGAAATAATATTTAAAAAAAAAAAGAAAAAAAAAAACACATTTCCTGATTAACTCAGGACACATCAAATGAAATCACCCTTAATATGTTACATTAATGTTTTGAAAGAATGGTTGAACAGTTCTCATGAAATATCTAATGTGTATTATAGTATAATGTGTATTGTATTTGTATATATCACAAGAATGAACAAACACACTAATAACAAATTATTGTATTGTTGTTGTCCATATTGAGTACATCATTCAAACATTCACAGTGTGAATTGGAAAAAGTCTGAACCCCTAGCCTAATCACTTCAACAAAAGCTAACTGGAGTCAGGAGTTAGCAAACCTGGAGTCCAATCAATGAAACTGGATTGGAAGTAGGGCTGCAACTAACGATTATTTTCATAATCGATTAGTTGGCCGATTATTTTTTCGATTAATCAGATTAAAAAAATGAATGTAAATTTTTCATTTATTTAAAATAATTTAATAAACAAAATGATGTTAAATACAAACAGCAGAATTAAAAAACATTTCTTGTCTTTATTTCCCAACCAGCCCCCCCAATTTATGCACATTTGAGCCCAGGCTTGCCACGCTGCCTCCCACATATGCCACTCCACGCTGCCTCCCACATATGCCACTCCACGCTGCCTCCCACATATGCCACTCCACGCCGCCTCCCACATATGCCACTCCACGCCGCCTCCCACATATGCCACTCCACGCTGCCTCTCACATATACCACTCCACGCCGCCTCCGACATATGCCACTGTGCCTGATACGCCTTATACCCCCTGATACACCACTCCATCCTCCCCAGAGATGCCACACTGCCTCCCACATATGCCACTCCACGCTGCCTCCCACATATGCCACTGTGCCTGATACGCCTTATACCCCCTGATACACCACTCCATCCTCCCCAGACATGCCACACTGCCCTCCCCACATATGCCACTCCACTCTACCCCCAGATATGCCACTGTGGCCCCAGATATGCCTTATACCCCCTGATACACCACTCTGTCCTCCCCAGACATGCCACACTGCCCTCCCCACAGATGCCTTATATACCGTATATGCCTTATACCCCCAGATATGTCTCTCCATCATCCCCAGATATGCCTTATACCCCCCCAGATATTTCAGTCCCTTCAGAGTCACAGACCCGTTCGCATCACACTGACACCATACTTTTATAAATAAGTACTGAGTTAATCTTCACTGCCCCCAGGATTTAGATTCCCCTTAGTTTGCCCCCCTTTATCTCTAACTTTATTAAATTAACCCTCAGTCCTTATTAAATTAACCCTAAACACCCCATTAACCATAACTGCCCCTAAATTAACCCTAAACACCCCATTAACCACAGCATCCCCTAAATTAACCCTAAACACCCCATTAACCACAGCATCCCCTAAATTAACCATAAAGACCCCATTAACCACAGCATCCCCTAAATTAACCATAAAGACCCCATCAACCACAGCATCCCTTAAATTAACCCTAAAGACCCCATCAACCACAACAGCCCCTAAATTAACCCTAAACACACCATTAACCACAACTGTCTCAAATTAACCCCAAACACCCCATTAACCACAGCTGCTCCTAAATTAACCCTAAACACCCCATTAACCATAACTGCCCCTAAATCAACCCTAAACACCCCATAAATCATAAGTGCCCCTAAATTAACCCCCACCTCCCCTAACTTTCAGCAGCCAAAATATTAATGTTATACTTAGATGAGTGTCACAGCCATGTGGTTCTGGAGAAGGAAGGGGCAGGGCCAGTTGTCACAGTGATTTCAGGGAGGGACTGGTAAGTAGAAGCTGCTGCTGTGAGTCACTGAAACGGATTATTTAATGAGGGGTATTTTTCAGAGAATGGTGGAGAGCATCATGTTTTGCTCAGGGGCTGGACAGCTTGCCATCATCGAGCGGACAATGAATTCCGAAGTTTATCGAGGCATCATACAGGATGACGCCAGGGTAAACCGTAAATCTACAGAATAGTTTCAAAAAAGGAAAAAACTCACCTTTTGGGACTGACGAGTCAGAGCCCAGACCTTAACCTATTAGAGATGCAGTTGAATGATCTCAAAAGAGCCGTTCACAGCAGACATCCTAGGCATATGGCTGAGCTTAAGCAGTTTTGTAAAGAATATTTGTCTAAAATTCCACCTAAACCTTGTGCAGGTCTGATCCGCAAGTACTGATAGCGCTTGTTTTCGGTTATTGCTGCCAAAGGAGGTTCGATTAGTTATTACATCCAAGGGTTCACTGTGAATGTTTAATGGGTGTGTTCAGTAAAGACGAGAGATTATCATTGTTTGTGTGTGTGTTAGTTTAAGCACATTGTGTTTGTCAATACTTGTGACTGATGTAGATCAGATCATGTATTTTGAAATCTAGCTACTTTTCTAACAGGTGCAGGGGAGTAATGAATGTGATGTCATGCAATTTGTTTGTCCGGTTCTTGGTACCCAAAGGGTTATACAGACCCAATCTCTTTTGTTCTTACAAGTCACCTGCTGTGTACTATGCTGCCCCGTACACGCTCAATCGATTGTTCCTGTTCAGGTCACACTGAACCTCCTGGTTGTAAATGCACCACTGCCATGTTTAGGCACAATTTGTTTGTTGGCCCATAACAAATAATCTACACAAACCGGTCTTTGTATAAACAGGGCCAGTTGTAAACTTGTGTGCTCAGCATACACATTCAGTCAATAGGAGTCGGCCAGGGGATCCCAGCAGGAAAGGGTTTCTTATGTCAGTGGTTTAAAACGCATCGTTTGGGAAAGGAAAACCACCAGTCATAGTGCATTCAGGGAATTTAAACATACGTTAGATATGCGTATGGCTCCTGAATATAACAGAAGACCGTGGCTTGGTGTCGTTACAACAAGCAGGCAGACTAGATGGGCTTAATGGTGGTCCTGAATCCGAAGCTCTTGCTCTGTTCCAAAAAGCAGGACAGAGGTAGAGCTCAGCTGGACAGCGGGATAAAGTGGCAAAATCTGTGTACTTGTGTGTGTATTTGTATGACCATGGAACAGAGAGAGAGAGAGAGAGAGCGAGAGCGAGCATGTGTATTATATTATCTTTTATTTATATAGCCCCAATAGTTTATGCAGCGCTTAATACAATATATAAATTCAAGGGGTATGACAAGACAAGGACTGACTAAGACAAACCGAGCCCTGCTCGCAAGCTTACAATCTAGAGGGAATTGGGTGAGAGGTAGTGTGGTGATTGTATCAATGACAATGAAGTTCTAGCAGCTAAGATGGTTTGGCTTCTCTGAAGAAGTGAGTTTTGAGAGGTTTCTTGAATGTCGGGAGGGAGGGTGAATGCTGAAGGTTTGGTGGAAGTAGATTCCAGAGCTATGGGGCAGCTCAAGTGAAATCTTGTAGACGGGAAAAGGAAGAGGTGATAAGTGAGGAGGAGAGCCTTAGCCCATGCTTAGAACGTAGGGATCGAGTAGGGGAGTATTTGCTTATGAGGGCAGAGATGTATGGAGGAACAGTATTATGGATGGCCTTATATGTCAGTACCAGGATTTTAAATTTGATTCTAAAGGTAATTGGGAGCCAGTGGAGGGTTTCACAGAGTGGGGAAGCAGAACAGGAGCGACACGCAAGGAAGATAAGCCTAGCAGCGGCATTTAGGACAGACTGTAGAGGAGAGAGTCCAGACAGTGGAGTGCCAACCAGAAGAGTGTTGCAGTAGTCAAGACTAAAATAAGTGAATGAACCAGAGGTTTTGTGGATTCTTGGGTGAGGAATGGGCAGATACGAGAGGTGCAAGTGGCAGGATCTGGCGAGGGACTGAATGTGAGGGATGAAGAAAAGGTTAGAGTCAAGGATGACCACAAGGCATCGGGCCTGGTTAGTAGGAGAGATAGTCGTGTTAATGGTGATTGTCAGGAACTGGGTCCATACAGACGACTGTAATGACCCAAGGCGCCCAAAGATGGAGTTCAGGATGCAGTAGCAGAGTCACAGGACCTGGTGCAGGGCGACTGCACTCACCCGGGTGATGAGCATCTAGGGTTGTGCAGCCACATACCAGCGCCCTGATATAGCAGCAGATGATGACTGAACAGAGCGGAACTTGGACATATCCTGCAAGCACCCTGGAGCAGGCATGATACATAGCACTGGAATCATGTGCAGGATGCTACAGGCTGGGAGTAGGGAAGCTAAGCAGAGTATATAGCAGAAACATAACAAGCAAGGGTCAGGGAGACCAAGCAAGAAACATAGCCAGACAAGATATACATAATACAGGGCACAACAGGGAACAAGACAAGGAATACTAAAGATCCGACATGAACAGGACAGGACACCCCTCTACCTGGGATTCCAAGACAGGACACCCCTCTCTACCTGGGATTCCAAGACAGGACACCCCTCTACCTGGGGTTCCAAGACAGGACACCCCTCTACCTGGGGTTCCAAGACAGGACACCCCTCTACCGGGGATTCAAGACAGGACAGGATACCCCACACATTACATCACAGACTGACATAAATACAGGTACTAGCCTAGGACTATATGATAACTATTGGAGATTCCGTCACATCTTATGGCCATAGTATGCTTAGCCCACCACTACGCCAAAGTACTTCAATGACTGTGGGTCCTAACGCTAAACCCAGCATACAAAAGGTACTAAACAAACTAAACATGAAATCACAACACAGAGACATACCTGCAGACTGAGACAAACAGAACACATGGGTGGAGTACACGTTATAAAAGAAACAGAGCTGAAGCAAAGAGCAGGACTGGAATCAAGGAATCAGAGGTTCAGGACAGAACATACATAAATCCAGAAATGGACCACAGCAAGACAGGGAAACAAAAGACATGCAGCTCCGCAGCCTGGGTAGAGCGTGACAGTATCCCCCTCCGAATGAGTGGCCTCCGGACGCGAACAGGGTCATCAACAGAATGAGACCCGCTCTCTGACGGGAGAACTGAAGAAACAAGTCAACCCAGGAACCAGCATACTCAGGAGTCTGGAGACTCTGCAGACGGAGTCCTTTAACGACCAGCCTACCGCTTAGCAGACCAACTACCTCCAAGACAGGAATCAGCATATCTGACAGGAAAATGAGGAAGCTGTCTCTAGCGGAGAACTTCTCATAGCCACCTTAAAGAGCGACCGCTGGCGACCAGCACTACCTCTTTGCTGGCTGGAGTCACCATGTACGGATTCCCTGGTCAAGGTGGACGTCCTCTACATAACAGGGGCAGGAGAACAGGAACACAGTGGACTAGCTGCATGTGCTGCAGACTCCACTCCGCGAACTCCTGGCCTTTTGCCTGCGGCCATGTGTCACGGCCTGAGTCCATACAGACGACACCCCTCTACCGGGGATACAGGTTACATCACAGACTGACACACAAATACAGGAACTAGCCTAGAACTATATGATTACTATTGGAGATTCCGTCAAATCATATGGCCATAGTATGCTTAGCCCACCACTACGCCAAAGTACTCCAATGACGGTGGGGCCTAACGCTAAACCCCGCTTACAGAGGTACTAATAAACTGAACATTGAATATATAGGACAACCAAGGACATACCTTTAGACTGCTGACTGAGACAAACAGAACACACGGCTAGGGCACACCTTATAGAGGAAACAGAGCTGAAGCAAAGAGCAGAACTAGAAGCAAGGAATGGAAGATCAGAACAGAGCATACGGAAATCCAGGAATGGATTGTAGCAAAACAGAGAAACTGTAGCAAGACAGATATGCAGCTCCACAGCCTGGGTAGCGCGTGACAGTGATAAAGAATTCAGGTAGTGGAGTGGAGGTGGAGGGAGGGAAGATAATGAGTTCAGTTTTGGAAAGATTAAGTTTCAGCTGTATATGTGTGTGAGCATGAATGTGTAATTGTGTGTGAGCAGGGGTGTGTAAGTGGGTTTACATTTGTTGTATGTTAGAAGGAGGAGCAAAGTTCAAAGAAGGCACAGACAAGTTGTTTGGGGGAAATGATGGCCTAGACTAGCTGTTGAGGTTGGGGTGCCCGGGGGCAATTTTCGCACCAGGGCCCTGTGGCTTCTAGTTACGCCCCTGCTTGTCACCTAATGTATCGGTTCCTCTTAGTTGTAGTTTTATCAGACCTTTTGACTGTATGGTCTATCAGAAGCACTGTGGAAGTTGTTGGCACTACATAAATAAAAACTAATACTTTTCAGAATCATGTGGAGCTGTGTATGTTTTTTCAGACCTTGTCCTAAAAGATTTTGCCGACATTGTGACCGATTTCCGCAGCCTTAGCAATAAAGCTCAGTGAGCACGGGGTCCATGGAGGGGACTGGGTTAACGGCCAAATGCAGGGTCTGGAGCCTGTCAATGCGTTTTTAATATAAACATACTGAATAAGCAAAGTCATCTATATCCGTGAGAGTTCAGCGTGAAGCCCGTCTGTGTATTTCACACAAGTAAGAAGGCGCTGTGTGTTTTGTCAGATAAACTGTAAAGCTGGGGCTGAGTTCTTACACCAACAATACCGTCAGATGTTGACACAAGGTGCTTCTCACAATAGAAGCTTTCATAACGTCCTAGAACAAGTGTTTGGCTTCTCACAGGGTTCAGCACCTCCCGAATTACCTCCAACAGTAATAATCCAATGACCTCGTCCAAATGAGAACTTACAACAGCCCTGCCTTATGATCGAGGCTTTGTTAGGTGCTCGCTTTTGGGGCATGTAGTTCCATTATGACACTTCACAGGCGCAGGGTTGGTCCTTGGAACGCCAGACAAAATAAGTGAGAAACTGCTTGTATCTAGCATTTTGTATTCTTACAGAGGACATGTCAGGTTTAAAAACCCAAATAAAAGCTGTTTTGTGCTGTTGCTGGTGACGCATCACAAAAGTGTCTATGGTTAATCGTATGGTCTACATGCTCCTAGTGTAGAAAATCATTTTATAGCAGAAGCTTGTAGAACATGCATTTAACTATAAACACTGTTCTGAGTCTTGCACCAGTTAAAAGTAATTAAAACAAAATAGCAGAAAAGTTAGAAAAATCAATCTAAAACAAGATACAAAGTTACCAAAATGTTCATTGAGGAACAGTTTGCTCAGCACCACAAGGTTCTCAAACAATTCACTGTTGGGTTTAATGGTGCAAGCCACCTTCACCCTTGGAATCCAGTATGTCTTGTAGACACAGCAGGTGCACCTTGTCCACCTTGCATACTTTTTATAAGGTGGGCTCCCGAATGAAATCCCTTTAAAACAAATCAAGACTTCACACAAGAAAACACAAAGGGCATGAGATGGTCTATTAATGGTAAATTCAGATCCTTTCAACTGTAGACCCCAGTAAATGTCTCTCTAACTTATCACGACTTTGCATGTTTGAGACGCAGTTTGAGTTAATGAGTGTCCTTCAGCATCTCAACGGCTGCCAAATATCAAGCCTGGAGCTTTTAGAATTTTACAGAAACACAGGAAATTACATGTCCGTACAGATCCCTTAAATATTAATATAAGGAACATTCAAGAGCACTGTGGCCCTTTAAACATTTCCATTACCGTTATGGCAATTGCACACACATGTCACCTGCTAGCATTCACTGCCACTTTCCATACCGAAGCAGGTTGATGTAATATTAACAATGGATGAATGGGTTTCCATTCCATGGGCACAGTATTAAAGCTACACTCATAGACCCACTGGGAAAATCACACCATAACTTTTTATGTTCCTAACATTTCCTAGCAAATGGTGGCAGGCGGCAAGACCGGGAACTTGGTGCATTTACGGATGGATGTAAGGGTTATGGCAACACAAGCCTTATAAATTTCGGAAATCTATATAAGCGACAATAACTTAAGTGCCTTTATTGCCAATACGATTCAGGAGGCCACCCGTTCTTTTAAAGCATATAAAACGGGAGAAGGATCCTTAGCCAACTGTAGTTTACTAGAGAGGAAAGGTTTCTCATTAAACATAATCAAAAACAAAAAAATACAACCACTTCTGCCAACATAGAGGCCATAACCAACTACTACATGGAACGGACAGGCTACTGTGCACTGTGTCAAACAAAACTTTTCTTGCTGAGAAAAACCCACATAGAAGCCAGATTTAATTACAATCTGGTCTATAATACCATAGAAAACCCAAATGTATATGCAAGTCTAGTTCTACAGCAAAAGTAGGTGGTGATCACATACGTTAACAAAATAAATAAATGGGAAGATTGTTGCTATAGAAAATATTTAAAAAAGACATCTAGGTAGTGGGGTACTTTACTCATTAGGAAGGTGCCACTATTGCCCCCAGAGTCTAAGCATGAGCGAGTATCTGTAAGTGTGCGTGATCAAGGAGGTGTATCTGTGAGCGTGGATGTGTATGTGTGTGAGCATAAATGTGTGTCAGTATGTATGAGTTTTGTGCGTGAGCATGAATGTGTATAGGGATGAGTGTTTGTGAGCATGTATGTTTAAATGTTTGTGTGTGAGAATGGAAGTGTGTGAGCATGTATGTGTAAGTGTGCGCTAGCATGAGGGTGTGTGTGTGCCCTGGGTGCCAAATACTCTAGCAATGCCCCTGCAACCTGGAAGTGGATCGAAAGTTTCTATAATGATTAGAGACTTTATACAAGTTATTGAATAAATTATATTTTTGGACACAGTGGAAAGAATTAAGACAACCCTGGTCATGAGAGCTTTAGTGTTTTAACCTAGTCCCTAAGAGTAAAAACGTAGCCCAGACAATGAAGCCTTTTTGCTTGTTCAGCACGGGACGTTTTGCTAGTATTTTGGGTATGGATTGTTAATACCAGTGGGATCAGTCTGGTAATTGTCATGGAGGATTCTCCGCTCTAACAGGACAAGCACTGGTACAATGAATGAGACTTTGTCGGCCCGTCTACTCCTGTTTTTCCTGCTGTAAAGACTCAGTCGTTGGTCTCGTCTTAGATTCAGGAGCCATACGCCTATCCCACGCATGTTTAAATTCCCTCACCGTATTAGCCTCAACCACTTCTGCTGGCAGGCTATTCCACTGATCTAATACTCTTGCATCACATTTAAGCATCAGACTCTCTAGTTTAAGATTACTAGTTTTTGAAGCTTCAAAACGCACTCCCCAGAATGCTGCCCGTAACAAAACATTCACGTAAACGGTAAACAGACGAAAACAAACAATAACATCGACTTCACACACAGAGCGATGGATATTATTACAGAATACAAACAAGACGTATAGTCTGGCATAACGGGTTCAAAGTAACAGAAATGTTTGTCTACGAGAAATAAATAAAAACCATAAAGAATGTCCTCTATAAACAGTGACCAGATTCTCCTCGGATTACAGAAGCAGAATGTAGCAGGAAGAAGAATTATTACATATTTACCATCAGAGGAATATTTTAACATTTCTGTGATTAACTATGTATAAAAAAAAACTGGAAAACACAACAAAACAAATAAGGACCACCATCATACAGGAAATGTAACGCAAAGTAGAGATATGAATATATATAAATATATTATATGAATATGTAATAATTTATAAATAAGTAGCATTTTGAGTTCCCATTTTATACTAATATAGTGATAAATGAACTTTTTTTGTTCACGTGTAGAATCAGGACTGATACAGGGGTAAAACTTTTCAAAGTGGACTGATCACCATAGCAACCAATGGAATATTTTTATTGGTTGGTTCCACTGGTTGCTAGGGTGAAAGACCACAATTTTCATTTTGCACCAGAATCACTTTTTCATCTCCAGTTCTTAACACCCTAGGTGATAGCAGCAACACGAATACTAAACTCGTCCCCCCTTTCATCCTACAAGAGGCATGTTTGTGCCACGGAAATGCGCCCAGGGCACCGCTAGAGAATAGCTTGGAATAATGCATTTTTAATGCCGGGGAAGCATTTGTAACAGTGTTCACTTTTAGAATCTGGTTGGGAAGAAATGTTTTCAATGTGTTAGCAAAGCTGTTAGCATCGCAGACAGCTGGGAAGCATGGCCCAGCTCCTCGGAGCTCATAACTTAGGAAAGGGTTAAACGGCCACAGGAGACGAGGCGACTCCCTGGTGTTTTGGGGGTTTGTATCTTTTTAGGAAAGTCCATAGGGGTGCAGTAGTGTTAAAACCCATCTCAAATGCCCATTAACCCTCAATAGAATAGAATCCATGTCTATTAATGAAACAGGAATATCAAGCAGAATGTTGTATCCCATTGTACAGTGCTACGGAATATGATGGCGCTATATAAAACAAATAATAATAATCTCAGTTTACAGATTATACTATACTATAATCCCCAAGATCTTCTAACAGCCTCCGGCATATAAAACATCACACTAAAGTAAAAGATTAATAAATTAAAAAAAAACAAAAAAAAAAACTCATGCATACACAAATACACACATTTGCAGGTCTTTATTGGGGGAGAAAAAGGGGCTTTGCACATATATTTTTGTTTACATACTAGAAATATTTTTTGTGACAAGCTCCTTGTGTTGGATTCATGCGTCGGTGGAGTACAACCCAACTAATCTGCCCCCCTCTATCTTCAAATAAAATTCAGATGTGTTTGATTTCGATATGGCCAAGGATTTAGGATTCAGGAATTTTGTAGAAGATAAAAACAAGACCTTTGAGGCGATCTAAGCCAATTGTTCTGAGAGCAGAGTTTAGCTTAAGGTGGATGGGAGCGCCCATTGTGTTCGTCAACACAACCAAAAATGACCCAAACGGCTCTCCTGCTCTGCAGATCTTACACACACAGAACACCGCAAGATTATTATTCTTTTTACTCGTTTATTTCCTAGTCTTTATCCCTCTGTTTTAAATTCCACACAATCCCGGATTTGGCTGCATGCTTTAACCCTCATTTGCCTCCCTCTCTCTGTCGCTGCTCCCGGACCCCCGATTAACAACCGAGCCAAGGTCAGACAGAGAATTCGCTTGTTAAAGCGTCAGGCTCCAAATACTTTCTACGATGTTATTAGATACAAACATTGCTATCATTTTGCAGCTTTATAGGTTGTTAAGGAAGCAATCCTTAAATAATATAAAACTTTTGTAATGTAAAATTTAGGAAAATGGTTGTTTTAAAGATGGCCACTACACAGGTACAATAATAACTACTAGAGTCAGTGCTAAGGTATCTATACTGGTCCTTTCAACTGGACATCAATAAATTAACTATTTTAAGGGAATTTCCCTTAACTTAAAGGGGAATTGTCAATGTCGCAAAAATCTTGCATTTTGCATTTCTATAGACTAAATATATTATGGTGGGTAAAGGTGATGGAAAACCCTTCCACTAAAATTAAGGGGGTAGTAGAAGCATTATTAAAACACTCATCTACAGACAAGATGCAAATATATAATTAGGAGCCATGGGGTCCTTTAGTAAAAGCTGATTGGCTCCTGCTAATCTTGTGGGGGGGGATTATGCCATGTTTTGGCAAAGTAAAATGATCCCCTCACTGGCCAAAATAGTGATTTTTTTTGATTTTTTTTATCACCCATAGCATCTTTATAAATAACCACCACTGTGTTTCAAGTAAAAGTATATATTAGGAGAAAAACGAGTCTGCACTATTTCAGCCATTAGACATCCTCCCCCAGCAGTCAAAATGCTTAAACTAGGTAGCCGCGCTTTTAAAGGACATCAACCCAGCCTGCAATGCAAATAACCCGCGTTTAGCTTTTGCTCTTTGTTTGCATTTCAGGTTCATGGTATAATGGATGCAAAATATGACCAATAATAGATCTTGTTTTGCTTATATTCTCCACACACAGCTGGGGTGTTATTCAGTTTGAAAAGTAGTTCATAAGATAGGATGTGGCATTCTTTGAGATGTCACCCGATTCAGTCGTCTGACTTCATAGGGATCTACTCCATACATTCTATGCCCTCGTTTTTCGGGAGGGTCAGTCCATCGATAGGACCCAAATCACCCTGTCCCTTCTGGGTAATTCCGGTTGCGCCTGCACCCCAGTGTAATCTATTGATGAACATTGTTATTGAGTAATTATTACATGACAACAACAGGCGACAGATACATTCTATAGGAGCACAGAAAGGAAACTAATGAATCTGTCATGAACTTTTTGATTAGAATGGACCCCAGCCCATTGGGAAAGCCACACACACACACACACAGCTATCAGCACCCCCAGGATTATATCTTGGGGGGTCTAAATAAAAGGAATTAGAGGAAATTTACAATAAACTAAGACATGCAATATTTATGAAGTGTTTTCTCTAAAAAAAAAAAAAAAAAAAAACCCAGAGCTGGGAGCTCCAGAATCAGAGCTGATTAGCAGCCTCTGGGTTTAAGTGTATAATCTCCAATCGGCAATGTGGAATTGGTTCTACCCACCCCCTTTAAATTCTAATTGCGTCTGATCCTCATAACAGCCCCACCTGCCCAGACTTTAAGACGTAGGACCAGGGGAGAGGCAAAGTGTCCGTACAAAGACACCAGTGTCCGTGGCAAGGTTTGTGTAAGGCCACAGAACGTCATTCAATTTTCATAGACCCCATTAAATGTTCACCATAAGCAATGTGCAAGTGAGCAAGAAGTGGGCTAAAACTTGAGACTCTTGAGTGGGATGCTCCATAGGGCATGTTAAGTGGATGCCTATCCTCAGTTGAGTTGTCCTCAATGTTTTTTTGTATGTGAAGACTCCACCTCTGGACACCTCTATGAATTGTAGAAATAGGTATCTTATTGCTCTTTTGAACCCTTTTGAGTTCCAGGGGATGGGGTAACCAAAGCCTAAGGGCACTCAACGCTTTTATAATCAGAGTTGGATGGGGGGGGAGATACATACCTGGAAACAGGTAGTATTAAAGCCCAAAATTATTAACTGTTATTAACTTTTAATTTTCATAAGTGTTCTGCATAGAACCGAGCGCATCACTCATCACCCGCTAAGAAATCTAATTTTCACAGCCAGTTTTAACCATTTTTAATTTTAAAAAATGCATACCCCGCTGCGTAAATCTCTACACGGGAACAGTTTCAGCAAACAGGAGGGGGGCCCTGTTTATTTATTTGTCATATCAAAGTGCCAGGGAGTATTGTAAATTTCAACAGCCACAGAGAAGAAAAAATAAACCCCTTTCAACCAGACGGTTCGAACAAATGATAGTTTTAATAAGCGACCTACATTCGGCTCCAGCTTGCTTGCTAATTTCATGCTTTTTTTCTGGTTGTTTTGAAACTCACAGGACTGTACAATGTCACGGTTTAGCAGGTCGGCACCGCCTGGGGCTGACGGTGGCATTTTGACAGCAAAGGGTTAGTGTTTGCTAACTTCTTAAATTCTATAAAGTAATTGCGGTGACCTCTGCCACCCAACGCAAATTAAAGCCAAGAATGAATGACGCTGTTTACATCTGAAATTTCGAAACCTTAGACAGACAGTAATGCCTCAACATGCATAATGTTATAAAGAAAAAAATGTTTATGGTTTAAATATATATATATATTAATTTATAGAATATATGTGGTTGCTTTGATTGCCCGAGGACGTGTGCCCACAGTGGGTTGAGTTTTAATTTATCTGTGGTCAGTGATGTCTATTATAGACGTAAATCTGATTTCTGAATCAAATACCAAAAGCTCTAGATCTCTAGATGTTTCACCGGCCATGTCCACGCTGGGGAAATCCATGGACGGTGGGCCTTATCCGCTTACACAATCTGCCGGGACTATTTCCAAAATGATGGCTCCTGCTGTTCTCAGCGGAATGTTGTTGGAATACCTGTGACAATGGCTAACCGTATCACGGCAACGGAATTAACCGGCGAGACAATCGCAAACTTCTTGCATTGTTTTCCGAGTTTTAGAGGAAATGGTCTATTTTGACTTCTTTTTCTAACGCTATTTAAACCCTGACAGTTCTCATTTCTGTGATTTAGGAGATAAAACCTCTGTTACTACTTCCTGCTTCACAAAGAGATGGAGAACATTCTGCTCTCCGCCATCTTTTTCTGTAGGAAATTGACTTATCCAGGGACCATAGACCTTCGTCTCTCAATGAGGAGGGAAGTAGAAGCACGTGCTGGGTTTTATCCTCTATAGTAGGACAATAAAGGCTGTCAGAAGTTGTAAGTGCAAAAAAACAGAACCAATTATTTAAAGGCCAAGAAATATACTTCCACCAAATACACGTAGGTCTTAATAGATACTAATATTAAGCTCAGCGAGAGAAAGATTCTAAAGTCATTGGGTCATTTGGGCTCATCCATGATCAGGCATGATAGTCGCCTCTGGCCAAGTAGGAATTCCATATTTTTTTGGAATTAGCAGCACAGTCACACAATCCAAAACACAATCTCTAACAGTTTATATGAAAGTTTCAGTGTTGGGACCCCCAAGAAACATAACACCGTACATTAGTTGTCACCCAATATTTCGCTAACGATGTCTCCGATTAGCTCCGATGTCTGTCTTTTCAGGGTCTGTAAACCTCGATTTCTGTGTTATAAAGGATTCCTGCATTAGCTTCGTTTGGCAGGCTGGTTTTATTTATAGAAGATATGTCTTTAAACATCTTTAAGCATTCCGTCCATGAGCTTACTACACCCGCATTCACACCCACAGTGTCATACTGGTTCGCCCAAAAATCATCTGGTTGAACAAGCCCTTGTGAATCAGCAGAGAAGCCATGTGATCTGTAACATCAGTGAAAACAGAGATCTATCGACGCCATGGGGTTTATTCACTAGAGGGAGAGTTTGCAGGAGGGTTGTGATTTTAACTCTCTCATACCCTATTTGTTACGAAGGGCCATCACTGGCACTGTTCTCTAGCAAAAAGCTGAACTTGCCCTGTATAAAGACAAAATGTTAAGAAATCTCACTGATTTTACTATACATTATCCAGGGCCAGCCAATCTCTTTCTACAGCTGAGGCTTATTGCTGTTTAGACCTTCATAATGTATAGTGTAGCCAAGGAGCTGAAACCCAACTTTAATGACTAGACCCCAATGAGATTAAAGGGCACACATCATAAAACCTATTTACAAACAGTTAAAATAGTAATAGCTTGACATAGTGTGTGTGTGGGGGGGGTTAACGTGCTACCGGTGTAATGTTACAGTATGTTGACACTTTCGTGTTTACATTTCCAGGCGTCTATGATAGTATTAAAGGCACAGTAAGGGTGTATGGAATTAAAGGGATACTACAGCCAGCATATGCACTTTAATGCATTTGGTAGCTGAGAGGTCCCTTTAATTTTCATGGTGTCCCCCCTTATTATTTGCCATGCAGGGGATGTGTTCAGCTGAACCCATCTCCTAACCATTAGCGTATTGACCTTGGGTTCTGCTCCAGGCCTGACCCAGCAATCCCAGCTGCCATCTCCACGGCTGCCGTTCTCAACGAGGAACACCGGGATGCTGAGCTGCTGGGGGTGATAAGAGACCTCTCTTGTAACCAGCCCATTGGGCAATGGCACACTGAGGGGTGCTGATCACCCAAGAGGGGGGGATCAGCCCCCATGTTTTGTGTCAAAGTGACCGCTGCCCCCATGGACCTGCCTCCCCAGGCTTTGTCAGCCTAGGCTAGAATACATCACTGCTCTTGACACATCGTATACTTAGAAGCATACTTGGAGCGCTCCCATTTACTTTAATGGGGATGCTTTCCTGCCCCCGATTGGCTGATTCAAAAAGCCAATAAGTTGCGCAAAATGTTGGGCCATCTGCAATGGAGCTGCAGCTTCTCCATCCAAGTACTTTCATATTCATTGATCGTTTAGGGGGCACCATGGGACACTGCAGTGTCCCTTTAACCTTATTACTGCCCTTTAAAGATATTATTATTATTATTATTATTATTATATGAGTAAAATCTCTTGCCCAATTACAGATACATTTTAGTATTTTCTGGAAAATGACATCAATGTGAAACAAAATACCCCATCCCTAGCATTGCATGACAATGCAGAATATATTTATCCACATAAAAATATATTAAAACGGTAAAGACTTTTTTTTATCGTCACAGCACAATTTGTTCTGCTTATTACAACAAAATTGATGTTTTATGAAAATGCCAAGATAGTAAATCTGGGAAGTTATGCATATTAAACTTTTACATACTTTCCTATCCAGAGAAAAAAAACAATGCAAGAATTCTCGGTATAATATAATGTCCTTATATAGAGAAGAGAAAAAAAAAAAAAGACTTAAGCAATTTGGGAATAATCACTTCTGTAAAATCCCACAATTTGTTACCAGGACACGAAATAAACAGAATGATTACATAATAATGCTTTAGATTAATGGAGATTAGAGATAACGGAAAAACTCATCTCCAACATCCCCCTGCTTTTGTGCTCATATTTAATTTGCAAAGCCTTAATATTGCATTGTGCCTTCGCGACACACGCACCTGTAGAACAAATGCATCCAATAAATGAGATGCGATTACATTTTTAATAAGATGCAAATGCCGATTAAATCGTTTAGAAGAGACATTCCATAATCTGTGACGCAGGACAGAAAAACAGGAATCACAGCCTTACCCCGCAGTCAGGAGTCCGTATTACTGTTCAAAAGTTTGGGGTCACTCAGCTGTTTTCCCAGAAAACAAGAACATTTCTCGCTGTAACATAATTCCAAAAGGGTTTTCTAACGATCCATTAGCCTTTTAAACTTAAACGTGGATCAGCGAACACAAAGTGCCATTGTAACCCAGGAGTGACGAGAGTGATAAAGGGCCATTGGCACACAGGAGTGATGGGAGTGATAAAGGGTCATTGGCACACAGGAGTGATGGGAGTGATAAAGGGCCATTGGCACACAGGAGTGATGGGAGTGATAAAGGGCAATTGGAACACAGGAGTGATGGGAGTGATAAAGGGCCATTGGCACACAGGAGTGATGGGAGTGATAAAGGACCATTGGCACACAGGAGTGATGGGAGTGATAAAGGGCCATTGGCACACAGGAGTGATGGGATTGATTAAGGGCCTCTGTACACCTATGAAGAGATTCCATTAAAAATCAGTCGTTTCAGCTACAATAGTCATTTATAACATTAACCCTATCTGCGCTGGATTGCTCACCAATTTCATGGTATTTTAGGGGACAAAATTTGTCTTTCAAAAACAAGGCAATCTGAGTGACCCCAAACTTCTGAATGGTAGTGTACATGTATTACTACAAATGCTATAAACCGACCCTATTAATTTTACGCGGCTCTTTGTCAACCTGGAACTGTCTCTGTGCTCTGTTTGCCATTTGGTTGTTTTTTGGAAAGTAACAAGCTTTTTAAATAATGTATTCACAATAATGCATACAAAACAGACAGCAGATCAGAGCAAACTAGTTTCCCTACTCTATAAAAATAACTTTCAATCCAAATCCAAACAGGTTTTCAACACCTTTTAGAGGACCAAAGTTCATATGAGTAAGATGTAGACCTAAGAAGTCCATTCTTCTGAATCACATGATTACATCATTAAAGCTTATGCGACATCTTAAACTTTGTAACAAACGTCGTTGGGCTGTAAGACTGTAAGCTCTTCAGACCAGGGACCTCCTTTCCTAATGCATTCATAACTCTTGTACCCCGACCACAATGTCTGCATGACTGTGGTCTTATATTAGACTGCTTGTTATACCAGCCTATTATACAATAAAGCACACAGTATATAAGATATATATGTCTTGTCTTAGATTCAGAAGCCATACGCCTATCCCAATGCATGTTTAAATCTCTTCCCTGTATTAGCCTCTACCACTTCTGCTGGAAGGCTGTTCCCTCTCCATCTTATTTGCAGTGAATTGTTATCCATCGTTGAACTATCCCCAGGTGTGTTGCTACACTAACTGCATCCACTCCTTTCTAGTGGATCGAAGTAATAAAAAGAAAGGGTCTGAAACATAATCGTACTGCTGGTTTGTCTGATTAAGTAACTAATAGTGCAGCAGCATCCAGCAATAAAACAGTTAAGTTTTTGGCTAGCAGATACCCCGAGTCCACTTGACAAGCTTCCCTTTTGTCATCTTAAATACAAGGCGGATAATCAGCCATCAGAAAGCATAAGGAAAGGTAGAAAGCCATACCGAAGCGGCCATTCCTATAAGCCATGTTGCTGCCAGCAGCCAAGGGAGCTTCTCTGCGTCTGGACCGATGTCCTAAAAACTAAATGCGTCTCGCCCCTTCGTTCTGTCTGAACCCGTAGTGTGCTAATACACAGGTACGGGAACCCTGCCCTTGCCTATGTGTGTATATAATCAGGTTTTTGTGCAAAGAATAGCCCACACCCTGTGATGCATGCAACCTCTGCGCACAGGAGTCATGCCATGTGAGTAGGCATTAATCATTAGATGAAGGGGTTAAAAATCTAGAACATATCTAAGTTTCTGCATTACAGCATGCGCTAATAAACCAGAGCAACTCCCAGGATCCGGGAACTATAAACGGCACCCATATTTATTCTCAGCGCTGAAACATTCCTCTGTTATGTAACGTTAATTAGTGCAATTGGGACGAGCTCGGCACAGGCAAGGCAGCCTATTATAAATTAACACGTTGAATGCCAGAGATGGGATGTACTATCCTCTAAAGGGTTAGCTAGAAAATTCTTTACCATCCAATTTAGTAAAGGTGATTTTGGAGACCATTAAAACTCACAAATGTTCTTCTTTAGGAGGTGAAGTTTCTCCTTGGGACCAGAATCCCTCTTCTCCTCCCCTGATGCCCCTCTTTCTTTCCTCCCCTGATCCCCCTCTTTTCAAGGAGCTCAGAATGTTTGCTGGGTATGAGGCTATCGCAGGCTTCCATAGCCCTAAAAGCCCTGATAATGTGTATAGAAACAGCAGGAGATCGGTTTATAAATGTAATTGTCTAATTCCCTTTGTCAGTCCGATACGTAGCCGTAAATAAGCAACAAAGTTACATAAAACATCTCGATAAAGTCCTGCTCCGTAGCCGAGAGGCTACATGATCTCGAGGCGTGAGCGTTATGAACCAACATCTCTGCCGACAAGGGTCGCTGGTTTGGCAGTTTGGACGCCTGTGATCTCATGGGAGAGGCCAGCGATATATGTAAATGTATACACTAACACGAAATTAAAACACAGTACGTTACAGACTGGCCCGAGGGATGATGACTTAATACATCCCTGGTGTTAAAGGAGCAGGGAGCCAATCCAAGGGAACGGAATGGACACCCTCTCTCACGATCCCTACCTTCTCTGACGACCGCTTCCGTGTCTCGCAGCTCCACTTCCGTGTCTTAAGAAGAGAGACGCGGAAGTTGTCGGCAGGTAAAATTGTAGCTTTTTTTGCTTCTTTTTCTTCCATTTTGTGGGAGTCGGGCCTCATTTTCAAAGGTTCATACAAAACGAAAAAAAATGTGTTAAATGTGTAATTCGCACAAATCCGAATGTGCAAGTCTACTATACAGTGAGGGCAGTAAAGATCTGGAATGCTCTGGTTTAAGGAATTGGAGGTAGTTTTGTTCATCTATACAAGCTTATATACTGGCCATTATAATAAAATATTTGTAGGAAGACCAGGGCTTCATTATCTTTATTATTATTATTATTATTAAACCCAGAACCACTTGGCCAAACTAGTCGCCTATTTTTCCTGCTCTAAAGACCTTGATCAGTCTCGTCTTAGATTCAGGAGCCGTATGCCGATCCCACGCATATTTAAATCCCCTCACTGTATATGCATTATGCAGAATTGTACTAGAGAATCGCAGTAATACCAAAAAAAAGCAAAGAAATAGTTCATTCTCACACCATACCCAAGACTGCCAGTGAATATTACCCTGGGCAGGGTCACCGGCATCTCATTCAGTAATGTTTTGGGTATTTTACACAATTACATCACATATTCTTGGAAGTCCCTTCCAGGCTGTAAGCCCTGCCAAATGTGGCCACGCATCCGTGGACCTCTCTTCTCTCTCGGTCGCTCCACATGGTGAATAAACGGGGAAGAGCAACGAAGCTGTACTAAGCAACAGCCACTGATCTGGTCCAACACTAAAAATAAACCCATTCCCCAAAGGGCCAGCACTCTTCTGCTTTCAATCCACTGAGCAGATTTAATTCTACATTTAAAAAAAGCACGGAACGCTCATGATTTTATTCCCAAATAAAATGCGTTTTCATTCATCTTATTTTTACTCTTTTTTCATCATCTTACTGTACGCAAGGACAGCTAAAGTCAGCAATTCTCGCTCTTCCTTTCGGAATTTATCTTTTCATCTTAAAATGATTTGGAACACTTTGCTTATATGGGTCATTTAAAAAAGGAAAATGTTACTGATTTCCGTTAGTGTCGAAGTTGATTGGATTATTAAAAAAAAAATCTTTTGAAGCCGATTAGAATTATATGGATGTACATTATATAATATAATACGATTTTATAATTGGCACCTTTGTGAGAAACCGCATACGAGGACGGAAACAAAAACAGTAGATGCTGTGGACAGATGGACTCAGGGGAAGAAAAGGCTATATTTATAAGGGCAATAGTGGGGCAAAGTTCTAAATCTGGAAGAGTCACCATGGAAACGATAGAACCTTCTTAGAAAACTTTCCACATTTAGTACTTTTAGTATGTTGGGGGGGCAACCAGTGGAATGGCCTAATCGTCCTTAACATTTAATTGGTTTTTTTTTATGGTGAGAAGACCACATTTTAAACTTCACGGTAGAATCCGATTCTATGCAGCTGTTCTCTCGGATCTTCTCAGATCTGCAGTAGGGTCTGGTCCACAAAGCCCCAGGCTTAGCAAGGTAGTTGGGCTTCTAGAATTAAAGATGCCCCATCAACGCTCTACCAAAACCATCTTTCTTTCAACAATCCTTGGAAACTCTAGGTGCATCCCAGTGGGATTCTGGCCTAGGTCGACTAAGCCTAGAGCAGCAGGTCCAGGGGAGCGAAAGCCCCTCTGCACAATAGAGCGCTTCTGGCTCCCTGCAACACCACTACTCAATGGGCCGGTTAAAAGGGAGATCGTTGACCGCCCCCCCACCGGTCTATTAACACAACGCGTACTGTGCTGAGCTTCAAATGGTGTCACATCCCAGTGCCTAGAGATATGGACAGTGGAGCAGAGAAATGGCAGGCGCTGGTACCCTTGGTTAGACGTAGTGCAGCGCCAAAGGTTAATACATCACTAGTATTTCCTTTAATGGGACCAAGAGGGCCGCATCACTTTTAACATAGGGTCCATGATAAGGCCATGTTATGGTTCTAAGAAATAATCCACGAAGCGCCTTCACAACACTACAATGTAAACTTCTATACGAAAGTAAAAGGAGCTTAAAAAACGAGATCAACAACTCAACCAACTAAATAAAGCAAGGAAAAGTTTGGACGAGATATAAACTCCTTCAGGTTTTACAACATTCCGGAACAAAAAGCACAAAACTAACTAAAAATAGCAAGGTATCCGTAAAGTAAACAGACGGTATATTAAAGCTCTTCTTCTTGGCCGTCAGAGACTGAAACAAGTTGTACGACCAGCAGTTCAATTTGTAGCAGGTGATTCTGCGAGGCTTGTGAAAGAGGGTGTTCTTCCAGTGTGACTTCATAGGAAACGACCCAAACCACGCAACCTGAGTGTTTACTCCTAACAGTTAAATATTAACCTAATGGCAAAACATCCTGTCCCTTCACTGCCACAGAATCCTAAATGCCTACCAACATTACTGTATACGGCGCAGGGGGGTTATTACTGTATACGGCGCAGGGGGGGGTGTTCTCTATACGGCGCAGGGGGGGTGTTCTCTATACGGCGCAGGGGGGGTGTTCTCTGTACGGCGCAGGGGGGGTGTTCTCTGTACGGCGCAGGGGGGGTGTTCTCTGTACGGCGCAAGGGGGGGTTTCTCTATACGGCGCAAGGGGGGGTTTCTCTATACGGCGCAAGGGGGGGTTCTCTATACGGCGCAGGGGGGTTCTCTATACGGCGCAGGGGGGTTCTCTATACGGCGCAGGGGGGTTCTCTATACGGCGCAGGGGGGTTCTCTATACGGCGCAGGGGGGTTCTCTATACGGCGCAGGGGGGTTCTCTATACGACGCAGGGGGGTTCTCTATACGACGCAGGGGGGTTCTCTATACGACGCAGGGGGGGTTCTCTATACGACGCAGGGGGGGTTCTCTATACGACGCAGGGGGGTTCTCTATACGACGCAGGGGGGTTCTCTATACGACGCAGGGGGGTTCTCTATATGACGCAGGGGGGTTCTCTATACGACGCAGGGGGGGGTTCTCTATACGGCGCAGGGGGGTTAGGGTATACAGCAATATACTTTATTTACCTTTTAAGGAATCTGAATAATAGTTTCAGCAGTGACATGGCAGCACAAAATCTAAAAGAAAAATGGATTTTTAGCAATTTTTTCAGTAACGATGAGTTTGTTTCATGGATTTCCATTGAGTCAGAAATGCTACTTCTTGATTTTTTCCGCATGGCATCCATCTGACATCCGCTTGCGCCAGCGCCCAGAATTTATAATAAAATCAATAACAGAATAATACAATTAATAACGGAATAATACAATTAACAGACTAACAGTGTGTGCCACACCATCCTGCTAAACATATTACCATATACATGAAACTATACTATTCATTATGAGGGGCCAACCCCAGACAGCTTCAGCTTGGGACATATTTCATGAAAACCTAGATTATTTTTTCATCTATTCTGTAAAAAATAGTGGAACCTCCAATAATTAAAAAGCTTTGTAATATCTTTACTAAACATGTTTATTATACACAGCTGCCGTGCCCATAAAAAGTCACATTATCGGGTAATCTTAAACCTGGTCCACCCTTGGCCGTGTATTTTTTAAACCGTATACATGGGGAAAGGGATAGGATAGCTAATGATTAAATAATCTTACCACTTTTCTAAAGGTCACATTAGTAACACATAAGTTACTCAAGTTAATCAAATTGTTACATGGAGTTGGATAGTTCGGCGCGGTCTACCAAGCTTTCACCATCCGTGGGGGCATAAGAAATGCTGAAGAAAAAATGTCTGATTTAATTCCTGCTCCTTAATGTGCCCTGAAAGTGCCCAATCGAGTCAGATCTTGGGGAATAAGCGGTGTCAGGATCAGTTATAATCAGCATGGAGCTAAGTGTTGAGAGCCACAAGGTCAGAGAATATTTCTGGACAGAAGCGTCCTTTTAACTAAACTCCATTAACGTAGATCCGGAGAACGTTAAAGGACGCTCCAGCCATCATATGCACTTTAATTCACCCCTTTAAATGGTTTTGCAACTCTGCAGCTTCTCCTAAATACAAGTGTTTTTTACGTCAGCTACGTGGTCCCTTTAATTGTTTTTTTTCTGCAGAATACCCCCATATGCATTTGCACCTTTCTTCGCAGCCTAGCTAGTTACCTTACACATCTCCTACCTGCGTCCAGGTCATCTACTCGCCGCCAGAGAGCTCCAGAGTTGGCTCACGCGAAAGCTTTGAGGGTGCAGTCTTACGAGACCCCCCCCAAATACTCAAAAAGAACTCCCACTGATTTAGTGCAAGAGGCACTCATGAGAACAAAAGTTTGTGTGTCGCGGTTGACCTGCTTTTCCATTTATGAAGTATTTAAACTGGTGACTAATTAAGAAATACTTTAGTATTTGAGATTTCCGACATCAAAGAGAATGAAATGGCCGAGTACGGAGATTGTTTTAACCGCGGCATAAGATTTGGTCCGTAGCCTCAACAGGACGGTGTGAACATTCACAAAACAATGATCTTCCAAAGTGTCCCACATGAAGATGTCTTAAGCATCACCATCACAAACACTTTCTTCAAAAAGCTCCACCTTCACAACTCTATCATCTCAGGCTTTGCAGCCATCATCTCAACAACAAGATGTCATAATTACAGCTTAAACACATAAATATCCGAGTATCACATCCCGCATAGACGTGTGATGTAAAGTGCGGACAGCAGCAGACCATGTATCCCTTAGGCCAAGTGTCCTCCTCAATACCTTTACTAGCAGTGGGGTGTTTAAGTTGGGGGGGGCTCCTTAGGACCTTAGGATATATTCCATCTCAGAAGGTAATGTCATCAGGAAAAATATACTAAGGAGGCCGTGCTGGCCATGGCCATATCTTCCTAGTGTAAGTGGGACGGCTACAAAGTAGATATACTGCTTCCCCAACTCATTTAGCTGAGGTGCACCAAGGAGTGTGATGGACAGAGATACCTGCCCCTAGTTTTGCAGCAAAGCGACCCCTGGACCGTCCACCTTAGACATAAGCCTAGTCGCCCAAAGCCAATATACGCTGCTGAAGTACAGCATATGGGAGGAGGGTGGCCTCCCTTCCATGCAGTGTCTTATGGGGGGTGGCTCTTTAGGCACGCTCGGTTCCAGCTCAGATAGTCCTCTGTTTTCTCCAGGATTTGCCCACCTCTTGTCTTATCAAGCCAGAGTTTCTGCCCTTGGGCAGGCACCATCCTATTTTTCCTGGGCAAATATAACAGTTTGGCCCCAAAACCATGACAAAAATGCCAACTAATGTGACGTAACAGCTGAGACGTGTGACATCACCACTACATTCTGTTTTTATGGACCGAGACACACATTTCCATCTCTTTAAGGTCCGTATTTTCATGATAAACTTTCAGAAACATCTTCATCAGGACAAGGTTCTGGAGGTCATCTGCTTTACAACATTAGCAACGTTCAGATGCCCTGCTTTACAAGCACCAAGCCTCCTATGTACTGGATCTACCATCACTGCCCTGATAACGAACACCTTGTATTATCCAATCACGCGAGCAACAACATGAATTAAATCTACTACTCCCGACAGTCTCATAATATTACATCAATGTTAACAGCGTTGCCGGGTTACAGAGAAGGACGATTCGCTTCTACTAGCGTATTCTATAGGATGGCACCCTAGTGAATTTATAATACAGAATAATCTATTTTTATGAAATAATCCCAAATTATTATAACATTAATCGGCCATTAACCAGTCTGGACGCTCGTAAAGAAATTCAATTTTTTCGTTATTTTTACTGAACCGGCTTTTAAAAGAAAAGATGATTCTAGAGATATTTAACAATAAAAAAAAATGGTTCTGGGTTGGGTTCTACTTGTGATCCAGTAACCAAGGAAACCGCCGGTATGTTCCGGTTGTATGTATGCATGTATGCGAGCTGTTCGTGGGTTACGGTATGATAGTGGTGTCATGTAATAAGTATTGGGGAATAGGTATGAGTACATAAGGAAGGGAGGTCTCTGTCCTGCAGAGCTTACAATCTAACTGTTGATTTTTACTATATTTCAGCAGAATATAAATGTTTTTTGTATATACAGCCCCATTTCCGGAGGTATGTTCTGGTCTGATAAACCCATACATTGTGATTCACTGGAAAGTCCCTTTGAAGTCTGTCGGTACAAACGTTTGCCGGGATGTGGCTCCTGAGTCCAGCGGCTGTGACAGATAACCCTGTGAGTGCCAGAGGGCTGTGAAGCACCCCTGAGCAACGTGATGATGCACCGCAGGCTTTAAACAACCCGAAGCAGGTGTACTCACCACGTCACAGGCAGTACGGAACTCTCAAGGGCCCAGAGCAGTGTCCAGGGGCAAAAAAGTGGGGCACATGTCTGTCAGTTGCCATGGCGATTGCTCCACTTTTAAAGAATAGAAATAAAAACAGATTCTGGGATTATGTATATATGTGTGTATATATAATATAGTGTACCGCTATAAATTGATGCAATCACCATGGCAACCAGGGCAATGTTCTTGATTATTGCTCCATTTTTAACACATTATGTCCAGTTCCTTAATTATCACCCCTAATGTTCTCAGTAATTTCTATGTAAAGATGCGCGTCGGTGTTATTATTATACATTTATATTGCTATATTGTGTAAACAATGGTAAACAGATACAGCCACTATTAACTGTCTGAGTGCCAGAGGTATACAGCACAAGCAGTGCTGGCACTGAAAGGGTTAAGCTAGTGGTTTTTGGTGCAGTAATAGAATGTTTTCTATCTAAATGCACAAAATAACGCATATATAATGTTTGCTATAAACACCAGCAAATGTAAATAAACTACTGTCTATAAATATAACAATGTGTATCGCCTACAGAGCCAAAAGTTGTGGGGGTTCTGGGGCAACTAAGCCATTAGGGGCAGGATGGCATAGTTGATAAGGGGGGCAACAAACCCATTGCTCCTCCCCTCACCCAAAGAGCTGACTGCTAATCCCCTGTGATGCTGAGCTGTCAATCACTGCAAAGAGGTTCTGCAGCAGCTGATCAGTGGGTTGTGCATGCTGCCCCTAGAAGGAGTGAAGAATCCACAGCGGGGGGGGGGGCATTTAACCATTTACTCCCCTTAAGAAAGTTGAATGGTGTATTATTTACCTTGCAGGTTCTGGACCCTGATGTCACTGATGTGTCCTATCAGCTCCTCTCGCTGGAACCAGTCCCACTCGTGTCCAGCCATGAGTGGAAGTGGGAGGGTGGGCGCTGAGAGTGTAGGGGGCAGGTAGAAGAGGGAATCCTAACCACAGTCCGCACAAGTTAGCGAGGAAGTGCCGAGAAGCCGTGGGAGAGCGCGGCTCCTCCTCCCGGCGGAGGGGGACAGGTCCGAAGCGGGGGGCAGGAGGAGCGCTGGGTGCACGTGTCCCGGCCCCCCGGCTCACCCTGCTGCCCGCCCGCCTGCCCTCCCGGCTCACCCCGCTGCCCGCTCGCCTGCCCTCCCTGCTCACCCCGCTGCCTGTCCTCTACCTGCTGGGGGGTTGCGGCATGCCCTCCGCCCTCTCCCCACCGCTGGCTTCCAGGTAAATGTCCACCTCACTGCCTGCCCACTCCCTTCCTCCCTGGCAGTTACATGCCCTCCCCTGCCAGGGGTTTCTTTCCCACCCCACTTTCAGACCACAGCAGCAGCTTAATGCCTGACACACTGCCAAATAATTGCCCCCCCATGCCAACAGCCATCTACCCACCCTGCCAGCCCCATTGCCAACCAAATACATGTCCTTGCGCCACTCATTGCCAGCCAGATGCCAATCCGGCCAGCTAAACAACCACATGCGGCCGACTTACAATCACCAGATTGCCCGCTCCTTGCCGGTAAATGCCATCCGCTCTGCCCACTCTAACCAGCGTGATAAATGCCAGCCTATCTTTACCTGCCTCCCAGCTCACAGCCCCTTTATCTGCCCCATTGCCTGCTTACATCTGCCCACATCTGCCACCCCGCCTGCTGCACTGCAAACATCTTTAATTACCCACCATAGTCTCAGATACCCTGCTGCCCAAATCCCTGCCATGCCACCACCTGCCCCTATTACAGAGACCCCAGCCAGTCTGTCCCCTACTCGCATTCCTGATCACTCGCTGCCCACACGTCTACCAGATGCCCTTTCACGATAATGCCAGTCCGAGTGCCTGCTTAGAGACAGAGGAGCTGATTGCTTGTTTGCCGGTCCGCTCACGCTCATCACTTTCAGATCCATGGATCTCACATTCACACATTATGGAGCTGACTCCTTATTCTACCCCGCTGTGACCCCATCTGACTCCCAAATTAGTGCTTTTGCTACCCATATGTTATGGTTGAGATTCCCTGCTTGAATGCAGGTGACTCAAGTGTATCTAGGCGTTTTCAGGGCATTAAGGTGACCCGGCTAGTGTTTTACTGGCGGATGAGTGAAAATACAGTTTAGGGGACACTAGGAATTAAGGAAGATCCACAGCAAACTGGTAACTTTCTACTCAAGACAGTTACTGAAGACGCCCCACCTCGTGGCGCAAAACAAGATTGCCTCTCCCACAGGGGTAAACATAACCCGTGCACAGTGCTGATCTGTCACACTTAGAAAACACAATTTTGTAACATTCCACGATGCACTTGTTTAAAGAACTTAATGAAATGTTAGATATTCCGCACACACAGGTTTCCAGTGAGCTGGGGGAAGCAATTTCCCTGCGCGCTGCTCACTTCCTGTCTGCCTCCACTACAAAACATCTAAACCTTAAACGTATAGATCCGGGAATAGAAAAATAGTTAAATAGTCAGTATTAATATGAATTAACTCCCTAATGTCCGGCTGTGCTGCCACCTTTTAAAAAAGGGCACTTGTGCTACATTTGGAGCAATTAGGTAGAATTCAATTCGTTTCCATGGTGACAGCTTCACATTTCGAAGTTGGATGCCAAATTGCAAATCTTTCTTTGAAGAGGCTCTTCACTCGAAAGGAATGGCTAATTGTGAAAATAAAATCACAGGCTCTCTCTGTATGGACAAGCTGTCCATCTCAATCAAAGTAGTTATGATGTCAAGCGGAATATCGAAATTTGTGTAAAGACCCATTTAAAAATAGTGTTTTATGTTCACAATAGTTTGGTCAAGAGAGCACTTGCCCCGTCAGCACCCCCCGTCCCATCATTTCTTCCTCCCCCAGTTCCATATGTTAAATAAACCTCCTTTATGATCTTTACTATAAAACTAGAGGGTCAAACGTTTAGATGTAATGTAAAGAAGTTTTACTTTAGTGAGAGGGTGGTATGTAGGTGGCACTGCCTACCAGCAGAAGCGGTAGATGCTAATACAGTGAGGGAATTTAAACATGCGTGGGATAGGCATACGGCTCCTGAATCTAAGACAAGACTGATTACGGTCTGAGTCTTCACAGCAGGAAAATAGGCAGACTAGACGGGTACAATGCATACCTCCTAACTTCTACCCCCGGGGGCGCAGCCTGGGAGGTAGCATCACACAGAGTCAGGACTGTCTCATGTAAAACAAGACAGTTGGAAGGCATGCAAATGGTTCTTCTATGCCATTAAATTCTGTGTTTCTTGAGATACTGTGATGTATTGTGTGATGTCATCGCACGTGTCATTCAAATTAATCACTCTACACTTCGGAACAACATTTTCTGTCTGTTCTACATGAAATGTATTGTTTTGTCTTATAACTCAGGGATGTTTACGTAAAAGTGATATTTTAGACATAATATTATTTGGCCCCTGGGCTGGTTACAGAAGCCGGTCTGTCCATCAGCGAGTTATCAAATGGTACTTTTTAAATATAAATAAAACATTCTATAGAACAATGATAACATTTAAGAACACAAGTAAAGTCACGTTACATCTTTTAAAATAAAAGAAAAAAAGCTTTCCGCCCTTAAATTATTTCATAAAAAAATAAAAAATACAACCAAAGCGCCCAAGTCTGAAACCGTATCTGATTAAAATTTGGGGCCGGATTCCTACTTCCATGAAGTTGATTTCAGAAGCAGAAAACAAATTGATTTTAGCACTAGAGATAAATATATCACGGTTAAGGGTATAAGAAGCGAAAAATACTTTGTGGACTCTACACCTGATAATATTTTTATGATTATCCTATTAAAACGTGATTTTATTAAACCATACCTAACCCACTGGGTTCCGGAAGTTAAGGGGTTAAACTCCAAGCACACTATTCCTGAACTACATGGCATTTTGGACAGTTTCCGTTTATCTGGCAGGATGGTGATGATGATTCATGTTTAATAGTATAATATATGACTTGTATATTAAACAAGCTCCAGATATATTAAGGACAGGAGGAGACAAACCAATTCAGTGTCACCTGTGCTCAAGGAAATCTTTATCTTGCTTGTTTTGACTGATGACCTGTGCTCATGCACGTAAAATGAAATTACATTTATTTTAATTTTTATTTTTTTTAATTCTTTAAGAAATGCGGGCGAGATCTTGCTTATAATTACTGGTTCCCTTACGTGCCTTTGAATGATGTTTATGTCTTTCGGAGAGTCTCAGACAGTCTCGCACTCTCTTTAAACGGTTATTAAGGGTTCTTGTCAGTTTGCAGAATTCATTGTCGAACGTTCCGATGCCAAAACCTGAAGCTTCGAACGCGGTGAGATCTTTCGTTTGGTTGTCTGCACATCTGAATATTTAATCCCCTTAATACCAAGCTTCACAAAATAAAATGTTGACATAACCTTGGTAAATCTCCAGGCTGCAGATAAATTGGTATCAGAACTTTCTGCCCCTTGGTTTTTGTAGGTTAAGAAATAACAAAACAAAAAAAGGAGAGAAGGGTCACTTTTTTTTTAGCAAAGTTTGTCTCTGAATGTGGAGTTTAGGAAGTAATCAGCTAATGACCGGGGGAGCGAATCGCAGAGCTGAATCAGACCTGTTATAGTCTATTATTACTGTTATTATTAAATAATAATAATGATGATTATAGTACTTTATTGCTGTGTTATAGAATATCAAAGCGTGCCTACATCCTCCTAAAATAGGGCATAGGGCCCATCGTATTTAGTAGCTCAGTACGAAGATACCAGGTGTAAAGAGTTGTTATTGTAAGGGAAGACTGGAACATCTTCAAGAAGTCACCAAGCCAGTCTCGGCAGATATAAGCATAAAGCAGGATTTGCAGCACACCTGTTGAAGAGCCTCCTGAATGCTGTCCGGTACCTAGTGGTATCCCACGATCCTTCTCCTCCTCTGAGGTCAAGTTAGGGTCCCGGCTCATCTCTAGTTCAGTTCTAAGAACTCAACACCTTTTAATTCGTTGTAGAGCTTAACAGCGACCCAATTTAAGATCAGCTCAATGGTAGTATTGTGTGGGTATCTTTCGGTGGCCGTCAAATGTTGATTTTAGCTCACTTGTGCCATTACAGAGTAAAAATCATCATGGACTAATCAATCTCATCCCACCTGCAAGGGCAGTCCAGAACATATATGGGTGGCTGTCCGCTCTCAGTTGAGTTATCCTCAACAAGAATCATCATTGGATATTCTTCAAAATTATCACTTTGCGTGCAGAATTAGACTTTCGTGAAATACCCAGAATATACTCATCCAGGAGGAATGACATGTCTTTATTTTCCTGCTTTTTTTTGTTTTTCTTCAGATGAACTTCTTGAGACTCCGGATTGTTAATCGTCCTCCAAATTCTAGATGTTAAACCCCATTAAGCAGCAGAACTTCATTAAATTCTGCATTAGTTGACAGCTGTATCCCGCCTGATTCATTGAACCAGTTTCTGTGAGAGACCAGGCCGGCCAGGTCATTAACCCATTCCTTATTTCATGGTGCATGCAATAGCCATTTTACATTTTTTTTGGTACCAAGAAGCAAATGCATAGCAGTTAAAGTTTAAACAATAATGTCAGCAGCCAAATGTAATCAGATCAACGGCTTTGAATGTTGGTGGAATTATGTTGTCAAGATGAAAACAACTCTGACCTTCCTTTTTCACCAGTCATGGCTGATATTTTGATTTGATGGTGGAGATGTTTCCTCGGTAATCACATTAGAGAGCTAAAGCCTGAGATGCTCCCTAGTCCCCACCGTAGGACAGACTAATTAGCTGTCTCTTATCGGCGAGTTATTCTCAAGCCCTATGGTAGCTTAATATCTATCCTCCATACAGGGGCTTTACTAAAAACCACAGGACCCTGGTGTGAAAATTGTGCCAGCCTCCCCCCCATGTCATCAAGCAACATGTCCCACAAAGCCACCTTTATCCCCCACCTTTCCCTAAGCATCTAGTGCCATCCTAACTCCCAAACATTCTGCCTCAAAACAGCTATTTGCCATCATTGCCAACCAAGCAGCTTGTGTGTACCTTATTTGCCCTTTGCAATATACACTCTGGCACACATATATAGACACACAAATTTACACATGCTAACATATACATGCTTACACATACACTTACCCATACTCACCAACACACACACACACACCCTCTAACACCACCTATGCTATCTCATGCTCAAACACAACACGTCCATGCTAATACCCATACATCTATGCTAACACAAACATGCATTCATGAACAAGGAGATGGGAACAAGTGTAATTACACCACTGCCCACATATGTTTAAATTCCTTCATAGTGTTACACTTTGCCACTGTGCCTGGGAGGTGGTTCCACTTATCTATGTCACAAACCGGGTCCATACAGGGGACTGTAATGACCCAGAGCGCCCAAAAAGATTGTGTTCAGGAGTTACGGTGCAGTAGCGGAGTTGGACAGGGCCTGGTGGAGGGCGACAGCACTCTCACGGTGGGCATCTAGGGTTGTGCAGCCACATACCAGAGCCCTGACATAGCAGCGGATGATGACAGAACAGAACTTGGAGATATCCTGCAGGCACCCTGGAGCAGGCATGAAACATAGCACCAAAATCATATGTAGGATGCTGCAGGCTGAGTGTATGGAAGCTAAGCAGAGTATATAGCAGAAACATAACAAGAAAGACAGGGAGACCAAGCAAGAACCATAACCAGACAAGATATACATAATACAGGGCACAACAGGGTACAACACAAGGAATACTCAAGATCTGACATGAACAGGACACCCCACTACCGGGGGCTCCAAGACAGGCCGGACACCCCACTACCGGGGGGGCTCCAAGACAGGCCGGACACCCCACTACCGGGGGGGCTCCCGGCCTGGACACCCCACTACCGGGGGCTCCAAGACAGGCCGGACACCCCACTACTGGGGGCTCCAAGACAGGCCGGACACCCCACTACCGGGGGCTCCAAGACAGGCCGGACACCCCACTACCGGGGGCTCCAAGACAGGCCGGACACCCCACTACCGGGGGCTCCAAGACAGGCCGGCCACCCCACTACCGGGGGCTCCAAGACAGGCAGGCCACCCCACTACCGGGGGCTCCAAGACAGACAGGCCACCCCACTACCGGGGGCTCCAAGACAGACAGGCCACCCCACTACCGGGGGCTCCAAGACAGGCCACCCCACTACCGGGGGCTCCAAGACAGACCACCCCACTACCGGGGATACAGGTTACATCACAGACTGACACAAATAAACAGAGGACCTAGCCTAGGACTGTATGATAACTATTGGAGATTCCATCACATCTTATGGCCATAGTATGCTTAGCCCACCACTACGCCAAAGTACTCCAGTGATTGTGGGTCCTAACGCTAAACCCCACTTACAGAGGTACTAATAAACTGAACATTGAATCCAAACACATATCAGAGAGACCTACCTGTAGACTGCAGACTGAGACAAACAGAGCCCATGGGTGGAGCACACCTTATAAAGGAAACAGAGCTGAAGCAAAGAGCAGGACTGGAATCAGGAATCGGAGGTTCAGGACAGAACATACAGATATCCAGATATGGATCACAGCAAGACAGGGAAACAAAAGGCATGCAGCTCCGCAGCCTGGGTAGAGCGTGACAATCTATCACTCTCGTAGTAAAACTTTCTTATCATTTTAATCTCTGATCCTCTAGTTTGTGATGATGGCCTCTTGTTCTCACATTCCTCCTTTTTTTTTTAAATAAACCTCCATCCTGTGTGGCGTACGGCCAAGTTTTATCAGTATGGATTCCATAATGATACAATTAAAGGGACAACAGATACAGAGGCCAAAATTATTCTTGTCACAGGCAAATATATTTCAAAATAGACCGTAAAAGATTGTGATAAATCAAAAATAATGTATTTTTTATTTCCTTTTTCAATATTTTTTTTCATACCACGTTTTAGATTTAGCAGAATTTTTTTTTCAAATCTTTACCAAAAAACCCAACTTTCCCATAATTGGGGGGGGGGGTTATCGTACGAATACATGTTTAGACGTATTCCTGAAAGGAAGTGTTTTCATTCCGTGTCACCTGAAGAAACTTCAGTTTATACCCCGTAGCAGGTCATAAAATCACCATTTAGTTTTACGCACTTACTTTGAGGCAACATATAACCCGATCGAGAGGATTACACGTGAATAAAACGTGTTATTGTTGGGCGCTCGGAATTATGTCAAAACATTTTTATACTTACACAAAAATATCGGAGTAATCCCCACCATAATAATACACGTAGTTTGGGACAATAAATATGTCACATCTTAGTCAGGTAACAGAATATTGAGTTTAATGCGCGCTCTTTGCTTTTCCGTGCTTGAAACATTTTTTTGGGGGGGGTGGGGGGTAGGGCACGTTGATTTTGAACAATGCACAATGTAGCGTTTATTGTAATGGCCGGTTCCTCTTACAAAACCCCCATTGAGTGCAGAACGAGCCCCGTGCAAAAAATGACGAAAATGCTATGTAAATTTTATGAGTTCCCATAGTTTATCCGTTTTTGTGTGCTGTGTGGTACCAAGCAAGCGGCCTACACAAGTATTTGCCAAAAAATTTTAATTTTCGTCCGCAAGAGAATTTCTGTTTCCTATGAGATACTCAGCGCTGCCCTGCCTGCTATATGTCTGTATTAAGCATACCCCCCAAGTGTCCCTCATTAGAAAGGCCAGTCCCTGTTTGCAGCCAAATCCCTTTTTCCTCCCCAGATGCCCCTATTTAGTAAGAGCTCAGAACGTTTGCTGGGTATGGGGGTATCACAGGGTCCTACAGCCCTAAAAGCCGCAATAATGTGTATAGAAGAAATTGTTACATTGCGTTATAAAATGCGTTCTTTGACTTCTAAATACCAGTTATGTTAATTTGTATCAGTAGGTCACAAAGGACCCCAAAAAAGGTCTGTGTAAAGCCCCTCCCCTAGCCACACCTTTCACCCCCCCTAAAAGATGTGTCCTTCATGAGCCTAGTCTACAAATATTAACCCTTTAATAGTGCATCACAAAGATCGCATTGTAGTAGCTCGCTCATGGTGATAATCAGATCCGATAAAAAAATTTGAAATATACCAAAATCACTGCTTGTTTGGAGGTAAAGCTATTGTGAATAAAATCACCTGTATTCAAGTAAATATTTCAACTGTGAAATACCAGTAACACAAGTACCATTTGGGATGCTTAGATATCAGAGAAACAAAAGAAGAATGTGGACTGTGGATATTTTTTGATGGGAGTGCACCGATTCATTGTTTTGTTGTAGAATATGGCATCATCTAATAATAAGATTCTATTTTTACTACTACTAATAATAATAATAATCATGGAATATGGAAGATTGTGTTTGTTGTCATGAATGCTGCACAAGTAAAATACAAAGTGCTTTTAAATAAGTGGCTCTGATTAAAAGACTAATACAACAACGATAACACTGCTACAAGAAAGCCGGTGCCTGACAGCTGCATTCTAATTAAAAAAAATAGAGCCCCGCGTTGGTTTGGGGTATGTGAAGGTTGACGGGTTGAACTAATCCTGGCTCGGAGATCCTCGAGGCATTTTCTTTACAGGGATTGCCTGTAGACAATTAAAGTGCTGCCACCTTCAGGACAAACAGAGTTTTGCCGCTCACACACCCAAAGCCCCATTAACTCTTTAACTGTCAAGTGTGTGGAATATGTCCTGATACATGTAGGGTTAACCACTGCTGATTGTGCTGTGCTGATACCACATTTACATACAAAATTTCAAATTGCTGGGGTCAAACGTTTGGGCTTAAGAGCTCCCTTTCATCTGGGGGGTGCCTTCATGAAAAAGTGGGCGAGAAGTAGGCAGGGTGTGGGTGTTACCAAACTCCTTTCAAGAAAAGGACCCGGAGACTGTGAGAATCAGGGCTTCACCCAAAGACTCCAGGTCAAACTCAGAATTCCCAGGTGTGCTTTTAGGGCTGTAGATCCCTTGTGATACCCTCATACCCAGCAAACATTCTGATCTCCTGAGAGACATCATATGTTGTATGGAACATGATTTTATATATATGGAGGAAACAAGTAAGGAGAGCCGTTTATCAAATGCTCTGTCCCAAGCCCTCTAATGCCTTAAAACATGGGCTGGTGCTTTTTGGTGTTGGGTCTCCAGCATGTCACAACAATGTATATTTTCCACCCTTCATCCAGCTGGTAGGACTAAATGAAATTTAGCAAGTACCCATCAGTCTTGGGTTTTTACCCAATAATTATGACCGCACAAACAGGTCAACTTCCCATTTAATGGATACATGCGTGTGACCTCTGGAGATGATTTCCAAGTGTCCATTTATTGAACATAAACTGCATAGAAAAAGCTGTCTGAGCATGATAGTCTCCACCACAGCCCGACTGGTGGTGATTGGGGGCCCTGCCAATTAAAGTTGGAGCGGCAGGTCGGGCTAACGCATGGTGCTGGCAGACGGCCAGTCCAGACCTGATCCCCAGAATCTGCATCCTTCTGCCGTCCACCTCACGGTCAATGAATACAGTGTATCCTTACTGGTCCTCAGCTGGTTAATCCATCTCCCGAAAAACCTTGATCCTCCAGCATGTGCTGCCATATGAGAGGTCCGTACGGCTCTCACAGACGCGCATTCACACACATTATCCCATTAGTATTGTCACCTTGTACAGGTTAGTCTCTCAGGCGCCATTATTATTTTAGTGCACCAGAGATGACTTCCTCTGGACCCGTCACCGTATGTTTGCTTTATGTAACGTCGTGGTGAATACTCCCCCCCTTTTCCTGTACATTTTATTGCAACGTGTCCAGTGTTACCAGACCAGATTAGCCGGGCCGTAGACTCTGTCTCTGTTAGATGTTTGGTTTTACCTTCGGCTCCCTGGAGGCATCTTACTGACTTTATTGGAGAAAGTCCGGGCCCCTTAGCCTTTTGTGCTTCTTGTTTTCTTTTCTCGGGATGTAAGACTTTTCCCCTTCGCCGTATCCCATTTGATTCATACTGCATTTTATTACACCAGAGTCAAACCTCATGGGCTTCTGGCTATTTGTTCTGAGAGTTTTATTGGATTTCCTATAAATATGATTGCCTTTGGGGGTCCCGGACATGTTTTCCTTACTTTTTTTTTATTGAGCATTTAGCCCTACGGAATATATATGCTAAGAGGTTAATGTTTCATTTTTTTGGGGGGGAGAAACCTGGAGCTGTTTATGAAATTCCTCTTAGGTTTTGTGACATGTTTTCATTGGCCGTATTGTATCCTCAGACCTCATGAGTTGGCACGAGCAGGCCTTGTCCCAATATTCAGAGAAGAAGGGGGCATAGCTGAAGTTGAACGTTGTCCATTCGTTCCAAATGGCTTTTTCCCACCACACTTGTTAATATGAAGAATTGTCCTTGATCAACAAATGTTCCCTTAGCTTGAGATCGGCTGGGGTAAGGGTGGCAATACTGGCAGAAAATACTAAAAACCCTAATAAATAATTATGAAACCATGAATGTGACAGCTTTTATTGACGCCGTAGGCGGTTTGTTGGCTTGTGTATAGTCAATTCGCAGCTAAAGGCAGTGAGGGTTGCCACAGGTGGATTTAAAAAGTAAGCAATAGCGTAGTAGCTTTAAGCTAGTTGGAAAATGATGTCCGAGAGCTGCCAACACATCCTCGTAGCTGGGAAACCTCCAAGTCGTGTTGGGTGGCTACAGACTGTGGAGACGCTATTAACCTGTGGGGTCTAATCGGCCCATGCAGGACGGATGCAGTTGGAACGTAATATTTAAAGCAAGAGCGTCAAACTTCAGGCCTTGAGGGCCACAGCCAGTCTGTTATTTATTTATTTTTTTTAGATACCCCAGCATGAGCACTGGCAGCTCAATCAGAACAGTATGAACTAATTAAATCATTTGTTTTCAGAGCAGGGATTTACCTAAATCCTCAAGGCTAAGTTCGATAATTACAACCATCTACAGCTTGTGACTTTTGGAAGTCAGTGTGTTTGTTTGGTAGCTATTTTGTTTAAGAGTTTGCCAACATTATCTAATCAACGTCCTATCCTGACGTTCTCTCCCTTCTCCTTCCACCACCCTTAACAAAGGCTGCCCGAGCCAATCATCCACCATCAGCAACTTAAGAATAGTCAATAGATAACTTAATAGGGCGGAATAATCATGCCGCTTTGGGGCAGGAATAGCTACAGGCTCGGACACAGATTTGCTTATTCGGAGTCCGTTTGAAGAGTGTGCAGAATAAACCTCAATAGCTAAAGATATAGGTATAAGGAGCATATTACTAAAGAGTGAAGCCATAAACATTAAATCGAGCACAACATGATATCGGTGTAAGTGCATCGAATCTGGAGTATTCCTGCTGTGTCTGTACGCAAAAAATATGCACTATTGTGTATTATTTTTCTCCATGTGTTTAAGTGTTTCATTTTTCATTCTTCTCAAATGATCCCATGTTCTCCTTCTCTCTTTAACAGATTATTAAATGTCCTCCGTTCTCAGCAGGCACGTTTTAACTAATTAAATCTGCAAACTATCGTGATCAGTTTAATACACTTTGATGAATTTTACATTTCTGTAAGTGTAGGCTGCCTTTTATATTTATATATTTTTTATCTTTAGGTTTAGTCGAGATCAGAATGACCACAATCACTAGAGTATGAACTACGTATTTAGTCAAGGTTGATACATTTTGTGAAGATATGTAGATTTTCTGGTCTCATCTAAAGATGGAGACTCAGGATGTTATGTTCTTAAATAAATGTAGATATCATACAGATAATATGAATTTAGTGAGAGGGTCCTAAACATTTAAGTGCTGTGCCAGGTAGCCGTCTTGGTATGTTAGTATAGCAATGTGTCTGTAAGTATGATACTGTGTGTAAGTATGTTATGTTAGGATACTAATGTGTGTGTAAGTATGTTGCTGTGTGTAAATATGTTATGTTAGTATAGTAATGTGTCTGTAAGTATGATACTGTGTGTAAGTATGTTATGTTAGTATAGTAATGTGTCTGTAAGTATGTTACTGTGTGTAAGTATGTTATGTTAGTATAGTAATGTGTGTGTAAGTATGTTACTGTGTGTAAGTATGTTAGTATAGTAATGTGTGTGTAAGTATGTTACTGTGTGTAAGTATGTTATGTTAGTATAGTAATGTGTGTGTAAGTATGTTACTGTATGTAAGTATGTTAGTATAGTAATGTGTGTGTAAGTATGTTACTGTGTGTGAGTATGTTAGTATATTAATGTGTGTGTGAGTATGTTACTGTGTGTGAGTATGTTAGTATATTAATGTGTGTGTAAGTATGTTACTGTGTGTGAGTATGTTAGTATAGTAATGTGTGTGTAAGCATGTTACTGTGTGTGAGTATGTTAGTATAGTAATGTGTGTGTAAGTATGTTACTGTGTGTGAGTATGTTAGTATAGTAATGTGTGTGTAAGTATGTTACTGTGTGTGAGTATGTTAGTATAGTAATGTGTGTGTAAGTATGTTACTGTGTGTAAGTATGTTTGTATAGTAATGTGTGTGTAAGTATGTTACTGTGTGTGAGTATGTTAGTATAGTAATGTGTATGTAAGTATGTTACTGTGTGTGAGTATGTTAGTATAGTAATGTGTATGTAAGTATGTTACTGTGTGTGAGTATGTTAGTATAGTAATGTGTGTAAGTATGTTACTGTGTGTGAGTATGTTAGTATAGTGATGTGTGTGTGAGTATGTTACTGTGTGTGAGTATGTTAGTATAGTGATGTGTGTGTGAGTATGTTAGTATAGTAATGTGTGTGTAAGTATGTTACTGTGTGTGAGTATGTTAGTATAGTAATGTGTGTGTAAGTATGTTACTGTGTGTGAGTATGTTAGTATAGTGATGTGTGTGTAAGTATGTTACTGTGTGTGAGTATGTTAGTATAGTGATGTGTGTGTGAGTATGTTACTGTGTGTGAGTATGTTAGTATAGTGATGTGTGTGTAAGTATGTTACTGTGTGTAAGTATGTTTGTATAGTAATGTGTGTGTAAGTATGTTACTGTGTGTGAGTATGTTAGTATAGTAATGTGTGTGTAAGTATGTTACTGTGTGTAAGTATGTTAGTATAGTGATGTGTGTGTAAGTATGTTACTGTGTGTGAGTATGTTAGTATAGTGATGTGTGTGTAAGTATGTTACTGTGTGTGAGTATGTTAGTATAGTAATGTGTGTGTAAGTATGTTACTGTGTGTAAGTATGTTAGTATAGTGATGTGTGTGTAAGTATGTTACTGTGTGTAAGTATGTTAGTATAGTGATGTGTGTGTAAGTATGTTACTGTGTGTGAGTATGTTAGTATAGTGATGTGTGTGTAAGTATGTTACTGTGTGTGAGTATGTTAGTATAGTAATGTGTGTGTAAGTATGTTACTGTGTGTAAGTATGTTAGTGTAGTGATGTGTGTGTAAGTATGTTACTGTGTGTGAGTATGTTAGTATAGTAATGTGTGTGTGAGTATGTTACTGTGTGTAAGTATGTTTGTATAGTAATGTGTGTGTAAGTATGTTACTGTGTGTGAGTATGTTAGTATAGTAATGTGTATGTAAGTATGTTACTGTGTGTGAGTATGTTAGTATAGTAATGTGTATGTAAGTATGTTACTGTGTGTGAGTATGTTAGTATAGTAATGTGTGTAAGTATGTTACTGTGTGTGAGTATGTTAGTATAGTGATGTGTGTGTGAGTACGTTACTGTGTGTGAGTATGTTAGTATAGTGATGTGTGTGTGAGTATGTTAGTATAGTAATGTGTGTGTAAGTATGTTACTGTGTGTGAGTATGTTAGTATAGTAATGTGTGTGTAAGTATGTTACTGTGTGTGAGTATGTTAGTATAGTGATGTGTGTGTAAGTATGTTACTGTGTGTGAGTATGTTAGTATAGTGATGTGTGTGTGAGTATGTTACTGTGTGTGAGTATGTTAGTATAGTAATGTGTGTGTAAGTATGTTACTGTGTGTAAGTATGTTAGTATAGTGATGTGTGTGTAAGTATGTTACTGTGTGTGAGTATGTTAGTATAGTGATGTGTGTGTAAGTATGTTACTGTGTGTGAGTATGTTAGTATAGTAATGTGTGTGTAAGTATGTTACTGTGTGTAAGTATGTTAGTATAGTGATGTGTGTGTAAGTATGTTACTGTGTGTAAGTATGTTAGTATAGTGATGTGTGTGTAAGTATGTTACTGTGTGTGAGTATGTTAGTATAGTGATGTGTGTGTAAGTATGTTACTGTGTGTGAGTATGTTAGTATAGTAATGTGTGTGTAAGTATGTTACTGTGTGTAAGTATGTTAGTGTAGTGATGTGTGTGTAAGTATGTTACTGTGTGTGAGTATGTTAGTATAGTAATGTGTGTGTGAGTATGTTACTGTGTGTAAGTATGTTTGTATAGTAATGTGTGTGAGTATGTTATGTTAGTATAGTAATGTGTGTGTAAGTATGTTACTGTGTGTGAGTATGTTAGTATAGTGATGTGTGTGTAAGTATGTTAGTGTGTGTGAGTATGTTTGTATAGTAATGTGTGTGTAAGTATGTTAGTGTGTGTGAGTATGTTTGTATAGTAATGTGTGTGTAAGTATGTTAGTGTGTGTGGGTATATTTGTATAGTGATGTGTGTGTAAGTATGTTACTGTGTGTGAGTATGTTAGTAATATTTGTATAGTAATGTGTGTGTTACTGTGTGTGTGTGTGTGTGTGTGTGTGTAAGAAGAGCTTGGGGTATTTGAAACTAGAAGTTGAGAATGTTCTATGACAAAGTCTGGTCTACACCCCCGGGATGTAAAAAAATGATATAAGGTGATCCGGAGTAACTGTCCCCACCTTTAATAAAGGAATATTCTACGGCATCTCCTCTTTTCATTATGCTACCAAGAAATGGCACCCCCCCAATACTATTTAGTTGTCGTAGGCTTGATAAAGCCCCGTGATGGTTGAAACGTTGGCTGGCCAGTGCAGTGGCCCTTCCATATTTTTGAACCTAATGACCTTAGATTTAGTTGTCTGTAGATACATTAGCAACAAATAAAGACCACGCTTTTCATTGAGACTCTCATCTCTTTTGCAACCAAAAGGATGATCATAAATAATTCATAGAGGAGTTTAGTACATACAGTAAAAAATTCTGCGGTTATGAATCACACACAATATCCAGTGATCTCAGTTACAGCTAATTAGAAATGATTTAGGATTTAATAATAAAAGCTCCGGGGAGGAAAATTATGGGTCATACTCCCAGCGAATCGAAATTTCTTAGTGTTTACGTCTAATTACTAAATTCCCCTTCGAATTAATTTATTAACAATCATATTAGGTAAACAACATGACATTTTACAGCTGAAACTAATAATAATTTCAAAGAAAAGATGGTGAATATCCAAAGGGAATTGGTTAATATGAGTTATTATACAAAATAAACAGAAATAAAATAACCCTAAATATGAACCAGAAGTCTGGTTTTCAAAAGATTATTCACTAAGGATCTCCTGTCTATGTGGGTGGCCATCTTAGCTCCAGAAGCTCCGCCCAACTCTTTGTCAGATAAAGTTCTCTCTGTTTCATTTGAGCCAATCAAAGCTTTGCCCGTCTTCCATGCATCTTAAGAAAGAGATACAACGGAAGGATCTTTAATTTAATACATTTCTGAATGATGCATTTGGATCAAGAAAACACAATAAGGTCTCACGTCAAATAATGAAGTACCTGCAATAGTCCTTGACTCCCAAATGCAGCCATTGGGTTGATAAATCTACCATTTTAAACTGGACACTCGTAAATTTGACATACTTTGAATAAGGCGAGTGAAAGGGCAGTATGGGTATAGTTAAAAAGTAGAACGTAAGACCATTAGTAGTGGGAGGAAAGCTCAGCTGGTATTCCATTGAGGAGCAAAGCATACTGGATAATCGTGATCATGATTAGCCACCACTTATCGAGATGAACAATATAGAAAACACCAGGCGGGAGAAGAGTTAGTCATGGATGGTGGTGTGGAATGACCTGACTGCCTTCTATACTATATTCTCTGTGGTTGGCTTGGAATAACAAGGAAAAAAGTTGGTGGCAGGATATCAAGATGCAATAATCCGAGAAGACTATGTGGATTGGGTATAGTTCCACAGACCCCATTTCCAGAAGGATATTGACACACTGGAGAGAGTTCAGAGGAGGGCTACAAAATAGTAAGTGGGTTGCAGCATAAAGAATGATCAGGAAAGGCTAAGGAATCTGAAATTGAAAGAAAAGAGAGAGAGAGGAGATGAGTGAGAGACATTTAAATGCATAAAGGGAGAAGCTTGTTTGAATAGAGGAGAAATGTTAGCGAGATCATCGTCTAAAACTAGAGGACCAGAGGCTTGGATGCAATGTAAGGAAATTCTTTACATCAGACGTGGTGGAGGCCAATACAGTGAGGGACTGAAGGCTATCTTGACTATGGGACCAGACCAGGGACTGATTGGGGTTTAAGTCCTTACGTCACTTGTAATGGACATAGGGGATAACTTAAAGGGCAACTCCCACCACCTAAATATTCTTTAAGTATGTAGGTAAAGAATACTCAGTGCTTTATTTTAAGTCCTTCTGTATCTTGGAAGACTGCAGTGATGATGTCACACTCAATGTAGCGGCCTACATCATCTTATAATCATGCCGATCCTAGGAAGAGGTAGCAATCAATACCTTAAGTTGCACTTAAGTTGTGTTTTTAATACATATTTTAAAATCTCAAGGTAATTACAAAGATGTATTTTGGTGCATAAAACCATAAAATGTAAGATTTAGGAAAAGTGGCATTTTTTTGCCGTGCCGCCTCCTACTGGTCTGTTCCTGTATCTTATGTGGCCATATGTGTGGTCATTAGCCTCGTATTGTGATTCTAGTTGAAAATCGCGTGTAGCCTGGAGGCTTATAATGGTCTGATGCAAGTCAGCTATGTTAAACATTTTGCTGGCACAAAGAAAATGATACAGAACGCAGAGAGGCAATCACAGCCCATCAAAAGGAGGCCCCGGGAACTTCTCCTTCCAAACTAAACAGTTTACACGGCTGTGTTAAGGTACCAAAAACATCTGCATAGCTTCATCTTTGATATGGCTCTGCTGCAATGTACACTAATGTATCAATGTTAAATTCTTCATATATGTTTATGATGTTGCCTTGGATATTTTTTTTTGCGCATAAAGCACTTTATTTGTCAATTTGACAATTGAAAAATATTTGTATTTTCAGGTTGGGGTCATGGAGCCCCTTTCGGGTTTTGGGGAATTCAATTCTGAAGTTCTCTGGATAAACAAATGACTTTTATAAATGGATTCGGCAGATTCTGTTATGTCTGTTGATTTGTCCAGGTTTCACCGCGGATGAATGACTCGGAACCTGCGCTGGTTCCTGTAAATTTTTAAAACGTCAATCTTTTATTTAGAGATAAAGTTACATGGTAATCCCTGCAGGACCTATAACTTTTGTGTATAGGGGTCACCAGATGGCTATTAGGGGGCACTTTAACTTGTCAGGGCTCTAAGTGGTGTTGAATGCAAGGGGAACTTTCCTTTCTTCTCATATCCTGGGCTAGGGGGTGAACAGTGGAAAAATACCCCCATGGAGACCTCAAGTCTCACCTGCTTCCATGCTATCTATGCCATCGTCCTGTTCCTGAAATGCCACCTGAGCCAAGAGAAGCCATGTGATGAAATTGCCACGACATTTTGATATCTACATTTATTTTACTTCATCAGCCTTACTGAGGAATTGCATCTTAATTGTATGTTTGCCAAGTCGTTGAGCTCATGGAAGCCTTCACAATTTGCCCGGACAACTGGCTGTAGAGCAAAAGATGCAGAGCCCAAGAAGTGAGTAGCCCAAGACTCAAAGGGGGTAAACAAGGCTGTGAAACACCAGAGGCAGAAGAATGGTCATTCAGTTCCAGTGGGTCGGGCAGGTGGAAATCAGTAGTAGTCCACAAGACAAACCAATGGTCAAGGTCACAAGCGGTATGAGCAGACTCCAGACGACAAGCCGAGGTCAAACACAGTGGGCAAATGGAAGGAAAACAACATGTGGCCCAATACAACCATGAGTGGCAAAATCGCCTGGATCAAGGAACTGGAGGCTGATGCCGTAGGACACTGGTGACTTGATACAACTTGAGCTCTTCAAGTTTTGGTGGAGACTCCACTTTGGACAACTGATAAACGCTACAAAATCCCAAGAAACAATGATCTTTCCGCTCATGGCTCCCGTAAACTGCCAAAAATATTCTTCTTGGTGGCGAATAACATGTGCTAGTCACCTTAAAGTTGAATGGTAAAATTATTTTCCGGCCCTAACCCATGAGGAGAATGCTTAATCTGCTCTTTAACGAGGGACGAATAACAACACGATTCCGTAACGAGGAATTTCCCGTAACACGTTTCATCAAGAATTTCTGAATTAAAGAAATAAAGATAAACATCCAAATTTAAGCTTAAAAGAATACTTCTTTGACCTATTGATGCTTCACTTTCAGCTCGCTGGTCATCTTCAGCCTCAACCTCAGATGGTTAGATGTTAGATGTTGAGCTAGTTAATCGCTTCTCTTTGGAACCTTTTCGCTCTCGAAATAAAACCCGTAATGTTTAAGGTTATACCCGAAGATCAAAGTTTTTCCGTAGTCGGCCCTTTTAAATGTTCATGGCCGTACGAAAAAAAAAACTAATCCTATTTAACCATGTTTGAACTAACAATAAAGCCAAAGCATAAGAAATTGAGACTCCGTTCTCCAATCAGCCAGACGGACAGTTTATTTTGTAGCAGAGCTAATGATTCGGGTGAATTTTAGTGCATTCTGCAGAACATTTAAGACATTGAATTACCAACGCTCTATTTATTTTAAACAAATATGTCCATCAAGGTATATTTAATGAAAAGATTAGCTTGCCTTTTGTTTGCTTGTATAGTAAGGACACATGGAGTTTTAAACCGCGTTGTAATATATCCCAGATGTGTACTCGGGCCGATGATTAACCCTTCAAGGCTTGAATGTGTGACCATTGACTTTTAAATTATGGCACAACTTCCTTTTACTTTTGGGGGAAAAAAACATATAAAAAAAATGGTTAAATGTCGTCGGTGTCCTTAGCACAATTTATGAACTAAAATTCCACATTGGGAGCTGTACGAAGAGGTCCACGGCAAGTTTAATGCGTTCTCGATAACATCTGTTAGGGTCGTTCCATGAAGAGGATTACAATCCAATCCCTGATAATTCTACCAATGTTGTAGTAGAAAAAACCAGAAGGGTCTACACTGGATTTGGCTCCAGGGATTGCCGTTTATCAATGTAGATGAGCGCAAAATGCAAAAGCATACAATTTTTACTAAAAAAAAAAAAAATATGAAAACTTAAGTCAGGTGCTCAAAAAAATTAACCAAAAAACCACATTCCTTTGTTGTAATGAAACAGGGTCTTTGTAACGGATCAGGGTGATATCTGCATTTAATCATTTGTTTTCACTCTATGGTTGGGACTGGGAAGCGTTTATATTAAATGGCTTTTGTTGCCAAAAATGACAAAACTAAACAAACTGAACATACTTAAGTCTACTTAATTTTTGCTAAATTGCCCACACGTGGGGAGAGAAAAACAAATATTTTCCTGATGTTTCGAGACATTCTAAAATTAATCTCTTCCGTCCCTTTGTTACTCACGGTGTTGACCGCATACTTGACGGATACTGACCTTAGATCCCGTATACAGTCGATAATTGATGTAATTTGTGTATTCTGGATATCAGAGGCTGTTCTTGAAAGCATAACAAATGATGTCGTTGATAATCCTAACGGGCAGGTACGTGAAGCCGTTGAGAAAATGGTGTGCCGGAGGTTTATGCTGGAAATCTCTTCCGTGAATGTGTAGGTGACAAGGACCACTTCAAATGCACCAAGAGGTGGTGAGGGGTTCTTTAGGAAGAAAGCCATACAATGTTACCACTCTACAAGACCTGGACTGCCCACCTGCCACACAGTGTTACTCTACAAGATTTGAACTGCCCACCTGCAAACTGGGTAAACGCCCCAGGGGCAGTAGACAACGGCCCCATAGACTTTCCTTTACTGCTGTTTGTGTGGCAGATTCAGTTCTTCACTGAGCGGTAGCCGGCTGGATAGTTTGTATGGCTGCTTCTTCCTTATTTAGCAACCATTGGCCTTAAAGCTCCGGGACAGCTTTTCGTCCCCAGCCTGGCTTTGGACACCAGCCGAGGAACATGGACAGAATGTGATGCAATATCACAAAATGTAGAAAAGGGCATGACATCAAATGGCCCCCGGAGTCCCAGCGAGACACTCTCTGGAAAGTTGGTGATTATAGTTATTCTTGTCTAAAGTAGAGGGCCGATGCCGCCGATGGAAGTTGAGCTGCCATTCACTTGCATGGTAGTTCTACTGAGCATGTGCAAGAAGTGTACTCACGAATGCTACCTGCTTCCAGGAGAGACAGCTGAGGGAGGACTTTAATGAGACAGAAGTCTTACTTTCTAACTCCAATAACTATAGAACATATGCTTCAATTTGCCTGGCGTAAAATGCACCGGAGCCCAAGCAAAGTGGCCTCCAATATGCATAGAAATAGAAACCATTGCTGGAGAGCTCCTTCAATCACATATTAGAATTGTGTTTTCCGTTGGAGTTTAATACATGTCAACATTTCCCGTACGTCACTTGTTTATTGATTTATCTGTATTGGTACTTTATATTTTTTTTTGAATATTGCTAATTTTTTTTTCTATAACTGGTGTTCAGAGATAAAGACAATAATTGATTATTGTGCCATAAACGCTACTACGGATGATAAATATGAGTTCAAGGGAACATACAGCTGGGTTCTATTACCTGAGATAAACTCGAATTCCAATTGTCCCACAGACCACCAAAAACAAATAGATGAAACACTCCAATTATTCTTAATTCTATGTACTTACCTTTATAGTAAATAAGAGACTAACCCTTGATCAGTGATTAAACCAGTATGTAAACATTAAGATATATATCTATATATATTTTATTATTTTCCATGTATGGCAGCGAAACAGGTGAGGTGTCTCAAAGTCATTAATACTGCATAGTGAATGTATACTACAGAGATCAAATAATCATATTTTCCCAGAATTTCTTGCTTAATGACTATTCAGCGCCACTCTAGAGATTTCCCCGACACATTATTAGCAGTCCGGGCATAAATTTAAAATCAGGTGCATTTCTCCTATATATATTTTTTTATACCATTTGCACACATGGTAACATCATATTGTGGACTGCGCTTTAATGGAATGTAGTTAACAAAAATTCAGTATGTTTAAATAATTCAAAATATTATAAACTCTACAAAACTGCATTTAAAAAAATTATATATATATATATATATATATATATATATATATATATATATATATATATATATATATATTTGTATACCTATGCATTAATTTCAATGTATATATTTATACCGGCTACAGTCGGTTAAAAGGACATGTTGGAGACTTTGGTCATGAATTTAATATGAGCACCAACCCCGTGGGGAAAAGGTGTTTCTAATTTAAGACTTACCTGCAGTATAATTTAACCTAATGTTTCCTAGCCCCCCCCCCCCCCCCGTCTCTAGCACATAACCCCACTTAAAGAAATAATTTTCCATATTCCCCCGGCCCGCGGTGCGGGATCTGCCTTGGATCCGCTCTGCACGCTGATGAAATATGAATTGCTAAGTTGATCTGTACAATGCTGGAGTGCAGGGAGAGGCCATCAAAGGCACAAAAGCAAGTTTAATTTATGAATTTTGCATACGAAACAGTCTCCAATTCCCCGTTTTACCGTCACACAAAGAACGATGAGAGCCGGTCGCTAATCAACTCAAACCAGACTGACAGCGTATGACGATTATTCATATTTCATGTAGCCAGATGTTCTAGAATAAGCTCGGAGCAGGATATGACAGTCTTTTGGTGGCTCAAGGGGATCACGATAACCAATCGCTTAGGTATTCATTAGCTGTAGAAACAGATACTTTGTGGTTTATGTTGTGCTCGCTGATGGAAGGAAAAGGACAATAAACTCAAAATGTCAGGTTAATGCGGGATACGCGCAGACACGGACTGAGAGAGCTGGACGTTTGGCATGAATGAAGCTCCATCTGATCGCTGGGCTTGGCAGTCACATGGGAAGAATCCTATAAATCAGGAAATAATTACTGGAACGTTTAATCCCCAGGCAACATGGTGGTGGTGACAGGGTTAATACTCTTACCTCCAGTAGTGTTCCCGTATTACGCAGACATAAGCTACAGATACTGTAGTAAGCTACCATGTGCTGCCCTATGGGCTTATAACGGTGCAAGCATTATTTATGGGTGGCCAGCAAGTAACTCCCATGATGCTCAGCAACACGTATAAGGGGAGAGGGCCATCTGAGTTGTAGTTCTTCCGATCGAATTTCTAAGTTACAGGTTTTGCTATGTGCAATCAGAAAACCTCTAGAAGCCGATAGACTACAATTCCCACTATGCACAGATACGTGAATATGGTTCATAAATCCCCCCTGACATTTCAAATGCGCAATTAGGTAATGGGTGTGGTTTGGATCATGGCTGGGCGGAGCTTTACATGACTTTTGATGTCACAGTCTGACCTATTATAGTTTTTTTTAATCTAACTAAAGTCTTTTGGGGGGGGAGTGGTTTTTAAACAGTTTAACACTGATTCTGCAGATTGTTACTTTTAGGGCTATAGAACCCTGTGAAACCCTCATACCCAGCATACAACATTCTGAGCTCCGCTTGAACGCAGCAAAATGGTAAACTTTTTCCTTCGAGTCAAAACGTAACAAAAGCATTAGTAGTCAAATAACGGAATGCATTTTTTTGTTGGCAAAATAAAAATATTTTATTTAAAATGCCAGAATAATGTACAGAGACCAATGAGGTTCTGGTTCTATATTGATATTTTTCTTTAAAAAAAAATAGCAATTAGTCACATAATTGAGACCCCACCTTCTGGAAGTGGGCTAAATATATGCATTTTAGGGGGAAAAAAATATATATAGTAAAATACAGATACAATTAGCACAGGTGTGAATAGCAATACAAACTATTTGCAAGTATTTATTGGGTGCAGTACTCCCGATAGCCTGCTTTGTGGGGGCGCTGTTCTCTAGGGTTCTCTATCAAGGGCGCTATCAGTAAAGATCTCCTAAAGGAAACAGCGCCTCCACAAAAATGGCTGAGAAAGGTACTGCACCCATAATATCTCAACAATCTCATCCATGATGTTTTTACTTCGAGTGGGTTAAAACTGGATGTTACCCTACAGCAGAAAAGCTAAAAAAATATATATTTTTCTCAAATTAACTTAATTTCAATGTTAAGAAAATATAGTTGAATTTAATACGGTACCAGCCATGTACACACTACAATTGATCACTAGCAAAACCATACATAATCCGAAATAGTGATGGCAAAATAGGCAAAAATCCATACTTTATAGGACACGTGCTTTAGAGAGAGGAAGTGATTTCTGACAAAAACGTTACAGTATTACTTGAAGACCAATAGGTGTGATAGATATTATATATATAATATCTATATATATCTATATATATATATATATATATAGATAGATATAGAGATATATATATATATATATGACCCATTATATTTTGGCCGATATTGAGTACATTTTCTTTTAGATTGGAGCTATATTTGGAAAAGACACCTTTAAGATTGTTTAATATCAGATAACTTTCTCCTTTATTTGTTATCCCAGAATTTCATCCTTTTCTCTCCAAGATCCTGTCACTTAAGTAACGCGCCTGTTTCCCTGTACCCATCACATACTACGTTATCTTCACCGCATTCCCCGGCTCAGACGTCTCCATCTCAGACGGATGAGCCCGCATCCGCTTTGCTGTCTTCTACATGGGTAATCTGCGGCTAATGTTTGGACTGTCAGGTTTTAGGGACAATTTATCAAATCTCTGCTTTGTGCTGAAACAGTCTGCGTGTGTTTCTCAGTGGAAAGAGAATGATGTAGCGGTTGATTTATCTCTTTCTTTGGGAGATTCTGTGGAAGTGCACTGTGTCAGATGGATACACAGAATACATCGGGGGCTTTGTATAGAACATGATTCTGGTGCAAACAACTAAGTGTCATTAGTTGTATAGCAACTGATGGAATGATCCAGGGAAAAGGTTGCTAGGATTATTATACCTGTTTAATTTGTTGTGAATAACTATATCTGGATAGTCTCCAGGTTTGACCCGGAGTCTCCAAGTGAAGCCCTTTCTTCCCTGGGTCGCTTTACTCATTCTCTGGGTGGGGGAGTGGTCTTTTGCCACGCCCACTCCCCTCCTACTCTCTGCCAATGTAAAAGTATTTGGAGCTAGCCCTGCCCTGTGCCCATCCAGTCCTGCCTCCATTGGTAGACAGCCCTGTCCTTCACAAAGCCACTCCCCTAGAAGGCACAGAAAACCCCTTTTTTTCTAGTAAAAAGACCTGTTTTCTGTGCCCACTGGCAGATGTAAGTGGGTTGAAGAGAGTCAATAGATTTAGCATGGTGGGAAATAGCAGTTCTGGTGCAAAAAGTGGGGCATTCAGCAGGAATGTTCCATTAGTTGCACGGGGACTGTAGCACTTTTGCCCTTTGTACATAACCCACAATAAATGTAAAAAAAAATAAAAATAAAATAGCAATCTGGAATAAATAACATCAGTATTTTATATATGAGATACATACACTTTAAATGCTTCAGTTATTTCACTTCTAGACGGGCGAACAATGAATCAAAAATCATTTTTGTTAAAATGGATAAAATGGTGAATTTTGGCAACATGATGTAAATGGTAAGAACAAAAAGTTACATTTTATAGTAAAACACTAACAAATAATTTAGAATTGAAATATAGAATTTCAGCTCGTTGACCCATCGCTAAAGATTTAGTCCTGGACAAAAGGATTATTAATTATAAGATAAAACATTATATACCTATAAAAATATTCTGTGACATATTCTGATGTTTTATATACGCATTAAAATAAACTTAAAAAAAAAAAACAAAAACCTTACACTGACAGCCAAGTTCTACTAAAAACAATATACGCCGTAATCTGCTGTAAATTATATCACACTTATGTTACTTTCAAGTTGGGTCATTTTTTTGGGGGGGAAACCTTCTGCTTTCAGGGAATAGTCGCCTGCGCTAATTAAATTTCCAGGACGTGTCATGAGACTTTTTTTTTTTCCAGTAGTTACTCGGGTTACCTAAAATAATAAAGTCAAACTATTTTCCATCCAGTGTAGCAGTTACTAGACTTTCAGTAAAGTCACGAGTCGCGCTCGGCTTTTATCTCTCGTGCAAACACCAGCTTTTCCAGGTCGCCGTTCCTCGGTCTGGCCCTTCGTTATTTTAGCGTCTATTAAAGCTGGTAATACTGCAATAACAGCCCCACTCAGTCACACCTCGCCTCGGCTCGGCTTGTTATTCTAACAAAACGATTCCTTGGGTTAGAGTTACATCAGTAAAATGAGGTTAAGTACTAGGCGACCAATATCTATTCAGGGTCCTTTGAGGGGTATAACAGAATAACCCAGTTCCTGGGGAAGAGACACCCCCCTCCCGAAACATGTACCCATATAAAAAGATAGGCCAATTAATTAAAATTCCAGGCTGATCAAAAAACATAATTATGGTTTTCAATTAAAGTCACGGCATTTACTTCCAGCAAATCACAAGCGAATTCCAGAACAAAACTAGTCTAGGTAGAGCCGGTCTACCGGTCACACTAAACAAAGGTGTATATACAGTGCATGTATATGTGTGTGTATATGTATATACACACACACAAAGACCAACAAAGAGCCTAAGCGTTTGATTAAATAAAATCCTTCTCTGTTTGTGGCTTGGAGGACTTTGGTTTTGATTAAAAAGAATAGACTAGATGGACCAATTGGTTCCTTTTTGCCATCACATCTTTGAGCCGAGGACCACCGCCCATGGCTTCATTTTTCGCCTGTTATATTACATTTTAGTCGGCAGCGCCGGCGTCCTTACGCGTGTACATGGCCTGTACCAAATTAAACACCTACTTTTACCCTTCCCTTGAGGGAATATCCCCATATTACCTGAACACACCTGTAGTTGTCAATACAAAAATACATTAAAAGATACAGGAACAGGTTAAAAAAAGTAATGTTCTTTCCTCTAGTATAAACTTTAAATATTGATACAATGTATAAAATACATAACATGCTGCCATTTTATATACATAGATGCTATATACAAGATTGGGATTTAACCTCATTGCTGACCACAATAACACTTAGGTCCCCAAGTAGTTAATTTTAGGCTGTACTTTAACTATGAAGCTGCCATATTGTAGTGGGAAGGGTTCCACTATCCCGATGTCCCTTCACCTGTAACTAGGTGGGAGGGGGTCCTTCATATTTCAGCATCACGCTGAATGAGCGCGCAAAGTTGTTAGAAAGGGCGCAGTTCTGGGTCCTCTGCATGAACGGCAGCAAAAATACAACGAGGAAGAGGAGGAGGAGAAGGAGCAGCTGCAGAGGAAGCGCCATGCGGCAGACCCGATGCAAGAAGGAGCAGAATCCATCTGATTTCTGCAATGAAGAATTAAATAAATAACATGCTAACCATGGAAATAAATAACTAGTACCCAATAGCCCTTTCAGTACCTAGGAGTGGAGGCATTGCAAAGGGTTAAGATCATGCACAAAGTATCTCAATCTAGAGTTATATACAGAACATTTTGAATTGTATGTAATGTGCGGTGTTGTTCCCAGTAGGTGGGGGAAACATTTCTTGTTTGCACATCCCTATATGAGCACATCCTGTGTAGGGAGAACCCATCTGATACAGCAGGTAAGGAAGTGTGCAGCAGATTATTGCTTCCCCGGGCACATGAACATAAGCCAAAAACCCATCTGTATGCGTGTAAGAAGTGCATTAATGTTACCATTCTGGATGTCTAGAGTTCATTTCAAGAGCTGGGTCCCCACTGTAGCCAAAATAGACTGAGTTGCCCTGGGGTCTAGTGATGATGGAACGGTTTTGGACGGCTCTTACCCCAGCAGTTCCCAATTATACATAGAGCAGTGTCCCATGCCTTAAAGATCGACGTACCTTTGTGATTCCTTTTGGTTCTTCTGAGATTTTCAAATTCTGCAAACACAGAAATGACATGTTCAGCATGAATTAAACATTTTCAAGTTAATAATACAGGCAATACAACAAATAAATAAGAAATATAAATTTACAGGCCCCACTTCTTTATTAAATTGGTTACATAATCATTTGTTTTGTTGTTTTTTTTTTGTTTTTAGTTTTTTTAACATATTCACTCTTCTCTGTCTAATATGAAGGCAACGGGTTTTAAGTAACCCCCAATATTTTAATTCTGGTTATGATTTATCATTGTTAGTAAATATAGGGCAGGTCTGTTTGCATATACTGACCCCTGCTGGACAAAAAGGGGACTAATGCGGTCATATTTACATCATTTTCATGTAAAAAAAAAAAAAAAGTTACATTAACCAGGAATATACCAATATTAATGTATTTCAATGCTTAGGGGGCCTTTGCTGTCTGTTCATCTGCATTAGTAATTTTTGGCCATAGGGGGTCGGTTAAGCACCAGTAAAGAGTAAAGCGGCAGACCTTAGCACTTTGAGAAGTGGCGTCTATCACCGATGGATTCCTTATAAGTTTATAATCCCGAAGCTTGGACTTGTAGAGCATCCAGTCATAACGCAGATCTTCTAGCCTTATGGCCTCGGGGGCATTCATTGAAGATTTGAAGAGGAGCAGAGATTCAAACAAGCTTTGGCCCTGAGGAACACGGGATTGCAGCTTCTAAGGACAAAACGCACACAACGTACACGTCAACAATCAAAACAGCATTATGTTCTCTCATTTTAAGGCCGTGTGCATAAACTCTTACTAAAGACCTATAGGCTCAGCTACAGAGTATCAACAAGGTCCAGCTTGGCATTGTGTTTCGGACCAAATTCCTAAAATCCTTTTTCTTGGACAGAAACGAGTAAGAAGAGAGATGTGGGAAGCGTCGGTGTTTATACCTGCAGCTTGCTCTGTCGGATTTTCATGTCCTCCTTGCTGGAAGAAATTGAGCTCAGTTTAGAATTTTCCGATTTGAGCCAATTCTTGAATTTCTTCAGCAGAAGCGCATGCTCGTCACCTGTCTGCGTTACAGAAAGAAAATGGATGTATGTTAACAGCTCAGAATGTAATCATTCGGTTGTAACATTTGTATCCATCGGTAAAAGATATGGCACGTTGAGGCCAGATGGAATTAAAGTGAGAGAATGAAAACGGGTTCATTCATTAATACTATTCTTCTAGCAGATGAGAGCAGCTGGCCCACTGAGTCCGACCGAGCTATCAACATGCTTGCACCGCATTACTTTCTGTAGAAACGTCTTTTATATTATTTTGCTTGCATTTTTTATCCAAATGTTCATGGGTTTCTCCCTCTAGCACTCAACTAATGTCAACCCAATGCCTACACGACCAGTAATATCGGATAAAGCAAACGTTACTAATTTATACCAACTAATTGTGCTTTACGGGTTATTAAAAATGGTAACCATACTACAGTGTGCCATTAACACGTCATGGGGCCCTAGGTAAGGCACCTACTTGGGCCCCTCTCCCTACCTATTATCATTCAAGGCAATTCAAATATGCACGGCCGGGCTCCTACAAGCACCATATGCTCTATGCAGGTTCCTGGGTAGCCGTGAGCATGAGTGCGCTTGGAAATTCAAATCCTAGGATACCATTTCTGACCAGCAACTCAGCGCTGACCTGAGTCACCTGTCTGTGTTTACCTTCCCGTTCCCTTCTTTTGGAACAAGCGGTGAATCCACAAAGTCCACGGACTCTGAGAGAGCGCTCATCTTCTGGTTCTTTCTTTTTTTCCTTTGTGAAAGTACGTTCGGCGTCGGCTGAGTAATCTTTTCTGCGATTGAACTTTTGAAACAAACAAGAGCATGTTATGCCCCAAACGCTCCCTTTAAACTCCACGCGCCAGCAATAAATAAGAACACCTTATAGAGAATAAAACTTGGCCGGCTGTGTGTTAACAGCATCACAAGGTGTGTGTTTTTAACAAGGCATCTCATCTATGTATTCTAACTCTCAGCATGCCCAGTCAGCCTTTTCAAAGATATTGATGTAAAATGTCTATTGTTGTCCTAAAAATATTTACATATTTCCTGGATCCATCCAAAGCATCCTTAGTTATAATACAATATCTACTAACCTGGTATGTGTCTTCATTGTGGGGGTCTTCCCAGAAGCAGCTGTGCGTTTCAGGTCATTTTCATGCAGAATTCTGGTATTATGTTTTAAGAAATATGTAAATGACTTATTAAGCACAAAAAAAAATAACCCATTAAATTCTACTAAACAAACGGTACGCCTTAGATAAGCACTAAATGTATCCAAATCTCTAATGTGCCTCTTAACTAAATTCTTATATCGAAATAAAATAAGTTTCATTGCAGAGAAAGCTTTTTTTTTTTCTCCATGGGTTGCAATCAAATTATCCCAGCCGGTGACTGCACGCTAAGGGGCTGAATCTGCTTCAAAGGCGCCCGTGAAGGTATTTTGTGCCGTCTGGCGCCGGCCCACCGGCCATTTGCCTAGTTTACCAGCTCAGGCCTAACCAAACAAACCGCATAGATAGAACTCGGGACTTATACAGCCCAGAATGCTAAACTAATGGAGTGCATTCAGTAGTAGAGTGTAGTTACCTGCCAGAGCTCTCTGTTTCTCCAAACTCCTGCTTGGACTGGGCTGCGTGGTTTTCTAAAGGTACGGGACCCTTGGATACAAACCCTTCAGAGTCGACGCTGGGAAACCTAGAGGGTAAAAGCATTTGAGGATTGATGTAAGTTATGTCATTTTGGAAATTGTACACAGTTACAAAAAAGTGACATCTTAGAGTGCCAAAAATATGAGCTGTGTTATGTTTGATAAACTGCTACCAAAAGAATAAAACAATCAAGTTTTACCAACAATATTTTTGTTAAAATGATTATGCTCTTGCACTCAACAATGCAGGGAGAAAAAAAGGTGCAATACCTGCCAGCATTTTCATTGTCTGTATATCCTTGGATTGTTACTAGTTTTGCAGCATGATCTCCAGACTGCTCTGTTCTATTTGGTGGATACTCTTCATTGGCTTTCCTGGTGAATACAAAAGGTAAATGAACAATACAGCTTTAAAAAAAAAAAAAGTTGTACTTCTGTTATTCCCACTGCCAGCCTTTACTGCAGGTGACTGACACTGAGCTGCTCTGTAAAGTTTACTAGAGGCCGATTGTGGTTTAAGTTTTACAAAATCTATTCTACACATTGTTTTTGACTAACTGCCAGGAAAAGAATAATACACAATGTTTATATAAAAAAAGTTTTGCCACTCATCAGCATAAGAAAAGAGTAAAACATAGGCAGGAATACCTGCCAACGTTTTCATGTCCTCCAAATCCTGGCAGTGTCACTAGCTCTGTGAAGTCATCTCCAGGTTGTGCTGTTCCCATCCACTGATACCCTTCATTGGCTTTTCTGCTGAATACAAAGTTAAAAAGACTTTAGAATTTAAAAAGAAAATAATTCAGAATTCTGTAATTCCCACAGCCAGCCTTTGCTGCAGCTGCCTGACGCTGAGCTGCTCTGTGAGGTTCACAAGAGGTCGACTGTAATTAAAAATGTACAAAATATATTTTGCAAATTGTTTTTGACTAACTGCTAGCAAACAAATAATACACAATAACATTTATATAAAAGTTTTGTTAAAATAATTATGCTGTTGGCACTGATGTCACTCATCAATACAACAACCGAGTAAAACATACCTGCCAACATTTTCATTTCCTCCAAATCCTGGCATTGTCACTAACTCCGTGGAGTCATCTCCAAGTTGTGTTGTTCCCATCCACGGATAACCTTCATGGGCTTTTCTAGGGCATACAAAGTTAAAAAGACTTCTGTCATTCCCACAGCCTGCCTTTACTGCAGCTGCCTGACACTGAGCTGCTCTGTAACGTTAACCAGAGATTGACTGCCCATCTGATCTGTACATTGTGCTTGATATTAAAGAAATGAATAAGTTGCACTTTTTTTTTATTAGATCACATAAACAAGTACATAAACACACATACAATGCATTATATATTATTTCTAAAGTTAAGACAATTAAATAAAGATTAGAACAGACTAAGACCGAAAAAAAACCTATTACTTTGATGATGAAATGGGAATCTAAAAACTAGGTCCAGTATGGATGAAAATTATATTCCATTCAAAGTTACTTCTTCATCTTCAAATAGAACTCTCCACATCTTGATTCCATTTTCTCTTATTTTTCTCCCATTCCTCTCCATCTCTTATTGATAATTAATTAGTTGTTTCAACTGTGTCCAACTAGGTAGCCAATGGGATTTCCAATTTTTAACCAATAAATATTTGATTGCAAGAAAGTTCTTTTTGGTTTAAGACTTGGCCATGCCAGGAATAGTAAAGCACATTCTGGTTTGAGTTCTCAATATATTATATATCATGTTCCAGGTGGGTTGGAGATGATTACATTCCCACCATACAAGTATATATATATATACGAACCCATCTCTGTTTTACATCGCCAACATTTAGGGGACACAGACGAAAATATCTTAGCTATATCCTTCGGGACCAAGTGCCATCTCTGATTTATTTTGAACTGTAATTCTAAAAGATTTAGGTAATGGACATAAGATTTTTGGGATTATTCCTATCCAATCGTTATAATTAAATTTGCATCTCGTATCTATTAGTGACAAAATGTCACTAATTCTCTTAGCTCTAAAATGAGTCCAATTTCTAAGTCTTAGCTGGGAAACGTTATTTTGAAGAATTTCTAAAGGAGCCGATGAGATAATCTTATTTTTAAATCCTTAACGATACTTAAAAGATCGCCAGAATTCCATGGAGCTTTTAAGAGAAATAGGGAGAGCATTTATTATTAATTTTACTCTACCCTGATGCATCCACAGTAGGCATTCCAGGTTTGACATTCCCGTCAACTCTTGTTCAACTTGAAACCAATCTTCTTTATTGCTATTTTTATATTGTGTTACATATGGACATATCTCCCCAGACAGGGGATATTTAAACCCCCCTTACTTTTACTAGCATAAAGGATTTTCCTTGATATTCTCGGTTTCTTATCTGCCCAAATACATTTCTCAATATGTTTTTGAAATATTTGGATCCAAGAATTCGGAAGTCTAATGGGAATCATTCGTAACAGATAAAGCCATTTAGGAATTATATAGGATCTTATCACATTCATCCTACCTAGCCATTATATAAATTGTCCCTTCCACTCCGTTGTTTGTTTTATCAAATGATCTCAAAGTTTACCATAGTTGATATCAATTATTTGAGAAACTGTAAGTGAAATAGCAATTCCTGGGTAGTCAATCTTATTAGTCTCCCAGATAAAATCATATTTTTCCTCCAATCGTGTTTTTGTCAAACCAGAAATGTTCATCGTGACTGCTTGTGTCTTTTTAACATTTAATTTATTATTGGAAAACTTACTAAAAATTGAAATTTCTCCCATCAGCATTTTTAAGGAATTCACCGGGTCATATAAAGATATTAATACATTATCCACATATAACCTTATTTTATTTTCTACATTTCTTATGCCTTTAATTTCATCATTTTTTCTGATCCTGGACGCGAAGGGCTCTATGGTGAGGATGTATAGCAGGGGTGCTAGGGGGCAACCCTGTCTGGTACCATTGTTTAGTCTAAACCAGTCTGAACTAAACCCTTGTCCTACCACTTTAGCAATCGTATTGATATGACTGAGCCAATAAACCCCTCTCCAAAGCCAAAACAATGTAATGTTTCCTCAAGGAATATCCAACTGACCCTATCGAAGGCCTTCTCGGCGTCCAGGGCCAGGAACAATGAGGGAATTTCATGGGTAGAGATATATTCCACAAGGTCAATCATTTTACGATTTTACGAGGTAATTCATATATATAAGCTTAAGTGATATATTTCAATTACTCCCCACGGGATAAAATAAAAATTAACTATACAAATCTTCACTTCAGGTCGTCAAGTTGTTTTCATCAAATAAGTTATTTCTCATTATGAGTCTTGGACTTCTGTTCTATCCAACTTGCCAATTTCTGGAGTATTAAAGCTGTGTCTCTGGCCCTCTTCAAAGATAATAGATTCAGGGAAACCCCAACTAAACTTTTTACTCCTTTTGTTTTCAATGTCTCTGTTGAATATATTTTCCGTGATTGTTTGGTTTTGTAGGCGAGACCGCTGTAAGTTTTTGTATTTTTAAATTTCTCTATTGTTTTTTCTGTCTAGTTAATGCTATAATCTTTGTTTTTCGTTTATAGTATTTAAAACATGCAATTATGTCACGTGGTAGATATTTTGCTGTATGATTTCGTTTGTACATTCTATGACATCTTTCAAAAATATCTTGGTCCAGATGTTGAGATCCATCTAGGGGGTTAATATATTCCAGTAAATATTGTTCAAGGTATGCACGACCCACTTCCTCTGGAACAGTTCAAAATCTTATATTATATCTCCCGGATTGATTTTCTAGATCAGTAATTTTATTTTCCAGATCTTTTAATCCGCACTTCATCTCTTCCTGTTGCTCTTGTAGTTTTGTATTAGTCATCTGCAGACAGTCAAGTTTTTCTTCTATGTCTTGTTGCACTGTTATTCCCACTGCCAGCCTTTATTGCAGCTGCCTGACGCTGAGCTGCTCTGTAAGGTCCACTAGAGGTTGACTGTAGTTAAAATTGTACAAAATCTCATCTATACATTGTTTTTGACTAACTGCCAGCAAACGAATAATAGACAATAACATTTATCCAAAAGTTTTGTTAAAATGATTATGCTGTTGGCACTGATGTCACTCATCAATACACCAACCGAGTAACATATAGACAAAAATACCTGCCAACGCTTTCATTTCCTCCAAATCCTGGCATTGTCACTAGCTTTATGGAGTCGTCTCCAGTTTGTGCTGTTCCCATCCATGCATACCCTTCATGGGCTTTTCTGCTGAATACAATGTAAAAAAAAACCAAAAAAACTTTAGAATTTTAAAAGAAAAGAATTCAGAATTCTGTTATTCCCACAGCCAGCCTTTACTGCAACTGCCTGACGCTAAGCTGCTCTGTCAGGTTCACTAGAAGGCAAATGTAGTTAAAACTGTACAAAATATATTCTACAAAATTGTTTTTGACTAACTGCCAGCAAACAAAAATACAACCGGGTAACATATAGGCAAAAATACCTGCCAACGCTTTCATTTCCTCCAGATCCTGGCATTGTCCCTAGCTCCGTGAAGTCATCGCCAGGTTGTGCTGTTCCCATCCACTGATAACCTTCATGGGCTTTTCTGCTGAATACAAAGTGAAAAAGACTTTAGCATTTAAAAAGAAAACATCTCAGAATTCTGTTATTCCCACAGCCTGCCTTTACTGCAGCTGCCTGACGCTGAGCTGCTCTGTAAAGTTAACCAGAGATTGACTGCCCATCTGATCTGTACATTGTGCTTAATAAACTGCTAGAAGAATAATAAAAACAAAATAATTTTGATGAAAAAAAAAAAAAAAAATCACTATATGCTGTTTTAAGCAAATTTAAGCAAAGTGTGTGTCGGGGGGGGGATATATCTGTCAACGATTTAATTTCTTCCAGATCCTCGGGCTGTTAGTACGTTTATGGAGTCATCACCAAACTGTGCTGCTCTCTGTGGTGGATCTTCATGGGCTTTTCTGATAAATGTAAAAAAGGCAAATAGACTTTAGAACTCAAAAAAGCAACTTCGCACACGCCTGTTATTCCCACTGCCAGCCTTTGGACTTCTGATACATACAGATTTCACTTAGTTTATTTGTTTTATTCGTAATTTCTCCAGTGTCTTGCTATACAGATCTTTACAGGAAAATGTGGACAATTAGGATTTTTTGAGTTGGCTGAAACTTCTCTAATCCTAAATGAAATAAAAACATCTGTGGATCTAAATGCCCCTGGAATTGGAACACCAGTCTAAATAAGTGCAAAATATCTTTAAGATTAAGTAGTTGAGGGCAGTCCCACCATATATGAACAAATGTTCCAGTACAAGCAGAGCATCGCCAACACCTATCCGTGTTTGTATGGCTGATTTTATTAAGTCTGCTTGGTACTAAATACCATCAATAAACAATTTTAATATAAAGCTCTAATAAATTAGTTGAATTAACTTTTTTTTTGTCAATTGGAAGGCCTGGCGCCATTGTTCCAACCCAAATTCTAGTCTCAGATCTATTTCCCACCTCACTAACGGGGGATCTTTTTCATTATTATGACGCCCTTGTAGAAGGATATTCGAACTCGAAATTTGTTTTTGTCTTTTATGAAGAGTCAGTCTGGATTATTAACTATTTGTTTTGTTCACCCTTTGTGGTATGAAGAATGATCTGTTTAAGTCAACATTCTGTTTAAGTCAACATTTATTTATTCCTGTGTCATGACACGGTAGGTGGTGGCTTTGCACCGTGCTCTGGTGTTCTAGCTCCTGCTGAGGCATGATGTCACATCCTGTTATCTGACCCTTATGCATATTCATAAGGCTCAGCTCGGCACACTATTCTTGTCTGATTAATAAAGTCCTTAATTCTTAGATACGTGAATACCTCAGAGGATGGTAGAGAGAAACGTTCTCTGATCTCAGAGAAAGGCATAAGTAAATTCTGAATTAAAATATTTTACCGCTATTTAGCCATTTAGATCTATGTCCCTTATGTAGTGATGGACAGCCTCTATGGTGGTAAAGGGTAGTAAAAACGTATTTATTTTTGTTTTCTGTTTAAATCTATCCACAGTTTTAACTGTATCCTAAATTATAGGGTTTGGTTTATTAAATTCCTTTACCCGGCGTAAGTCGACCCAAAATGAAGAAAACAACTCGGTCCTCCCAATGAGAGCTCCCTCAATTTGTATCCACCTCGGTAGATTATTTGATCTTTTGTCCCAAGCTAAATAGTGTGTTAATATTGTAGCTTCATGAAGATTATTAATACATGGGTAAGATATACCCCCCCATTAGGTTTTTTTTTTAATTAGTATATTTTTGGCTATAGTTTGTTGGAACTGCTTTAAAATACGAGGGTGTACCCTCAGAGGGATTGTTCCAAAAAGATATAAAATATCCATTTCTAAGATTTATACGGCCAAGCCATGAGATTTCAATTTACCGGATGGAAAAAATCTTGAAGTTTTGTTTCTTCCGATAGTTTTTTTTTATAATTATGATTAATAAGAGAAGATCTTTTGTGATTATAATTCCTAGATAGTCCATGGTTTGGCCATCCCAATCTAGTTAGTACAGAGACCCAAGCTCATGTTCCCCTTGTGTAAGAAAAGTGATTACTTGTGTTTTCCCAAGATTAAGTTTATAGTTAGAAATGAATCCATACTAAAGTGCAGGAATAGAAGAAGAGGGGTTCGTCATGGACAAGAACACATCGTCCGCATAAAGAGATATTTTATATAAATCAGAATTAATTTCCACACCAGAAATATCCGGTGACTGTCTTATTGCTTCTGCTAGAGGTTCTATGCTGAGTACATATAACAGTGGGGCTAGTGGGCAGCCTTGATGTGTTCCATTATTTATAAGGAACCAATCAGAATCCAGCATGTGTCTGACCACCTTAGCCGTTGGATTAGAATAAAGAATCATAACATGGTCTTTAAATGAACCCTCAATACCAAGGTTTACTAATACTGCCTTGGTCAAGCGCTTTTTTCGCCGTCAAGCGCCATAAAGGCAGATTTAGTTTGATGGATATTAACATTGTGTATAAGGTTTAAGAGTGTTGTCTGTTGCACTTCTACCCTCTACAAAGCCCGCCTGATCTTTGTGAATAATATGAGGAATAACTTGTTTTAATGTATGGGGAAGGATTTTCAAATATATTTTAATGTCTAAATTTATTAGTGATATAGGTCTATAATTGAGGGTTGAGCTTTGGGGTCTTTGCCTTCTTACAAAATTGGAGTAATTGTGGCTCGTAATAATAAGGTAGCTGATCCGTTAATGATAATGAGTCTAGTGATGTATAAAACATAGATGAGAAGCCACCTGGGCCTGGAGACTTTCCCGATTTTAAATCCTTAATGATTTTATTTATTTCTAGTAGTGTAAGGGGTCGATTTAAGAGTTCAATTTGTGAAGCTGAGATCTTCGGGAGGTTTAATTTTTGTAAGAATTGTACTATCCCCTGATCTAAGCGAGATGGCTCAGCTAAGTTGTACAGTGTTTTATAATAGTTAGCAAAGGCATTAGATATTGCTTTTGGAGTAAGAAATTGTTTATTACCCACTGTGATCTTTTTTATAGTTTCAGTTTTACGTTTAGATTTAATCTTATCGGATAACAGTTTCCCTATTGGGTTACTGGAATAGTACCACTTCTGTCTTAATTGTAGGAGTCTCCAGTTTAATTAAATCTATATTTGCACTAATCACTGGAGGCATGTTATGGCCACTGAGCCTAGAAAGGACATATTTAAGAGAGCTATTTGTTAACTATTTCATGGCGGCCTAAGACATTTCGTATTACTATATTTCAATACTGTTTGTCAGGGAATGGGGTATTCCCATTAATTTTATCAAAGTGTTTACTTCTTCACACTAGAAAATACTTTGAGTCTAATTGCTATGATGCCTCCTAAACAGGATACGAAGGAATAGGAAAAGCACCAAGAAAGGAATAAATCAATTAATCTATTCTGTTCCCCCAAATCAAATATGCAAACGATGGAACATAGAAGGTCTATTTCTGGCGAACACAGGGATCTACAACATTTGGATTCATCTACTGTCCTTCCTTCTCTGGTCCACCACAAAGTTACATAAAAGAATGGAAGTATATTATAAAACAAACAAGAGCTAGAAGATAACGTAGTCCAGATCAAAGCAGAAATATCACATATATGGGGGATTCCGGAATCAATACAAAATCATTCCTTGGAACAACTCCTGAAAGATTTCTTCTCATCTATCATTTCACCACATGGACTGGGCCTCTATCCATTTCAGCGTTTTCATAGACTACGCAAAGTAAAAGCCCAACATCTTATTCAGCAGACACACTTATTTTAAGCAGCTAATGCCCATTATACGGGTTTAATGCTCCGAACTGTAAAATCTATAATTAGGGAAAAGTGACTGGTCTGGTTAAATATTAATGTGCTGTTTCTGACACAGTTCTGCCCTTGCTGTCAGCACTTGGTGTGCATAGGGCACATGGATATTTAAGAGATGGCGGCGTCACTTTGTCTACGTTCTTTGCTCTCGAGCTCCCGGGCTCAGAATAAAATAATAGCATCGATAACAAAAACATTCAGATAACATCTGGTGATACTAAACATATTAATGGGGCAAAGGTTTGAACACGCACACTACATGTGTGAATTGATTATGCATAACAGCCCGAAGATGTCCCCAGGATAAAGCTGGTTATATCGCACCTCGGCATGGTGTCCAACAGCGCTTTCAGTGATGAAAAGGATGCACTGAGCTCGTCGAGTTCAACCTGTATGTGAGATCTTCCTTCCCTCGCTGTGCTCAACATCACCTGCTCCCCCAGGGCTAGGATCTCCTGGTGCTCGACCTCCATTAGAGCCAGTTGGCTCATCAACACCTGAAAGGTAAATTGCAGAAGCTAAATAATGAAGCCTGAAACGCATCCCCCCGTTACCCTCCCTGTGAGACGGACAGAATGCCCACCTCTACATACTCCTCTTGAATGGTGACGACCTCCCCCCGGCTGTCATCCCGATAGGATTCCAGTTCCTGCCGTGCTAACGCCATCTTTGGCTGAATTTCGGCAATCTTGTAGTTCAGCATGTAATGGTCATTGAGGCATTCGTTGCTTTTCGCTATTTCCGTCTAGAGGATAATAAGAACTAATTAAAGCAGAGCGTGACCACGAGAAAGAAGGAAAAGCGCAAGGAGATGAGACTTCAGTTACCGCAGGTATCAACGAGAGACACATCTATGCTACAGACGCAATGTAACCGATGTGTCTGACCGTAATCATATCACCCAATAACTACGTAACCAATTAATCCGATCACTGGTTTCCCACCGTCTATCTTTTGGAGGAGATCGAGAGGTATTTGGAAAGGTCCAAAGGTTCAGTATCGCGAGCCAGCTGCTTACCTCCAGAATGTTTTGCATGAACACATATTCTGAAGAGATCATCCTCATGTTGTTCGTACGAGTTGGATTTGATTCAGCCATTGAGAATAATTCCTCCATCTGAGGCTGGAGGTTAATTAATTCTTCATGCAACATCTTTAAGATAAAAGATATGGTATTTAGTTGATAAACTTACAACTGTTCCAAAGGAAAGCACAAGCAATAAAAGTGGGCAAGCAAAGCCCAAACAGACAGGAATAATCATGTGTAAATAAATATATATAAATATATAGTGAATTTCCAATACGTTTACTGTAAATTACATTTTTGCATGGATTTTTAAGTATCCAGAATTGTCAAATTGTAAGAGGTATTTTGGAAAGTGAATGAATGTGAATAACTGTTACATTTTTTTTGCAGGTGAAGGATCTAGTAACAGACGGTACCTGTAGCCTTTGCAACCGCGCTTCTTTTCCCACGACGTCTGGCTGCAACGCTTTTTCCTTCGCCGTCTTTACTCTGATCGCCGACAACCTCTTTTGCAAGAGTTTAAAGGCGACATCAAACTCTTTGCTCCGAGAAGCTGCTTTCTGTGTGTTTGGAGAAAGCAGAACAGAAGAATGATTCACCGACGTCACGATGGCTTGGCAAAACGAATTTTCTCTTTGCACAGCCTGGCCAGTTCATCGTTTGGCATTAGTTATTTACGTTAAGCTGATACACCCCGGTTTAAGGCATCACACGATATGATGGTGAAGATCTGACAGCTGGTTATGGACGCTGCCGGCTCCTGTACTGTCAGAGTAACGGGGAAAGGTGCCCATTTGTTTAGGTATTTATATAGCACCATCATATTCCACGGTGCTGTACAAGAGCTAAATATAATAATACAACACATAGTGCATTACATAACAGTTTGGGCAGAAACAACATGTCAGGAGGGCCGTGTTCATAGGACCTTACAGTCCATATTGTGGATATGTTTCTTTTAATATAAGTAAGGCTTAGTAATCATTTTCTTAAGTTAGCAAAAAACTCAATTATGGACGCACTAAAGGCACATGACCAACGAGGAGGAAGCCGAGCTGCAATGTTTTATCACAATAAACCTGCGTTAATTGCATTGTGTCACGGGAAGGGTTCAGCAGGTCCACATAGTCTAGAGCTATCAAATTCACCTTCCTTCTTGCCACCTCTTTATTTTGACTAACAAAAGTTTCTGCAACTTTTGGAAAGTTTTATAAAAAAAAAATAAATACACAAAAATATTGCTTGATATTATAAAAGGTACAAAGTTACTTTAAAACTTTGCCTTTACCTGGAGTCTGACGAATCCCTTAAATAAACCACTTCTACTTTTCAACAAGCCTCTTTTCTGCTTTAGTGATTATCATGCTTCGTTTAAGTAGTTCTGCTTTCCGGTATTTCCAGTTCTATACGGCGCCCGCCACCCCGAAAAATCTGCGAGGTAATGGTAATAAACACCGATTTCCCAGTAACTTACCTGTAAAGAGTTGGTTCTCTCGAGGAGGTCTTCGTGGAGAGATGCCCTTTCTTTCTCAGCTGTGGCGGCTTCTTCGAGTAGAGAGTCGGCCTTCTCTTCCCCGAGCACGCTGATGATATGGTCCTTCTTCCGCTCCAGTTCTGAAAGCTTATCTTTAAGACTGGCGCTCTCTTCTAGCAGGGTCTGTAGAAGAAGAAATTCATTTAAGTGTTTCGTGTGATTCTGATATAGGACACAGTGGTGTTTATGGTGCCCATCGCCCTGCGTTCAGTATTGGGAAAGCCCTTCAATCTAAACTACGTTGTGCGGGAACCCAAATAATGCCTCTGATGGGGTAGTTTATAGGAGAATGTGGGGTTGTCTTAGCTTCCACCGCCGAGCTTAACTCAAGGTAACCTTTCCTGGGACCTGAATGGAGAGTGCGTTGGATGTTGTCCCTGAAAAGGAATACTACTATCTTAAACATACACATTTTGTAGAATCCGCGGCATTTATGGGTATATTTTTAGATGCCTCAACATGGTGCCGAGCAAACAACCTATGCAAGTGTTCCTGGACAAGTCGATTCTCACAACCAAATGACTCGACTAGCACCGTACATAGATTACCTCTATCTGAAGCAAACCGTCGCTCGTCAGTCTGCTGTCCAGAGTCGAGTTTAACACTCTCTCGGTTATGGGCTTCCAAAGCTGGAATTCCCGCAGCGGGTTCTGGAAAAGCTGTCTCAGCTCCGATTCTGTCTCCGTACACAACCTGAAGGCTTTGTTTTTAGCTCTGGAGGGTATATGGAAGAAAAAAAACTCAAAGTTAGTTTAAGACAAAGAAGAAGAATATAGTGAAACCTACACCCCTTTAAATAATTGATCTACGTCCAGCGAGAGACCCAACAACAAATTGCCCAGACACTCAACGCCATGAGCGACAACATCAAAAATATTGAGATTGTAGCAATCGGAGTGTGGTGACCCCACCAAAGGACCTACACATTCCATAGTCTTCACAACCCCAATGTGAAGAAGCCACAATATAAATATGTAGTCAGTGAGCAGTTTGTGAGTGAAGTTGCCATTACCGCTGGTAGTCTCGAGTTACGCCAATCACCGTGTCTGAGAGTGGTTGGACATCCTTGGAGAATTTAAATAGGTCCTTCAGCTGAACCCTGATCTGTTCTGCTTTTGGTTCTTCTGCTCCAAGAGCTGACTGAGTTACCTTAATGGGGGACAAAAAAGAATATTTATTTCAGCTAATATTATTTATAAAATGTATCACTCAAGGATGAAGGTGCGGAGGGCCCTGCTCGACTGAGCTTACAATCTAGAACCTCACTAGTTATAAATCCAGAAGGGGGTAATCTTAAATGAAGAAGAAATTATCAATTTCCCCACCCACCCAATATTCAGAAATGAATGAGTGTTGTACAGTTCTGTAAATAAGGAATCAAAATGGAAAAGATTTGCAGCTTGTTGTGAAATAGTCCGGGTATCATTATACCTTGAGGGTTAGACTTAATGTTACATCTTCAATAAACAGGGCTGAGGTCAATCTAAACTCACATTAAGCGTCCTCCACCTAGAAATCAGCCCCTCGTGGCCGCCGCCTCGTTCCTCGCTTTCCAGATTCCCCTCCAGCCTCTGCACCGTCTTCTTAAACTCCGTAACGTTGGCCTCCAGTTGCTTGGACAGAATTAAGAAGGCGCTCTCGGAGTTGAGTGATTTCACCAAGTTCTCTTCCTCGTCATCGTTCATGAGTTTAAGCTCCGCCAGGGCTCTGCGCAGCTCCTCCAGCTCCTTGCAGAGCTCCTCTGCTCCAAGCGGGGATGTGTTTTTTATTACTTTAGCCGACTTCACTTCCAGGACTTCCAGTCGCTTCTCACCACTTTTAACATCCTGACTGATCTCCTGTAACGAAAACGCAAAAGAGCAATGGCAGATTTCAAATACGGCTGCAAAAAAAACATTACAAAACCGTACAAAGATAAATAGTCACAATAACTACAAAACTTGTTAAATATGACGTTTTATTATGTCTCTGTAGCCTATATGGGTCTAAAAGCCTCTGGGGTTCCTCTGGTCTTTATAGGAGTAAGCGGTGGGTTAGCGAAGAATGACTTTCAAAGATGTGATTTCTTTATATTCCAATAAAGTCTTTATTTATTTTTCTGAAAATAAATAAAGATTTATCTTCGGTTCGGAAGACGCAGGAAACGTAAAACCCCAATCAGATGATCCAAGCACGCAAACTGTGATTTATTATGACATTAGCCTTGGTTACTGTGCGATGTTTAACGTATGTTTGCTTGATAATAGTCAATATTAGTGTTAATCTATAATAAAATTGATTAAAATTATTAATTTAAAATTTTACACGACGAAAGAATTAATTCTGAGAAGGGTTCAGGTAGGAACGGTGTATTTAGTTTACATTCAGCAGGCTATGCGGATTAATCGGATAATGAAGTATCTTGTGAAAGAGTCAACATTGTAAAAGCAGTGAGTTCCCGTTTGATAGTTCTGAAAGCTTTAGGCATGAAGGCGACGGGCTCGCTTTTATCTCGAATGACGGAAGTATCAGGTAGTTAATTGCGTTATCTCTGGAATGTCACCAGACACATGTCATGTCGGCACCCAGGGCGTACACGGTATTTACTAACGCGCACCACCTAGTGTGTCATAATCCAGACTGAGGCGACCCCAGCTTGTCCATCTGTCACTCAGCATGCCGTCCTCGTACACCTCGGTAAACACCGTTTACACACAAGCCGGCAAAAAAAACACACACCGACACGCCTTGCGGACCGTGAGAAAAACGTAAAACATCTTCTAAAGCAGGCGGTGGCCGACGTGCCCAACCATACAATCAGTGGGTGGAGGGCAACGGTTAAAATATTCATGGAATTAAATTAATCCTTGTGCCTGGATTGGAGGATTAATACAAGAATGTACAAAAGGGACACAATATCCAAAATATCCAATGACTTCATGGCTGGAACCTGGATAAATGAGGAGTTTCGCAGACACGGCTGGGGGGGGGTAGTGATAGAATAGAGACGCGTAGCTGCCGTCCGACAGGTTACGACGCTCTGTTTACCCCTCTGGAATGTTGACAATTCGGAAAATAGGAGGATGTAGAAAATGACTAGACTATATAGTAGCCTGGAAATGCCTTTAGGGAGAGGTGGTGCGAGGCAGCGCAGGACGATCCTTTAAGTTAAGAATTCCTGTGTTTATAACATTCCAGCAAGAAACGGAGGTCAGTTTTATGAAAACCTGGAGATTCCCTGGGGACACATATCCCTCGTAATGGATGATGACCAAGTGACTTTTTTGTTAACACGAATGTAGCTCTGCACATGCACGGCGTCCCAACTAAGGTGGGTCATTAAGTAAGAGATACAGGTACACAACTCTATAGGGCACAGGACTTTCCTGCTCTCTTGCAGGAGGCTTCCGTCACTGGTGTTGTACGTATATGACCATGCCTGGGGACTGAGTTTTCCATGAGGATTGCATTACAGCCATTAGGGTAACACATTTGGCAGGTTACTACATAGATTCTTTACGATGGCTATTTAAGGGTTAACATTTCAGGAGTCTCAGCGTCAGTTCATCTTGAAGGTCCCCGGGTATGTATATGACATCATACCCATGAGCAGATAGCATGAGCGAGGAAGCAGCCAAGACATCTAAGCTACGGAGTATCTCTTCTCCACCCTTCCCTTCTGGGCACCAGACATGTAGGCTGCAGAGCTTACACTCCTCTCAGAAAGGTGCTCCATGGCCACCAGATAAGGTTTACATGGGAAAAGCCAACCATGTCTGCTGTCCAGAAGTCTGTGAGCAGGGATTTGCACCCAAATATCACACGATATCCCACCTTGTTGACCTCTGTGATAATATGAAGCAACACACGCCTTCCTCCCATGCCACCCACCTGCAGAACGCGGAGCGTGTCCTCTTTAGATTCCGAGGGTCCTCCGACACAGCGCTTGAGTTTCTCTATCACCTCGTTCAGCCATAATCGGAAGTGGTCGATATCCTGCGCGTACGCCTCATGCTCTTTGGTGATCGTTTCAAGAAGAGCTGTTCTCTCCTGAAAATACAGACGTCCCAGAATCAACATTAGCTCTCTCCTATTGTGCAGTCACATATAATGCAACATAACATGTTATATATGATTATTATATACATATTGAAGTATGACATAATATACGATGTCACATAAACACATAATGCCATAAAGATAATAGAAACAAAACTGCGGAAGAAAAGCGTGAAAAGAGGTTTTTTTTTGGCTCATTATAACCATTCTTCATGGATTGAATTGCGCTTTCAGATGATAAAAGGTAGAGCGATGGGTCTCTCTGCCTCTGGTGAAGGCGCTCATGTGGGCATTCTGTACTCTCTGTAAACTCTGCGGTTTGTCATATAACTACTAGAGCATTAATTACAGGAGTAACTTACTATATGCACTAATCCCAATTCAAACACACTTGATCCCGAGCAAACAGCAGTGACGGCAGCCGGGGTTACCGTCAGAACGGAGTTGCTCACAAAAAAAAAAAAAAGCAGCAGCGCAAGTCGCTTTATCCTTGCGTGTCTGGGGAAGCTTGCCAACAGCGGCCGCGGTCCAGGTGACCCAGCTGAAAAGAACATTGTCTCATACTAGACCTGTGCTTTCTTCTTGATCTTCTTGTAGTCGGCAATCATTCCGTTCTGAACGCTCTCGTCCACGCTGGGATCCCCGAGCCGGTTATACAGCGAGGCTGCCTCTTCCAGTAGATGGTTCAGTAGCCTTGACTGGTTGTTGACGTCCTTCAGCAGGACCTCGGATTGTTCGAGCTGCCAGCGCTTCTCCTTCAGGCCCAACTGAAGCTCCATGTCTGGTTCCAAAGTCAGGGTCATGTTATGGATCCACACGGTAAAGTCGTCTTGGGCTTTCAGATACTCGTTCCAGTGCAGCCAGACCCATTCGATGCGGCTGATGGAGACAAATCCTGTTGTCAGCTATATTTATTATAACATACAGACGTACACAATGCTTCCTTCAATGAGATGTCACCGGTATTCTGTGCATGCAGAGACACAGGCAGCTCTGACGTGTGACATCTATACACACGCCTGTATAATACGAACCATCTGTGCTTCCAGCTTCCCATCTGGATAAGACAGGGCTGTTAACCCTTCCATGCCTAAGACCCGCACTGTGGCTTTTGGCACCTGCCACTGACATCACGTCCACTTATGGGTTAAGGGAATTGCGAGCGGATTGCTCAAGCATGCCCCATGCCTTGGGGTCCCAGGGAGGTTACAACACTGTCACAGCTGGACCCCGAAAGACCTTGCCTTACAAGGCCCTGCATATGGCCTTAAAAGACAATTCCTGACCCCTAGGTTATTGATCTTCCAGACTATTATTCAATTGGTCTTTTGAAACCAATTGTCTATTATTACCCTAAAATATTAGCAATATTTTTATGAAACATGGGTGGGTATCCCTGACCGTCTGCCATTACTTTTCTAAGTAAGCAAGAGGGTACCAAATCGTGCCCTACAACCCGCAATATAACGGGCTCCTGGCTTCTGTCTAGATGGAAACACCAAGTTTCTTTATCCTCCATGTACATGTTTTTGGGGCGTTTTCACTGGAATTATGGAAAAACAATCATAGCGCAATACCACGATAAGATACAAACACAAAATGAACGGAGGCTTGAAACTAAAATAAAATGCGTTATACTTTATTAAACGTCTTGAGCGATCTAAGCTGTCTGACACCCATTGGGCTGTTGGGGCAGCTGGCTAAGCTGTGTATATGCCGCCATCTTACCTGTGGCAGTGAGTCATATACATCATGGTTTCCTCAAACATGGATTTGATGGTTCCCAGCTTGACGTGGGTCTCGTATTTATCCTTCTGGCTGCTCTCGTTGTTAAGCAAAGCTTCAGCTTTCACAAGGACCATGTCCAGCAGTAACCTTCCCTCGGGTTCCCGGGAGCAGATTTTCTGCAATGAGAAGATTTCATGTTAAACGGTGAGGTTCTGTACAGCGGGAAGCACATACTAATTATCTGTTATGTGGCTAAAGTAAATTAGTAGCCGTAGATATATTATAACGAAGCGTAAGCTTGTGACTCAGCTGGTGGGCAATGTCACACCAACCGGTGTAGTACGTACACGGACTGGCTACCCGGTAGAGAAGGCACAGCCAATTTCAGTATGTGAGGGGTTAATTCGATTGTATAGGCATGTGGCGCCAAAAGGTCTTTTTAGATAAATTGGTCTTTTGAAGCTGGGACTCCAACCAAGGCCCTCTGCAAGGTGTGAAATTTCACAGGGAGGCAGTGCCTTTAAGTCTGCTAGCAGAGTCCTTCACCATATGCCTGTATCCCCTCATATATAATGGATTCTTTGATATGCTAAGTGACCACTAGCAGTCAGGAAAACCATTTCATATCCAGGTCATATCAAACACATATCAATAATAACTTATATATTCATTATCATACCTCCTTGTGTGCATACCTAGAACGGGGAAAGCGCACCCTACAAAAAGAGTACAAACATGGCGGCGCCACTTAACCAGTTTGGACGGAATTGTGAAGTCTATGATGTTTAGTCATAAGTAGCAAGTGTGACATATCTATGGACTTCACAATTTACAGGAAATTCATAAATGTATGAATTATGGCTGTGGCGAGCACAGGAGGGACGATAAAATGAATATAAGTTATTTTGACTGATATGTTTCCACTACACAAGGGGGAGGTCACTTATGGTACACCTTCCCTCCGCTTATACCACCTCTGGGCCGGCTTGGAAACTCGAGATGAACTGGGAAAGTGTATAAAATTAACGAGCGAAGATGGGTCATTGTGCTTACTAGGGGCCAAGATCTAATTTTGAGTAAGTCGCCATCTTTCCTTGCCGGAGCCCTACGGACAGAAAAACTGTTACTTGACCATTCAGTGAGTAGTTAGGTTTTCTGTAATTTTCTCCTTTTTATTTTTATCTGTTGGTGTAAATCTGTTTATCATCTTTTTGTGTATGCACTGTGATTTTTTGTATTCATAATAAATATTCCTTTATTAAGTTCTGCCTTTGTCTGGTAAAGACTCACGTTACCTGAGTAGACCGTTTTATTGGTAATTTTAAATCACATAATTATTGTGTTAAAATATACTGTGTGGGTTTTTATAGTCTGATTCGTTTGGGGTACCAAGGCACCCCATTTCTAAATTGTCTTGGTGGTGGCAGCGTTATTTTGATATTTTTTATATCATTATAGTTAAGTGCGGGTGGTAGTAAGGGTGGATATTTGTATTTTTATCGCTATTTTCGGTCTAGTGCAGACAGATAGTGAATTTTAACCCTTTTACCACCAGAACCAAGTCACGCGCACGCTTGGAGTAGAGTGCGTGCGTGACAAATTGGTGGCATAGCAGTGGGATAGTTAAAGATTTTTTCCATCTTTTTCGGTACCAGATTTCAGTGTTGCTGGATTTGCTAATCCAGACACTAAAAAGAAATTGTTTCTCAATTTCCAAAGGCTGAACTCAGTGCATACTTAGTATATTTACACCTCAACAGTCCCCCCCACTCTTTGTTTTCTTTTCCTTTGCTATCATTTGTTGGGGCCGGCGTGATAAATGGAATACCAAACACAATCCAAGAGTGCTCTGGAGCAACGTTGCCGTGAACAATGTATTCCCATCCGGGGAAAATCAAAGGATGAACTTATCCAAGCGCTTGTGGACTATGATATGCAACAAGCAGCGCAAAGTGATGCTGCAAACACTTCTGAGGGAGGCATGGTCACGCGGGAGATACCTGCAGCTGATGTCGGTGACGTGCCAAGATCTGGAGATCCCTTGGACTCTTATCTACAAACTGTTTTCAAATACGTGGACTCAACAGATGCAAACCTCAGGCTGCAGCTTATCCTTAAATATCAAGAGAGGGAAGCTGCAGAGCGCCAGGCTGAGAGAGAGAGGGAAGCTGCAGAGCGCCAGGCTGAGAGAGAGAGGGAAGCTGCAGAGCGCCAGGCTGAGAGAGAGACTGCAGAGCGCCAGGCTGAGAGAGAGACTGCAGAGCGCCTGGCCGAGAGAGAGAGGGAAGCTGCAGAGCGCCAGGCGGCAAGAGAGCATGAACTAAAACTGGCAGAGTTGGAGAGGTTAAGTGCCTCACCTATCAGTGTGGTTTCAAGAGACTCTTCTGCACCCAAACCACGTGCAGAGAATTTTCCCACTTTGGACAAAGATGGGGATCTGGATGTTTTTCTGCGCAGTTATGAAAAGGTTTGCAGGCAGTACCAATTGCCAAAGGACCAGTGGGCAAAGTACCTCACCCCTGGTCTCAGAGGTCCTGCACTGGAAGCATTTGCAGAGCTACCAGCCGAATCTGACCAGGACTATGAGGCAATTAAGGCTGCACTGCAGAGACGGTACAACCTTACCCCTGAGGTGTACCGAAAGAAATTCCGGACTTTGCAAAAGCGTTCCACAGAGAGCTACACTGCAGTTGTGGGACACCTGACGACGGCATTCCGGCAGTGGACTAGAGGGCTGGAGATTACAACCTTAGAAAGCTTGGAAGATCTGATCATCAAGGAACAGTTTTTGCAGCTGTGCCCAGCCAATGTACAAGAATGGCTGCTGGACCGGGAGCCCAAAACAGCATTGGAAGCGGGTGAGCTGGCTGATTTCCACACCGCCAACCGAGCACAATCGGAACGGAGCAGAGGTTTTACTACGGGAGCATCCAGCTGGAAGACCACTACACCACGGCTTCCCACCACCCAGTCTACAATACCCTCTTCTGCGCCGGCTTCTACCTCAGGGAGAGGGGGAGCTAATGTCACTTCTACGCGTGGGGATATCCGCAGATGTTTCATTTGTAACAAAGTGGGGCACCTTAGTAATACGTGTCCTGATAAGAGGAAGCCTGCACCCCCATCTGGAGGGAGTCGCCCCTCGGGGTCACCACCTTCGGTGTTGTTCGTCTCCAGCACTGAGAACATCTCCAATGTGAATCTGCAACCTGTCACTGTGGGAAACAAGGTAACTGTGGGGCTCAGAGACACGGGGGCAGAGGTGACTCTTGTGCGTCCAGAGCTAGTGAGCTCCGAGGACTTTATTCCTGGCAAGACCTTAACAGTGCGTGGAATTGGGGGAGTACGTCCTGCGGTGCCAATGGCACGAGTATTTTTGGATTGGGGAGCAGGGAAGGGTGTAAGGGATGTGGGGGTATCAGATAACATTCCTACTAATGTGTTACTGGGTACTGATTTGGGTAGGCTGTTGTCAAAATATATGCCGGAGGATGATACTTGTGATTTATCCAGATCTTCTAGGAGCCCTACCAGAGAAAGGGCAGTGTGTAACAATGTAGCAGGGCAACCTCATGGGGAGAGTGGGCAGAAGGGTTGTGCGTGTCCGTCTGTGCTAGAACCCGGAATGTCTGAGGTGCTGTGTGAAAATGTGAGAGGGCCACCTGGCAGTGAAGAAGGGCAGAGAGCGAGTGAATGTCTGTCTGTGTCAGAAACCAGGTCCCAGAATCCAGCATGTTGGTGGGCAAAGAGTGGGAGTGTGACAGATGGAGTAACTGTAGCCGTGGTAACCCGTCAACAGTCTGCCCAAAATAAAGGAGAGGAGCTGACTCAGCCTGCGGAACCAGAAGGGATGTCCGCAGGGGCGCCTCACCCCTCTTTACACTCCTCCCTAGTAGCTCTGGAGCCGGAGTCTGAATCGGAGCCCATTATTGGCTCTGAGGGACAGACCCTGGAATTCCAGCAGGCCCAGCAGACAGATCCCACATTAGAGAAACTGAGGGACCGTGCTATGCAGCCGCCCACAGACCTTGAAAAGGAGCGGGTGTACTGGGATAAAGGGAGGTTATATAGGGAAACTATTCCCGCAGAAGGGCAAGAGCCCTTGGAAACAGAAAGACAGCTGGTGGTGCCCCAGAGGTATAGGGACCAGCTGCTGAAGGTGGCTCATGCCATCCCCATGGCTGGGCACCTGGGTGTGCTGCGGACTAAGTCCCGCTTGTCTCATCATTTTTATTGGCCTGGTATGGGCACGGATGTGGCAAATTACTGCCGCTCCTGCCCTGAGTGTCAGAGGGTAGGAAAGCCTGGGGAGGTGGGTAAGGCTCCCTTAATTCCTCTTCCCATAGTTGGGGAACCCTTTGAGAGGATAGCTGTTGATATTGTGGGACCCCTTGCTATTCCCAGTAGTTCAGGCAAGCAGTATATTCTAACCGTAGTAGATTATGCCACTCGCTACCCCGAGGCTGTAGCGCTGTCGTCTATCAGGGCTGACAAGGTGGCCGATGCTCTGTTAGGCATATTCTCCCGTGTGGGATTTCCCAGAGAAATGCTGACCGATCAGGGCCCCCAGTTCACCTCTGATCTGATGCAGTCTCTCTGTAAGAGGGTGCAAGTAGAGCATTTAATGACCAGCCCCTACCACCCCCAGACGAATGGCCTGTGTGAAAGGTTTAATGGGACCCTAAAACAGATGCTGAGGACATTTGTAGAGTCACAGGGGAGGGATTGGGAGCGATACCTGCCGCATCTCCTATTTGCTTATAGGGAGGTGCCGCAGGAATCCACAGGCTTTTCCCCATTTGAGCTCCTCTATGGACGTAGAGTGCGCGGTCCCCTAGCTCTGATTCGCGAGGGATGGGAAGGAGACTTGGGGGCCCCAACGACATCTGTTGTGGACTACGTAATGCGGTTTAGGGAAAAAATGCAGACCTTAATGGGGGAGGTGTGTGAGAATCTGAGGGTTGCCCAATCCAAGCAGAAGCACTGGTATGATCGTAATGCCAGAGAAAGAGTGTATGAAGTGGGGCAAAAGGTGCTTGTGCTGATACCCACGAGGCAGAACAAGTTACAGGCGGCATGGGAAGGTCCGTTTACTGTGCTACAGCGGGTCAATGATGTAAACTATGTGGTGTCTTTGGATGAGAGGGGGAAAAGGAAAAAGGTATACCACATAAACATGATGAAAGCATATTATGACCGGGAGCCTACTGTGTTGACTGTATGTAGTTTGCCTGCGGATGAGCAAGAACCTGACCCCCTTGTGGATTTGTTGGCTTCAACCAGGGATTTAGAGGGCATTGAGATAGCCCAGGTTAATACCCACTTAACAGAGACTCAGAGAGGTCAGCTACATGAGGCACTTAGACCTTACCATAAGGTCTTCACGGGGAAGCCTGGCAGGACACACCTAGTGACACATCATGTTGACACCGGGGATCACCACCCCCTCAGACAGGCTGCCTACAGAGTATCCTTGGAGGTGAAGGCTGACATTAGGAGGGAGATCGAGGAAATGCTGGAGCTGGGTGTAATTCGGAAGTCTCACAGCCCCTGGGCCTCCCCAGTAGTACTAGTCCCCAAGAAGGATAAGACCACAAGATTCTGTGTGGACTACCGGCGGTTGAATCTGGTAACTGCATTTGATGCTTATCCTATGCCTCGCATTGATGCGTTATTAGACCAACTAGCTGGGGCCAAATTCCTGAGTATTATGGATCTCAGCCGCGGGTACTGGCAGATCCCGCTGACCCCTGAAGCCAAAGAGAGGTCTGCCTTTATCACCCCTTTTGGGTTATATGAGTTCCAGGTGATGCCCTTCGGGATGAAAAATGCCCCTGCCACCTTTCAGCGGCTCGTTAATCACCTGCTAGAGGGGCAGGAGGGGCATGCGGTAGCATATCTGGATGATATTGCGGTGTTCAGTGATACTTGGGGGGAACATTTGATTCATTTAACAAAGGTTCTAGACCGCATAGCAGTGGCTGGGCTCACTATAAAACCAGATAAGTGCCAGCTGGGCATGGCAGAAGTTCAGTACCTGGGGCACAGAGTAGGAGGAGGGTCCCTACGCCCAGAGCCCAGTAAAATAGAGGCTATAATGGCCTGGCCTGTACCACAGACAAAAAAGCAGGTGATGTCATTCCTGGGTACTGCAGGATATTACAGGAAATTCGTACCACATTATAGTACCCTGGCCAAACCCCTAACCGATCTCACTAAGAAGGCACTTCCTCGAGTGATTAAGTGGACCCCAGAGTGTGAAGGGGCCTTCAATGCCTTAAAACAGGTCCTTACCGACTCCCCTGTACTACAGGCCCCTAATTTTCACAGACGGTTCCTAGTACAGACCGATGCCTCTAATTATGGGCTGGGAGCTGTGTTGAGTCAGGTGGATGAGAAGGGGGATGAGCACCCTGTGGTATATCTCAGTAGGAAGCTGCTGCCAAGGGAAGTGGCCTATGCCACCGTAGAGAAGGAGTGTCTTGCTATCGTTTGGGCCTTGCAAAAACTACAGCCATACCTATATGGACGCCAGTTTACTGTGATTACTGATCATAACCCCTTACACTGGTTACACAGGGTGGCTGGGACAAATGGGAAACTTCTCAGATGGAGTCTAGTTCTCCAGCAATATGAGTTTACAATACAGCACAAAAAGGGGAGTACACATGGTAACGCCGATGGTCTGTCACGCCAAGGGGAGGATCCCACCTAATACGCAAGGTAGAGGCATGTGAGCCTCCTCCCACTGCGTCTCTTATTTGGGGGAGGTGTCACACCAACCGGTGTAGTACGTACACGGACTGGCTACCCGGTAGAGAAGGCACAGCCAATTTCAGTATGTGAGGGGTTAATTCGATTGTATAGGCATGTGGCGCCAAAAGGTCTTTTTAGATAAATTGGTCTTTTGAAGCTGGGACTCCAACCAAGGCCCTCTGCAAGGTGTGAAATTTCACAGGGAGGCAGTGCCTTTAAGTCTGCTAGCAGAGTCCTTCACCATATGCCTGTATCCCCTCATATATAATGGATTCTTTGATATGCTAAGTGACCACTAGCAGTCAGGAAAACCATTTCATATCCAGGTCATATCAAACACATATCAATAATAACTTATATATTCATTATCATACCTCCTTGTGTGCATACCTAGAACGGGGAAAGCGCACCCTACAAAAAGAGTACAAACATGGCGGCGCCACTTAACCAGTTTGGACGGAATTGTGAAGTCTATGATGTTTAGTCATAAGTAGCAAGTGTGACATATCTATGGACTTCACAATTTACAGGAAATTCATAAATGTATGAATTATGGCTGTGGCGAGCACAGGAGGGACGATAAAATGAATATAAGTTATTTTGACTGATATGTTTCCACTACACAAGGGGGAGGTCACTTATGGTACACCTTCCCTCCGCTTATACCACCTCTGGGCCGGCTTGGAAACTCGAGATGAACTGGGAAAGTGTATAAAATTAACGAGCGAAGATGGGTCATTGTGCTTACTAGGGGCCAAGATCTAATTTTGAGTAAGTCGCCATCTTTCCTTGCCGGAGCCCTACGGACAGAAAAACTGTTACTTGACCATTCAGTGAGTAGTTAGGTCTTCTGTAATTTTCTCCTTTTTATTTTTATCTGTTGGTGTAAATCTGTTTATCATCTTTTTGTGTATGCACTGTGATTTTTTGTATTCATAATAAATATTCCTTTATTAAGTTCTGCCTTTGTCTGGTAAAGACTCACGTTACCTGAGTAGACCGTTTTATTGGTAATTTTAAATCACATAATTATTGTGTTAAAATATACTGTGTGGGTTTTTATAGTCTGATTCGTTTGGGGTACCAAGGCACCCCATTTCTAAATTGTCTTGGTGGTGGCAGCGTTATTTTGATATTTGCTATATCATTATAGTTAATCGCGGGTGGTATTAAGGGTGGATATTTTGTATTTTTATCACTATTTCCGGTCTAGTGCAGACAGATAGTGAATTTTAACCCTTTTACCACCAGAACCAAGTCACGCGCACGCTTGGAGTAGAGTGCGTTCGTGACAGGCAAAACAAGAGTTACAATTCTATATTAAAGTCGCGGACCGGTAGGACTCACAATAGCTTATTAGAGTGGGGAAGGAAAAAGTCCGCTTCTAAGCTGCTATCACCCATTACTCAGTAAAAGAGAGACGGGGACGCACAGAAAATGTGCGTTTTTGGTAAAACGTGTGTTTCGACCTGCTTTGGGAGATATTCATCCTCTGGAGGGTCAGCCAAATGTTTATCGCAGAAATGAAAACGCGGCTAAAATTCATATCCCAAAGCCTGATTCAGGAATTATAACACAAACTACGACAGAGTTTATCGCAGCACTGGAATTAGACTTACATTACGTTATATTTATCCAGACTGATATATTACTCGAGGACTCAAAGGGTTAAAAGGGTAGAAATGGCTGCTAGTCTCTCACTTTGGAGCCATTTGGTATGCAGGAGAATGATGCCTGGAAGGCAGAACTTATTTTTATTATGTGTCAAAGTATATGTCTCTTAACACGACCTTGTATGTTCTCTGTAATAATACACGTGAGGAATGTGAAGAACGTCGTCTACAAACATCGTACACGATGACAGCACGCGATTAACTCAGGTTAACGCAGACATTCTGGTTGTATTTCTATGCATTTCCTTTTATTATTGGCCCCTACTCACTGAGTATACTCAGTATATTGTCTCCACAGAGTATACCGTCCTCCCTCACTCAGTAAACTGCTGTCACTCTCCTACTGAGTATGATTCCCTCACTCACGAAGTACACTGCCCTCCAGTCCTCACCCCGCTAGAAACACACCCTATCACGGGACAACGCACTCCCTACTCACAAACTACAGGGCTAAACGAGGAAACGTGTAATCTATATTATGTTTATTTTACCCCCTTTATTTTTACCCTAACATACAGGGGTCTCCCAGCGCACTCAAACATAAAGCAGATCGCCCCCGAGGTTTTACGGGTCATGGGCAGCTGCTTGTTACGAAGCGGTGCTCCAGGCTGCCATTGTCTATGTTGCGCTCTGGCATATGGCGTGGATTACATTCCCTACAGAGGCTGTGCCACTAGGTACGGCGGTTCATGGAGTACCCGGGCTGGTTACATGGGAGATCTCTGATCAGAGCAGCGGCGCGTTGGGAAGCCCGATCGTCCAGTAGGGTGGTCTACTGCTGGTTATGGAGGCTGCCCCTCGGGAACTGCCTCCCTCTATGTAACACTATTCTGATAGATGTACCCACCTCTGTCTCCCTGAGCCTGGATTCCAGGGCCGCTCTGGGCCCATGGGTGTTGTCATTGTCCTCGAGACACTTGTGGACAGCTTTCATCCAGGCTTCAGCATTTTCCACGCTGGTCTCAAACTCATCCTGAAGACTTTGAATCATTGCATTGGGTGACGCTGGAACACAAGAAGAAAAAATAACGAACTTAAAGGCAATCAGCCTTTTACTGCCTCCTATATTTATGCCTCGGAACAAACCTATGTAACAGCTTTTACATCTAATAATTATAAAATAACATTATATATAAACTATACATTGCACCCATTTATGTCCTGTTCTCAGGATCGGCATGGAGATTTCACACAGATCTCCTATAAACCGGAACCCCTGTAATAACTTTTTGGGCCAGACACACAATTTTAAGATTTCTAACTCTAAAGATCGTCTTGAGCTCCTCGCCCATCATCAAACCTCTGCACCGGTATCTTATTTAACATTATATAAAGTTTTTGTGACTGATGGGAAAAATTCTTCATTCATTAGAATATTTGTAGAAGTCTCCCCGCCATATTTTAAAGCCTCGCTGGCAGAATCATCAAAATCAATGAATGTTTTGCCATCTGCTGGTTAATGAAAGGGAAATAGTATTAAAAGAATAGCGCTGACTATATGCTCACTAAGCGGCCCTACACTAAAGTGGTCGGAAATAAACTCGTTGTATACTACCTGGGCCTATTTAGAACACATGAACTTCGCAGAAATCCCAGAAAGGATCCAGTTAGAGTGTAAATGTAATTCTGCATAAATTGCTATAAGTGGAAGGACCCTCTGAGGAAGCCTGATGGCGAAACACGTCGGGGCTCCTGTGCCGCACTAGGGCTCTACCCATTTGGTTTTATACATTATATTTCAACACAGTCTTGTATATTTAATATTATATGAAATCACCCTTATTTATTGTATTGTACTACAGCAGTACCACTTTCTTTTCCTTTTTAGCGCTTTGGGTAATAGTACTCTCTCTCTGAGGACCATAGCTGCTTTTTCTGCCTTATGCAGTAAAAAAAAAAAAAAATAAGCAGGGACGGGCTAAGATATAAATACATTCTTCACCTCTACGGCTCTGAAACAGTTAATTCTTTAATAAAATACATACTACTTTTATCTATTCAAACCCGACAAAAGCCTTTTGTATATCCTGTGCCCGTAATGTGTCTATTAAGATGGCACAATCTAGTAATGAAGAGGTTAATTTATTTTCGGCGGTGGCTCGCCCAGCGGAAGCGGGGTTATGACTCCTCGGTGATCGCCGCACGTCCGGCAGCTTTAGTATATTAGGCGGCTGGCAATGGGCTTTTCAGATGAATTTTAATCACATTTGTATTTAAATAGTGGAAAATGTTTTGGGAGGGAGGCAGGGAGCGCTGCGTGAGCTGCCAGCCCCGAGATACCCTTATAGGAAAGCCATTCCCAGCAAAATCCTCCCGTATGGACCTTTTTTATTGTTCTCCAGAAATGTTCTTAATGTCTTCTCGAAGTGACTGTTTGCCACTATTGAACACAGAGGATGCTGAACTGGAAGGTTCTACCCTCTGATCCTCCTTCTCGTGGGTTCCTGATTACTGCTGACCTCTAATACCCTGTAATTCTACCCAAAAATCCATGCCATGCAGACTCAAAATTTCCCAATTATATTTTTCTCTACATTTTTTTTGTGGTTATCGCCTGACTTTGCTGGGATTTTGGACAAAGTAGATAATAAAAGAAAAATTATTTGGCAGCCAATGATACATTTTATAGCCATGACATTCTATGGATGGGATGACTGTTAGACTGATCTTCATAATGTAAATATTGAGCATAAATCTTTTGAAAAGAAACTGTCCTATAAGAGACAAAGATAGGCGGATATTTCCATGTGTTTTTGTTAAATCACGTTTTAAAAACATCTACTTTAAGAAAGTCTCATTTAGGCAAAAGGTAATGGATGGTGCATCCCCAGAATTGGATAGAGAAGGAGCTTAAAAACAAGTTCTGAAGAATCGGTAGTGCTGGATAGTTCTAAATGGCCTCACAGTTTTATATCAGGGACACGTTGGTTCCACTTTTGTTGTAACGAGAAGCTGACACTCACCAGTGAAGGTGGATACGGCAAGCCAGAGCTTCCAGAAGTGGAAAGGGGAAACTCTCTGCTGCTAAACCACCGATGAGGAACCGCGAAGGATGCCGACACCTGCAAAGATAATTGAGAAGTAACATATTACCAGGGGTGCTAAAGTGTATGTACCATCTGTCCTGAATCACACTGAATGTACACAGTCTTCTTCACGAAAAAAGAGCATTTCCACCATTTAAGACCAACTGTCTTCGAGGTTGTCCGTTGGTCATCCATTTTTTTTGGCCAATGTTGTTACCTTCTACTTAGAGATTTTCATTAATGACACTTTATGTTATCCAAATACATCTGATGCCTATAAATACATTCTAATGATTTACACCTATTTGATTGGAAATATGTGAATGAATGAGCGTATTAATAAATGTTGAACGTTTGTGCAAAGATGCTCCTCTAGTGCAAGATGGGCCCCATTCTAGCAGCCAAAAGCTCGATGGGAGGGGTAGCGTTATAACCTACAAACACATTGTAAAAACAACTGGATATTAGTCACACCAACTAAAAAAAAACAACAATGCAAAAGGAAATCTGTCTCAATCATTCTTCCGCACTTAAGACGTTGCATATAATGCCACGGTATTATTTTTATTATTAGCTTTTATTTATTAAGCGCCAACGAATTATGCAGCGTTGTATAATTTAAATGGGGCAGATATCACATACATGAGAAATATACATTAATACAGACAGACACATCAGGAGTTGACAACGTATAAAAATGGACAAAAAAAGAAGAGAAGGAAAGAAAACGCGCTTGAAAAAAAACAGAAACTAAGCTATCGGGGCGGATTAAGAGATATCGTGCTCTATTTACGTTCGTGTATCGCCTGGGTCTCTCTAGGCGTTATATAGGTTGCCAGGTTGGTATGCGGCCGTTTTCTATACCATATGCATGTCTGTCTCTATATATATATCTCTGCAGATAACTGTAAAGGGAATTCCGCCCCGCGAGCTGTGGCTTTCCTGTGACTCATTCTTGCCATCATGTTTCCTCTGTTAGTCACTCAGCTCGCTAACAACAGAACTACATCTGGACTTTAATGAATTGAAGCTGTTTATACGGGGGGGGGGGTACTCTTCTTCTATTATAGATTAAAACAAGCTGTATATATATTGCAGGAATCTACCGTATGTGTATAGCACGGGAGCAGCCATCTTATTCTCTGAATCTGGATGATTATTCCTCCTATGATTATCATCTGCGTCGTATATCGTGGCCTAGGGTAACTCAACCTCAGGGCTGCCGGTCCGGGGGGGTCCCTCGGATTCTTGGGCAATCAGGGCCCCCCGCTGGTCAATGGGACAATTACATTAGAGATCTCTGAGCTCCCTGATCAGCTCATTTACTATGGAGGCCATGAGCTTTGAAGTCACAGAAAACTGGGATATGACATCATATTTCGGCACCTTGCAGTGAGGACAGAGGGCGAGGCGGGGGTGGCTGGGTAAGACCCAGGGCAGTGCCTAAAATAAATACACCTCTGATTATAGTTATACTCCCTTATTGTTGTTGGGTAAGGAGAACAGAGATATATCCAGGACAGGACATCGATTAGCTAATGCTGATTTTTCCAAATTCAGCCCCAAATCTCCGCCAGTAGAGCGTCATTAGGCTCTTTAACTTGGAAACCATAGAAATGAATGTAAGGCAGCAATCATTTTAATGCCCCGGGAGCAGGTGTGGGTCGCTTGGATTAAATCCATGCCGTACGATAACACGATACTCATTTTAGACGAGGATGCCGTCGGCTACAATGGTCGGTATCCGAGAGGCTCCCTGGCCGCACGCGACGCCTCTCCTGCCAAAACACACAAGCGTTCCATCTTAGCCTTTGATCCCTTTAATGAAATAATAAGTGTTTTCTTAGAAACGTGAACGAGCTTATCTGCGAACACAAGTATCTATTATAAACGGCCGATGTCTGACGGGCCAGACCTGCTGACCCGGTAAATAACGGCAGCCGGCTACATGTTTCTCTCCATGCAGCTTCCTTTATCGCTACACATCCACTGGACTGCCCCAGCGCCGGCTGCTGTTTTGGGCTGGTTTCTTTTAATTAAGGACCAAAGGTTTTTTTTTGCACTTTTGCATTTAGTTTATATTTTTTTCAAGAGAACTAGGGCTTTTTATTTTAGAAACATTACATATTTAAATAAATTATATTTTTTTTTAAATGGGAACAATTTTAGAAAAAAAAAAATAAAAACTAAATGTTACACTTTTTTGGTTTATACATCAAACTCCATTGGTCTTAAATCAAAATAATTGCCGTCCTGCATAATGCATTAGAATTTAGCTGAAAATCATTATTTTTTATTATAGTTTTTTCTTTCTATTTAATGCATTTCAAGGCAGATTCCAATTACGGGCAATCTGCTCTGCCTCCTTGAGGGGCTTTAGGCTGCTATAACTTTTTATGAAAGTAACCATTAATAGAATTTTCATTTAAGTCCTTTAGTTCCGTGAAACCAAACAGCGTTTCATTCAGAGGGGCAATGGGGGGTTTTGGTCCCAAAGAGGATCGCTTACCCCTGGCAAGGACACTTGAAAGGTACGGTGACCGGGCTGACAAGGCAGCAGACGGAAACAAACCCCCCCGCTGGAGTTATCACAGGACCCCCGTACTTGCGATACCCCGTTTCTGTATCCGCAGGTTACCAAAACCGGCAACACTCGTGACGCAAACCAGCCACGGAGACGTGACTTTTTTTTTTTTTCCCCAGGGCTGGGGGCAGAATTTGCTTCTTTCTGCCGTTATTTGAGCAAATCGTAGCCCTTGTGACTGGATGTCACCTGATAAACACACATCCCGGTGTCATGCAAATATCTGCCCCACACCCTCATGTACATAACCTGTATAACGAATATTCTACAGGCAGATTCAACAAAACAATCGGTTTATTCTAATGAAATTTTTTTAAGGATTTAAGTTTTCATTTCCTTCTATACTTCTGTATAGTTTTCATTTTCATTTCCTTCTATACTTCTGTTTTTGTTTCTTAGTGGGGATAATTCTCCCTTTTAGATATTAAAAAAAAAAAAAAAAAAAAAGCATTGGAATAAGCGTCGCGGGGTGCTGGAAGAGGGAGGAAGAGGTTCGGCCGTGTTACGGATCTCTGTATCGGGGACGGTTATCTCCAGACAGATAGACGCATTCTGGAGAGAGCTCAGAGGAGGGCAGATGGTTTACAGGATAACAAAAATGATCAGGAAACACTAAGGGATCTGAATATTGGCGGCCTGGAGAGGAGGAGAGAGAGAGGGGATGTGATAGAAACAGAAAAAAAGAGTTTTACATTAGTGAGAGGGTGGTGGATTAAAGGAACAGCCTACCGGAAGAAGTGGTAGAAAGTAGGGAATTTAAACAAGCATGTGATAAGGATAAAGCTATATATATATATATATATATATATATATATATATATATATATATATATATATATATATATATATATATATATATATATATATATATATATATATATATATATATATATATATATACACATATATACACACACACACACACACATATATATACACATACATACATACACACATACATACACACATAAAGCGGGAACAACGGCCAGACTAGATTTCCATGTTTAGCTATTTTAGGTTATATATAAAAATTTACATTTGCCTCTTTTACAAATTTGGCCCAAATAAGGTGGGGTCCATATGGGCAGTAAAGAAAATCATTCAAAAATCTGGAAAGGCATGTGAATCATTGCCTGCCTCGTTGATCAGAGATACGATATACAATATAATTACAATGTAACAGGAAGCTCTGCAGAAGAGCCGGTACCCCTGTTACTTTTTATTACTGAAGGTGCCGTCCCACTTATTGTCTTTAATATAAAGACATTTGCAACCAAATGCACCATTTAGAGCGCCAGGTCTCTTACCATCGACTCCCTGGACCTTGCCTGGGTATAAAAGCAAACGGGAAGCGTCGACTTTCACTTCTGCCTAATAATTTTCCTGGGAATACTTAATTGCAAGACGTCGTCACAGGACGATCGCTGATAGGCTGAGAGCCTTGGTTGCTATAGACACAAGAAAGACTGCGTAAACATCTCCGTTCTATCATTCATTAATTCGAATTGAAGCAGGAAAATATGTTTATGGCTTGTGTTGTCACTACAGGTTACAAACGCCAAGGGTCATCCACCTCGAGTAATAAAGTTGGTGGTTTCCGGGCGTTTAAATCCACTGGGGAGGAATAGAAACTTCCAGCCACCGATTGGGACACCACATTACCCCAAAACGCATCTGGTAACCTACTTCATCAACTTGCTCACCGATCAGTATGGACTACAAGCTTCCAAGATGGCCATCGGCGCCCCGTACTATTACACATCTGCATAGATCCAGCTGTTGGCCATGCCTACGTCATCAGGTGGCCGCTGGACTTAAAGTGTCATGGCCGCCTTGTGATCACCAGTCTGTGTCCAGACTGTTTTTTCCCCCCACAGAAGGGGGTGCAGCTAGCCAGGAAAGTGCCTGAAATCAGGACCGTCTTGTAAAAACCAGCAGCCCAAATTCTTTAAAATTAGAGTTTCTAAAGGGGCCCCCCAGCTCTCCCGCGATGCTCCAAGGGGGGAAAACTTTACAGGAACAATCAGGTTGGGAGAGTTAAATGGTACACACACGATGAGTCTTGTTTGTTTTTCTTTGTTTGTTTGTTTTGTTTTCCTTTAGGGACAAAGTAAATGAGCCCAGAAAAAATAAATAAAATAAGAAAAAAAAAAAAAACCCACCCCTTTTATGGATCAATAGAAAAGTATTTAAGGAGCTAGACCCATGCGATTAAACTGCCCTGATCGAGGACACCACAGATGTTATATTTGTATTTCCTAATGATTATGTGCAGATACAGACAGCCACATTTACAAACCACCAGCTCGACCGAAGATTTTTATTTTGTGTTTATTCTGGCCAGCAAGTTGCTTCAAGTTAACCTTTTATTTAGCCTTAAAAAAAATGTAAATTAAAAAAAAAAAATAATGGGGTCCCATGATTCCTGCTGCTAATAAGATGTTCTGGGACATAAACATTCTCCTAAAAGAATTAATCAGATGTAGAATTTGGAACGATTCGACATACACATCGACTACGCACCGTGATTAATGTACTAAATCAAGCGGCGATCGGGACACAGGCGGGAGAGGGGAGTTTCAGATACACCTAAAAATATTTTCATTTCACAATAAGATTCTTCTACCAAACATGCAAACAGCTTCTCGCCGTTTAGTAGTTAAAGCCTAGTGACCAGAGTGGATTTAGCGTAACGTTTCTGTCCACTGTTTTTAGGTGCGGGGCTGAAGAGAATTGTGCCTTTTTGTTACCCATTGTATCGATGCCCACTTAGTTTGCCCCAATCTTTTGAGGGGTAGGCACTGTCTTTGCGCCCCTGGCCCCGCATACCAGGGTGAGGGCCGTCACGTTAATCTTCATCAGAAAGGAACTACAGCGGAGCGGATCGCAGCCTAGTTTGGTTTAATAGAACGTGGAACCCTTGATTATAGGGCCCTGTAACATGCATGGCAGAGACTAGTGTACATACACACCTGAAACAAGGCTTGGATGACAATTAACCTCAAGCTCTGGCTAATATAAAGACCATATGAATAACGTACCAGGATTACATCAGCACAGGTATTCACGACACTCGCGCATGCACCTATTGTACACAAATACATGAGCTCTACCGACTGGAGCAAACCCACAGATTCTCGGGGCCAGGGGGAGAGCAGGCCAGCTATAAAATCAATAATATATCAATGGAGGCCCCCGACGGTGAAGCGACGACTCGCATCGTAGCTGCCAGCTGGGCACCCTGTGACGTTCTGCAGGTAAGGCGGACGGAACGAAACCGAACACCGGAAAGATCTTTCTAAAGCAGAGAGCCGGTTATTCCGCGGCACCCGTGTACCTGCGGGAGGTTGGAGGCTCGTTTCAGCCGTGGCTTATCCTTCACCCGGCGGGGAGGAAAACCAGATCAGGTGTCAGCTCGTCGCAGACAATTATCCTGTAGCTCGTGACGGGTCCCAGCCGAAAAACATACTGAGCATCCTCACCCCGGGGCGTCTACTCGGCCGGTACGCAGTGTCTCTATACATCATATTTACCAAAAATGGTGCAGTTTGGGTCAAAGGTCATTTCAGAGCACCCCTTCGCATGCATGCAGGAATTTAAGGAGAAGCTGCATTGAAATCAATGGAAATAGTTTCTATGAATGACCCCGGGGGTCCCGTTAGACCCCATAGTACATTCCCGTAAGCCGGCCCTGGATCTGTCTGGAGGTGAGCATTGTCTGCATGCGCATTGGGGGGATCCTAGTGCTTTTATATGTATTCTATATGTATTAACGTGCATATGATGGCTGGAGGGTCCCTTTAACATAAGCATTCATGGCTGGGGAGACGGCGTGGGGCAGTAAGCCGTCCCTTTAAGGCATCCGATCACCGGGGGGGGCATATAAGTGGCAGTGCCAGGCTTCAGGGCATCCTGTTGGGTGAAAGCCAAGACACAAGGCTGAGCCCGCGATAAAGAGTCTTTGTTTAAGTTAACGAGTTTCCTTTCTCGTTTACAGGCACGGCGTACGGGGTGTCAGATGCTGAGTTTTAACCCTTTTGTTTAAGGATCATTAAAGTTGCTTATTTGAAAAAGTATGTAAAATTTACAATCTACGCAAATAAGCCCAAATCACATTTTCTGAACGTATGTAAATTTCTACTGGTGCAAAATCTCAACACAATTTAAGATGCAAATATTTGTATGTATATATAAAGAATATAAAATATATGATATATACAGCACTTTTTTAAATTGTATTTTATTAAAGAGCAAAATGATTTTGTTTATGAATTTTTGTTTAAACACCCTTTTGGGTCAAAATATCTTTAATCCAAATGAAAAGGCGATAGAAGCAATGATGCTGTCTGCGCATGCACACACATGCAGAGGCCCGGGTACACATTAACCTTTTGTGTCCGGGAATGTATAGGTTTGCACTTATGCAAAACTCAAGCGTTACGGTATAAGTAGGGATATCAGGAAAAGCGAACTAAAAATGATATGTAAATTGTAAATATATGACAGCTAGACTTGCGCATGCGTTTTCGTAACAAAGTCTAACAACCAATGCTGGACCGAAGCGCATTCTGGTTTAAAGTTTTAAAAGTGGTCTTATCACCATAGAAACCCATCATATGGTCCAATTAGAAGGACCCTCTTTTTCTCATATATATCTGAATGATATCCTCTCTCATTCCCCTTCCCGCCATACTGTTCCTGCAGAAGCATTAAACGACCGATGGAATGACTCCGAGGAGGTGAGCGATGTGATCTCCCGCCTGAAGAGCTGAACCTTCTACAAAGCGTACGTCCTGCCTGTACCTGTCTGGAGCCTGAAAACCGGGGGCCTTCTGGCCTGGGGCAGAGATTTACATTCAGAATTTCTTGGGGAAAAAAAAAAAAATCAGCAGACATGGCATGCAATTGGAACACAGGGGTGATGGGAGTGATAAAGGGCCATTGGAACACAGGAGTGATGGGAGTGATAAAGGGTCATTGGAACACAGGAGTGATGGGAGTGATAAAGGGTCATTGGAACACAGGAGTGATGGGAGTGATAAAGGGCCATTGGAACACAGGAGTGATAAAGGGCTATTGGAACACAGGAGTGATGGGAGTGATAAAGGGTCATTGGAACACAGGAGTGATGGGAGTGATAAAGGGTCATTGGAACACAGGAGTGATGGGAGTGATAAAGGGCCATTGGAACACAGGAGTGATGGGAGTGATAAAGGGCCTCTGTACGCCTATGAAGAGATTCCATTAAAAATCAGCTATTTCCAGCTACCATAGTCGTTTACGACATTAACCCCGTCTGTGCTGGATTCCTGATCCATTTCATGTTATTGTTATGGACAGAATTTGCTTTTCTTTCAAAACCAGGACATTTGTAAGTGACCCCAAACTTTTGGGCAGTACATCTGCGTGTTACGCTGCAGCTCATGGTTATAGCGTATGGACCCCGTTTGCACCGGATGCTTATAATGTAAACACGAAAAATTGCAACATCTATGTAAATATTTTTGACAGGAGACTTTATTTTGATAACAGCGTCCCGTATCGTGGGTTATCTAATGTATCGATTATCCGTTACACAGAACATACAGGCCATTTTATTTGGGTTCGGGGTCATCTCAGGCCAGGTTTGCAGCAGGATTATAGAAGGTTAAGCCTTCTCCCTGATTGGTTATTGAGTTGATGACCTCAAATTCTGTACAAATTTAGGCAGCTTTCCCATCAAATCCTCCATCCCATTCTAATCTGTATAATAAGCAATCCGTGACACTATGGTACGGAGCCGTGACGCAGCGCTTTCACCGGGAAGCAGCCTCAAAAAAGGTGAAAAAACTGCCGAAATGGGCCGTTAACTGCAACACATCTGTGGTTTGGCACCTATATTGTGTGTGGGGTGGGGGGGGGGGATTTGCCAAAACATGCCGGAAGGTCACGGTAGACACCAGGTCTCTTTCTGCTTTTCTTTAGGGGCCGCGCTCCTCAAAGGAATATGCAGCCCCTTCCTTCCCTCCCTGACCAGAAGGGCCAGAACTTTGTGGCCCTTTCACTGAAATCTTCCATGGAGGGGCCCACTTTTAAGAGCTCCGGGAAAGCTCGTCTCCGGGGAAGCCGGGACCTGTAGAGGACCAGGCTCTATCACCAAAAAAATGAAATAAAAAAAAAAAAAAAAATACTATTTCCGCTGCTCTGTCTGATTTATAGTTTTTTGTATAAATAATTTTTTTTTTTTTTTTTTAAATCATTCAAAAAAGTCAATGACATGCGCACTGTGCAAGAACTTGAGCTCTTTTAGATAGACCGCGCAGCAGAGCAACACAAGGAGGAAGATTCCTGGCTGCGGTGACATGCAGGAATGCTGGTTATTCCGCCCCGAGGCTGAAAGGCTCCTACTCAGTCTGCATATGGCTAAAGCGGGCCATGGGGAGGGGAGACGTGACAGCTGAAACCTTGCAAGCTGCCACACACACAGAGCATGCGCGCTCCAACCACGCTACACACTACACACACGCTACCCACACACACACATTCAGCCAGCGGGTATCAGTGTGTATTATTCTACTCCATGATAAAAACAAACTGATTTAAAGGGGAAGTGCCACCTTTCACACCGAATTCCACAAACCGGATATTCATCACGTGTCCTAAAAGTATAAAAGTATCTTTATTGTTTGTGTATTGCGGGAGCTGCCACCAGGCAGATGCCAGCGGTCCTCCGGCCAATGGCGTCCCATACTTACCTGTCCTAGGGGCAGATCGGGGCCATTGTCTCAAAACACACAGCCGCACTCTGACAGAGTATTCCACCCAGGGAATTGACTCCACAGTTGGCATCCTGAATGCAATAAATGGCGAGCGGGTGAATATGACATCATATCCCGGCGCCATGGCTGGTTGGGGAGATGACCCATTCCGCACCGGGGCGGAGGGGGGGGGGGTATCTTGATCGCCCAAGAGGGGATCTGCCCTAATCATATGCCCGGTTTGCCAGATGGCCAGTCCGGGTCCACCTTGGCGCAGGCAGATGTGATATGGGAGCAAATCAGAAACATAATAGAAATAGCACTGGACGGTAAGCCAGGATGAGCTCTGTACGCGCGGCGCATGTACTCCCAGTAATGCATTTATAATCTAAAGCATAATACCAAAAATAAAGGAAATCGCCCTAAAAACATTGAACACGACCTGGAATTATTATGAAGCAAAAACCCAAAACACAGCAGACCCGAGATGCTGCTGAACCTCTTGGCCTCTGCCGCTAAAATGTATATCCCCAAGGAAAAAGGTTTATCTCCTCTCCAGAAGGAGACGAACTCGGCTGCCCTCCACGCCGGGGACTCGAATAAAGTCCCTCCAGGAGTAGCCTGTCTGGGGAGAAAATGACTCCAACGTCAGATACACGGCCCAACAGGGTGGCATTGCCAGGTATTCACTACTGCGCAGAGGTTACATTCTATTGGCTCACTCCACGGTGACTGCCGCACATTTACTGTATAAATACAGTGACACCCAGTACACCCCAGTGACACTACCCAGCTTAACCACACCGTGTACACCAGTACAACTACATCATATACAACCAGTGACATTACGCCACTCTGTAGGGTACAGCCGCACACTGTCTACCAAAAACATGACAGATTACACCAGTATACCCAGTTACAGTCAGTGTGGCTTATATTACACCAGTATACCCAGTTACGTTACACAGTCAGCATAGCTCATTACACTATACCAGTATACCCGGTTACATTACTCCAGTATACCCAGTTACACAGTCAGTATACCCAATTACACAGTCAGTATACCCAGTTACATTACACAGTCAGTATACCCAGTTACATTACACCAGTATACCCAGTTACATTACACCAGTATACCCAGTTACACAGTCTGTACAGCTCGTTATATTACACCAGTATACCCAGTTACACAGTCAGTAAAGCCAGTCCCGTTGCCCCCGTATACTGAGGCACTTACCCCGGGCCAGTCCCGCCGCAGCCTGCCGTGTGATGTCCCAGCCCCGCCGGATCAAGCAGCGGGGACCGGATTTCAAATGCGTTACAGACACAGGCCCCGCCCTCCTTCCTGTCACAGCGGGGGGGGGGGGTTAGATAGAGGGGCCGCCGGGAGTCAGAGCAGGGCAAGTACAGTAAGCCTGGAGCTCAGACCGGGGTAAGGGCGGCAAGATGAAGGGGGTTCTGCAACCGTAGTGTAATCAGCATCCCTGCATACTCTATCACTATACAGCGCCGCGTATACCCTACATACATACTCCGTATCACTATACAGCGCCGCGTATACCCCACATACATACTCCGTATCACTATACAGCGCCGCGTATACCCCACATACATACTCCGTATCACTATACAGCGCCGCGTATACCCCACATACATACTCCGTATCACTATACAGCGCCGCGTATACCCCACATACATACTCCGTATCACTATACAGCGCCGCGTATCCCTCACACGCATATTCCATATCACTATACAGCGCCGCGTATCCCTCACATGCATACTCCTTATCACTATACAGTGCAGCATCAGCAGTACAGTTGTATGGGGCCCAGCTTGTGGAGGGGCTGCAGGGCACAACAGTCTCCCACCTGCCTACCTTGACTCCCAATGCATTATTGTGAAGGTGTGGCCCTGGAGAAACACAGGAGAGCCACAACAGGGGGCCACAGGAGAGCCACAACAGAGCCCAGACCCTCTTACAAGCGACTCATATCCAGCAAACATGGCTTACGTCTGGACGGCAGCGAGGAAGAGACTCTGGTGGTTGCGCCTCCGGTTTGTAACCTCTACCACTTCTGCTGGGAGGCTGTTCCATTTATCTACCACCCTCTCCGTAAAACTTGATTAGGTCTAAAATGTTTAGTTCAAAGTCAGGCTGGGAGATGTGACCTGGGGGGGGTAGGAAAATCGGTGAAGAAAGAAGACCCAGCGGCCGATCACACGGAGGGGGATCAAAGCAAAACTTCTGGCTCACTCTACCTATTACCTACTGAGCCCCCCAGGAAGACGCGGGGGTCCCCTTTAAATATAATAATGGGGAGCGTGGAAAGCTACACACAGAGCCTGAAAGTAACGCCACCGGTAACAGCGACACGCAGGCGGCTTGTGTTTGGTAAGCCTGGCCCCGAGGGCCGTGCCGGGTTCGGTCCCTGCATTTGCTCAGACATGTGCTGTGACAGCGTCTGGTTACACAGCATGTGCTGCTGGGGACAGTAATCCCAGGGAGAGCGGCTGCGGACCCCCTACAGGCACGCTGCGCTTCTCAATAGCACCTGTGCCAAGCCGTAAAAGACCCTATTCACTAAACAGCACTAAATAATACACACATACAGTATGTATACACACATATACATACATATATATATATATATATATATATATATATATATATATACACACACGCACACACATATACATACTCATACATAAAAATTCCTATGAATCAGAACGCACATCTCCCCAGGAATACGTTGAGAGAACGCGCGAGAAAACAAATCTCATCCGTACCAGAAAGGCAGGAAATTCATTGTCCGAAAACAAACGGATCAAAAGTGAAAAACAAATTTACCCCATTCGCACAAATCTAATATACAGATATATAAAATACAGGCCAAAGGACCATTGGCACACAGGAGTGATGGGAGTGATAAAGGGCCATTGGAACACAGGAGTGATGGGAGTGATAAAGGGCCATTGGAACACAGGAGTGATGGGAGTGATAAAGGGCCGTTGGAACACAGGAGTGATGGGAGTGATAAAGGGCCGTTGGAACACAGGAGTGATGGGAGTGATAAAGGGCCATTGGAACACAGGAGTGATAAAGGGCCATTGGAACACAGGAGTGATGGGAGTGATAAAGGGCCATTGGAACACAGGAGTGATGGGAGTGATAAAGGGCCATTGGAACACAGGAGTGATGGGAGTGATAAAGGGCCATTGGCACACAGGAGTGATGGGAGTGATAAAGGGCCATTGGCACACAGGAGTGATGGGAGTGATAAAGGGCCATTGGAATACAGGAGTGATGGGAGTGATAAAGGGCCTCTGTACACCTATGAAGAGATTTCATTTAAAACCAGCTATTTCCAGCTACAATAGTCGTTTACAACATTAACCCCGTCTGCTCTGGATTCCTGATCCATTTCATGTTATTGTAATGGACAGAATTTGCTTTTCTTTCAACAAAGTTTTCGTAACAAAGTCTAACAACCAATGCTGGACCGAAGCGCATTCTGGTTTAAAGTTTTAGAAGTGGTCTTATCACCATAGAAACCCATCATATGGTCCAATTAGAAAGACCCTCTTTTTCTCATATATATCTGAATGATATCCTCTCTCATTCCCCTTCCCGCCATACTGTTCCTGCAGAAGCATTAAACGACTGATGGAATGACTCCGAGGAGGTGAGCGATGTGATCTCCCGCCTGAACAGCTGAACCTTCTACAAAGCGTACGTCCTGCCTGTACCTGTCTGGAGCCTGAAAACCGGGGGCCTTCTGGCCTGGGGCAGAGATTTACATTCAGAATTTCTTGGGGGAAAAAAACAAAACACCCTCCCTTACCAGTCAAAAGTTTGGAGTCACTGAGCTGATTTCATAGAAAACAAGGACATTTCTGTCTGTAACACAAATGCTAATGTCTAACAAGCAATCAGCCTTTTGAGCTTCAACTTGGATCAGCAAACACCGCGTGCCATTGGAACACAGGAGTGATGGGAGTGATAAAGGGCCATTGGAACCCAGGAGTGATGGGAGTGATAAAGGGGGCCATTGGAACACAGGAGTGATGGGAGTGATAAAGGGCCATTGGAACACAGGAGTGATGGGAGTGATAAAGGGGGCCATTGGAACACAGGAGTGATGGGAGTGATAAAGGGCCATTGGAACACAGGAGTGATGGGAGTGATAAAGGGGGCCATTGGAACACAGGAGTGATGGGAGTGATAAAGGGCCATTGGAACACAGGAGTGATGGAAGTGATAAAGGGGGCCATTGGAACACAGGAGTGATGGGAGTGATAAAGGGCCATTGGAACACAGGAGTGATGGGAGTGATAAAGGGCCATTGGAACACAGGAGTGATGGGAGTGATAAAGGGCCTCTGTACGCCTATGAAGAGATTCCTTTAGAAATCAGCCGTTTCCAGCTACGATTTATAACATTTGTCGTAAATGGGATATATTTGGGTAAAGGGGATTCCAGGTGCTGACACGCCTTCGTCTAGCCCTAGGGGTAAAATAGTTTAAATCCACGTAGCTTGAATAATCACAAGAAAATGCCTCTTTGATAAGAAAACGGAGGGTTTAATGCTGTGATGAAGCCTATGAAGGTTACATTGGGGATGAAGATGCACGGTAGAGATGTAAGTAACTACAGGTTGTAACAAAGTATTGGGGGGAGACACACAGTTCTTAGAGGGCCGATGACATCACGCTTACAACAAAATTTCAAAAAGCCTCACATTAAACAAAAGCTTCAGGTTTCCGTTACAGATCTTATCACACGTTATTTATGAACAGAAAGGACTTGTTTCGCGGTAATACGCTGGTTACGGCTGTACGGCTGCCCTTCAGGGGGCTAGATGTGCAATTAAATAAAAGCCTCCGCCTGTCCTTTCTGTGAGCGCCTGAACTCAACTGGCCAGATCACTTTAACTCCTTTTACACCTATAATGACTGCCATTTATATTTTTTATATGTAAAAATGCTCCCTAAGGTGTCCGACAGTCTGCATGCTGCCTCCACAACATTAACCCCGGCTGCACTGGATTTCTTGCTTTTCTTTCAAAACCCAGGAAATTTCCAAACTTTTGAATGGTGGTAGTGTGCGCATGCATATATACATATATATATATATACATACACACACAGTATATATGTATAGTCAGCAAAATAATAACAGGTGCAGGTTGGGAAAAACAACAATCAAAAGCATTCCTGGGAACAAATAGAATTAGCGATCACTAACACAAGTTTTCAAGGGATAAGGGGATGATTGCAAGAAAACAAGGTCATCCGCTCACCTGAGGATAAGGAGCAGATGATGCACAATTAGATGTAAAGCCCCGGTTTGGTTGGATTGTGTTCATTAAACAGCGTCTGGCAGCCCCGTGTCCTGAACACAATGTAGGTTACCGTCGGCGTCCCGGCAGGCTACATGTGCCGCCATATGTTCATTCATAATGAGGACATGTAATTAGGCAGAACAATTAACTTCCTAATAACGTATATACGGTATGTGCAGCAGTTCAGTTAGTAGTTTAGGACAGCGATGGCGATTTTCTGCATGAAGCTGAGTTGCAGACCTCAAAGCGCCATCGATGCATATTGGTGCCGACCCCTAACATGATAAAAAGGTTTTGTACCGTGTTAGCCGTTGAGAAAACAGGAGAAAAGTATAGTTAAAATGATACCATTTATTGGCTAACTGAGAGTTTGATTGCGAGCTTTCGAGACCAAGTTGTTTGGCATATGTCTAATGGTTTTATGGCCCCTCTAACCAGGGAGTGAACTGACCAACGATGCTTTGATTGAACCATATCTGTCCATTGGATCTCTACTAGTCCAACTAATTTACTGCTGAACAAATTCCCCAATACCTCTGTGTTTATCTAATGTCTTTGTTAATGTGTGAATTGTGCTTTTGCATTTAGATAAGTCTGTGTTAGCTTCATTAATGCCTGAGGAAGGGACCTAACAACTTGGTCTCGAAAGCTCGCAATCAAACTCTCAGTTAGCCAATAAATGGTATCATTTTAACTATACTTGACCCCTAACATGCGCAGTGCCTTTTCAACCTGTGCATACACTCACTCACATGCATTACTCAGTATGGCAGAGTTTATTTTGGCAACATATACAGTATATATAGACTCTGCTGGAGTATAAATGCAGCAATTTAAAGAATAATCTGCATTACATTTTAACCCTTCTTTTTCATATCTTAAGGAAGGGCAGCGGCAGCAGCACGAGGGCTCCGTACGAGGAAACACCTCTCTCATCCGGTTTAATTTAAAACGTATATAAATATATTGAGATTAAGCAATCCCGGTGCTCAGCATAGACAGCCAGCACGCTTTGCGAGGGAGCAGTGAATCAGAGGTCCGTATAAACAGACCTCATGCTCCCTTTATTTTGCCAGATTTAAAAAAAAAATGAACCAGTCAGTCGGCAACCTGGCCCCGTGCCACAATCCGAGGCCTTGGCACCCCCATTGGGGCGCTTGTACCATAGGCTCGCCATCACAGGTTTTGGACAGGACAGGAAAAGACAGACCCTTTGACTGTAAAAAGTTGTGTAAACTGCTGGCTTTATATAAATAAAATATATTAATTATTTTTATACAACTGTTCCTTTTATTACATCTAACAGTCCTTTTACCGCCTGCAGAGTCTTTCAGTGTGAAACACTCTGCAGAGCCACTTGGCTTCACCCCCAAGAGGTCATCAGTGACAAGACGCTAGAGATTAGACTAATAAAAGTGAAAATGCACAATTTCCATGTAACATTCCAATTTATATAATATTTCTAATATTGCAATCAGATCACGGGTTTAAGTATTATTCTAGTGGCTCGCCTCCAGCTTTCCCCAACGCCAAGATCCGTCCGTGCGGCAGACATTAGCGGATCGGGTTACCGCGTCCCCGTATACCGACAGCTGGAGATTAAATTTAGAGTACCTTCGTTTTCACAGCAGCGGAGGAGACATAAGCTCCGGCTGGCTAATGTTCTGAAAACATAAAGCAAAAAGGATATTAAACGTTCCAAGGTTTATTTGTGGACTAGCTCAGGTGCGCCGCTGGCAACGTCCGCTACCCACAGCCTGGTAAATCGGCTCATTCGGGTGGATTAGTACCGACAGAGCCAAGAACCGCACCGGCCGCTACTACATGTAGAAAGACGGACAACCTTCTACCGGTACAATGATTAGGATTCTCGGATAAAAATATACAATTATGATCTATACCGTACTGGGGCGAGATAGGATTAGGTGCCCGTGGTTTGGGTTTATAATAGCTTTATAGTTTATAGGATAAACCAGCGTTCGGTTTATGAAGCTGCCTCGGAGCGGTTAGCGCGGTGGTTCGTCAGGCTTGTGCTAGAGATCGCTGTCCTTGTAACTAATCCCTTTAAACGATGGCGTGAAGAGAAAGCTTCGACAAGCAGATAAACGCATGACACAAGGTTGGGGGGGGCGGGGAGACTGCTCACCAAGGACCACCTGACCCACCTAATCTGTCCTTTCTAGACATAAGCCACCAAGACCCTGCCTAACCCACTTAGAGAAACTTCTTCGTACCAGCTATCCCTCTGCGATGACAGATAAGCATCAGTGGCCCATCTAGTCTAACCGGGTCTTCCTGCCGTAAAAAAACCTCAAACTCAAAGAATCAGTTCTTAGAAATCTCTCAGATACAGGACAGCCCGATACCTATTAAAATGTCCTACTTGCATAACTTCTACCGCTTCTCACAAATCACACACTTACACTCCCTGAGAACATTATATGTTTTATATATTTTATCTTCGTGCAGATGGCCAAAGGGGTGCATTCTATTTATGAAGTGTTAAACGTACTTGTCTATGGTACTCTCTCCCTGGATATATATATATATGTATAGAGGTTTCAAATGACCGGGGCCGCATTAGAAATATGTGCCGCCTTGCAGGATCCATGGAGGACGTCTAATTAAGAGGCCACTCGGCTACAGAATGCGCATCGGAGGACTTCAGGTCTCCAAGCAGAGAAAAGGTCTCCTTAAGGATTCTGGGAAATGGATTCTAGGAGAAGAGAAGACTTAAAGCCAAATAATAGTAAAAAGGAAACCCGCAGCTCTCCCTCTCCCTGCCTTGCAGCTCCATCTAGGTACGAGTGCTGGTAATGTAAGCAGGGGGTGGAATTTTGCTTTGCACCAGAACTTCTACTCAAAGAAAATGAAAATATAGAATAGGCTGGTACTATATATACACACATTGGATGTCAGGAGAGGTGGCCCACAAAGCTTACAATCCAATAAGGCCCTTCAGATGTTTCTAGCCCTTTATACCCGTTATTGTGCTTGAAGGACATACACTGCTATAGGTTTTCTCCTCGACTCCCTTTTGTCATAAAGTAACACACACCATTCCATTGTGTTAGCCGTACGGTGACACCAGCTGCTGTGGACAACTACCGCAGGAGGTCACACCAGCTGGCCTGCCACCCGCTGCACCTCCACCAACTGTCTCCATCAAAAAGCGCAATACTTTTGGCAAAACAGTTGGTCCGGGCAGAGGGGGTGGAAGACAACTATGTTGCGAAACAATTAATTACTGATAATCAAAGTGTCTTACTGGATACAGAGCGAGCTTTCGTCAATTACGATACAATCTGAGAGTAAACTAAAGCCCTAATAACTGGGATATCGCTAACCCTGGTCCTGAAACAGACACCGTCCTAGCCGCAACTCACCAAATTTAAAGACGCGGCCCCAACACTTCTATAGAGCACTTCTTCATCCCGGGTCCTATGCTAAAAAAAAAAAACTACAAGATCCAGAATCATCACCATGTTCCCTGTGTCTCACCTTCTAACAAACTCCTTGACCAAGCGGCTCAACTCATCCAGACTCTGGCGGCAGGTTTCCTCCGGTAACATCTTTATAATAAATTTCAACATAAAAAACCTGTATCCCCCGTACAGGATCGCCCAACGTCTGCTTGGTTTGGGATTAGATCACTAAAGGAAGAGTTGACAGGAGAGTTTGCAAGAGAGCTGTGGCTGTTTATAATTATGAGTCCCCACCAGACAGTTCGATCCGATATTACAATGTTGATTCAACTAAAACATGGTCCCATTTAGGCACAGCTCTCATGCACCCTACTGTACCATATACACTCACTGGCCACTTTATAAAGGTACACCTTGCTAGTATAGGGTCGGGGCCCCTTTTGCCTTCTTCCTTCGTGGCATACTTTCTACAAAGGTGCTGGAAACATTCCTCAGAGATTTTGGTGCGTATGGACATGATGACATCACACAGTTGCACAGATTTGTCGGCTGCAAATCCATGATACGAATCTCCCGTTCCACCACATCCCGAAGGTGCTCTATTGGATTGAGATCTGGTGACTGTGGAGGCCGTTGGGGTTCAGTGAACTCAGTGTCATGTTCAAGAAACCAGTTTGAGATGATGTGACACGGAGCATTGTCCTGCTGGATACTGTGGTCATAAAGGAATGGACATGGTCAACAACAATACTTGGGTAGGCTGTCGCATTTAAGTGATACTCAGGTGGTACTAAGGAGCCCAAAGTGTGCCAAGAAAACACCCCACCCCACCCCATTACACCACCAGCCTGAACTGTTGATACAAGGCAGGATGGATCCATGCTTTCATGTTGTTTACACCAAAGTCTGACCCTGCCACCTGAATGTCGCAGCTGAAATTGAGACTCATCAGACCAGGCAACGTTTTTCCAGTCTTCCATTGTCCAATTTTGGTGAGTCTGTGTGAATTGTAGCCTCTGCTTCCTGTTCTTAGCCGACAGGAGAGGCACCCTGTGGGGTCTTCTGCTGCTGTAGCCCATCTGCTTCAAGGTTTGACGTGTTGTGCGTTCAGAGATGGTGTTCTGCATACCTTGGTTGTAACGAGGGGTTATTTGAGTTACTCTTGCCTTTCTGTCATCTCAAACCAGTCTGCCAATTCTCCTCTGACATCAACACGGAATTTCCGTCACACACCTGCCGCTCACTGGATATTTTCTCTTTTTTGGACCATTCTCTGTGAACCCTAGAGATGGTTCTGCGTGAAAATCCCAGTAGATCAGCAGTTTCCGAAATACTCAGACCAGCCCGTCTGGCACCAACAACCAACATTCAAAGTCACTTAAATCCCCTTTCTTCCCCATTCTGATGCTTCGTTTGAACTTCAGCAAGTTGTCTTGACCACATCTTCATGCCTAAATGCATTGAGTTGCTGCCATGCGATTGGCTGATACGCTATTTGTGTTAACAAGCAATTGAACAGGTGTACCTAATAAAGTGGCCAGTGGGGAAAAAAATAAATAAAATATATATATAATAAATTGCATTGCTACGTACTAATATTGCATTAATACACAGAACTCTGCACGGAATTCATAAGGTCAGATGTTTAATATAGGATTTGAAATACATGCCTTTAAGACATTACAAAACACATCTGTCTCAAAAACACAAGGGATCCATAAGTAGGATTTTGCTGGCTTATTAGCGTACGGTTTGATCGGACCTCATTTCTATTGGGATAGGGCCTCGTCTGAAATATCTCAGGGCAACTGGTGTTATACGAATGGAGATTTTAAGCCTCGACTTGTCATTATTTAAAGATGGACTTAATTGAGTCACCTGCACTCAAGCAGGGCTATCAGCCATAACATACTGGGAGCAAATGCACAACCTGTGAGTCTTCTATATGATCGCCTGCCCCTTCACCCTGAGACTGGGGCAAAAACCCAGAGACTTGAGGGCAACCCCAGAGAGTTACCAGGTATGCTCATAGGCACACGTTAACTAATGGTTCTTCTGGGACCCTACAATCCTTACTGGAGACCCCAGTCCTTACTGGAGGATTGAGTTGTCATAGACAGATCTACCCTGATATTACCCAACTGCACCATTAACCACCAGCACAAGTCCAGAGATCAAGTCATGTTTAAAATGTACCCTGCAAACAATGCCGATAAAGCTCAAGTTTAACTACATGTATGTGCAAGATACATAGAAATGTACACGGGATGGTGATGAAGAACAACTGAGGTTTGTGTTATGATACGTCGTGTTGCCGGGGAGATTCCTAGGAAAACAAAATAAAAAAAATAAAATAAAATAAAGAATTAGGAAAAACGTAGAACATATCGTTCGAAAAGCTGCATTCAATACATTGCGAGTTTGTAGCAGTTTTAGTGTTTAGCAGAAAGCTTCATTCTGTAAATAATATCCACCTGCGTTATTCTATCTGTTGATGGATTGATAATAACATGAGAAAAGTTATTATCGCCGTGGCAACAGATCAAAGTGTCAGAGGAATATAGCACATACGCTTGCTGATACTTTCACAGTTATGTCTCGGCTTCCTCTGGAAGAAAAATATTCTTTCTGCAAGTCTGGAGACCCCGAGTACAACGCAACGCGGGGCCGATAACAGACCGCAGAGCCCAAGCACGCGGGGAACACGGAGAGCGCGGAGTCAGACAGCAAACCGAGAGCGCCCGTCAACTAAACAAGGAATTATACGTTAACTGGCATCGATACATCGAGGACGTGCGACAACCCCCCCCATGGGTCCTATAGCCGCATAACTCCACCCCTCGAGGGCCACAAACAGAACGTGATGTTTGGATATCCCAGCACAGGTCCAGGAATCTCAATTGAACATCCATTAGACTGCTTGTTTTTGAGGCAGCGATGCACAGAATTCCCGGTCTGCTTCCGGCTCTCTATTTAGCTTCACTGAGCTGGAGGGGAAAGTAAATGGAGAGCCAGAAGCAGACCGAGAATTCTACGCATCGTTGCCTCAAAACAAGCAGTACAATGGATGTTCAATTGAGATTCCTGGAAACCAGGGCCACCATCAGAGGGGTTACAGCCAGTACCCAAGCATGGGGCCCTAGCAAGCAGGGGGAGCCCCCCAAGCTTCCCTGATCTGGCACATGAGACCCTCGTTGGCCCTAGAAGGCTACTACTCAAGACTGGGCTTGGAGTCTTTGTGCCCCAGATGCCCGCTTTCAGTGAATGGTGCACTGTGGCTCCATTGTGGCCATGGGGCAGGCGGGCCCCTGTCTGCAGGTTTGTACCGGGAACGAAGATTTCTGACAGCGGCCCTGAACACTATGTTTTTGCACCAAAACGACTGGCGTAAAAGCCCTGCGAGCTCCCAGAATACCCCTGGTGTCTGCATTCTACCCCTAACCGTTCACAAGCCCCTCACTCCAAAAAGTAATTGGATTTTTCCTGAATTCACATTACCCAAATGAAATTGTTATAAATTATACATTACACCGCGCGCTATCACCAGAACGCTCAACTTACCCTCCTGAGGAGGCTCTCTCCCACACCAACATGGCCGCGTCCACTGGCGGCTCACACCGAATTACCATCACTAAGCGAAGGGAAATCCACTTAGCCACGCCCCATGCACAACAATAAGCGAATCCGATGTGTAAGATAGTGTGCGTAATCAGCTTCTCCCTCCAATCAGCATTTTGTTCATAAATTCATGCCACCCACATATCAGTCCAACGACCGGAGTCTAAGGGCGGGATTACGTGAGTTGTGACGGATGCCCATTAGGGTCAAGAAGGTTGCATTAAGTGCCTCAGGTTCAGAGTGAAGGTCCCGACATGAGTTGGTCTCTGTGCCGAGTGTCCGCAGCTCTCCTGCGCCAGACCGGGCCCCGCCGGGGGGCGCTGCTGCTGACAGGCTGCCGGTGGCAGAGTCAGGGCTCTGCGTCTTCGGAACACCTGGAGAAGCTGGTGAAGAAGGACAAGGTGGTTGTGTTTATCAAGGGCACCCCGGCCCAGCCCATGTGCGGCTTCAGTAACGCGGTGGTGCAGATCCTCCGGATGCACGGGGTGGAGGAATATGCGGCCTATAATGTACTGGAGGACCAGGACCTCAGACAGGGTGAGATGGACTGGGGTCGGGGGTGTCTATGGACCGGTAGTGCATCAGCTGGTAGATTGTGCCAGGGGTATATTGGAGGGGATCGGGGTATAGGGGCAGGGGGTGTAAGAGCTGGCAGCATGTGCCAGGGGTATATTGGAGGGGATGGGGGTATATGGGCAGGCAGCATTGCCAGGGGTAGATTGGAGGGGATTGGGGTATATGGGCAGGGGGCGTAAGAGTTGGCAGCGTGTGCCAGGGGTATATTGGAGGGGATCGGGGTATATGGGCAGGGGCCGTAAGAGTTGGCAGCGTGTGCCAGGGGTATATTGGAGGGGATCGGGGTACATGGGCAGGGGGCGTAAGAGTTGGCAGCGTGTGCCAGGGGTATATTGGAGGGGATCGGGGTATATGGGCAGGGGGCGTAAGAGTTGGCAGTGTGTGCCAGGGGTATATTGGAGGGGATCGGGGTACATGGGCAGGGGGTGTATGAGCTGGCAGCATGTGCCAGGGGTATATTGGAGGGGATGTATAGGCAGGAGGTAGGAGACAGGTAAGCGGAGTAATGGTGCATATGGGCTATTATACAGCTTTAACCACTATAGCAATCGGACCGGATCGCCTCGATTCGTTGTTCCTCTCGCTGGCTGCAATCGTCCCGGACCGAGGACTGGATAAGGTTTTAAGTTCCTACAGAAGAAAATGATGCCGAGCGGAGCTTGTCTGCCATCAGATCGCTTTTCTATGATCCTGAATCCAAGAAGCTGCTGTCTAACAGACAAAAATGATGTTCTGAAGACGTTTAAGTCGGTTACTGTCTGATATATAGTCCTGATATGTGTTTGGACCTGCTGTTACCTATGCGTGCAAACAGCGTTATTCTATATGTTTCTGTTCTGTAGAAGGTTATAGTATAGTGTAATAGTGTAAGCCCGCGTGATTATGCTTGGTTGTGCCGTAACGCCGGCCGGACACACAATTGCCTGAGCGAGCCGAGTGACGGGCGGATTGTGCAACTTTGGCTCGTCTGCTGCATGAAGATTTGACAGCGATGGGCTGAACGTGACTTGGCGTTTTCTGGCATCCAGGAACAGCAAACATGGAGCCGTGAGCTTCTGTGCCAGAATGCTGTTCTTTTAAACATAGCTTTAGTGTCGCCCTATGCGTATCTGCCGGTACACGTCCTCTCCTTGCTTATGCTTAACCGGTTTTATTCCAAAGCCGCAGGGCTCACGTTGCCTTTTATTTATAGCCGCTCTGCCCATCTAGAAACCCGGCCTGACCTGCCCTTTTGTTCTGCATTCAGCATAATTCTATGTTTATGCCATACAGGCTTAAATACCCTCACTCGCTTAAAACTCTACCGTTTCAGCTGGAGGGCCGTTCTGTGTGTCCACCACCAACTCACTGCATGTTCTGCTTTGCAGGGATAAAGAACTTCTCAAACTGGCCCACCATCCCTCAGGTGTATCTGAATGGAGAGTTTGTCGGCGGATGTGACATCTTGCTGCAGATGCATCAGAACGGAGACCTGGTGGAAGAATTGAAGAAGCTGGGAATCCGATCGGCGTTACTGGACGCAGCGCCGAGCCAAGAGAAGAAATAAAGCGCAGAGCGTATTGTAAACCTATACTGAACTCTTGATGACGACGACCATCCCTTCTGACACCACAAAAGCCTTATATAATATGGTGAACTCTCGCGCAAGTAAAATTCACTTGCTGCATACGTAATCTGTGGAATTTCTGAAACGGGGAGGGGAAAAAAAATGTTAGGTTTTCTTTTTTTCTTTTTTCCTGTTGGGGACTCGAAATACCAGTGTTGCTTATCTGTTGAAATGCCAGTGTTGCGCTGGATGGGTTAAATCGGTGGTGCTTTCCAATGTCCTGGGCCTTTCTGGCAGTAAAAAGGGTTAACCCTGTATAATAAGGCAACGACCACTGATCTGCAGAGATGCAAATATAACTCTAGAATATATTGTAAACAATAAATATATGAATTTGTTATCATGTACACGTGTTCCTTTACTGTGTCCGGTGTGGGATATCCAACAAAGTATCGCAAAGGGGTTTGCTGAGGGTCACGGGAGCTGTCAGCGGCGATGGGGGGGGGGTTGTGATAGACCAGAAGGCTGCACCGCTATATAGATTTTATTTCCTTTTTAAATATAGAAGAAACCGACGCGAAAGGACAAGAGACGCAACACAACATCAACGCAACAGCTTGGGTTCTTCCTTAAACTGTAGACGGGGCAGCCAGGAGGAAGATCAGCTTTAACCCCTTAATGACAAAGCCCGTACGGGCTCAAAATGCATTGTTTTCAATGGGTTTAAGGACCGCCCATTGTCGTTAAGGGGTTAATGCTGGAATATGTTATTTGTTGCAGGTTTTATTTTAAAGATGGAGACATACACCTTTAAAAACATTTTTTTTCCTTAAGAAACCATACAGGTCATTAATAAACATGATTCTGGCTCAGATTTAAAAAGTGGTCTTATCCCCATAGCAACGATTGGAACGGACCAATCCGCAAGAACGTTATGTACTTTGGTGAAATAACTATTTTTTTTTACATTTTGTAAAAGTATCCTGTTTTGTAAATCCCCTTTTATTTATATAATTTTTTTTTAGAAAGATTAAATTTCTTTTTAATGTGTCCATCAATATGGGCACCGCATGCAAGTTAACCCTTTAAGCTTATAGTTTGTGCATAGTGTAACTTAAGAACACACTCTAGTGATTTATATTAAATAAAAAATAAGTAAAAGATGGGTGTAAGCGCACAATTTAAGCAGGGTAAATCCAAAGGGAATGAAAGGAATATAGAATCTTTTGCTTAAATCTGAAGATCAGGATTAAACTATTTTAAGTGACGCTGGTCTTAAAAAATGTGGATTTCTGCTTTAATAGCTTTATTTTGTGACTACCATTGCTCTCCAGCAGGGGGCAGTGCTGTGCTAGGAGCCTTCCTGCTAAGAATGATGGATCTGACTTTTCTTAATCGCTTAAAATACTAAAATGCTTCAATCCCTGCTTTCAGAATCTGATATCCATGACGAGGTTCCTTCTCTCTGACCTGATACAAAGTCAGCCTGCTATTCCAAAAGAAAACATTGTTACCCTTACTCAACACAACAAGCAACTGCTCACATTGAAAATATTTTTGTTTTTTAAGGAAAACATCAACATTCATGCAGAACACATTTTCCCATCACAGAAGTGATGCATATTTTCCTGATATATCACTAATGCATGTTTTATCTTCAAGATTGTACAGCGCTACAGAGTTTGATGGCACTATAAAAAACTAATAATAATAATTGTAAGCTGACGAGCAGGACTCTCTCAACCAAATGTATCAGCTCGTCTTAGTCTGTCAATTCTCGTCCTGTCATACCCCTTGAATATCTGTATTGTAAGAAGCGCTTCGTATAGTTGGCGCTATATAAACAAAAGATAATAATAATATTGGTTGATTTTACCATTTGTTAACTATTGATGGTGACAAATAATGTAATTTAGAAACTGCAGAACGCCGATACTCTCAAACCCAGCAATCATTCTGAGCTCCTGGAAAAGAGGGACTGGCCTTACTTAATAGGGACACTTGGGTGGTATATTTTCAGTCCCATCTTCTCTTTGCTAGGAGGCTAGTGTTCTCCTTGGCAACCCAATTTACTAAAAAAAAAAAATAGCCAGCATTAAGATCTGAATAAAATGCAAATTGGACAAATTTAATTTCTAAGCATAGGTTTCATTTGTTTACTAATTACATTCTTTCGCCTAGTCAAGCAAAAGTGAGCAGTCATTTCTTTTTTTCTCACATAAATCATTATCAGCAAAATTGCCTTGTATGAAGTTTAGAAACTAAGGCCCTGCAGATTATCATCATTGCATATTTATGAATTTCGTGCAAAAAGATAATGAAAGGGAGTGTAGCAAACAAGAAGCGGTCTTAAGGCAAGAAAAAAAATGAATGAATAAAAGATGGTAAAAGTGTCCCCTTATGCCAAGAATATTAACGTTCTCTGTGAGTATATGAAAGACAGTATTCACTAAACAGCACGCTGCAAGTGAGATCAAGCATCTCTATTAAAAGGGAACTTTTACACTTTTTACATTTTTTTTTACAACCAATTTATGAAAACTACAGAGAATTTATTGTTGGGTTTCTTCTCCCAATCAATATAATTCTTATGAAGATATTAGCATATATAGAGTGTGAGTAACTTGGGAAAAAGGGACAGAGAACCCAATGGGTTATTATTATTATTTTATTGTTATTATTATTATTTATTATTATTATTATGTTAATAATAATACAATAATAAATAATATTGTTAATATAATGATACATAATAATGTTAATAATAATACATGTTAACATAATTTATTATTATTATTATTAATTCAAATAAATATATATATATATATATATATATATATATATATATATATATATATAATTTATTATTAAATGGAACCTTTATGTTGTTCGTATGTTGCCACTGTTTCCACAGGACAAAAAGTATATCTGCTTAGAAATGCTTAGTGGCCCACAGAAGAAAACGTTCCCCACTAACCGTCGTCGAGAGATTAACTGGTAGATCAAGAAGAACCAGCGGTGATATTAATCCACATGGAACCGGTCGTTCCACCCAGTGCAGAAGATGGAATGTTTGGGTCAAAGCAGTTATTGGAAAGGAATGATTCGGTTTCTACGCTGGAAACTTTTCATTATTGTGGGTTTTGTGGATCCGTGGACTAAATAGTCCGGGTTAAAACTATTTAGTGATTGGTGGAACATTGTCTTCTGTCCATGAACATCAGGCTGTTCTTCAAGAAACTCCATACACGAGGATGGTGGGACTGGACCCCAGTGAAGGCCAGTAGAGAACCCAACTGGGAACTCAGGATAAGGGGCACCCAGGAATTCAACCAGGAATCGAAATTGATAACCTTTCCCAAAGAGCGTTATACAAAGTCCAACAATGACTCCATAAGCTCTAGGTGATCTAATGACCTTGGATCCAACAATGGCTTTCAATCTGCAACATAAGGCTCGTGTAAAAGAATTGTCTTGGCAGAGGTTAACAAAATGTAGTTTCCTGTAGAATAAAAGCCCGTATTGAATTTCTATTCTTCTTTATAAATTAAGCTTTTTCTCATTTTTTTCTCCATTTTTGCTATCAGCGAGGCACACAGAAGCTTTTTTTTCTTTTTGTGTCTGTAGGTATTCCAATATCATCTGCATAACACAAAGATTTATAATCAGGCCCGGAGCGGGGATTTCATTTGATTTCGACTCACTTTGGTAAGCAGGCAGAAGGGATCAGATTTGGATTATAGCATTTCTTTTCGAAAAAAAAGACTTTGAAAGAAATGTTTTGTTTTTTAATGTTGCGGGGCCCTATGCCCCACATCTCTTCTGTATAATACAAAGGTAACCTGGTCATTCTCTGCAATAAACTCATTCTAATTAAGTCTATTTCTTGCTATTTTATTAAAACTCTCTCTTTATTCATATTACTTTTTGCTGTAATTATTGACCGTTATTGTGAGATATTAGAGGAAGATAACCTCGAAATTTAAATTCAATTAAAAAATAATAAGCAAATAAAATATTTTGCATTATTTGTAGTAAAGAGTTTTTCTCCATCAGCTCATTGACCTTTAACACTTTTGGAACATATACACCAGGGTGAGAACTTTCCAACTTAAAGGGAAGGTACAAAATCTGACTAATGGAAGTCTATGGAGGAACAGACTTCATTAGCATTGCCATAAAGCATCAGCTCAGTGTGGTGTGTGAGCCGGGAAAGTCACCCAAAATATCACATGACTGACGGCAATGGCAGCCTCCAGGTCTGCAGATAAAGGAAGCTTTTTGGCACAAAATGAGATAAAACACATTTTTTTTTCATGCTAAAACAACATATTTGTTCCATGGCACCACCCATTTAATGGGGAGGGATAATCACGCAAATCTTGAAAGCAGAACATTTAGTTGGCTGCCCCCATAGAATAGCCATATGGGTTGCTTGTTTAGTAGTCTATCAACACTATGACTAAGCCTAATGCCATATACTGTATGGAAAAAACTTAATATTTGGCAATTTAATGAATGAAACTGAAAAGTATAAGATAAAGTAAAATTAAAAAGATCTACTTTAGGGAAATTCCCCCAATGGGGTACTTGTGGTCTGAAGCTATATTGTATTTAGAGCTGAGACTTTTGTAGGGTAAATGTATATGACTTTTTTTCCTCCCCCAAGCCCCCCCGCTGAATGGCCCACCAGTTGCTTTTGCCTCCGTATATTAAGAAATCATTTATCTTGGCTAATCCCATCTACACAGCAGTCTCCTCTAACACACCCTGTCTGCCACCGCCAGATAGGGATTTTAACACAGAACAGCAGCCTTTGGCGATAAGAAGAAGAAAAAATGTAAAAAAAAATAATAAAAAAAAAAATACGGAAATGGAACTTCGTGTGGTTGTGAATAAGAACATTTCACGGCAGATCAGGCCCCATTCAGCCCCCCCGTCTAGTCTGCCCGTTTTTCCTGCTGTAAAGACTCAAACCTTAATCAGTCCATAATCTCATTTTAGATTCAGGAGCTATATATCTATCCCTTACTGTATTAGTCTCTCCCACCTCTGCTGGGAAGCTGTTCCATTTATCTACCAGTACGGTAGATTTAAGTCTCTGACCCTCTAGTTTTAGACCATGAACATCTTGTTCTAACATTTCTAATGAAGGTAGACCTCTGTAGTATGACTGAGCCAGTTATAAACATAAGAATAAACATGTTTTTAGGTTGATGTATTCAGGGCCGGGCTGGGCCGGGGGGGCAGGGGGGCAATTGCCCCCCAGGCCGCCCGAAATCTAATCTAAACGGCCGCTGGGTGCTGATGCCGCCGGCCGGCGCCGGCGCTACTGTAATATGGCAAGCCGGATCGGCTATTAAATGCAAAAAAAATAGTATGAAAGCAGCGCCGGCCGGCGGCATCAGCACCCAGCAGCCGTATGCGATGGCCGCCAAGTGATGGGAGCAGCGTGAGGGGTGAAAGCTCCGCCCCCTCGCACTCACCTTTCACCCCTCACGCTGCTCCCATCACTATGCGGCCATCAGATTGTTGGAAATTGAATCTAAACGGCCGCTGGGTGCTGATGCTGCCGGCCAGCGCTACTTTAATACTTTATTTATTTTTAATATGGCAAGCCGATCCGGCATATTAAATAAATAAAAAAAGGATTAAAGTAGCTCCGGCCGGTGGCATCAGCACCCAGCGGCCGTTTAGATCGGTTTTCCAGCAGTCTGATGGCCGCATAGTGATGGGAGCAGCGTGAGGGGTGAAAGGTGAGTGCGAGGGGGCGGAGCCACTTCACTTGACTTGCCCCCCAGGCATTAGGCTGCCAGCCCTCCCCTGGATGTATTAAAAATAGCCAAAGCACAGAAAGGCTAGTAACGCTTTTGAATTCCATTAGGGCTTAACGAGTGCATAATATGTGCCAAAAAGATTAAATTCAGTTATTTTGATCTACTACGTATTTGTAAAATACTTATTAATTCTTCCCAAACCTCACATTTTACATGAATATATGTAAACATTTTTTATAATCCTGTACTAAATAAAAATGGCATAAAAAATGCTAATTCCAAGTAATTTATAACATCCTAATTCTCAACCATAATTAGGTACAAAAATGGGTATATTCCTTTTGAAAATCAGCATATACCAAAATGCATTTTTTTTATTAAAAATAAATTTAAAAAAAAAATAAAAAAAAAATGTTTTCATTGTTTTAAAGATCAAAACGCATGAACAGAAGGCATTGCCGGGACAATTCATAAATCCCAGTATAATGTCAATTCTAACTTCACAGAACGACTTGAGGGACTAATTAAGCTGTTTTTCATAATTCTTTCATCTCTTAGTTCCAATAATAATTCTATTGCCTCAGCGGGTATTGAAAAACATTTGCTTCTAACAGAAATAAAATTAATAAAAAAAAAAAAAAATTAAAAAAAATTAAAGAATAAAAAAAGAAATGACTGTGAAAAGATTATTTGGTGAACGGATATAAATAAAATCACGGGGAGTCAATCTTGAGTGTATTTTTGGACCGGGCATTATCTGTATAAATCCAAATCACAAAACGCTGGACTTTTATTACGGTTTTTTTTTTTTTACCAATGTATTATGTTTTTTTGTATTCTTTATAATAATAAATAGAAGCACAGATCTAGTCTGTCTGTGTTTCCTGATTTAAAGAGTCAAACCTTAATCAGTCGTCGGTCTCTTCTTAGATTCAGGAGCCATATGCCTCTCCCATGCATGTTTAAATTCCCTCACTGTATTACCCTCTACCACTTCTGCTGGCAGCCTGTCCCACTCATCTACCACTTCTGCTGGCAAGGGTCTTCCTTCCTACCCAGCTTTATTAGGGCCGCTTGGCTGCCAACGTTTCTTAAGGTTCCAGGTATAATTAAATCTTTTTATTTTGTGGACATGCTTTATTGTGAAACGTGACGACATGACTAATAAGTGTCACCAGCAAATGGGAAAGCTAGAAGGTGGCCGCTGACACGACAGCAGTAAATTCCCTATAGAATATTCTATACTACCCGAAGATGCAAAGCTTGAATTGTGCGATTTCTCTGATTGACATGGTGTCAAATAATGAACATTGGCCAGTCAATCAATAAGTTATGTATGATTCCAATAACCTTTGATGTTTCCAGCCCTTAAAGACAGTTGTGGAACGTCAACGCCCTGCGGGAACATCCGACTGATGGAAGTCTAGACCTAAAAAAAAACTAAACTCCCCTATAGAAGGATTGGCACAGTGAGAGTTTGGGGCTTTTGGATGTACCCAACTCTCAGATGATAACCTGCAACGGAGATAACTTCCATGAACATCTGCCATGACAACACGAATATGTCCTCCAACATGAGGAGGTCCAGCTACTCCTTTAGGTGAGACTTTCTGGATTGGAATATTGGAACTCTAGTTTCCACTGGCTTATTTTATGGAACTATAAAGGCAGGGGAGGTCTGGGACCTTATGGTGAAGGGGGCAACGGAAGCCAAGTGGCCCCTAACTCCCCACTGGTCACTTCATGACCCCGCTGAACACCTGCCTCCCATAACATGTCTGAGAAATTCTGACCTCCTTGGGTCAACTGTGTAAAAGTAGGTATTTGGCTTAATGCTCCTTGACGGATATCTAAGAAAATGGGCTAAAAGTGCACCAAAATAAAATCCTCAAGCTATAGAAAACAAAATAGTTTATTATTATTACATTTCAGAATAATTATGATGTATCACCCTCCATAATTATGCTGGTGCTACTCCATGGGGACAGTGAGGTCCTTCTAGTTCTAATTCTCTCTCTTCTTTGCATTTTTATGAATTTCTCTTGTCTGAAAAACGCTGCACCGTGTAGAATCCACACAATCTCCAAACGGTTAAACGGCATTCATTATCAGGATAGATTCGGAGCCTCTTTATACGCCTCTCGGTGCTCCTGGGCTTGGCTCATTGGCAAGTCTAATTGAGGCTCTCGACAGAAATGGAGCTCGGGTCTCCCACCCACATAGCTTGTTTTTTAAGCAGTCAGAACTCCGAGGGAGCTGTCAGCGAAGCCAGCTCTGCTTAGCTTGCTATCGGTTCTTGTTGAGTTGACATGAGACAGACAAGTTATTACCATATAAATGAGATAAGGTCTTAGATAATTGCTGACTGGAAGTAGAAACAACTTGCATGTGGCCGGAACTAATAAATGTACTTTCTTACCCACTTTTTAACGTATTTTTTTTTTGTGGTTTTTTTTTCCCTTCAGTATATTCTTATTACATTTTTATTATTTATTACTAAAATTCCAGGTCGAATCTATTTCTCCTTCGGAATGTCAGGCGTCCTAAAAACGCATTAGAGATCTGAAAATACACAATACCAAAAAAAAAGCATTTTTAATTTTTGTAGTTTTTTTTTTTTTTTTTTTTTTACATGCTAACCTCAAAAACAAGACAAATACTTGTTCGTTTTCCCTCTGCTTCCCCCTTATCGGAATACCTGCCTGAATGCCCCCCCCCAAAAAAATGAATACGAATGTCTTTGACATTCACAAGTTCGTTGAATAAAATTCCCATAAAGAATATCATATACCTTTTCTATGGGATTTTGGCAATAACATTACTTAATATATCAGCGACAGGAGGATTTATTGGAGGACAGTTTAATTTTCAACCTGACCTTGGCTGGGAACAGTAAAAACATAGATATAAACCAAAAAATATTAAACGGGAGATATTTGGTAACTTTGGACGGTAGTCGTTTTTATTTGTCTGTGATTTTATGTTTCTGAAAGATTATTAATAATGGACGTGGAATCCTATTGTATCTGGAAAATTCTAGCTTCATTGTAACAGAGATAAGGGAATTATGGGGGGCGGAGTTACAGTGTCCTCTCCTAGACCAATTATAACGCATGTTTCAAAATAACCAAACTTAATAACCAATGAGGATGAGGCGGCCAGACGCCCGCTGAGAAATATTATTTTCTTTGCAAAGAAGGCAGTTTAAGTGCTGATCGATGGCATAACACACAATCTTTGGGCCCTTGTGCAATGTGTGTTGAGGGGCCCCTCATTGAGTACGTATCCTGTTTTGGATCTAAAATGATCTAAATGTTACGGAGCAAATAAATGCAAATATAAGCCAGTTCTATGCGAACAAACAGCTTGGGTATGATCAGTAATAAAAAGAAAATGAGAGACGCCATTAGGATTAGGACCAATTTTGAAGGCCCCCGTTCTTCACCAAGAAGCAGGCCTGGACTGGCCAACTGTGAAAACGGGCAAATGCCAGAAGGAACGGGTCACTTAGATTTGGATCCATTATCGCACATCGAATGCTTTAATGTTAAGCCGTAGGCTGAAAAGATGTGGTTTCAGGCTGTTTGAGTGCAAGAGCGAGGACTCACGCCACACTCTTACGCTAAAGCAACCTGCAGCTGTGAGTATGGAACCCATCATTTAGGGTCCACTGGCCTTAAAGTGCCAAAAAATTAGAAGAAGATTCAAGCTGTTGCTTTATAAGGACCAGCTGCAAGTTTGATGGAACGTAAGGGCCGTAGGACAACCAAACAGTGCCACCTGGAGATCAAAAAACTGCCCATAGTCATGGCAATCAGCGGCGATGCCCTCAACCTCCAAAGGAAACTCCGAGGTTACCCCATCTTTCTTTTCCTCTCTGAAAAAAAGAATTGGTGTCTTTCATTTACAGCAGCTTGGTCCAGCTGTCATCAACATGAGGGTTCTACAAGATCTCCATAGGGATGGGTTAAGCCTTTAAGCTACTGTTCATGTAAGGTTCCTTATTCCTCAATAACAGACTCTTGTGTACCCTAAGTACCCTTGTCTACACTTCATCTACAATGTCTCTGGTGGTCACCAAGACGTTTGTTGACCAAGCACAAAAAAGTGACAAAAGGCAGCTTAACCTACCCTATTAACCAAGATATCTGCTGCAAGACGGACAGACTGTGCTGGATGACACTTTTTCAAATTAAGGGTTTTCAACGGAACGATGATTTGTTGCTTTTAATTGTTACTATTCGTGTTCTGGCTGAATTAGGATCCTGGACTAATCCCATTCCATACTTCAAACTGAATTAGTAGAATGATGATGAACCAAAAAGCTACGTGAAAGCTGCTTTACTTTTTTTTTTTGTGTGGGTTTAGTAAGTTGCCGGATAGACTTGGCGAGTCTCAGCTACGATCATTAAATCAATCCGATCTCATTCTCGCGGGGAGTCAGCTCGATAATATTGACTGGAAAATCTGCTAGTGGTTTAAATATTTAAAGCGACAATATGTTCTATTGTTTGAAGACAGTTTATGAACAACTTTAATGGAACCCTGGCTTATACTAACATGCTCATTTCTGAACTGTGGTGTGTTATTTAGTATTAAGAGCCGTTTTTACAGGATATATATTTATATATTTTTATATTTATATTACAATCGCTTTAGAGTTTAACTACCCTTATCCATACCCCCCTTCAACCTTACTTGGGTAGCAGGACGTCAGGTGGGACAGGAGTGGGGTCAGAGATGGAGCAGCCGTGTGGCCACCTGCCTACCCTAAGTGTCCAGCCACCTTGCAGAATTCAGCTGAAGTATGCAGTGAAGTGGCCCTTATGGGCCAAAGTCACAGACTTCAATGAATGCCACAACTTGCTGGGAACTTGCAGTTGAGAGGATCTCCCCAACCGGTCCATGATCCCCACTATCCCTGAACGGGTCACGTCGGGTGAACATTGTATCTACCATCTATCACATGCAAGATCCAGTGATCCCGCTTTGGTAATTACTTGGATTGGGATCGGCCAATCTACTAGCAGTCCTAAGAGAAGAAATTAAATTATTAAATAAACTAAATCTTAATGTACATTTTACATCCTATTAGGAATCACCCACAATATAATATTTTCCTAGAAAATGGAGCCTTTGACACAATAAATATATGACAATGCACAGATCTCAGAATAATAGAAGGTTATTTAATGATAAGTTTCTCCCCCCCCAAAAAAGCAAATAAACGTGGTGTCCCAGTGCATACAATTCCCATAGAGCCGGGGAATGACACGGCAGCTTTTGACATACTTTGGAATCAGATGCCAGATCTGAGTTAAGAAATCCTTTGCCTCCTTGACTCAATGTGAATGCATGAGCTTGAATGCCTTCACATCTTGATGTAGCCTGAGGCTAATGTCGTACCCCATCCTCAGGTCTTGTAAACGCACATGTGCTTTATCTAGGGCAGATACCCAGTACACGCAGGAGTTCACGAGATCTTTCAAGAAATACAACCCCCCCCCCAAAAAAAACCCCTCTGCGCAGATATTACAATTAAAAATGAACTTTTTAAAAATGAATTATTATTATTCACAATTATAATATTGTAGCAATTTCTGTATAATGTGACATTAACAGTAATACAAATAGAATGTATGGGTGGAGTAGAAAGAAATTATTTACAATGAAAGGAATCTATTCTATTTTAGAATAAAGACCAGGGGAGGGCTGACAGTTTAGGAGGCAATTCCTGGGACCTTCCCAAAACTCTCCCCGTTCTGGAGTGTTGGTTTAATGGGGGGCAGGGTTATCTATATTTTGGGGGTGTGGCTAATTACCATGGAGGCAGGGCTAGCCTTAAAGGGTATTGAGTAGGAGGGGGTGGGGAGTAGGCACGGCCAAATGCCTCTCCCCCTGCCTGAAGAAAGAGCAAAGTGACCTGGAGGCCCAGGAAAGCAGCTCTTCACTCGGAGACTCCAGGTCAAACCCAGAGAATTCCCAGATAGACAGGTGAATTCTCTTCACCCAGAGAATTCCCAGATAGACAGGTGGCCAATATATATCTATGACCAAGGCAAGACTGGCATCACAAAGCAGCCCTGAGACTTCAGGGCCCACCAGCTGCCTGATGAAGTTTGTGTGGCCGATGCTGCAGTTCCTGATCCGTCTGCTAGTGGCCAGCAGCCCATCAGGCAAACAGATGGCCACTACAGGCCTGTATTTATCCCCTTATCCAAAATGCTAACTGCATAAACTGTATAATCTGTCCCAGGGCTATAACAAAATGAACAGTAAATCCCTATTCGCCTGGAGACTTTGGGTGAAGCACCACTTCTCTGGGTCTCCAGGTCAACACAAGGAAACTGTGGGTCACGAGAGCAGGGTTGCTTCATGCCCTACTCCCTGCCCCATCAACAATAGCGTGTGTCTGTGTCGTTAGCGGGACTCCGGGTAGATGGAGCCTGAAAGTTTGCAGGGCTATTCTCAAGGAACATTTCTTTTTGCATACATTCTACTGTCACGTTAAATAGTCCTTGATAATAAACTTTTTAAATATCAAACCTGTATGATACCTAATGTGACGTAATGCATGACTTTTTTTTTTTATTTTAGGTGCTTTAAAAGAAGCTATTTTGATCAATCCCCGCTTCTCAGGCTGTCCTTCCCTGCAAAATCTTTGCATGCATTAATCATGTGCGGTGATGATGTCACTTGCTATACTAATAGCATGGAGTTATGATGTCAGGTTACATGGGATACAGAAGCCTGGCTGTACAATGTTCAGATTCTCAAAAAGAGCTTATACCTAACATGGCTAATGGATAATCTGGCTCTGAGTCAGGACTATTACTATCATTTCAAGGATCTTCCTTACAGTAACTGCCTAGTCCAGTTTTTAAGTTTTTGGTTGTTTTTTTGAACAAAAGAAGTTGCACTTTTTCGTTTTAACGGAATTACATTACTATTCTACATTACAGTTTGCAGTCAAAGATGTATTAGATTAAAGGGGAATCGGCCCCTTGGCAGCAGTTAACATAATTGAATTAATTTATTAAAATACCTATAGCTTGTGCTCAGTGGTTTAGGGTAACTGATTTGGAAGTATGGGAGCTGAGATCTGTGGATAAAATTTACTGTATTGCTGTATCGAATGAGCTGATGTCCTGCCCTTTCCCAGTATTATTTCTTCATTCTTCTTTCTTCATTCTTCTCTTTTATTTATATAGCACAAACAATTTAAGCAGCGCTTCTTACAATACATATATATTCAAGGGGTCTGAAAAGACTAGCATTGACAGACTAAGACAAACCGATACATCGCTTTACTCTGACAACAGCTGCATGGACCAATCAGCACCCACCAAAGAGGAGAAAGAATAGTCACGCACAGGAAGTTAACATGGCGGTACGCTGACATACTGTAAACTGGGTCTCTAAAACATAAGTATTCTTTTTTGGTTATTTTTGATCTGTTGACATCACTACATATGTTTATTAAGCGTCACATTTGCATTGTTGGGGGAAAAAGAACATTCTAAATTTGAATTGAGAATGTTAATGCTGTCTGGTATGATTTAAATGTAGATGAAAATGAATGGTGAATTTTTAAACAAATACAGTTTCACGGGAGCTTAAAATCCATGCAGGATTGGACTGGGGATTAAAATTGGCCATGGCACTTTAAGGCCAGTGGCCAATAAAGCGATGTACGGCTGCTGGCTGCACACACATGACTGAAAGCTACAGTTTTTAAATAAAGGCACAAGGAAGGTGCCATAGGGCGCTTCCCAGTTTGCCTAATAGCCAGTCCAGACCCGATGCCGCATCCGTCATACAATACAAATCTGTTTTAGTTAATATGCAAATTTTCCATACACAAATAGGGATTTTTTGACAAATAAAACGTGTTTTTGTCATATTTTCCCCAAATCTTTAAAGGCCAAGCTCTTTGTCTTGAAAATATAAAACAATTCACTTCTTCCCTGGGCCGATGTCATCAACATCTCTTTAGATATGAAGAACGTCTGAAGACATTTGGTGAAACGAAGCATAAAGTGTGCGTCAGAGTGAGTCCCGCAGGACGGGGGTGACTGCTTGCAGCGGTTAAGGGGCTGAAACGCAGATTATATAACGGACACACGTATCAGTGTTCTGCGTTACACACTGTGAATGATACAGCACAATATAACATGATGTAACAACAGCAGAATGATTTTTAATTGCCAAATTCTAGAATTTTAGGAATGTAATGCCACTTCTTAATTACCGTATTTGCTCAATTTTAAGACGAGGTTTTTTTCAGAGCAAATGCTCTGAAAAATACCCCTCGTCTTATAATCGAGGTCGTCTTCTAATCAGACCTCAAAAAAATGTCCGCTGGGGCCAGGCTGCTTACCGGTGCTTTGGTCGCGAGCAGCGTCTCTTCTAGCAGCAGGAAAACAGGAAGCTAGCACAGTCCTCACATAACTCTACCTCCCCCTCCTTCCTCTGGGGGCGGGGCCAGAGAAGTTGCTCGCACAGCCGGGCCCCTGCAGAAGTTTTCGAGTGAGAGATCTGCAGTTCAGGTAAGGGGGTGGGGGAGGGTTTTTGTGATTAATGTGTGAAGTATGTGTGATTAATGGAATGAATGAGTATTTAAATGTTTGTGAATGAGTCTGTGTGTGTGATAGCATGGATGTGTAAGGGGGGTGGTGGTGGTGGTAGCATGGCATAGGGAGGCTGTACTCACACTCGTATCATCCCCAGGTTCCAGCATGTACTGGCTGCTTTGGCTTGATAGGAGTGTGATTGCTGTTAGCAGATTATATATATATACACACATACACACACACACACCTCAAGAAATGCCTTTTAACCCCCTATATGCCACTCTGCCCCATGATATGCCTTTTAACCCCCTATATGCCACTCTGGCATATAGGGGGTTAAAAGGCATATCATGGGGCAGAGTGGCATATAGGAGGGTACAAGACATTTCTGGAGGCAGAATGGCATATAGAGGGTTAAAAGGCACATCATGGGGCAGAGTGGCAAATAGGAGGTATAAGACATTTCTGGGGGCAGAGTGGCAACCCCGGGGGCAGATGTGCATAACTGGGGGGGGCAGGTTGGCAAATAAAAGGAAACAAAAAAAATGATATATTTTTCTCAATCCTAGCTTTTATTAAATATGAAAAAATTGTTTACATGACTTAATATTTACTAGTAAAACATTTTTCCCTATAGGGTAGTCTTATATTAAGGCTTTTTGTTTTTTTCCTAAATTAATATTTAGAATTTGGGGGGTAGTCTTATAATCAGCAAATCGAGCAAATACGGTACTTTTAGCCCGATCAGCATTACTTGCTCATATTAATATCATTTGTTTGCAATACACAAACATGGATCACTTTGCCATTCATATGTACTATATGGCCACAATAGAATTTTTTCATTAGACCTCATGTTTTTATTATTTCTAACGCTTACCAGCTACCTTGACCTCTGCTTGTTTCTCAGTTGCTTGCGCCTGCCCTGACCTCTGCTTGTTTCTCAGTTGCTTGCGCCTGCCCTGACCTCTGCTTTTTACCATCTCAAAGCCCTCATCCTAATACAAGCATTTGGTTTTTTGGTGCTCATTTTACTATTGAACATGAAATCTGTTGTTGAAATGGGATTCAGTATCAGCTTTTGTTTAACCCTTGAATGTCTTGCAAACAGAGCTCGACTGGGGGAGTGATTAAGACTTTAAACAACATTGAAGTTTGTTGTAGAACTTTGTTCTTGATTTCTAATCTCGGTACTCCTTGTTTTGGTAATTCTGGTTAATATATGGCAGAAAACAGCAATTACCTATTAGTGCATTGTTATGAAAAAGAAAATAAGCCCTATTTTTAGGGTCAATGTTATTTAATCCTCTAGAGTGGTGAAGAAGTCTTCTTCGAAGCCTAATATTCCTCTGCGCTGTTATATATTTGATGACTGAATGGATTCTGTATTTCCTAGAGCTGACAGATCTCTTTAGACAGTCCCTCTGCGAACATCTAAAGAACCATCCCTCAACCCAAATGATTTCGACTCCCTCCCAGGCCTGGAAGTTATTCTGCCAGGTCCGACCCTGAATAGCACTCCTTAGGTTAACTGGGTTTTTTTTTTTTTATTCATTAGAGCAATTTGCTGTAAATGATTAGTTTGAAGGGAATATAACACCAGTCGAGCAATGTGAAGTCTCCAGGGCATGAGAAAGACACAAGCAAATCCAACGTGCACTCTTCTTAACCTCGTCTGGCTTATACCAGAAGAACTAATGTTCACAAACTCTCCATGTAGCACGTGTTCGCAAGAGCAATAAACCCAGGCCACCTGGAAGTCGTTCACGAAGATAGCCGGGCTTTGGTAGACTGGGCTAGTGCATGGAGAAAATGGTAGTCACAATACCAGGAGCCTAAGGGTTCATACTGGTCTAGGGTGGCATGTCAGGGGGAAACAGCCCTTTGGGCAACCAAAGAAAATCTTTATTGTTAATCACATGTAACTAAGGAAAAAGGACTCAAGATTCCGAGGTATAGACACATTGGTAAGGATTAAAGATGCTTTGTTTAATTAGTTTGCTCCTCACAGGTAGTCTAAAAAAAGATCAGCCCGGTGGGCCAGTGTCCCATGATGCTGCTTACTTAAATTTACTGCTGCTCCAGCGGCAGATCTGGTCTTTGATGTGCGTCTGCCAACTAGAAACAAACAAGGACCCGCTGCCAGCCGGCGGCCACTTGTATGTCGGTTGGTGGTCACTGGCATTAAAGTGCGGATTTTAAAAATATATTTTAAAAAAAAATATTTAAAAAAGGTCCACATGTGCACCCTTAGCATTCATCTCCACTTCATATTTTTAGTGAGATAGTATCCCACTTTTTAATTACTATGAATCCGGAACATTTTTCTGTACTTCCAAGGCTTGCTTTTCATGATTGCTACCAACCTGCCATTCACCCGAGGCTCTCTGCGCTCAGCTTGACATAACGTACTGTACCAGGAATGAGACAGGGAGACTCTGGCTGCCAACCTGACTCTGGAGACGGAACAAAAATAGTTCGTACCTGCGGCAATTTCCTTGTGTTTTTGTTTCATTTTCTCTGAGGCAAAGGAGACAGCCTGAGGGGTAACTCAAGGGGCTTCCCGAACGCTACTGCAATATGATGGGTCTGTGGCTTGTACATAAATATAGCCGTACAGTAGCGTAACCAGGTGGTGACCGGGGCCACATGTAACAATGCACAATAGAGTGCGGCACGTGAAATACCTTGGGTAGGTTTGTGAGTCCAGTTCGCCATGGAAATCAACAAGGTCGGAACTTGGCAGATGCTCGACAAATGGTGAGAACGAGGGTTTGGTTGGGATAGGTCATGGGGTTGGGGTAGCCATTTTGTTCTAGAACTGGTTGGCAAGCTGCAGAAATGCTGAATGCATATTAACCAGCTCTGATCATGTCCCATATTCTTATTTTTTGCTATAATATTTACACCTTTCCCTCTCCGTACCATTACCTCTCGAGGAAGATGGAGCTGACCGCATTCCAAAGTGAGTTACGATGAAACAGCTCTAACTTAATACTGTAGATAAATGGTTCCCTTACCCAGAATCCTCTGTGTTTTCTAATAAGAAGCAGAAGAGCCGGCCGAAAGACAGACTTCTATGGCCTCTTCCACTAAACCACAGGAAAAATGCAAGGCATACTGAGCTACTGGACCATTTTGGACCCAGACCCTGCTCTCAACCACACATATTGGGGTCAATGCGCAAATTGAAATTAAATATTCTTCAATGGGAGAAAAAATCAATTAAATCCAAATTGTTCGATTGAAATAAAAGTGGGGGAACAGATCGACGTTGATCTAGAACCGTTGATCGTGGCTCTGTCCTTTCCTCGTACCCAACGGTCATGTTGTTTATGTCATTAACAAGACGGTGTGTCGCTTAAAAAAATCTCACAGAGCAAGAAAGGCTGTTGGATGACCGCTTTCAGCTTCTAAAACGAGAGAGAGCTCCTGACGCGATGTAACCGTCTTATTAATTCCTGCTATAATAACTGCAGTTGCTCGAATGTAAACAATAGTGCCTTCACCAAAACGCGGCATTTGTCAACGTGCTAAACAGTCTCTAACAAGACAAGAAATTTGAAAAAGGCAATTGTGTCTGGAAGCACAGATCATCCTAATCAGATATGATGGGATGTGACATGTTTTAGGGCAAGTCCCCGGAATGAACCAACAGTTCGCAAACAGTCTCACTGTTCTTTTAATCCTCTCGTCCCTGCAGATAGCTGGTTGGATTATTGTTATGGTAATGGGGAAGAATAAAATGCGGCAGGGCCTTATTACAGGTTTTCCTCAGTCCAGAAAACACAATTGAACGTTTTCCATTAAAAATTGACCTTCTTGATTCCGATGTTTGGATATAACATTTGTGGTGTAAAAATATATATACATTTGAGCAGATTGTTAGGCATCGGTGTGGCATTTTCCCACCGTCTGACCAGCAGTACCACCGAGTATGGCCCACATGTTGTCATCAGGCCAAAAGTGGTGCCAAGCAGCTCACGTTGGAACACTTTAAAAACGGATGGTTCCTTTAAAACATAGGTGTTATTATTGCTGCCCTGCAGTGGATTCTGGATTATTATTTTCACAAATGGATCCAGGTGGATGGGGATCTCCAGTAACATAGTAACATAGTTCATAAGGTTGAAAAAAGACCAAAGTCCATCAAGTTCAACCTATATACATATTGTGTCCCTACTGTGTTGATCCAGAGGAAGGCAAAAAACCCTTATGAAGCAGATGCCAATTGCCCCATACCAGGGGGAAAATTCCTTCCCGACTCCAAATATGGCAATCAGAATAAATCCCTGGATCAACGTTCTGTCCCTATTAATCTACTATCCATAACTTGTAATATTATTGCTTTCAAGAAACACATCCAGGCTCCTTTTGAACTCTTTTATTGAGTTTACCATTACCACTTCCTCTGGCAGAGAGTTCCATAGTCTCACCGCTCTTACTGTAAAGAACCCCCGTCTGTGCTGGTGTAGAAACCTTCTTTCCTCCAGCCGTAGAGGATGTCCCCTTGTTATAGATACAGTCCTGGGTATAAATAGGTCCTGGGAGTGATCTCTGTACTGCCCCCTTATATATTTATACATAGTTATTAAGTCCCCCCTAAGCCGTCTTTTTTCCAAACTAAATAACCCTAATTCTGATAATCTTTCTGGGTACTGCAGTCCTTCCATTCCCCTTAGTAGGGACTGTCCAAGCTAATCATAGAACAATCAGCACGGACATTCCATTTGTTTCATGGCAGTTTCTCCATATTTACATTTTTATCCCAAAATTGCTCTTGTTGTCACCCAAACCGTACCTTCTCTGGTAAGATTATGCACTTGTAGGAAGTGGTGGGCTAGCAAGAGGAGCTGGAGGCTCGTGGTGGCAACGGTGGTGTTTAAGGCTTTGGCGATATTTGCATAACTATACACAAAGTTCTGGATATTAGTAAAACATTTTAAAAAAGCTCTGATATTTTTCTCAGCGCGTCACTAATTTATTCTGAATGTTGCAAGACAAAATTCTAAAAACAGAATTCACAGAATTGTCACAATGAAGGTGACAGGCATGAAAAGTAATTTCCAGGTAATGAAGGAATTGGAGATGTAAGAACAGGTTGGGAAGAAGATGCTGTTCCAGTTAGGGAAGGTCTGAGTCTGACAACCTGATTCAAATCAATATGCCCAGGACAAAAAAAAAAAAGGAGCCACAGATAAAGCTATCCAGAAAGGCAGCTCCTGCAGCCATACTAACTGTCAGTCCAACGTGCTTCAGCTGACAAACACTTGACGGCCACTTGTAAAATCAATATGAAAGAAAACACAGGAGGAGATGAGGTTACAGGTTTGCTACGGACAGCCAGCGTTTTCTGGCATGTCATTCTTCTAACAAGGGAGAGAACGTCATTTGATGGATCCGGAATAAGGAACTGACACGGGAATGCTAGGTTCTGGATTTCAGGGTGAGCTTCATGAAGGGTCGAAAACTTTTTTTCAGCAGAAAAGGACTATAAGTGAATTCTTATTTGTTTAGTTTCTCTTTACTTTATCACACAGTAAAAGTTACTAAAACATTCATCCCAACCATTCTATTTTTCGGAGGACAATGGGGAACATGGACTAGATAAGGAGATCCGCTGATCTACCCTGACCAGCCCAGGGAGGTGGGAAATCCAAGGCAGATTTGTGCTGTTGTAGGACAGACCTCCATAGGGCCACCACGTGGCCACCTCACAACGCTTCGCAAGGTAGCTCCTCTGGTAAGGTCCTGCTGCTGAGCGCCACCTCCAAAACCATCCCTTCCCATCTCCATAGAGCCAGGCAAGCTCTTCCCGCAGCACAAGTCCGCTGGGGTTGGCGAAAATGGCGTCTAAAACAGCAACTCAAACTCTCCTGCCAACTCCCACTTCAGTGAATAACCCACCATAAGGTTTTTTTTTTTTTTTTTTTTCAGACAATGGCTAGATTTTAGATATAATACTCAAGGCAGCTGCCTGTAGGAATAGTGCTTTTATCCTGCCCACAATGCCAGATTTTTCTTGTCTTTGAGAGACTCCCAGTTATTTAAGTATTTTATCGTGTTGTGTTTGTAGCATCGTTTTAATTATCTTGCACTAAATGTGCTACATTGTCTATAAATCAGCACTGTTTCCAGGACGTGATGTATGAAGCCGGACTGCTTTTCATGCACGATTATGGGCCATTCCACTACACGCTCCTCCTGATCTCAAGGAATTTGTACGTCTGTCAGAAAGAATTCACACTGCGGAGGCTTCTTACAAGCTGCTTACAAATACTGCTAACAGAAAATGCTTGCTGGTGATTTATTCCCTCATTCTTTTTGTTTATACGGCATGAGCTACGTTACAATAAAAATAAATATTTCCCTTATATAAAGGAACAGCCCAGTCCCCCAAATAGTGTTTAATGTATATTGGAGTTCATTTTGCAAGGATACATTTTTTAGCCTTTTTTAGGGTTCTGGATTTAAAAAAAATAAATCGTCTGTTCCATATTCCTCCTCCTCCTGTTTGCTCTACCGAAAACAGGAAGCATACTTAAGTATGCTTCCTGCACATGCACTTTTGCCAGTAGTGGCTGTAGGTTTTTTGGAGTCCTAAGCAAAACATGCAGATGCCCTACTTATTTGTCATGTGACTCTCCACATGCAGATGCTCTCCGTGCCACTCTTGTGGGGGGGTCTTGTGACATTACATGATGTTGTGTGACCTCTGTACCCGGTCCTGGCAACGATGCCATAAAGTTGTGTTCCAGGGGTTGGTTACATGGGGTGAATAAGTGCAGTGCACCCACAACATGTGCCTCAGCGTGTCCAACACTCTGGATTCATGGTGGGCCAAAGGGTCTTCAGCCCTGTTAGCCCCCTAAGCGGGAATCACGAACAGAAGCGGCTGTTATGGGCTTAAGTGGCTGCTTAATCTGCTTAAATGGTAACACTGGCAGTATAGGATACTGGATTTTTTCTTTATTTTTTTTAACTTTTTTATTACTTTTTATATAATAATTTTCGAAAAAGTTTAATGTTGCTTTAAATGACAGCAGCTCATATTGCTCTTTTTTCACTTTGTATTAAAGAAGCAACAGCTTCTAAATAAATATTATATGCTGGCGATAACCCCCAAGAACCGATATTTGTTAGAGACTCTCAAAAGAGATACAGTCATTGTTGAACTGACGCCACACTCTAGAAATGAAATATTTATTTTTTTCGCCGTTTTCTAAGAATATCTCATTTGTCTTTCTTTCAAAAGACTGCGTAGATTCTTAGCCATTACCTTTGCGTGAGATCATAATTTTCTTTTTTTTCGGTGACAGTTATAAAAAAAAATATATATATATTTGATTTGTTTATAGAGCAAAATATAAATGATGTTCTTTTCAGCAATGAGCGTTCTTCATAAATGACATAAAAGTCATAGCATCCTGCTCCCAATTATAAGACAACAGGACTGATTGATCTAGAGATTTCAAACAGAAAAATTTCTTATTTTGATGAGAGGACCAATTAGGACATTTCAGGCAGGAGAGCCGCGCAAGTCATTCTAAACCGTGGCAGATAATCCTAGAGCCTGGCCAGCTGAATTTTTATAACAAATGATAAATGGGTGACAAATCCAAAGACGGCAGGGCTGTGAATATACAGATAGGCAAGTCTATAGCCGGAAAAAGTTATAACAACTCATCTATGGCAACCCCAACAAAGCCTCAAATTCAAAAGATTAGTTAAAAATCAGACGCATGATCACCTTTCTTATTATGAGGGCAACATTCCTGAATTTGATGATTTAATACTGTTTTTTTTGTTTTGTTTGATCAATGTATACGTTTGTCTATGCGTTTAGAACTTGTAAGTATTTGCTGAATGGCCAGTTGGCCACATTGTATCTTCAGCGTTCCGTCCATAGAGGGCAGCCATGGAAACAACGTAGCCTAGTGGCTTAAAGATTGAATGAAAAGCCCAAGGAACTTTTTGTTGGTAATGAATTGTTCTCCTGACGTCATATTCCGCCATAAAGAATCCACATTATCCCCAAAGACCACACATCTGGTAACTACTTCATTCTTCAGGTGACAATTGACCAAGATGTCCAAGGACATGCGATGTAACGTTCTGGGCTGCCCATGGTATGAATATCACGATAGGAAGCCCGGTCCCAACAGATTCAGAACCTTTGGAATCTATATATATAAAAGGTAATAGCTGAGGTTCACACATTTACCATAACCCCTATATAATATCTCAAAAAGTTACTTAAAAATCAGTTTTAGCGAGTTTTACTACCATCGTGTCGTTGAGCCGATTGCCTAGGGAGATTTCCTCCTTAGCAGATGGAGTGATTAAGGGGGTCCTTGCCTCGATAAGATTTGTTTTTCGTACGTGTCTCCTGTGTGCTGTCCATTGTTATGTTCTGTTTAAATCAATTAACTGGTCTTATCTCTACGAGGCTTCAAGAGGAATTATATTCACTAAGGTCCACTGGATGATGAAAGGGAAATCATGAGATCTCTAATCATCTCACACAAACAGCACACAGGGCAATACTAATCTAATTGCTTTCTTAAAAAAAATAATTATCCCCAGCGTTATGTAGGAAGATAAAGTTTATTAAAAAGAAAATGAGGTCACCAATAGGTCCAAACAGAAAAGCAGAAAGAAAACCCACTCAAAAAATATTCATATCAAGCGAGCCAATATCGTTCTGGGTAATTTTACTTATTATAAAATATATATTTTTTTTAATTAAAGAGACATGACCTAAAACTAAAAAAAAAACTACTTAGATTTACATATTCCTTACTCTAAATGCTGCTGCCACTTATTGATCGGTTCGCCAACGTTGGTCAAGGACCAACAATGGTTCTAAGGTTCTAGATTTAGAGAATGCATGAATATAGACGAGAAACTATATTGTATCGTACATCCCAATTGGCCGAATCATCTGTGTTGTACCACCTACGGCAGACGCAAAGTTTTTGCCTCCGCCGTCTCTCCCACCACCCCCTTGGGACTGGTTGAAGTTCTGCGCCCTGCAACCTGTATTATGTTGACTTGGCAGGCACTGTCGGTTTGTATGGACAATTCTTTCTGCAATGGTTCCCCGGGTAGCCTCAAAAATTTAACCAGAGGAAATATGTCCAAGCAGGCACTTAAATTATGGATAGTCTCACCATTCATACCTAGCCTAGACACACGCTCGTTGCTTTTTATACATCATAAGGTTCTCTGTGGTTGTTGACTTTTACATGTCATTTTCCATCATTACAGTCAGCATGAAACTAGATCGTAATTCCATGATAGAAGCCGTCTACTTGCTCAGCATATCTTCTGGGGATCCCTTAGAACTAGCTACAAGATTGAAAGTGAAAAGCAGTCCCTAATAGCTCCGTGCAAAGCCTTCCACGAGGTTGCTTTATTCTGCAAATTTCTTGGAGATTAGGAATCAGCCATCCGTGTCCCTGGCATTATATAGCCAAGGGGAGCCTGGAACGTATGACATTTTGCCATGGCTTTGCGCATGAGTGGCGCGTTGGCTTTTTTCTTTACGCTGGGCAGCAGTCAGACATCTCAAATACCACGGAGTATTCCGCTAACAAGACGGTGCAAGCAGAAAGATTAAGAAATCGGATCTATTTTATTTGCTGTGTTCATATTCATATTTGTTCTTCTCTTCTTACATTCTGCGTTTATATATATATATATATTTGTATTTTGTGCTCTTTATTCTCTTTATTAATTCAAAAGGTTTGGGGATAAGGTTGGGCAGAAATATTTTCTGCAGACAACACTTTGCCTTCAGTAGGGACAATTCAATGGCGATAAGTCAACCACAAGTAATAGAATAGGGATACTTCAATAGATTGCAATGGAAACAAAGATAAAAAGAGGTATATTGGACTAAAATTTGTTATATATATATATATATATATATATATATATATATATATATATATATATATATATATATATATATATATATATATATATTTTTTTTTTAATTGCAAGCTAAGATATAGAATCTGAACTTGACCTCAGAGGTCTTCAATTCTTTTGTGGAGTCTTTTTTCTATGGTGGCCCAATAAAAGGTATCTCCTTTGACTAAGGACTCTGTCTTCTCTTGGATCAATACTATTTCTTTATTTTCATTTATTTATTTATTTTTTTTCCGGCACTGAATCCAACCCAATGTTTCTCTATTCTTAAGGATAGCGGGATAAGTAAAAGGAGGAGGTACGTGCCATTGAGGATCTTCTGTCCACCTTCCAGGGTTTCAAGCAATTTAACCAATCGTATTAAGGAATTATTTGCTAACTCTTTGTATCTGCGTATGATTAAATCCACTACTTGTTTGGAGATATAACTCCCTAGATCTCACTTAGGGCTTCTGGTGTTTTTGAAATACTGAAAATTCTACTAAAAAGATTCGGGTCAGACATCTATATTTAGACTTAATACCTTGAAATTGGAATCGAGTCCAAAGATATGGGGGGAATCCACCCGAATAGAGTGAAACATGCTAGCTTCCAGATATGCAATACTAGAAAATTTTGTAAAAATGCCCCCCCCCCCCCGAACTGGAAACCACATTGTGTTTAGTGATCCAGAGTTAAACATAAATCCATGAGCATTACTCCCAGGGCAACAATCGGTGGAAAGATCTTAGCAAGCAAATTTTAAATTAACTCTGTCTGTTGTGATAGTCCCAGTGTTAAAGTAAACTGAAAATGATTGACTACATCCACATCGTTAACTTCCAGAATGCTAAACACTGAGAAAATGCAAGACGCCTATTCTTAGATAAGTCAATACTCAACAACCGGTCCTTTGGGGTCTTGGAAGCAAATTTGGGGACTCCCAGAGCTCATTTCTACCAGTGCAATATTGTCAACGTCAGAATCCCCGGAGGGGTGCACTAAATGCTTTAGATGAGTTCTGAGGTTAAAATGGATTAATCATACACAATGTATCACTTTAGGAAAGGAGATGTGGGTTAGCCACACGGCCATCATCCAACGCATGCCGCAGAGATGCAATCAAGCTGGTGTGGAAGAACCTGACCGGCCGCACGGAGCCCTGACCTCAACCCCATCGGACACCTTTGGGATGAACTGGAACGGAGATTGCGAGCCGAGCGTCTCGTTCAACATCGGTGGCCGACCTCACAGACGCTCTACTGGATGAATGGGCAAAAAATCCCACAGAAACTCCCCAAAATCTTGTGGAAAGCCTTCCACAAGATTTTGGGGAGTTCCACAAGCTTCCCTTGTGGAAAGAGTCGAAGTTTTTTGTATCTGCAAAGAGGGAGATCACCAACATATTAATGTCTGTGTATTTAGAACGCAATGTCAAAAAAAGTGCCTGTTGGTATAATGGTCAGGTGTCCAAATACTTTTGTCCATAGAGCGTAGATACCCATTAGAGCTGATAACAAAAGGATCTAAAAGTATGGTAATGAGGCATGTCCCGGCGATGGATGATACACGGCATGAGCAAGGGGACAAAGAAGATCAATCTGACCTTCTTTGAGGCAAGATTGTCTGTTACTTTCGAACCAAAACAATCACATTGATTGACAAACAAAAAGTGCAAGTTATAGGTAGTTCTAATTAATGAATATAGTTATGCTAAAACTGCGATGGCATTTCCCATTTGTTATTATATCAACGTCATATTCTGCAGTGTTCCTGAGCTCTTCATTTCCAGGCATGCTGTTAATTGACATGCTGTGAAAAAAACCTTTGTTGTACATCACATGCATTTATTATTATTTTTAAATATTATTAATAATAAAAAAATAAAAATAAAAGAAGCTAAATATAGGCATTAGATAACACCAAGGGCATTTAATATTTAAGTATATGAACCAAATGGTTCGTATTATATTATATATTTTAGTAAGATATACAATATATACAAATCTAGATTTCAGAGAATATAGTCATCCTTCTAGCCAAGCCATTTGAATTAATAGTTAATATCTAACCATTATTTAAATTCAATCTATGATGATTTAATGAAAGCAGTAAGTTGCTGTTCAGTCAAAAAATCTCAATTAAGCAATATATGAATCAGAACTAAACTGACGATAAAATAATTAGCGTGTTAATTAAGCAGAGAGAGGCTTCTTCAGGCTGGGTGTAAATATAATCAAAATCTACAATGTTCCCGAAGCCTTCGGTATAATGAGAATTAAAATGTCTTTATAAAGAGTTTGAGACAAGAGTCCTCTTCCTTTCCTGGCCCAAATAAAATTCATGTTAATCATTTTAAGGCAAAAAAGGGTTGCTCTGAGAAAAATGTAAAGATCCAGTGTAAAAGACCTGAACATGCGCGTGCAGTTGAAGACATTGAATGTATTTTGTTTTTTTAAAGGCCCCATATTTCACCAAGCCGCATTTCCCACAGTGCCAGCTTTGCCACCAAAACAGTTTGTTAGTGCCAACTTTGTCCCCAAACAGCTTCTATGTGCCATTTTAACCCCCAAACAGCTTGCCTGTGCCATCTTAGACCCCCAACAGCTTGCCTTTTCCATCTTAGCCCCCAAACAGCTTGCCGTTGCAATCTTAGCCCCCAAACAGCTTGCCTTTTCCATCTCAGCCCCAAACAGCTTGTCTGTGCCATCTTAGCCCCCAAACAGCTTGTCTGTGCCATATTAGAGCACATACCTGACCTAAAAGCTGCTGCTCTGTTGCTGCAGCCTCCCTCCTCCTCGGTGGCCTGACATTTCTTGCCACTGATTGGCTGCTTAAACTCAATGAGATTGCATGCCGTGCATGGGGTTCTGAACAGATCCCTGCCCACAGCATTTGCCGTGCCAGTGTTGAGGTTGACTGGCGGAAAGAATATTGCGAGATTTGTTCAAATGAACGCATCTCCTGCTCACAAAATTGCTGGGAGGTGATGGAAGGTGCAAATGCATATGGGGCAAGTCTTCAGAATCTCCCTATGCATTTAGAAAAGCAACACCACAACAATTTAAAGGGACCACACAGCTATTTAGTGTATAGGATGGTTGGAGTGTGCATTTAAGATAGTAATAATAATAATAATAATAATAATTACAACAATGGTGATATATATTTCAGTGCTGGATATAATTATGGTTTATCCTAAATGTATCAGCTCCCCTAAAATTATCGGTGCATCCAGCTATGGCTCTAGTAGGTAAGATCTGAACTTAAACGATAAAAAAAAAAAAAAAAAAAAAAAAAAAATTATATATTTTTTTTTAAGAGGAAAACCCAGCTTGTGCGTAAACGCTGCATGTTAGCGGTCCCAGATATTGTAAGTAAACACGATGTGGTCGTCTTGCACCTGCACTTATCCTTGGGCTGCGAGGTCTCGCTGCCTCTGCTGTCTGCATTCTGCCTGCGCTCGCAGCTGGGTTTGGCAGCGATGTGTCTGGAAGTGTGCATACTAATAAACCCCACTCTGCTCGTTGCTACAGGCGATTCCGTCTGGGAACTCGCTTCTATTTCAGTACCAGATCTCAGCGTTGCCTACGGAAATAAGATTTTCCTGCGAAATTAGGTTTGAAGGAAGAGGCAAAGCTGAGTTACTAATATAGTTTAAGGTGATCAGATTCTAAAAAAAAAAATAAAGATACGGCTCTCAAAGAGTTAATGGTTTTTAATGCGAAATTCACATCGCTCAGTAAAGTGAGAGCTCTGAATTCGGGGGTCTTGTTACACCCCCTATATCTGGAGCTGGGGGAGGTAAAAGGGGCAAATGCATTTGGGGGATTCTGGAGCGTTCCCATTAACCCCATAAGAGGACAGACGGGCGTCAAAGTGAAAACAGCTTCCGAGGGGTTAAAGTCAGTTCCTCCAAATCTGAAGCCTGCTAGGCATTGTTCAAATCTCATCACATAATTTCCGTGATGAGTTTTTATAATTAATGCCGGCAGCTTTTGGTTTTGAAGAACTGGGCTCGACACATTCTCCAGGACTGCCGAGGAAGAGTTTCTGACATTTTGACTATTTATTATATGCAATTAGCAATGTCTTTTTTTATTATTATTATTGGCGAATTGAATGTGTGATCGAGGGACGCCGCCATAAAATCTCTGTGAATCCCACATTTTAATTGCTCGGCGGGTATAACCCTTCAGCTGCTGGAAGCTCTGTTGACGTGCTGGACTCACATGGGAGCTTGCTGGTTTCTTGTTTAAATGACAAACTGTGAGGAAGAGGGCCCTTTGGCTATCTTTAGTTTTATCGGAATAAATTAGGGAGGAAAAGAACGCGATTTTCTTAGCCTGGTCATTGCAGCCTACTTTAAAGAATGCCTTCATTTTTTTTTTTATTACTAGTATCAAAAATATATAATATACAGTTCTAGTTTTTGTCCCATAATGTAATGTTCTCACTTTGTTATCTGAGCCCAATCTACTAGACAAACACCCCGACTCCTTATCGTACTGCCTGTGGGGAACAATAGAATGGCTCTGTCTTAATCACACAGTCTGAAACTCTTGACTACTTACAGTCTGTGAGTGTGTTAGAGTAAGCGTGTGTTAGTGTGGGTGTAGGTGTTACTATGTGAGTGTGTATGTATAGGTGAATTGGTGCGTGTTAGAGTGAGTGTATGTGTTATGGGGCACGCGTGTAAGTGTGTGTGTTCAGAGATGGGTTTAAATTAGATGAGAGTCTCGGTGGGTTAAGGTGCAGTCCCACCGATTCAGCTCCTTGGTGAGGAATGTGGCTGTGTAAAATTAGGTACGACTCACCGAAATTGGGATTCTTTGACGTAGTGATGGACTAAGCAATATATAGTGTGACAGAATTCCCAATATTTATGCTTCAAATAGGGGCTTTTAAATAGTATTTGTTGGGTATGCGCTGATTTCTTGCTTGCTCATTTCAGCAGCGCCCTGAAATCTGAATTTCTATGTTTTCTAGGGTGTGCTTCTCCTGTATTTTTTTGTACGTGTAGGTTGCTGACTTTCCTGAGTTTTTCAGGTTCAGAAGTGATTTGTATGGGGTCACCCGAGGCCCGAGTTATTGTAGCTCTGAACAACCACACTGGAAGTTGGTGTATAGAAACCACAACCTCATCTGATGACGGCTCCTGCTAGCTTTCTTTTTCCCATATTGTAAAATATTGAAACGCGGGTACCTGCTTGGGCTTGACATACATTATTTAATTGTCTTGTGAAGTAAACAAAGAAAAACCTTTTACATTAATATTTCCTATAAATAAAAGCGTGCTGCTGCCAGGTCTGGTATTAAGAGCTAATCTGTTCCTGATTGCGTTCTCTGCCGCCTCGGATTTATAGTGAGCAGAACCTGTCCATAATGAAAGGCGGTGGATAGAGAGTAAACTCAGCATTGTACGGGTGAAGAGGGTTAAACTGGGCAAGTATCTGATCGTCCGGAGGCACACATGTCACTATATATCCTACAATTTGCTGTTCTATACACTAAATAAATATATTTAACGGTTAATATATGCCAAAACAAGCCACATCACGTGTATTCTATTGGAGTTGCCACTGTAACCTTCCGTTCTCAGGAACTGCATGATTATTCCACCCCGTTGAGTTATCTCTTCCCTATTGTTAAGTTGCTGATTGCTGTTGATTGGCTCGGCCGATAGCATTTGCCCAGGGTGCCAGATGGCCGTTCCGGACCTGCGCTACTTGTTATCTTCCATTATAACAATAAACCACAGAGCTCTTTGATGAACATTTTTTAAAGCCGGTCAAGTGAAATGAGAGAAAAAAAACTTTAGTTTTTTGGAAACGGATAAAGCAATCTGTGAGTTGTAGTGTTTTTATAACTCCAAGGCTCAAATATTGCTTGGATTGGCGATCACCTTTACCTCTCCTCAAAGTAAAAAGCCGCCCGGTGAAGTATGGTCACCTTGAGGGTGTCGTTAATGAAAGAAGTCAGAGTATAAATAATACATGTGAGTTCCGGGAGCCACGTATGAGTCACGGAGCCGGGCTGCAGATACATGTGCCAAAAAAGATCATGGCAGCCATTGAAGATGAATCCGTCTTTAGAATTTCAATTCATTTGGAACGTTCAAGTAGCTTCAAACATGAATCAAAAGGCTAAAGCAAGTTATCGCCCAGTTAGTCTACGTCTGGAGGACTTTAGCGCCATATTCTCCTTTCCTCGGTGTGAATGAATACTGGACACCCAGTGATCTATTTTTGATTGAAAAACTGTAAGAATGAAACTCTAATTCCATAGGAATGAAGACACAATGTTCTGGAGTAATACAAACGGAAATAACGTATCTTGTGAGGGAGGAAAAGTCTGATGAGATCAAAATCCATAAATATGCATGTTTCGATATTTGGGTTAGCGACGTTAGTAAAAAAAAAAACAAAAAAAACCCCTACATATTTAAAAATTTTTAAAATTTAGACTTTTGTCATTGTAATAAGAGTAAATAATATAAATATTGAGTTGTTTCTTGTAAAGCATTTATGAGCTATCCTGAAGGATACAAAATTTGTACTATTTCATATAAATTTAACTTTTATATTGAATGTTGATTCCTTTCTAATATGTAAAACATGAAATTATTTCAAACTTTAAGGTGTGGCAAGAGGGAAAAAGAAAGAAAAAAAATAGAAAGAATGGTAATCAAATATATGATTTAAGTTGTTTTAACTTAAAAAAAACTTATACAGTATTTCCACAGATGTGTAGGGCCGTAAATTGTGTATAAAACATTTAGTCGATGTGTGCAGATGACAGCATGGAGAGAGTAATGCGGAAAAATGGCAAGCGAGGTTCAACCTAGGTAAATGTAAAGTAACGCATTTGGGAAATAGAAATACACATCCTATAAATGAATGGCAGGGTTTAGATGCCGGAATAGTTAAATGGATAATGCAATGGTTGAGTGACAGGTGGCAGAAAGTTGTAGTTCAGGACTTGCTGCTAGTAGGGTACCTCTGGGACCAGTATTGCTACCCCTGTTTTAGTAGTGATATTACAGAAGGTCTTAATGGTAAAGTACGTTTTTTTTGAAGATGATACAAAGGTCTGCAACAGGGTAGACCTTCTGGGTGCAACAAGTCAAATGGCAAATGACTTGTGACGTATAAATCCCAGGGCAGAATATAGTATTAGGGAGACTGTCAGTGATAATGGAAGAGAAGGACTTAGGAGTAATTATTTCTGATGGATTCAAGGTAAGCAGACAATGCAATAAAGCTAGCAGGGCGTTGGGTGTTGTAGCGAGAGGTATTAGTAACAGGAGGAGGAGGCTCTGTCACTTTACAGATCACTAGCCAGAACTCAGAGTATTGGGTATAGTTCTGGAGACCCTATCTCCTGAGGGATATTAACACGGAGAGCGTTCAGAGGAGGGGAAAAAGGGGTTTAAAAAAGAGCAGACAGGATGGGCCAAATGGTTCTTATCTGCCGTCTATGTAGGTTTTGATTTAAGATGTGGTTAGATGTGATAAATAATGTCTAGAAACAGTGTATCAACTTCAAGTTCTATAACAGCACACAAATGGCATGGGCATATCTATATGGAAATTATAGAGTGTAAGGGTGGCCGTTTTCTTCTAGTTCTTTACTATCCTTGAACAACGAGTGTTGATTGAGTATAGAGGAAAAAGCTTGATCCGAGTTTGGATCCAACCAGTATGGCCGATTCTACTGTTGATCGGGTTGAGTCAGTGTTTTGAAGATTTTGTGTCCTTCAGGGGTTCTTCAGGGCTTAAAGATATATGTCATGCGTGAACCAGCCTGTAATTCATTCAGAGATCTAGTGAGCATGTTAGGTCTAACGCCCTCCAGCATTTGTTGAGAATGGCTGGGTAGAAAGCCTATAGAAACTATTCAGTATTGGTGACTTGGACCAGGCATTATAGTAAGTGGAATATATAGGTTAGCAAAATGTTTCATGCCTTCCCACTCCACGTTAGCCCACAGTATGTGTCCGCCGACTCAACGAAGACCACTCAGTCTCAGTTTCCACATTGTGGACATATATATATATAGTCAGGCTACATCCAGTCACTGATTCGGTATTTAATTATGTAAAGCAACAACTCCTCGGATCCCAAAATTTCAATAAATATTTAAAGAGATCTGTTTTCTGGCAAATGTAACAGCGTCTAACATGTTTCCCAAAGCGCTGTTACCAGACAATTAGAACAGGTATCGGACCGTGACAACAAGGTGCGGATTCTACAGGAGGGAGAGCTCGCAGCGCTGGTGTTTTTTTTCTAATTGGGTTCAAATGAAGCGTTAATCTGTAAAAATGAAATATATTTTATGTTGCTCGGAGCATCTCTCTTTTTGGGGCTTCGGTGTCATTTTCCGCTAGCCCCGCTGAGACAAAGCAGCTTAGATCAGCAGAGAAAGAGTAGAGAGCGGATATCTTGGTAATTTTTTTTTTGTTATTTACCTTGCGGTTTGAAGCATGACAAAATAATCCATTATTTTACCTTGTTTCGTTCTAGAGATAGATACAGTAATCGTGGGTCGTGTCAACCGATGGTAACACAAAGTTCCTTGGGCCAGGTTTTAGTAAGGTATTTTTAACCCTTTTGTTTCCAAACTATTCCCCTATCAGCAGTCTAGATGAAAGAGAAAAAAAAAAAAGCACCATGCATGGGAATCTGCATTCTTAATGTATACTTACAAGAAACAAAGAATTCGGGAAAGAATACAAGGGATGTTAAAGGGTTACTGCAAAAAAAGGCAAGAACAGGGAATGCCCAGTTTAAGCAAATCCCAGGGAAAGGGGAGGGAGCTCTGTGTGCGAAAGACAAGCAGACTGGAGCTTTCTCCAAACCTAATCACAATACACACACACACACACACACAACACCAGCTTTAACACTTCTTCAGCAGCCTTCCCATAGACCTCTATAGACTCCATAACCCAGGAGGACATCTGCAACCAGACCCGACCTGCCTCTGACCTACAGGCTGGAACACGTAATACCTGGACAGAGGTCTTTGCTGATTTGTGTTTAAGGACACAAAACTTGAGACACCTATAGCTTAAAGCTTTGATCACAAGAGAGGAAAGGGGAAAGGTCTTGGTTTCTTGGTGATCTGGATGATTGCTGGTTAGGAGATTATAGAAGCCGCTCAATTTCGGCTCAGGAGGTGTTAGCCGAGTTCCATAGAAATACTTTGTTTCTGATAGTTCTAGGTTCTGGACGTCTTGATTCTTTGGATCACCCAAGAGTCTGGAAAAGTGGAGGTGTGAGATGTTCTTCAAAGAGTATGGCGCACAATGCAATTTGTAGGATCTGTCCTTTGTTGATAGCTTAAACCTGAGACTACCTTCTGCTCCCTGGCCAAAATGAACTGGGCATCATCAGTGGTCATTAATGCAACCAAGAGAAAGATGAGGACCAAAGTTCCTACAGAATGTTCTGCTGTGCGTCCCACCTCTTGATGCTGTTGGGGTAAGATTCTACCACTTTCTTTTGAAGTATCTCCAATTCACCTTCAGACCTGTTAAACTGCAGTATTATATCTCTCCTTTCTCTGCTTGCCTTAATCTCTCTTTCACCATACATCACCCGTAACACCCCATTAGTGTGTTAACAAAACTTGTATCTATGATAACAAAATTCTGTCTTATAATTCTTGTGAAATGTTCCAAAGCCACCAAATGCCCACCTCCTCTCCCGAAATGGTTAAGAATACATACTGGAAATAAATAGATGATCTCAACAATCTGAACTTTTCTTTTTTTTATATATACATATAATCTATTATGGTCTAATAGATGGGATTTTTTTTTAACATGTCAAGTCTTCTGAGGTCTGCATTCTTCAGGAATGATATGCTTCTTAAATGCACTTTATGAATTCTTTAAAAACCCACAATCCTAATAACACAAATAAATACACATGAAACCAATTAAGCGTGCTCACAAAATGCTACGCAAGCAGCAGATGTTTTGGGGATAAGAGAATCCTGATTGTTATCAATTTCTTTTTTTTTTGGGTTGGAATCAGGTTCTTTCAAGAGCCTCATGGAGTGGTAATTATTATGACATATAACACAACGTAATCTTAATTTAAACTCAAGCATTCCGTACCCAATATTAGTTCTAATATGTGCTGGCATTGATGAGCCAAGAGCTGTTAGTGATTTCCCAAGACAGAATGTGCAGCAAACTGGTACCCGGAATTCTGGTTTCCTAGCAACATCTAAAAGATGAGAGTGTGAATAAGAGTCGCACTTCACCTGAAGCAACCTGGATGATTGTATTCAATGTGCTGGTGGAAAGTGATAAAAGTGGACCACCAACATTCTATTGGTTGCTATGGTGATTGCATCACTTTTCCCACTTTCTACCTCAATTTTTGTCTGCCCTCCATCACTCATTTTCTTTGATTGTTCAGCATTTTCAAATGCAGCTTGAGCATTATCAGTTTGTTCAATGAAAGGATGTTTTCTGCTGTGAACATATAATCTACCAATTTACAAATGTATTGATTGGGTAACAAAAATTGTTCAAATGAAACGAAAAGTGTTTGGGAAGATTTACGTCAGTTTAATATATTGTGTTGGCTGATCATTGCGTAGCATGGCATACTTAGACACACACACACACACACACACACACACATACACATGCACTAACGTACCTGCGGCGCTACTACAACGAGGTCACGCAGCGCAACATGGTGGAACCATTCGTCACTCGCCAGAGCTTCCAAAAGGTTTAACACTATATTCTAGTACTCTTTGAGTAGTCCTAAAAATGGAATACTCATTGAGTATTCTTTAAAATGACCCCTGAGTGGCAGCCATCCCCTGTGGTCTGAGATTTCCTGCCACTGATTGGCCGCTTGAAGCATTAAGGCGCATATGATAGCTGGAGCGTCCCTTTAAATATCTAGAAGGATGAGGATCATGACATCACCGCTCGCTCTTGGGTAATAAATACTGGAAGCAAATAAGTTACCTCCGGTCATATAGTAACAGCAATTCCTGAAAACTGCTGGGTGCCAGGTGAGCAGCTGAAATATTTTATTCCACTTGGACAAAGACTTAACAGGACTCTTTAGCTATTATGTCATTAACAATATCCGTTACTTTAACCATAACCCCCCCCCGAAAATGTTAAGTTAAATTTGGTTTAACTTTACATTTTCTGCTTTTGGTGTCACTTAATAATTAGGAATTACCTTGAAAATGAACAAAGCATCTATATTAATTTTATTTAATTTATTTTAAATATTTAGTACAATGATGATAAATATATTCGGTCAGTTCATGTGATCTGTCATATGACGCATTTTAATCAAAGGAAATATTTTTTTAAAAAAAGATTGCCGTACATATTCTCTGAGTGATGAAGGAGAAGAGAGAAGCTCTGAAAACACAATTCCTTTGCTGGAATAGTTTGCACCCATTCAACTTCTCAGTATACATTAACCTGATATAGCCGCAAATGATGCCGATTCCAATGGGAATCGGGAACACTTTCCGGCCACGGATTGGCTGCTTCAGGAGACCAATCAACGGCGACAATCATCTGACCACATTTAAACTTTTTAAAGGGACACTCCAGCCATCATATGCACTTTGCTACATATAAATTTTTGCGTGGTCTGTTTTGGAAATGCATGCAGCTAAATGCCGTATCTCCCGGCACGTGATGCACTCACCTGCTGAACGCTGCATGCGCATGTATAAAGTATTCCCATTGGTATCATCGCCACTGATTGACATCTTGAGTAGCCAATCAATGGCAAGAAATGTTGGCTCATGGAGGAAGAAAGAAGATTGTTCAGCATGGCTGCAAATTTAGTGTCAATAAGTGTTTTTTTGGCCTCAAAAGAATATATATATAGGACATTAGCTACAGAGGGTTATGGTTAGGCACTTTAATATGCATTCTTATATAGTAGGGGTGCCAGGGACATCAGACTGTCCCTTTAGAGAATGTATATTAAAGTACTCAAAAAGTGCATTTTTTTGGGTGAGGGACTGTCCTTTTAATATTTTTTTTAACTCCTCGACATATTACCCCCTCCACCTACTGCACTTCATGCCCGTTTTGGCTACTAGACACCCTGGACATCCCAAGTGAGCCAAGGCTAGTTTAAAGTAAGCATCAATGCATGCGTAGAGCTGAGCGGAAGGTAAGTATTCATCATGATCAATCCTTCAATACATTTTTTATTACTTTTTATTGCAAAAAGGGTAAAAGATTAGGTGACGCTCAGCTATATGATGGCTGGAGTGCAGCTTTAAAGGCTTATTCAGCATTCAGAGTTGACCGAGACAGCAGCTTTGCTTTATGTGACTGCGGTGGAAGAGGTCTCTGTCTACGGTGCATTTATTTTTCATTAGAGTTTTACTTATTCACCTTAATGTTGCAACGGAAAGCATTTGTGAACGAAAATAACGCAATTTTGGTTTTAAGACGTGACGAGTCCATCAATCATTCCCAAAGATAGTGTAGAGTCAAATTACTGCGTTACAATTTGCCAATATATTGATTATTCCACTAATATCTTGAGTGTTAGGGCAATTTCTACCCCTAATGGGGTCCAGGGTAATCCTCTGCTATTAGGTACCCTCATAAAACTGTAAGCTCTTCTGCCCAGATTAGCAAAAACCATCTTAAAGGGACACTCCAGCTGTCATTTCATTCCGAGAGGTCCTGTTACATTTTCATGGTGACCCCCTTGCAAAGGCATGGGGGGGGATTCTGCTAGCATTTGGTGTTTTTTTCCCCACTGCCCAATTGTTTTCTGTGCAGAAGATGCCTTCCACCAAATACATCTCCTGACACGTGATACATTTACAGCCGGTCAGCTCCAACACCGGGCTGGCAAGCATCGTGGTGGTCCAATGGGGGTCACTTTTCTGCCCCTAATTGGAATAAATAAGTAAACAAATGACTGCAGCACTTACGTACACAACTAATCATCCTGCTTTAAAAAGTTTGCAAACTGTGCCTGTACTTGCATTTGGAATGCACACAAAAGCAGAAAAACATTTGTGCCCCCAGATGCATAACATTACATTTATAGTCCATGCGTTTATGCTGATAATTGTAACACAGGCAACAATACTGTGCCGTACAATATTTTTAAAAAAGTTTTTCAGGGCTGCTAAAATGACTTATGTATTGATTTATATAGCGCCACCATATTCCATAGCGCTGTAGTGTACAACGGGAAGAACTTCTTCAAGCAAAAATTTCATGACGCTTTCATTTTCTAGATCCCTGTCACCGACCTGTGACAAACAATCACTGGGTAGGGCTACGGTCGAGGGTCGCTCGTGGAGTTTTTTTGGGGGGAAATTCATTAGCATGCAAGCAAAAGAGGAAGCCATTTTCTTTTGCAAACAAATATTTTTTCTACACAGATGTACGCGGCCGACAAAGCCCGTTCCAGATACATTTTATCTTTCCTATAATCCGCATGCAGTGACTCATAAGAGACAAGGTCAGTCCACGCTTCGTGGAGATACCAGACAGGTTTGTAGTCTGAGTCATAACATCAGAGAACGGTGATAACTTAATGGAATATGATTTGTAAGAAGCGGCAATGAGAGGAGACAGCACCGCTTTCACAAGGTTTGCCGAGAAACTTTGGGGAAGAACATTAAAGGGATAAGGAATCACCCAACATCTACCCGCGGTGTGGCTTCATATTTTTATTTCTCGTTCTACACATGAAAATATTTTGGCGGAGCCTCCAATGAACAATGTACATAAAAAAATAAAAAAAAAACAAATTTTAACATTTTTACTTTTTAATTTTGCAATGAACCTAATCATTTAAAAAAATGTCTATACATAAATATTTTTTTACCATGATATTTTAAATGATATTTTTACCAACCAGATTCACAATCCTTTATATTGTAATGATTGTAATTACTCTTAATTAAATATTATTATTATTAGTATCAGCCTTTATTAAGTGCCAACAAATCCTGCAGCCCTCAATAATTTATTGCCACGTAACCAGTCCATGGACTGTACGAGGACCCAGTTGTGTATTTTGGTTGGGCGCTGTCCTAGGCCTGACTTAGGGCAGTCTAACAGTTATATTCCCGGGCGACGCCATACCCCGGCACCCGTCTCCGGCACAGACCTCCATAATGTAACTGGCCTGGGTACAAGGGAGCTCTAAGACGAGACCAAGGACTGATTAAGGACTGGCTCTTTACAGCAGGAGAAACGGGCAGACTAGACGGGCCGAATGGGTCTTATCTGCTACCAAAATTCTATGTTTTTCACACATGTAGTGAATCACCCCTGAGCCTTATTGCCCCCCACAGGGAGCCCTACTGACCTGCTACCCTAGACTTAGTCCGCCTAGGCCACAATGTGCCGCTGCACAAACCTAAACCCTTCAGTTGGCCGTAATTGAATATTCTCATGAGACCGTATATATATAATGCCCGAGCAGCTTCTTATTCTTACATACTTTGTGGACTTCCCTTGACCTCTATGAGGTTAGCGTCCACCGCTGTCTGCAGGTTCTTTGCCCAATAAAGTTTATTTGATTTCTTTCAAACGTGGTTGGCAAAGTGGACCTCAGGAGCCAACCATGTTATCTCAAACGCTCAGATACTGTCTCCTTACTTCTCAGAGGAAGTTTTAATGTTCAATGTGATAGTTCTCCTCTTACAACGAGGAGAAGGCTGCAGGTTGGTCATAGACCGATCAGCAGCTTCTCCAAATCCCAAAAGTAAAACGAATACAACAGTGTTAAGATTCGATAGCACTCGTCAAAACTTGGGGAGTAAATTGACATCGTACTGAACAATAAATGGCCTGCATAGTGAAGTCCATTAAATCTTTGCATTGTTGTATATATTTAAATTCCAATATATATATATATATTTAAATTCCAATATATATATATTTAAATTCCAATATATATAAATATATTATTTTTATTTATTTATTTTATTTAAAATGAATTATTTATTGTTAAATCATAGCTGAAACTAAATACACTGTTGAATAACAAAAACAGAAAAAATATATAAACTATATGACGATTTCCCAATCCCCGGACAATGCAAATAAAACCATTCACACTCTAATTCTCCCAAATGATTTCAAACACATCTGACAGCGAAGATTTGTAGAAGGAGCTTCTGTTTGCTGTTTGGTGCTTCAGAGCAGCTCAGGAAAGATTAAAGCGAAACGTTAGGAGCAGCCGAGACCGATAAATGAAGCCTCTAACTCAAAAAAATAAATAAATCCAATCAATGTATGGTTACAGTTAACCCAAAAAGCGCAAGAATGATTAAAATGATTATTATTCCTAGTTCTGTTTATATAGAATTTAGTTTATAGAATTTGTATTTTAAAGATGTACTGTAAAAAATGTAAATTTCATCAAAACGTAGCAGACCTTTGACCTTTGGTATCTGCGCCATTTCTGCTACACGTTGCGCACCGTGTGGGAAAATCACCTTCACCATATATTTATTTGACAGCTCAACAAAATAAGAAAGCAGTTAACATTTCAGCTGTAAAACCATAAAAGAGAATAAAAATTATGAAAAAAAACAAGTTATTTAAAAGTAAAACACAAATGTATTTTACTAATAGTTTCACAGAAAATTATTATTATTAAAAAAATTCTGCAGTGCAAACAATAGCCAGCCGGGTGTTTCAGGTAACAATTGGTATTTTCTCAGAATTAATGTTCTTAAATGATCCCTGTTTTTTTGTTGCTTTTTTAATTATATATTTTTTTTTTATTTCAAAATAATAGCGTGTTTAATTATTATTATTTTAATTATTTTTTAAAATGTTTCATTAAAAAGTTCTGCTATAAAAGAGCTCAGCTCAAGAGGAATCCTCATCGCAAATTTGCAAGCGTCTGGTTAACGTACCAAGATGAGATTTTGTTTCTTGTTTGTTTCTTTACAACAATTAGTAAATCCAGTTCTTCACTTTATGACCGAATTCATCTCGTGTCAATTTGAAAATACAGAAAGTTAACGTTGACCCGGGGCAGCAGATTCCATAATATATGACGGGTCCCAGAGAATGTAAATATTTAAAAAGAACGGCGTTTATGGTCAGACACATTCCTATGTATCCAGTGACCTAGGGCAGCACCTCCAACTGCGCCACCTGTAGCCGCCATCTTTGATATCATATTCCGGTGCTCCCTGCCCTCCGTAGTCTAAATTGGCTGGTTGGGGAGATCAGAGATCTTCCTTATGAGCAGCGCATTGAGCAGAGGCGTACTGGGGTGCCTCATTATCCAAGGGGGGGGCAATCTGCCTCCTGCTTTTTGTGGCAAAGAGACTACCGCCCTAGTCAGTCTAGGCCAGAATACATCATTAAAATGTGTGTAGGTCCACACGATCAATGTTCACCGACCATACCTTAACGTCATGTTTTACTCTGACCCCTGAAGGAGGCAGCAGCTGAAAACATGCTTACCAAACTTTCCATTGTTTGTAAAAATTAAAAAGGGGGGGGCATTAAAAAATACACAATCGTGTTTTATCAGAATATGAGAAACTTAATGAAAAAATGATCGGTAAAACCAAACAATCCCGTTGTGACTCAACAACCGAGATAGAATTAGCCACTCCATTCTTTCCAGTATGTTGTCCTGCTCGAACAATGGAAGATGCCCTTTTTTTTTTTTTTTTTTTTTTTTTTTTTAAGATTAAATGCGTATCCATAATGCACTTTTATCATTGCCCTTGAAGAAGCCTAGCCTTTCTTACCGAGCATTAACTGTGTGCAGCCGGAGATGTCTCATGATATTATTTCAATTGCTTCTATTATGTTTTTTTCTTTTTATATTTTTATTTATTTTACACGCGCTCTCTGGCTGATTTGCCTTCCTAATTTGCCTACTTCAGTAACAGAGATTAAGCATCTTCTATGAGTGAACAACAAAATTCTCTCCGCTCCACATCAAAGAACATTGCGAGATGTATAAAATAATGATCCTTCTATTCTTTTTTTCTATTTTTTTTCTTGGGTTTTCTGAATATATCTTCCTGCCTCCCTGACCCCTTCTGCTGTAACTAATCCACAGTAATCAGACCACATACTCTATATATTATTATCACAAAAGCTAGATTTTTTTTTTTTTAAATTGATTTTACAAAACAATCTGAAATATATCCTCGAGGAAAAATAAGGTTTGAGAAACATTGCTCATATCTTTTTAGTAACCCTTAATTGTCTGGATTTTCGGTGACACGACGGTTCCTAGATATATTCAGGAGCTCTCTCTTGCGGCCGAGTACCTTGTTTCTTATATTTTTCAATATATGGTTTAATTAAGCTAATTCATTTGTGAAACTCTCCAGTTCTCTAGAATATATTAACCATGATACAGTTCCTAGAAGATTGCTCCGTCCACCATCATGACCCCAGGGTTGGACATCCCAGGTACCAGGATTTGTTGCTGGCTGTGATTTCCTTGCGAACACTTAAAGGGGATGAGCTATACAGATGGAAAAGCTTAAATTATATACAAACTACAAGACAAAAATGAACCTAAAACATAAATACAATATAGGGTAGTGCTCAAAAGTGTTAAGGGTTCAAATTTCTCTGCCCCTTTTTTGTCCCCTGAGGACCCTCTTTTCTAGGAGCTTAGAATGTTTGCTGGGCATGAGGGTATCTCAGGGTTCTACAGCCCTAGAAGTCACAATTACGAATATAGAAAAGTTAATTTGTGTAAATAAAATGCATTTTTAGCTTTTAAATGTCTTTCCATGGAAAGTCTAAAAAAATCCCTGTCCCTCTACCCATGCCCAAACGATATGTGTCCATCTTTGGCCATTTAAAAAGTCGAGACATGTAGAGAAGAGACATTCCATTGTCTTCTATACTGATGGTTAAAAACCTTATGGTTATCGACCCATATATATAATATATAATATATATATATATATATATATATATATATATATATATATATATATATATATATATATATATATATATATATATATATAATGTTTAATGCTGGACCTTTATATTTTTTAGGTAAAACAGAGAATTTCCAACCAAGATGGTAATTACTGGTGGCAATGATGAAGAAGACAAGGGAAGTCAAGAGAAGGAAAGTAAAGAAGAAAGCATTTTGGCGATGCTTGGGATTATTGGGACCATTCTGAACCTGATTGTCATCATTTTTGTATATATTTATACAACATTGTAAAAAAAGAAAACTGGGCCACAGATGACCCGGCTATACAGACTTCCACAAGAACTTTGAGGAATGGACATTTGTCGACAAGCACGTGGACTAATGGTTACTTACGTGCAACACAATAAACTTCAGACACCTTCATGCTCATGGAATGGTAAAATCAGAGATATTATGCATCATTACTACAACATAATACATCATGGGTGGGATTATCTGTACAGAATCTGGACTACACAACTCATCTCACATTTATGCCACAATAACTTATTACGCTCTCTCTCTCATATGACCGCTTGAAAGGTATTCAAAATTTGACATAACGGTTTAAAAAATAATAATCTTTTTTTATTTGCAAATGTGATTCTCTGTTTATATCAATATCTGTTTCTGGCCAAATTATATAAATGACCTTAATTCTATGGTGACAAACCCAATTTGAAACATGGCGGCCTACAATCATACCGACAAAAACGCCTTAAATGCTACTGATACAGCATTGTTATATCAGCCATTGTGGCTTGGAAAGGCCACTTAAGGAGAATATAGATTCATTATCAATCATGGAAAGCAATTCTGCGCATGTGGCATAGAAATCCAAATGGAATTCTGGGACACCTTGGAGAAATATGATCAAAGAGCATAACAAAAAAAACTATAATGAACAACTATGCATTCTTTAGATAAATAACCAATATGGTATATTTAAGGTGATAAAAAATTGACAGAGGAGGATTCTAAATCACATTAAATACCAAATTATATATTTGTAACGAATTCTAATTAATTGCTAATTAGGAGCCTGACATTGAGTTTTCACTTCAGATCCTGGTAACTGGACCAAGGACGCCAAGAAACAAATACCATGGACCCCCGAGGTAAACTTGGACCTGAACAAGTTTTAGATCCAACTTACTGATCAGTTGTAGAGTAGTGTTTTATAAAGAAGGATTCATTTTCATCTGAATATAATACTTTGTTGTGTTAGAGTTAGAAGACATACTGACTAAACATGAAAAAAATTGAAAAACAAAATTGAAAAAAAAATTATAAAAAAGTTAAAATATATCTATCTATATATATATATAGATATAGATATAGATAGATAGATATATTTTAACTTTTTTATCATTTTTTTTTCAATTTTGTTTCTACTGTATATAATACTATAAACTTTGGGGGGATTTTTTTTCTTTAGCACAGTACAAGATCCCAAGAGGAACGTTAATAAAAATCAGGAGCTGAATGAAACTGAGCTCCGAGATCAGGGATAATACTTAGTATCTGTCATGTTGTATGGGGTTACGTTTCTCCCGAGACCCCATAGGGAACGTGAAATTGAATTTTTGACATTTGCAGCAGAATAGCCGCTCAACCAAGGGGCACTTAAATATCAAGCGACTCTACTCTCAATTACCGAAAGTAAATGTTACCGATGAGTGTCAGGTAAGATGTGGGGATTTTCATGAACAGAAGCAGAAAACATATTTTTTTATGTTTTTAAACTGGATTTCTTTTTTACACCATTCCAGATTTTTGGAAATAGTAAAGTTACGTTTCCATTGCTGAAACAAAATTATTAGCAAAATAAAATTTCATCAAAATTACGTCCTTGAGAAATCTGGTGTTCGTCTCGTCTATCCAAATGTTAGATTTTCTGATTTTGCTGTTTAGATGATATAGAACGTATTCCTGAACCTTAACTTCTTAGAGGATGGTCTTCTGTATTTTGTTTTGGGCTTCTAATAAAATTAGGATTACCCTACCTATTATTTATTCAAATAACATCACTTAAAAAATATATGAAAATCTAGAACCTATCGTATCATGCCAGTAGCTGAGAAGCCTGGTTCTAGATCACCACTTGCAGGGCAAATGTTCTGAATATTAGACAATATCCCCAAATAGGTAGTTCAAAAAGAGGTCTACCATTCACTCACCTGTGCTCAAGATTAGATACGACTTAAAATGTAACAAGTAAGGTTGACATGTATCAGCAGTTACTTTTCTGGAATGGCAAAGCCAGGAAGACAAGGGGCAGTAGTTGACGGCAGGGCTGATTCTATGTAACAAAAGTCACCAGGTGAGGTCATGTTTGTTTGCTGTTACTCATCTTTGTGTGCGCTTGAGTCCCACGCCGGTTCTCTGATGTCCCAACATAGGTTTTACGTATGCCGAGAAGGACTCGTGAATCCCTGCTGGCCTTGTTAGAAAAGATAACCCTTGCCACAGCAGCAGCCTACACCAGATTCAATATTTATGGGGCATTAGTGAACAGTTGGGAAGCCGATGTAACACTTTGATAGCCCAAAATCAGAAGGTGTTTTTAGAAAATCACTCTGCCTTTATTACCGTTTCTCCCCATCCACAGAATTCGTTTAAATTGCTTGGACTCCAAAAAATATGATTTCTTTTTTCTTACAAATGCCCTTTGAATACACCAATCACATTCATGCATACCCTTCTGATGCTAGAAGCAATGCCTTGAAAGTAGTCTACTTTTTATTGTCTTGTTATATCAACTTCTATCTAACCAGAGAAAACGCGCGCACATATATACGTCAAACTTAATAAGCCTGAATGTAGACCACTGGTTTGATCTGCCAAGCATGATTAAGCTAATTCATTTGTGAAACTCTCCAGCTCTCTAGAATGCATTAACCATGATAAAATTCCTAGAACATTGCTACGTCCACCATCATGACCCCAGGGTTGGATTTACGTCCCAGGTACCAGGATCCATCGCTTGCTCCAAAAAACAAAGAATCTGACGGCAGATAAGAACCATCTAGTCTGCCCATTTGTCTTGGTGTAAAAAACCTGAAACCTTATTCAGTACTTGGTCTTGTCTTGTGTTCAGTAGAGCCTTACACATACCCAATGCATGTTTACATTATTTTGCTGTATTAACCCCTAGGACTCCCGCCTGCATAACACCAGTAAAGTAAAAAAAAAGTAAAAAAAAAAAAACTAATTTAAAGAAGCATGCGTGGACTTCAGTGTCTCACTAAGTATTTCCAAAACCTTGGGGTAATTGCATTAAAATTTGCTTTTTTTTATGATCCATTAGCTTAATTCTTTTTGGAGAGGAAAGTATCGATTTTCTTTGTCATTGAAGGACGAGGATTCGGGAGGCATTTCTTTTGATTTTTGGCAATACAGTTTATTTTTACTCATAACAAAATTGAATGAGGGATATGTAAGGCAGAAGACTACTCATTTTTGGAGGACGGTTTGAAAGGAAAGTCAACCAGGAAAGTTTTTTTTTATCTTGATGTTGCTGTAATTCAATATTAAGAACTATGGGGATACTCTGACGATTCCTGGATCCTCGTCAGGGAGAAGATGTGTTTCCAATGAAAATGTTATTGTAGACTTCAATTATATAATAGAGAATAGAGTAGCGAATTTATAAAGAGTTTTGTACTCTTAAGGTTCTCTCTTTATAATTGCAATATAGAATATGCTAGACCTGAATGAAAATATATCGAAAAGGATTCTTGGTAGGTACTTACCAGTCGTATGAAGCCAACTGTCCTAAAATCAGTTCTTCAATTCTTGGTCCACTAGAACTCAAAGATATCTTTAACTGAATGAACGGAATTATAAGTAACACAGAAGTGGTTTAAATAAAATACTCAACCATGATGACATGCTGGTTAGCAGGAGTGTACGGAGAAGAAGACCATCAATTGAGACTCAAGGAAGGGAGTTTTCACCTGAAGCAGTCGAAATTATTCTTTTCAGTAAGGAGTATAAAAATGTTATATTCAACTTGCCGGCTTGCGTCTTTTTTTTTTTAAATAAAGTTACTAAATGACTCTGTTAGTATTTAAATAACTATTTTTGGAACTTCCACACAGGAGGTTCACAGATTATACAGATTAGGAGGACTATGTAATGGTGGGAACTGGTCGTTCATACAGAGACACTGATATTGGAAGTCAGAAATGTTCTGCTTCTAATCCTACAGTTAGTCATGTGATTGTTGGGTGCCACCCCTTACTGACTTACCACACTTTGCAGACTGCTTTATGGCAGGGCATACAAAGTCCTTCTCTAGTCATTTTCCTATGGACTTTCATCAATCAGATGTTCCACTAGGGAATTCTGTTTACAACAATTATGATTTATGTTTGGATACAACAATAGTGTTAATTTTATATTTATATTACAGTGTTCTACTTACCAATTAAAACACTTTTTTTTTTTTTTTTTCAACTAAATAATTTTTATTACATGGAACTGATGAAATATACAGCGCGATTTTCTGCGGTTTGCAGGAAACCCCTTAACTTTTTACAATAATAGTTGATTTGAGTTTCCATTTCCTTTTTTTTTTACTGCATTTTAATCAACGCGGGGATTTATATCTTTACCTTGATCACGTATACAAGTACAAATAAGCTGTTCATGTTTCAGAAAAGCCTTGCTGCCAGACTACGATCTGTTCCTTACAAAATATCTTGTGAAAATCTTTAACCTTCAGCCTGTTCTAGAGAATATTTATCAAAGGGATCACACAGAGAACTCTCGCTTCTCTGCAAGCCTCCCTCGTGTATGTTCCCCTCAATGTTATTCTGTTCTAAAACCGTAAATATCATCAGCATTCAGACAGAACATCACATAAGAGATGCTTTGTTAAGTGTCACTGTGCCCGAGGCTACCTCTAACACCAAGAAGCTTTTTGAAAAGTCTTCAGGGAATAAGAACTACCTTTGAAAACGTGGCTCTTCAACAAGTGACCTTTGTCAACGGATGAGGAGGAAATTCTCAATGTGTGAGCACTCGACGATCTTTGTAAGTGTCGCAAAACAAAAGATTCAGGATGTCCTCCCTCTAGATATAGGTAACCTCTGGCGCTCAAGCCCATGAAGTTGAGAACAATGTTGTTGTGATGTCCATTACTGCCCCTTTATATAAAAACTGGGTTAGTGGTCGTTGAACTGTATGGGAAAACTCAGTATCAACGGAAAATGAATGACGACCATTCGGAATGAGAAACCAATTTGCGTTCATCTCATAAGGTCAAACATTCCAGGCTAAGGGCCCTACATTAGGACAAAATGGAGCAGCTGTCAGGCCTCATGCATCCACCTGACTATCTGCTTACAGAGCAAACTACAAGGACATAGAGTTTTAATATCAACTCACCGCAGTGACACTTTGGGCCCACAGGGCCGCCCTTGAGCCAGGGCAAGCAGGGCTCTCCTGCAGGACAAGGGCCCTGCAGTGCCGCTACTTATCGCACATCTCCCTTACACTCATGATCTTTGCATCTCTGGTTGACGTGAAGGAGAGCATGACCACAGTGGCCGCTCCCTAAGAAGAATTATACGTGACCAGCCCGGCCCTTCTTTGACGAGAAAGAAGTACAGTAATATCAGAGGGTTGAAATTTGTTATCCACACTGAGCAATTATTTGAACGAGTAAAGATGCCGGACACGTTTGAAATCTTTTTACAAACGTTCTTCTCGTCTAATGTTTTAGACATCGTCATGCTTTTGTGCACACCCCAAAGACTTAAAACTCACCTAAAAACAACCGCGGAATTCACATTTCCCCGTGAAGGACCTTGCTTACCAGCTAAACAATTCTTAAAACCATCATACACCGAGCTGATGAGTCTACACTGAAGTTTTTTTCCCGACGTTCACCGTGATGGAAGTAATAAGGCTTTATAACCCGACTGACGATTCCTAATACTGTTTCAGATCACTAGGTTTATATTTATAGATCTTGTCCCTTAGACGGCAGATGTAATTCTATTCTAGAACCAGATGGTTTCCTTCTGTGTGTCTTGTCGCCTCGGAAGAAGTGTTCTGTAATATTGTGTTTATGTCATGGAGAAAGGCAGGCTGTTTGGATGGAAATGCCGGAGAAGATGAATGAGTGTATAGTTCTATAAAAAGTTGAATGGTCGACTGCATTTTTTTTTTTATATTAAGCCAAGTGGATATTTTGGGGGTCCAGACCTGCTAAACACTTGCTGAATGTAAAAAAAAAAATAACACATGAAAAAGTTTCGTACTGTCCTTCAGATACAACAGGCTCTCGGTCTTAAAGATTAATTCTTGGTCCCTATATCCATGACGCTTGTAACAAGTGTATGCTTTGGTGGCAGCCCTTCTTTAAGTGAATATGGTTTTGAGATAGCTTATTTTTTTTTATTCTTTTGTACTTTATTACAGGTATTACTACTGAATACCAACTGCTTAGAGCGTGTTTGTATAATATCAGAGGGCATATTGTTATCATTCCGCTCATTGGCACGGTCATTCTCCAGGCCTGGGCAAGTGTCCAGTTGGTCGTTGGCTGAAAACCCCAAGTGCTCCATCCAACTAAATGAGCATACCTGGAACTCTCGACTCCTCCAGGTCGTGGGAGTCCCAATCCCTACCCATTTCCTCTTTGTCAGCGGCAATGCCCACCCTCATCAGTGAGAACGCCCACCGACGCCAGTGGGCACTCCTGGCCGTGTCCCGCAAGGTATGTAAACAAGCATAAAAACATAGTGTGCAGCCACACATATCCAGCCGTCCAGTCCTGTCATCCTCACATGGGTTCATTTTATTTTGTGCTACCTGATATTTACTGTCGCAGTAAATTCCACAACCCTACCAAAAAATAACCATCAGTTCTCAAAATATAAAACTCAAACTGGTTGCAATATGGGATTTGAGTTCATTTATTGCTTGTTTAGACTTTTTTTATTAAGTGAAGCGCTTCTTGCGTTTCCGCTGCAGTAATCGGCAGCGGACGGCTTTGCATGGGGTTGGCACAGAGAGCTGCGGGGCAGTGAGAAGAGATGTGACTCGCATCAAGCAGGCGTATATTACAGCTTGCTCGTTCTCAAAGCACGGACCTTATTTGACATGATACTTGTTCGTACACTAAAATGGCAACATTAGCTGCGCTTACAAGCCTTTTTTCTATGAATTATGGAAAGGCTAAAAAATGTAGGGTTATTGGAATCAACAACGGTTGAAACTCCCACGCTATTTTGGCAAATTGTATATACTTCTCCTCACGCATCACATCATGCCTATACCCAGGGCCGCTATCAGTGGAGTACACCCAGTACTACGAAGCACCCAACAAGGTCACAATGTGCATTACATGACCCCATGGTAGTAAAGGTGGCCCCTGTGGGCCCCTAGCACCAGCTACACCAACAGCCCGCCCCCCCCGGTAAATACTGCTAGGCCTACACTGCGAACCGCGTTTTCTCAGGGCCAACACACAGAGTCTGAGCACCAGAATATGATTAAAAAAATACAATTCTAAAAGAAGAGATAAATAATTGTTCTTATGAACAATTAACTTTCCAAAACTGCGCACAGCTATTAATTTAGTTGACTCAATGCATGTCTGAACAGATCTCTTGGACTCGCATACATGGTTTCTCAAATGATTCTTTTATGGTTCCCTATAGTTATGGAGTTCTCTATTTTAGATTTTAAAGTGTAACTAGTGAAAAAATAAACAAGTCTGCATTATCTGCAGGGATGATCCTTGGTATGTATAAGTACGATTCTTGGTATGTATAAGTACGATTCTTGGTATGTATAAGTACCAGGGTTTAGTCTCATGCTAGCTTCAACTCAACATAATTGCCGTACATCTCTTTAAACACCAGAAAGTATCTTAAGAATGTTCTTTCTATATACAAAGTCTTAATACAACCGTTAGGTTAAATCATTAAGGTTCATTAAGGTTTCATAGCAACCTGCAACTTAGCAGTTGGTAGACATGAGGTGAGTTGGCTTTAGCTGTAGTTACGGTGGGAAAAAGTGAGTTGAAAAGTTGCCCATTTTCACATATCACAGGTCTGAGCCACTTCATGCGAGCCTTTGTGAATTTGCGGGTGAGTTTGACATGTCATCTTATCAACTTTATTATCTATTATGAAGGGTCAACCCAAGTGAGCTTATCTTGTAAGAAGGGCTTTCTTGGGTTGGTCCCAAAGAAAACATTCAACTCATCTGCAAACTGCAGATTTAGTGAATAAAACCCTACAATAGTCTACATCAGTGCTTTCCTTGGGTCAGACTTTACTTTGTCAGAAGAACAGCCCTGGAAAAGGATTATGGTTACTGTATGCATCAAAACTGGCGCCAACATCTGTGGAATCTTAAACCAGGTTTGCTTTAACCCAGTGCCGGACCTGGCATATAAGGAGTCAAAGGTGATAGCAGGAACTTCCATGAGATTCTTACCAGCGTCAGCAAGAAAGTACACAAAAGTAGGGGCTCCAAAGCCAAAGGGTCCACTAAAGTCATTTGGGAACAATAGGACCATCCTTAGTCCATCCCAATTCTATATAGCATACATACGGCACTTTAATGTTAACGTCTTATAGTTAAGCTCTAGGGAAGCTCCTACCACCGCAAACATTTGATAAACATTAACTCTACAAACATTCTTCTGGTTCCAAAATATGATTTTACGCTAGGAGGACTTCTGGTGCATGAAATAGTTGTCTAGGTCTGCTGATTTTGCGAAAGTTGTTTTTTTTTTTTGGTGACTTTCTTTGAGACATAAGGATTTTCAGCCTGCCCTCTTTGTAACTCTTTCATTGTCTTGCAATGTGTTTTTGTTTTACGTGTCTCCATCTGGTGCAGCTGAACGCAATACTTCACTTTGTGTTTCATCAGTCACATTATGTTATAAGACTCTTGATATGATCTGACAGGTGCAGCTATGCTGCCACAAACTGATTTTACTGTTTTCTTTTCTGTAAATTACATATTTTATAGGGATTGTAGTAAAGCGAGAACTAACTGGACCATGTATATATGGCTCTTATTTAAAATTCTACTTGCTCTTACATTAAAATAGTATTATTTGCTTCAGTTATAAGCCTTGACAAATTGAAACCACTCAAAAGCCAACTTGCACAAAAACTTGCGTTGGGTACAGTTGGCACTGAGCTTAATAAGTCCACTGATTACGAGCAAAAAGCATTCATGGCATCTTAAGAATACTGTTACTCTATGTTCCAGAGGAGAATTCTTAGGACAAGCGCAATCCATGAACACAGTTCCATTCAAGATCTGTCCCAGTAAAACTGGGCTCTCCGGCTCCTTATTCTGTTGCACATCTTTTTCAACGAAATGTCTCAAAATCAATTAGCTATTTTGGAGATGTGTTTTTAGCGTCAAACAGTCTTACACTATCTCTAGTTTTAAACTGTTACCTGGAGTCCTAATTCTTATTCCTTGCGGTTTAATTATTCTACAATAATGCTCTAGAATTAGCATTCCAGTAACATTTTCCATTGGGATGTTCTTTAGATCTTCAGAAAGAATCGATCTCTATGGATTTTTTTTTTTTTAAGTAAGCAAAAAAGTAGAAGAAAGGCCAGATAAATAATAAAGCTAAGTCAAAATTTGTGAAAAATCCTGATAATCAAACCATGACACTACCATGTTTGTAAGCCAGTCAAAGCGAGTAGTTAAACAGCTGAGGGTAGGAGACATAAGTTGTGGGATGTCCACCATAACATTTACTATGCAATAAAACCTATGATTTTTTTTTTTTTAACCATACTGGGTTCAATTAAAAAAATAAAAGAGAAGGGCATGCCAAAAAATAAATAAAAAATATTTACAATGCATATAGATACATAGAAGGGTGATAGATCACCAGAGGCTGCTCTTCAGTGTCGTATTGTGGCTTAGAATGGCTATTTCCGGGGTGGAATAGCCCCTCTACCACCATAACGAGGGGGCAAATCGTTCTACTAGGTGATCAGGCTCCCCAGCTCACCACCGCTTCAGAAATCTCTCTTGTAACCGGCTGATTTGAACAATGGAGAAAAGAACTGTGTTTAGCCAGCACAGCCCCCATAGCGGAGGTCCTACCTGTTGAGACAGGTGTACGTGTTCCCGGTAGGTCTTAGAATAAATATTTGATTACTTGTGAATAGACACTCGATTCAATTAGGAACTTGAACAACAACAATGCAACTCTTCCGTCCTCAAGACAGAATCTCTTGGTTAATGTGCTGTAAGACAAGGCTGTCAAAATAATTCCACTGGTAATATTTATTAAAGTCATCTAATTGGAGGTTATACAAAGGTTGTATTTATCTTCTCATCTGAGATATAAAGACAACATTTCTAGAATAGAAAAATCCTCAAGGAGTTATCAAACAGACTGAAATCTCCTTAGCATGGAAAGATGTTCTCAAAATTCAAAGCATGACCTTCAGAGAATATCCTGATTTTGCTAAACGCACACATTCTGAAGAATAAAACGATTTCCATAATTAATTGAAACTGTGTTTAATGAGACTGATGCGTTGACAATGATTAATTAGCTTAATATTTGTTGGGTGTTGAGAGACCCATCCCTATGATTACATTTTTCCTTTAGAAATGATGGCTTTGTTTACTATGCATACTGTAATTGATTGCTAAATAACGTGCCATAAATGTGAATTTTAATTGAAACCCCCTAAAGGAAAAAAAAAAGCGTGCGCCGTACCGTGTCACACCGACGTGATGCGTTCCAAGTCAAGAATTTATTAATATATAGCAAACAGTGGAGCACATCCAAAAACATCTGGATGCTGGCAGCTGCTCCGTTTATTGATTGAATGAATTATATACATTTTATGTATGCAGATAATATAATATCTTTACAGTACAATTTTTTTACTTTCAAACTAATTTCTGTGAAGCCAAACATACAGGGAACGCAGCACTAGATCCAGTCTGCCTGTTGGAGAAACACAATGTCTCTGATAATGACTAACCCAATGACTTGCCATTTCCTACTTGGATAGCCCACAAAAATGTTAATAGTATACAAGTAAATCAAAATGAAGTTCCAAAGAAAAGAAGGGGAGGAAAGGGACATAAAGGAAAAAGAAAAGGAGAAAAAGAGGAAGAGTGGAGAGAAAGGAAGAGGGAAAGGAAGATGTATAGGAAAAGGAAGAGGGAAAGGAAAATGTATAGGAAAAGCAAGAGGGAAAGGAAGATGTATAGGAAAAGGAAGAGGGAAAGGAAGATGTATAGGAAAGAAAAGAAAGGAAAAAGAAAATGTATAGGAAAAGGAGAGGGAAAGGAAAATGTATAGGAAAGAAAATAAAGAGGGAAACGAAGATGTATAGGAAAAGGAGAGGGAAAGCAAGATGTATAGGAAAGAAAAGAAAGGAAAAAGAAAATGTATAGGAAAAGGAGAGGGAAAGGAAAATGTATAGGAAAGAAAATAAAGAGGGAAACGAAGATGTATAGGAAAAGGAGAGGGAAGGAAGATGTATAGGAAAAGGAGAGGGAAAGGAAGATGTATAGGAAAGGAAAGGAAGAGGGAAAGGAAAGCACAGAGAAGGAAGAGGAAAAGGAAAGAAATGAAAGAGAAAGGGAGGGTAAGAGTCAGAATTATTGTGGCTAAGTCAATAGGCTTCTAGAAATCTCGAATATGGAGCACCCCAAAGTTTGACACATAAATAGAATTGTGTTATTTGTTTAGAAACTATATTGACAATACAGAATTCTAATCAAGAAAAAAAAAAAAACAGAATAATTAAAAGAAACATCAGCAAACATATAGTAGCCATGCTACTGACTGCAACTGACTGTAATGAGCTTCAGCTGTGGCAAAACATCAATTAGATATTTTCTTTGATATCACAATTAAATGTTTTTATTCTGAAATATGTTCACTAAATGTATAGCGCATTTCATTGTCAGATCTTAGCCAGGCCAATCAAGACCCCTTTGCTGGTCGCCTAAATCATTGTTCAAGCCATTAACAGCTATAAAATAATTCAACAGTACAGAGATTCACAAAACCACTGGGGCAGATTCCAAGGAGGGGGCAACTGGGTCTCTTCAAAGTCTAGCTCTAACCTTATGGGTAGGTCTCATGGTGTATATTACATGTTTGGCCATTACGCACTCCTGAGATCTGTGGCAAAAATACAGTTTTTTGTAATTTTTTGGTCCCCGTGATCAATTTCTCCCCTAATATAACAGCCCCTGCGGGCATTTTCTAAATATTGATTGATACATTGCCTGTGTTTGCTAGACCTTTCTGTCATCGCATACTATGTGCTGTGAATACCATGTGGATTGTGTTCTATTCTATTGGAATGTTGCATTATTACAATCTATAAATTAACCCCTTAAGGAGAATGGGCGGTCCCTAAACCCATTGAAAACAATGCATTTTGAGCCCGTACATGTACGGGCTTTGTCATTAAGGGGTTAAATGTAAAAGGTTAGAAATGAGGTCAAATAATAATAAAAAAAATACGGAAATCTAAGTGCACTTTAGCGTAATCTAATCCATGAAACTACAGTATTAAACTCTTGACTTCCCTTATTACACATGCCTTGAATTTTATAATTTTCTGTTGTTTAAACAGAAAACCATTTTATTAGAATTTTATGCCATTAACTGGGATTTTAACTTAACAGCTTCCAACTTTCAGCCTCTTGATTTAGCTAATATAGCATCAACATTGATTTACATAATTGTTATTTTTTTTTGTTTGTTTAATAGGGAATGCTTAGAGAAATATTCAGTATTTGCATTATTACAATTCTCTTTATTGCTTAGCAGAGCAAAAAGTGTATGTTTTTTTTTTATAGTAAACATTGCCCGGGGTTATAATATTAGGAATAATGTCTCCATGAAATGTCTTCTTTTTGTCTTAGATGTCTTTGGAGTTCTGGAGTTACAAGCTTTCTTTTTCCGTTTTATGAGATTTAAATCACTCCAAATGTCTGCGCATTTAAATAAGGTTATTATAATATAGAAGCAATAATTATATATATATAGAAAAATAGAACTGAATGGCAGAGAAGAACCGGCAGGAGGTTCCTGCAGGAGTTTTAGCTAATTTTTGGATTGCGGTCCCTAGAAGTCGAAACACATGGGGGGCAAAGAAGTAGAAGAAGCTACCCCATCCTCTTGAATGCCCTTCCCTGGGTAATCAGACTCCCACCTAGAAGACCCACTTCTAGCATACCAATTCCCTTCCTCCCACCTAACTCGACTTATGTCCAGAATATTATTAGTTAACTAGTATGGCTGGTGCATGCCAAAAAATGGCTTTTACCTCTTGTGTGAAACCCCCCCCCCACTCTATTTGGATTGTAATCTCGTATTTATTGTTATGTTCTGTTCTGCCATTGTACACCCCCTTACAGAATATGATGGTGCTTTATAAATCAATTAATAAAATTAATAATGATACCATGGAAGGGAAATAGAAAAGGCATTTTATCCCTTGCTATGGATATTAAAATGTGAAAAAATACCCCAAACTGGTGCTTCATCTGATTGGCTGTGACCAAAGTAATCCTTGGGTTTGGTATACAATGCAATTAATGGGTGGCAAATATGGACATTTAACCAACATTCTGGAATTTTATTTATATAGATTGTTTTCTTTATCCGTTCGTACAAACTAGAGTGAATCCTAGATTATGTCCACACACACACACATATATATATATATATATATATATATATATATATATATATATATATATATATATATATACATACACATACACATACATACACATACACATACATACACACACACAGAAATAAATAATGCAAATTAACCATAATTGAAGTTGACTGCTATCGAAGTGTCCGTTTGTTTGCCCTGAGGACCTAACACGAGTTTGCATACTTCAAGATCATTATATCTGAATGATATGAATGGAGAAGCGACTCGCTGAAGCAGTTGCTGGGCTAGAATGCCAGTAAAGACCATTGATGATCCACTAACTCCAGGAGACAACCAGTGATTTCCTACGGGGCAGCAGTTGGCCGGCCACCTTCCAAAAGCACGCCTGTCTCAGTACTGTACCAAAGAGGCTTATATAGAGAGTCCATCCCACTCTCTGTGAAGGTTGTATGCGCAGCGGCGTAATATGGGAGGCCGATTTAGAGGAACCAATGGAGAGACTTTTTCAGATGAAGGGTTTGCATTTGTGTACCAACAAATATATACAGATTGTGGCAGCAACTAAGAATCAACTAATACACCAAGAAAACGAACATAGAAAATAACTCATTCAGCCCGCCTGTCTTTTAAACTGCCGTAAAACCTTAATCCTTGTATAGTATAGCAGTATCCCTATCCCAAGTAGGATTAAATGTCCCCACTTTATTAAAATGTACCACTTCTGTCTGAAGGTTGTTCCACTTATCTACCACTCACTCGGAGACGTAGAAGTTCCTTACATCTTATCTGCCTGTGAAATAGGTGTGCATGTTCTACTTTGTTTAAAGCTTTTTTGTGTAATGAGGTTCTGCGTATGTGATAAGGGTAGATGTAAAATACATGACGTAGCCAGACATCTGGACCCTCTCTGCCCACAGAATGTTTTAAACCTTGAAAACGAATTGTTAACAGATTTATTTTCAATGGATAAGTCACCGAGTGGAGTATTAGCACCCTCCACAGCTTCATCCTGTGCATGCAGGGAAATATCAGTTTCAGTATGAATGAATGATTTTGCAACGATGCCGGTTGGATCTGAGGTCATCAAGAGTTCCATTCTATATAGTCTTTAAGATGTTTTAGGTTACCCTTGCACCTTTGGGGGTTTTTCTATGTTCTATGGAAGCTGCTAGTCCATTAGATGTTGGAAGTCCAATAACAGTATCAAGGAAAGTATTACACTTTATTACATTACATTTTGTTAGCTCATTAAATTTGTTAGGAGGAGCTTATTGTCCACATAGCTGACATTGTAGCTCCTTTGCCGCCATCACCTCCTATGCTTGCTTACTGAAAAGATTATATTAAAGAGACCTGTATCTGCTAAATGTAACTTAAGCTAACCCAGTAGTCATACTCCTAAACTTGGCGGAGGAACCCATCAAGAATCTTAACCTTCTTAGGCAGGTAAACTTGTTAACTTCTTATCTTAACCCAACAAGTTAGGAACATGGATTTCCATCGGGATTTTCCGAATCTCCATCGCACATGGTTTTTTTTGTAATTCTGTGTATAGTAACTATTTATCTTCCAACTTCTGAGAATTTTCAGCTAAGCGAAGCCAACCTGAGTGACATCCACAAGATGGCGCCAGAAACTTTTATAAATATCGCTACTTCTGAACCGCTACAAACTAACATTTATTGTTACGTAACAGGTTTTTGTTTCCTGTGGAAGGTGCCACATTTGCTTGTATTTAAGTATGTTGAATATCTCACTCAATTACAAGCAAATCGTGCTTATCTTATCTTTTGATCATGCTAAAGCCTATGTACGTTAATGCGTGTTATCCTAATTATATTTGGTAAACATGATACCTTTATCAGCTAACTGAAGTATAATAGACTGAAAGCTTTCAAGTCTCTAATGCTTGCAATCTACCATATTTCAGTTAGCCAACGGAGGCATCACCTTTTACCAGATTTGCTGTTTTTTTCTTTCTATGGCTAACATGATATAACTCTATAACTTTATAACAGCTTGCTTAGAAATGTAGCTGCTGTGGCCTCTTCCCAAGTGGCCTCTTCATAAGTGGACAGTTAAGAGTTACACCGGACTATCCAGACATCCATCCCTGGTCTTCATGCTTTCATCCAACTACTCCTCTGGTTATCACTAATGTCGGCCATATCTCCTTCTCTTACAGGTATGATTATCACACCTTTCACCTGAACCCCTCTTCTCCTGCTGTTACCCCTGTTTTCCACCCGGGATGTCTTTATCCTGCATGTCTCCATGCCCTCTAGTCTCTTAATTGCATTTGTTGAAATGTCTGCCTCCTGTATGCAATCACCTTATCTGACCTCTTGTGAGGCAGTCTTATAAGTTCCCAGGCCTCGCTTGGAAACAAGCTTCCTTGGAAATGTAGCTGCTGTGGACTCCTCATAAGTGGTTAGTTAAGAGTTACACTGGAATTAAACTGGAGGGAAACTACATACAAGCACCACTCCAGAAAGCAGGACTTCACCCGCGCCGCTCCCCTCCTGTAGAATTCCCTTCCCCGTTCCATCAGACTTTCTGCCTCGTATGCGACTTTCAAAACCTCTCTGAAAACCCACCTGTTCAGGGAAGCGTACAACATTCCTTCCCATTACTCCCAGCCATCATCAGAATCAAAGCCATCTGAACAATCCACAGCTTCAACACATCATCGGAACCAGATCAACTCATCCCCATCCCAGCCGTCCTCTCCTATTGTCTCACTCCCCTCAACCACCGACTAGATTGTAAGCTCGCAAGCGCAGGGCCCTCTTCCCCTTTGCGCCAGTTTGTTATCGTATGTGTTATCGTACGTGTTATCGTATGTGTTTATCAATTGTTCTACTGACTCTATTCCTCATTATATAAAATATGTGTATTGAATCCAGCTTTAAACTACTGAGTAATAAATTGCCATCACATGGTATGAGTATCAGAAACTCATCTGCGGTATTTTAATGGTTAATAAAACATACAAATGGAATTGCGAGATTATTTAAATGAAAGTAACACACCTCATCGCTTTGGCACTGTAACAGTTAAGGCAATTTAAAATCCCGGGAACAAATTACATGCATCGGATGACTTCATAATTAGTCATAAAATGTCATAAGCCAATTATTGGTGGGAACTGGGAATCAATCCTAGATTTTATAGCCAATCAGTTCTACAATTTCCTCGCTTTGGAGGATTAACTGAATGAAGCCGGCTTGACTACCAGGGCTAATAAACAGAATAAAAACCATTTAAAGTTCTGTTACTCCTGCGCAGCCGCCCGTACCATACACAGGGACCCTTTGCTAATTATCGGTCTTCAAATATTAGCCAAAGGAAAATCCAATGAATTGCATTTCCGTGAATCTTCCAGCGTTCGCGTAAATGATTTTCCGTGTTTATTAGCTAGGATGGGATCGGTTGGATTTAATTATAAGTCGAGGCGCTCTGAAGACATTAACCACAGCTGCTGTTTCTCTAGGCTGGAGTCGGTGCTCATTGCCCCGCACTAATGCAAACCTACAGCATGCAGCATGTGCCCAAAACTCAAAAAAAGGGCAAGTTGCAGATAAATCTGGATTTACTTCTCATTTGCCCCAAAGCAAAGGATTTTCAGTATCATCCATCACTTGAATAACACAAATTGCTGCGCCCCCCCGCCCCCCAATATACGTACCCTATTTTGGATTTAAATGGCTATGACTATCGCACATGCATGAGAATAAGCCACACTTCTGTTTATTAATATCACGGATAAAGTATTTATACTCTGTGTGTTCATCATACTTAATAACCAGAGCCAGAGATTTAAAGCACCCATAGAATCCTTATGGGGCATCTAAGACCGGCACCTACCCCGCTGCTTATGGGCTTTACCGTATTGTCCTACAAGAAAAAGGGCAGCCATGCTTTGGATAATCCCATGTCGTTTTATTAGAATAAATTATAAGATACAAAACCAAGCAGCTAATTAGGAAGGAAGGACAGGTTACTCCCTAAACGCCAGATTGCCAGCCCGATGAGCGATTGCCTGGCTCTCCTTTCTAAAGATAAATCGGATACATGTTGTTCAGTACAAAATATAGCGGTGTCCTGTTTAATCTACGGAGACCAGGCATGACTGCTTGCCTGCCTCCCTAGAATCGTCTCCTACCACGCTGGGGCTTGTTTCACATTTCCCATCAGCCGGTTGTAAGCCAGTATTTGTTTATAGGTTTATCCCCCCCCCCCCCCGTGTGTTGTTAAGTAAAGCATTAGTAAGAACATTTCCAGTTGAGTTCTATGGATTTGGAATTAGAAAGATCAGGTGGGTTAGGTATCTGATATCTAGGCGTTAAAAATCCCGGGAACGGTATATAAAGGTATTCCCAAACAGCCTGGCCGCACATGATTTAGGAAATATTATACTGACTATTTGCGTCTGGCGGGATGAGAGGAAATGTATATTCACGGCCCCGTTTCCATCTTGACTTCTGGCATATAAATCCTTCATTCAACAATTAACATCCTTCTCAGAGCACCATTTTCCTCGAAAGAGCCCTAAATACTCTGACGTAATATTTATAACGGTTTGTGTTCGTGTTTCTCTAAGCAGAGACCCAACAATATGGTTAATCAATATTGTTAATATTGCTATAACTTGTTTTTAACCTAATCATTCATTCTCTAAATAAAGAGATTCATTCATGGATTTTTTTTAGATTCCCAATAACTCAGAGATGAGAAATATGTTTCTCTATATTAAATAATAGCAACACACACCGTTCAGGATAGTTTTAGTATCGGAATATTAATATAGAATACTTCTATGAATATAGAATAATATTAATATAGAACACAACTAAAGGAAGACATAGCAGGGGTTGAACATCTCGTTGGTATTGACGTATTCTGGCCTAGGACAACTAAGCTTAAGGTGGAAACCTGGCAAGTCTAGCGGGGGCCGTAGACTCTCTTCCTCATGTCATGGAGCGTCAGTCTCCCTACAACACCACTACTCAATGGGCTGGTTAAAACGAAGATCACTGATCCCCCCCAGTGGTCCCATTGGGCATTGGGTCCAGTTGGCACAGTCCGCCATAGTTTCCATAGCTTCCTATGTGGAACTCCAGGATATGACATTGTATCCCGACACCTAGTGGTAAGGACGACGCAACGGGGGGGGGGACTTGGGTTAGGTGCTGATGTCCTGGGTTAGGCCCAGGATAGATGCGACGGTAAATACATCACTGCTCCTTGGGATTTATCTACCTGCTTAGTAGAAAAACGTCAGAATTTTGTGAATTAAAAATACATTGTATATGAAGCACTGAAAAAGATGAATATTGTACTACGGTACAGAAAGTAGTAGAAAGTAAGCGGAAATGATGAAAATGTGGCACTTAATTTTTATCTGTAGGCTGATGCAATCCACAGGTTTAAAAATGTCAGATAATGTCGATTATATATATTAGAAAATTACATTTTCACAGAATAATGACACGGTTTTCAATCAGGTTTCCATGACTTGATCAATAAACCTTGAAACAAGAAGTTTCTCACATGATTACTTTTTGACATGGGTTAAATTTAATAAATACACAATTATTTTCATTCCAATTTAACCAACTCATTGATTTGTATCACCAGCGAGCGGAGGACCTCTGGTGTCCCAGCTTGGTGTCAACTATAAGTCCCATCATGTTCTTTCCAAAATATATCAATTATGCCTACTTGTATCAAAGGAATTATCTTTTTTTTCTAGAAAATAGAGAGTGATTCGAGGATATGAGGTCACTGATGGAAAATGAAATGGTAGCCAATCAAGACAAAGTGACAAATGTAGGTGCTGACTTATGGGTTGCTTTTAAGCTCTTGGGTTTTTTTTCCCTCTTCCTTGGAAAAATATTATGATTTAGGTAGAGTGTTGACACCTTAGATCAAGAAAACAGAGACATAACACGGCATGATGGGATTTGTAGTCCACAGATTTTGTTTTCATCTAGTCCAAGCTCCAAACTGTAGCGCCTACGTCCGAAACGGAGGCTGCATCTGTTTCAAACTTCATCGTCAATAGCAATGTTCATTCATTCTGTCCCTAAGGAGCTTTCGTTGCCATAGAAACTGATTTAACCATCCAGGCACTTGGTAAATGAAATTCGCATTCATGGAAGCAGACGACACTCTGCCATCTCTTATAAATCCCGTGCCAGGTCCTTTGAAACAGTGGAGGAAAAAAATAATAAAACAAACAGCCTTATAAAAGAAGAATAATCCACTATTCAGAAGATGTATACAAAAAGCTAGAAGTGCTGTCTCTGGTGGGTGTACAGCCAACGTGACAGGCTTGGCCATGAAAGGGTTACCAATGCATGGTACTGCTGCCAGTTAAACAAGCAGCGTAACCCATCAAACCAACAAAACAACAGCGTTGGTTGCCGAGTCCGGTCATTGCGAGGCAGCTTGTACGCCTTGGAAAATAATGCCTGGGAGCTCAGACTGCGAGCGAAGAATGGTCAGCGAGGATTAAAAAGGTCCACGCGCCCCCCGTCACACACACACAGGACATACTGGAAGGATGCAGGCATCAAACAGAGTGACCGGATCTTAGTTACCTGTCTGCTACTGTATCTAGGTCACCAGAAGCTCCAACCACCTCCACCATGGACCTATCATTCATGGCAGCGCAGGTAAGATATATTTTCTTCCCTTGAGTATTTTCTAAAGGAACCTCTTCCTCCTATTATTTATTGCTAGAATTCTCATGAAACTACGTCAGAGAAATCAACAGGTTCTGTTAAAACCCTAATGTAGACCCCCTAATGATTTATTAATAAATTAGGTGTAGGATCCAAAGTCCCCTTCCTTTAACCGAGGGTCTTTTATTTTTTTGAGCAAATTTGAAGTGGGATCCAATGTTTTGAGAAACAATTACGTGTCCTTCTGAACTGTCGGATCGTGAGTGGACATTTTTTGTAACCTACTTGAGATCAACAAAATCATACGAGGAGAACAGCTTATCACGCTATGACCTCATTCACTTGAACTAAGCCAACACCCTCTTCATTCCCCACCATTGGATGGACACAGATCGTATCTCAAGATTTGAACTGGAAGAATTTGGGGATAATCTTGAGATATTTAAAAAAAAAACAAAAAAAATCTATTGTTGTTGTTGTTGTTGTTCCGACTGCCATTGATGAGCAAATAACTTATTTCAGAAAGGTGCATACATCTGTTAATGACTTCTTTCCTTTCCATCATACAGTTGATGTTGGGTGTGCAGTTGAGGGTAAATAGATAATATTTCATATATTCCAAATCGCAACACAATCTTTTCACATATTTTTTTGTTAAATTTGTTCTAAGAGAATTTCAGATAAACTGTGACATGTAGCCAATATAACAGTTGTTGGAAAATTATATATATATATATATATATATATATATATATATATATATATATATAAGATATGTGTTCATGGTGGACTTCATAAATATGCTATTTAATTTGTCTTATGAAATAATAGAATTTTCTGGCTACAATAGAACCAGTGCCTTTGTTTCTCTTTTCAAACCTCAATACATTTTCCATCTTTTAATATTTAATGGCGTCTGGGTATTTAGACTGGACCATGAGGTAACCCTGACCAGTATCGATAATGATCATTCTCTCTACTAGTTGGTAGTAAAAGCGAAATAATGTTATTGGGTTTATTCACAAATACTTGTTGTGCTTTATACATCACAGTTAAACGCTCTACTAAATGTAACACTTCTGTATCTAGATGCATTAGTAGAAACATTGTGATGATTAAATCGCAAGACCATCTTACAACATTTTTTCCAGGGAATGTTTAACTGTCATGTGATACAAATCCAGGCACTGATAGGCTGCTGCCATAGAAACTAAAAAACTTTGCTGATTATTTTTATATGATTAAATTCAACTCAAGAGTCTAATTATTTTTTTATGTTATCACTATGACCACAGGACTCACTGGATCATTACAATGTGTTATTTTTTAAGTTGGCCTTGATTCGGCGAAAGCCTAATATTTGTAATGCAAGTGGGTGTTCCATTGTAAAGTATAGATCATAAATGGGTTATGAGTCTATGCCTGTCATGACTCCCAGCCAGCAACAGGGCCATTTGCTGAGATGTTTTGCAAGCCCTAGCCTCGAAAAAAGCTGTTGATATTCATTGAATCTTTAAATAGACGTATTCCTTAACCCCTTTATGACAAAGCCCATACATGTACGGGCTCACAATGCATTGTTTTTAATGGGTTTCAGGACAACCCATTGTCCTTAAGAGGTTAAAATCCTGTGGTTACTAAAAGTCTAATCACCGTACATTTATGGCTCTGGCTACCTGGAACCCCTCCCTTGCGGATTGTGGGCGGGAAGTTCCGCTGCCATCAGTGGGCGGTCCTATTGCCTTTGGTGGGCAGTCCCACTGATGACAGTGGGTGGTCTTGCTGACGTTGCAAGCTGTTTAAACTGGGAAGTGGGCGGGGAGTGGGGAGCCGCTCCCGCAAACCCGAAGTTTTCCGATGGCAAAATGAAGAAGCGGCGCTTCTGCCGGAGACTCCGAGCAAAACCCAGAACGTTCCCGGGTATCCTAATCACTGTTTTTGGAGATATTACAGTCCTATAACACTCCAGGCTTGCATGTCTCAAATGTGTCTATTTTGGAACCACTTTAATGTCTGCATCATCCAAATGACAAGTCCAATTATACTTTCATCATCCTGGTGTTATCCAGAGACAAGCTAGCTAGTTGTGAAAAGATACATGAATCATTATTTGCATATATGGGGTTATAATGTTACGGGTGAGACAATTTGGACTGGGATATCAGCCTTAGATCTCGGTTTGTACTTCTAGTTGACTAAAAATGTCAACTTACTATTTAAGCTGCATGAATTGTTTATGACACGCTCTCTTTAATAAACCATGATGTATTTAATGTTGAGGCAAATGGCAAACAATGGTAACGCACTCTGTAAATAATTCCAGGACATATTGCCTGGCAGAGAATTTAGTCCTAATGCACTGATTGTCCTTGCGAAGGTTTGACATCCAACACGCATGAATATTTCATGGCCTTAGTGTCATTCTTAGAAAGAAAAACATATCTCCGACGTTAGTGCGTTCAAAAATGCACTGATTAATCCCGATCTGCGCCCAATTTCCACCAATGATTTAAAATAAGCCTCTTGGAAAATAAGCACAATAACAATAAGTGACTGGATCAGTTTCTGGGTTATTCCAAAATGACATGAAACCTCTATGACTTACTTAAACGTCAATCAAGAAAGAGCCGGCCTATATAAATATTAGACTTGGGCGCCGGCCAACGCTTCGTGTTTGTCTTTATCTTCGTGGGGGAAAAAATCTTCGTATTCCACAAATATTCGGCTGTTCCAGTGTTCGGTTCGGGCGAATATTCGTGTACATTCTTGGTGTTCGTTTTTTTCTTTGTTTTCTTGCCATTTTTTGTAGAAGGGGTAAATACGGGGTTAATGCGGTACGGACTACGCAGCAGCTTTGGCGCCAGAATTTTAAATGTCCATACCAGCAACTCTGTTGGTCGCCTGCAGGGGCCTCCTCTGCCACCAACCAATGAAGTACACCTGTTCTTTATTGGGTGATGGCAGACGAGCCCCCTGCTGGCGACCAATAGAGTCGCTCGTACAGACTTTTAAAATCCTGGTGCCGCAACTTGGCCGGTTGAGACCACAGGTCTCTCTGCTCCAACAGTTAAAGGTCCGTACAAATTACTTTATCGGTTGGAGCAGGGAGACCAGTGGTCTCTGCCGGCCACGTTGCACCGTCAGGGGTTACAGGGCAGTGCGAGTGAGCCTATTGGTCGCCTGCAGGGGCCTCCTTTGACATCAACCAATTGGTTGATGCCAGAGGAGGCCCCTGCAGGCGACCAATAGAGTTGTTCGCACGGCCCTTTAACCCCTGACGGCGAAACAACGGATTTCCGCTTCCATTAACCCCTGCAATGCTGAGTAGATACGGTAGGCTAGATGGGGAAGGGACCAGGGAGATTAGTAGACGAAGACAAAGACGAGGATTCTTTGTGTTGTCTTCTACGCTTTGCCGCCGCCATGTTTGTACCTTCGTGTTCATTTTCATGTTCACCAGAATACCAATGCACAAGTCTAATAAATATACGCACACTATATGGACAAATGTATAAGGACACCTGACCATTACATGAACAGGGACTTTTATGATAAAACATTATAAATACATAGATATTAACATGGAGTTGGTGCCCTCTTTGCAGCTATAACAGCTTCCACTCTTCAGGAAAGGCTTTCCGCACGATTTTATTGTGAATACACATCCCTACATATAGCTGGTCTAAAAATCTGGCTTGCCCAAACTCAAATATTTGACAGGTACGAGCCAGAGCCTAGCCAAAGCATGTAAGGACTCTCCTTATAGCATGTGCTTTGGTTTGTTTGTGGCTCCTATCGTACACACATTGAATTTCAATGGTAGAGATAGTCATAGGATAAAACACAAATCTGTCAGAATTTAACAAGATAATACATTATTATCAGGAGGGGCTGGTAACTTAATGGTAACTGAAATGGTATAGCTGGTTAATCAAAGCAATCTATTTAGCAGCATGAGTGGCACAACACCTTTAACAAACCTCTCTACCCAACTACATCACTTTCCCCGCACTCAATGCCTCACTCTCTAGCGTTTCATTAATTCAGTTATACGTATAATAATACGGTGATTAGCCTGCAGTGTATAATACTGATAATGCTTTTATAATGAGCTCGCAATTCAAATAACAATAGACAGCGCGGTCTGCAGACACCGGCACATTCTGTACGCAGGGCACTAATTAGCCCAAGGCTAGTGCTGGAGTTGCCACTTTACAACTTCACATTTTAATCACAAATAATTCCAGCTCCAGTCATGTACTGTGATCAGTTTGCGCATTTAAAGTAATAAAGCAAACAGGGCTTGCCTTTGATATTGTAGGGAGGGACGGATTCCAAAACATAACAATCAGATGTTTATGGAAAAAAAAATCAAGACAATCAAATCAGAAGTCTCATGAACAGTTATTATTATCATCACATTTTCTACTATATTCCCTACCACGCTAAGCTGATTCTTTATTGTTATATTAATGAAGTCCATCTTGCCTAATGAAGTCCTTTCCTCCATAGACTTTCATTAGTCAAAGGGTCCCCCTGGGTGATTAAGACCGAGGTACTCTATTGAACAACAAACAGGATGAAAAGAATTTACGCTGATGTTAGTCTCATACACTTGTCAAGGATTACAAAAGATGATATTTTTGAGAAACATTATTGAAACAGGAAATTACATTATATTTAAAAAAAAATGTTTTTAAGTGTTACTTATATTTAAGAAAAAAAAATCATGGTGAGAGTTGGAAAGTGAAAGTTTTAAAATAACGCTTTTTGGACATTTTAATCCATTTCCAAACTTGTCAAGCCCGTCTAACTTCTCTATTATTATTATCACTAAAACTGCTAGAACTGACCTTGTACTGTGTATGGCGTAAGAATCTGAGCAATTCAGATAACCGATAACACAGAATGAAACTGTATGCCATTGCTTTTCCAGAGAGACAAGAGAGAGCGGTTTTGATAGAAAAATATAAATGGATATTTGGGTTAAACAAACTAGGAAACAAACAAGGAAAGAATATTAGGCAATAAATAATAATGTAAAAATTAAAGAATCGGTGAGTAGACGTGAGAAAGTATTTATTTAGTAGAAGGTTGACCTCCTTGCCAGCGCCTGATAACCTTTCTCATTACTATAAGCTGCTTGTGGGGGTTCATCATATTCTTCGATGTATGGCCACCTCCTGAATACACGTGGCTCCTCACTGAAAGAGTGGATAAAGGAAAACCGTGAGACTAGCTCAGCCGAAGAAGCACTTAAGTGGCCTGTCACCCTAGCGAAACCCTAACAGGGGTCCCACGTTTCAGCTTGTTTGTGTTATTGCAGAGGAAGCATCTCCATCGGTATATCAGACTAGTGCCATCAGCAAGGCCGGTCAAGAAACAAGTCTTCTTCCCCAACAATAAGAAGGGTGATGCTTAAGCGCTCCGGGGAGTCCCAGTAACATAATGCTTTTCTCCAGCAGAGAAAGGCTCCAATCGTTCTTGATGATATCACAGTGACCATTTAAGGCCCCAACCCAGATGTTGACATTTTAAGAATTCAGAAAAAAAAGTGCAGTGCAACAATCTATCCCCAAAGGGTATGTACAGCTCTAGGAAAATTACTGAAACATCTAAGACCAGAGAACCAGTTGACCTCCCCTCCAAAAAAGAAAATGAAAATTAAAAAGAAAACAAAATATATTAAGAAGTCTCACCTGAGAGAACGTATTATAAGTTAATTATTAGAAGTTAATACTCTCGTAGGCACGGTGAGCAAGGAACTCCAAGTCTGGAGAACCCCAAGAGATTCTCATGGGAAACCATGCATAAACAGAGACAATAATGAGAGTAGTGACAATAGTAAAGTAAAAAGAGCACAAATGGCCTGCTCTTCCACAAATCCTCACTTGGCAGAGTCTCAAGTTTTAGCTCACTTGTGTCCGTACAGAAGAAAAAAATTGTATCCATATGCAAGACGTTTTACAATCAAAACAGTTTAGAACAGGCATGTCCAAAGTCCGGCCCGCGGGCCAATTGCGGCCCGCGTTCCGGACTGATGCGGCCCCCAAGTGAGCCACGGGACTTGGCGTCATCAGCCGGCGCAGGGAGAAGGAAAGCACGAGATCTGGGCTTTCCTTCTCCCTGCGCCGGCACACACAGCCACACAGCGGTGGGCGCGGCTTCAGTGTTGTGCGCCGGGATCTGACAACAAACCCCGGCGCACAACAGCTGTTGCCGCGCAGATCGCAAGGGAGCAGTATCGGAGGTATTTACCGGACATCCGGCTTAAAATCACTCAAGGGAGCCGGATGTCCGGTAAAGACCTCCGATACTGCTCCCTTGCGATCCGCGCGGCAACAGCTGTTGTGCGCCGGGGTTTGTTGTCAGATCCCGGCGCACAACACTGAAGCCGCGCCCACCGCTGTCCGTGCCCTCTGAACCCCGTGCCCTCGGAAGAAGACAGAAGAACTGAAGAAGAAGAGGAGCGAAGAGCAGGAAAAGGAGCTGTAAGGAGAAAAGAGGAAAGGTAGGAAAGCATACAGTGAGAGTGGATTGGTATATGTGTGGATGTGTATGTGTGTGGATTGGTGTATGTGTGTGGATTGGTGTATATGTGTGGATTGGTGTATGTGTGTGGATTGGTGTATATGTGTGGATTAGTGTATGTGTGTGGATTGGTATGTGTGTGGATTGGTATGTGTGTGGATTGGTATGTGTGTGGATTGGTAGATGTGGATTGGTATATATGTGTGGATTGGTATATATGTGTGGATTGGTATATATGTGTGGATTGGTGTATGTGTGTGGATTGGTATGTGTGTGGATTGGTATATGTGTGGATTGGTGTGTGTGTGGATTGGTATGTGTGGATTGGTATGTGTGGATTGGTATGTGTGGATTGGTGTATGTGTGTGGATTAGTATATGTGTGGATTGGTGTGTGTGTGGATTGGTATGCGTGTGGATTGGTATGCGTGTGGATTGGTATGCGTGTGGATTGGTATGCGTGTGGATTGGTATGCGTGTGGATTGGTGTATGTGTGGATTGGTGTATGTGTGTGGATTGGTGTATGTAAGTGGATTAGTATCTGTGTGGATTGGTGTGTGTGTGGATTGGTATGCGTGTGGATTGGTATGTGTGTGTGGATTGGTATGTGTGTGGATTGGTAGATGTGGATTGGTATATATGTGTGGATTGGTATATATGTGTGGATTGGTATATATGTGTGGATTGGTGTATATGTGTGGATTGGTATGTGTGTGGATTGGTATATGTGTGGATTGGTGTGTGTGTGGATTGGTATGTGTGGATTGGTATGTGTGGATTGGTATGTGTGGATTGGTGTATGTGTGTGGATTGGTGTGTGTGTGGATTGGTATGCGTGTGGATTGGTATGCGTGTGGATTGGTATGCGTGTGGATTGGTATGCGTGTGGATTGGTGTATGTGTGGATTGGTGTATGTGTGTGGATTGGTGTATGTGTGTGGATTAGTATCTGTGTGGATTGGTGTGTGTGTGGATTGGTATGCGTGTGGATTGGTATGTGTGTGTGGATTGGTATGCGTGTGGATTGGTATGCGTGTGGATTGGTATGCGTGTGGATTGGTATGCGTGTGGATTGGTAAATGTGTGAGAGTGATGGGTGTTATGCTGTACCATTTCCAATGTATTTTTCATTATATAATTATGCTCTAAAGTACATCATAACTCCCATCACTCTATACTGTTCCATACAGTGGCAGAGCTGGGAGACAGAGGCCTTGCACCCCCACCGCAGGACTCCTGAAAGGTAAGTGAACTTCAAAGAGGGAGAGGGTAGATAGTGAGAAGGGGTAGATAGGGCAGAAGGGAGCGAGAAGGGGTAGATAAGGCAATCATACTCCTATCATGCCAAGTCTGCGACTGCCTCCTGGAATCTGGGTATGCCTGGGCATGATAGGAATGTGATTGCTGTTAACAATTATATATATATATATATATATATATATATATATATATATTGTTATTTAATTGTTTTGTCCTATTTTGGTGTGTTACTTACTTTAAATAAAAGTGTTAGATTTTTTTTATGGTGTGTGTGGGGGGTCATATTCAGTTTCGGCCAGGTAGTCTTAAAGTGTGTGTGGGGGGGGTGCCACATACAGGATCCGCCCCGGGTGCCAAATACTCTACGTACGCCCCTGCCCTCCCCTACACAATTTCTTCATCAGATGCCCTTGTGGCTGTGTGTGCCGGCGCAGGGAGAAGGAAAGCCCAAATCTTGCGATCTCGGACGTCGCTAGATTTGGGCTTTCCTTCTCCCTGCGCCGGCACACACAGCCACAAGGGCATCTGATGAAGAAATTGTAGGCAGTGGCGGAACTACCGGGGTCGCGACTGCGACCGGGCCCTGGAGTTCTGCCAGTCAGTGGGGCCCAAGGGGTGCCGAGCGGTTGCTGAAAAAGGAGAGTGAGAAAGGGATAGATGTGGTATGCCGTTTTCAATAAACTTTGCATAAAATAGTTAATTTGCATTTCATTTTAATGGTTCAGAAAATGTCAGGCAAAATGGTCGGCCCTCGCACATGTTCACTTCATCAAATCTGGCACTCTTCGAAAAAAGTTTGGACATGCCTGGTTTAGAACCAATATGCGTATGTGTTTGTCTTGGAGTTCTCCTTAAAATTCCAGATGTGGACCTCTTTGCTCACTATGTATCTAGGGCTATCATTTATCCCATTCCGACGAAGCCTGCAACACTTACCCTATGAACTAAAACCTGGGGCAGTTTCTCTGAAATGGCACATTGTAATTAATATATATGGGAATCTACTTTAATTATACATAGAACAGACCTGGACCAGTCTCTTTAACCAAGATATATTGTGTTTGCTTCTTGAAGAACAAGAGATATATCTCGAAATTGTTTAACTAGATTGATTTACAGAATGTCTTGTCTTATCTTTACTGTGTAACCCCATATATGTAATAATTGCTATATTTTGGCAGCATTAGCTGATCACAAGAAGGATACATTATTGTCACGGCTCGAGAGAAGTTACAGTAACATGATTTTGATGATTCTGTACAACAAATGAGTCAAAATGGCCATTTATGGATCTGTAAACGGAGCTGGAAAGTGCACGGTTTCTGAGGTCCATCTGTTTGGAGAACATTCAAAGACAGAAACTGATGCAGTATGGCAAAAGCGGAGATAAAATCCTGATACAGAAAGAATCTAAATCAGATTTGAAATGAAAATTCATCCAGCTACTATATGCCAGGATTCCGAACACATAACCTATAACAAATTCAAAAATGCACTCAAATTGATTGATCGTTTCTTGCGTTATTATCTCTTTTGAAGCGGACCTGTTTCAGTAAATCAATAGGGCAAGAAAGGGCTACATTGTTAATTTATAATAACATTTAAGTCTGTGTTTTCTTTTCCATGATCCATTTATTTTTATGAAAATCTTTAATTTTTTATACTTTTACTTTACATCAGTTTCTGGTGGACATGATAAATGATACACTTGGAAAATAACAATTTTTTTTTAGATTTTATTTAGATTTTGCAGTGGCAGGGCATTTCATGCAAATTTGGTAAAAAAAAAATTCCCATGATCCCTCAATGAAAAGGACTTTGCAAATCTAATGTAAACCCTAGCAGGATGTAATAGTTCATTTCTTGGATCTAAAGGCACATGGTCCTTTGGTACAAGAGCTTGTTTACAACTAGCTATTATCATAAATACTGTGTCTTAGGGAAAAGCACTAATTTAACACGTGAGGAAGGTGTGGAAGCTCTTGCGTGTGGCCCCTTCCCTTAGATGACTCCAGTGGTTCTTCCTTGTCAAGAAGGAACGAGAACGTGCAACCTCATAAGATCTGGTGCCTGCCGTGGCCCCTAACTTGACAAGTTATTTTTCCCCTAAGTGTCCTTATTTTGACCGCAAAGCTAAAAAACAAACACGTTGTCTAAGATGCTAAGCTTTGCCTGCAGGTAATCTATAAGCTTGAGTTCTATCATGCACACGGCTTAATTAAAATTGACGCGTTACCGTTGGAAAACAAAACAAAAACGCATCACAAAACTAAAACTAAATTAAACCAAGATAAGTTTAAAAGATAATTACAGTAATGTTTGGGAGCACCAGAACAAAGAAATATGTAGATCCAGTCAAATACCATCTTAATAATGTTCTCCAAGTGCATAGCAAATGGTCTTGTCTAAGAGGTGTAGAACTTGTACATTCAGATTTATACAAATTGCAAATTTATGGAATTTTGGTAAATTCGGCATTGCGTACGCAGTCCAGAAAATGAGGCCAGACCCCCCCCCCCACAAGAATTGGAAAAAAGCTAAGCAAAAAGCTCAGAATTTTCATCCGAAATTTGTGGGCCCACATTCACTCATACTCCATCTTTCACTCTCACGCTCTCTAAATGTTTCCCTACCTTCTCTGCCATCACCTCTACTTCTGCCGACAGATTGGGGGGAGAGGAGGTCATGTAAAGCGCTGTTATTTTCTCATTACTTGAGGTCAGGGCAATATGGCGGAGCTTGCAGTGATGTCCTCTCCCCCGCCTTCTGGCGTTAAGGCTGAGTGGGCTTTATAAAGCTTAGGAGTATGACTCTAGAACCCCACTAATTCGTCCACCAGTGCACTCATCACGTGTTTATGCATTTGTGTGGGCGACTTCTCACTTACATGGGTTTGAGGATAAGGACTAAAACTTACTTGGAACTTTTAAAGCCTACACTTTTTGTTTTGTGGATTCTTCACTTAAAATCTGCCCTGGTCTATGGCTGGTGGTTTGGGGATTTATTTTTTAAGCCTTTTTACATTTTTTGGGGGGAGAATTTATGGTCATGTTGGAAATGCCAAAGCAGAGCCGGGTCCCTAAAAGCCTACACTTTTTGGTTGAAGCGATTGTTGAGTCTTTTGGCCACCATCCTTCTTTAAAGACTCTTCGGGGGAGACCCTAAGGAAATATTGCCCTCCTGTGACTTCGGTCTAGGAGGGAAGGAAGGGGCTGCATATCCCCTTAAGAAGAAGATTGGGGACCTGGTTTCCCTATGACCTTAAACCCACTTGCAGCACCTGGCACCTTTTTTCAGATCGACATTTGAAGCATGGCTTACCCCAGGCTTTAGGTAAAGAAAAAATAATAAAAATAATAAAAATATGTCTTAATATATTCTGCACAAATTAGTGTTTACTCTGTATTGCGTAAATACGACCACCCAACATCAAAGAATTTCTGATAATATATCAAGTGTCCCTGAATCTACACCTCCCTCCTGCCTTCTAGTCCAAGCCTAATATTTTAGATTTTAACATCTAATGAAGCATGCGCTCATAAATCCAAATCACAGTAACAATAATTTAGGCTGTCAGCTGCTTATCAGGCAGAAAATAAACTATTTCTAAATAAACCAGTACAAATATAAGTACATGACGGGCTAGATGCACAAATCCCCCCCTGCCTCAAAGAAAGATGAAATGATGTTTTACAGTCTCATGATCATCAGAATTCTAGTCTTTATGAGAGGTATGCATTTATTATATTAATAGACATCTACATATTATAAAGTATGTGGATGTCTATTAATATAAGATACTGCTACTTGGCTACAAAATCCACCATGCCTATTGAGCATGTAAATTATACGGCATTACATTATATCAGCCATTTGTATGTGTTCTAGCTCCGTTATTTTGGTCCAATCTACTGGACAAAGACCCTGATGCCTACATATTGCATGTGGTAGACAATAGAGTCACTTGGTCTTAATCACCTAGTTGAAGACTCTGGCTCATGAAAGTCTATAGAGGGCAGGACTACATTGACTTTCCCATAAAGAATCAGCTCAGTGTGGTGTTTGATCAGGGAAGCTCACCCAAAATATCCCATGACTGACAACAATGGCGCCTCCAGCTCTCGACAAGGGAGTTTATTAGAACAAAATGAGATTCCAACCTCCATTACTTTATGTTATGCTCCAGGATAGGTTTTCATGGGACTTCAAGGGCTTTCCCTTTTAAGATCTTCTATTTGGCTCATCGGCAAAGGCCTCAGGTGACGATTCCCTCTACAATCCTTCAAAGACCACTGATCATCTCCCAGGACACAAACTCACTTTTTTGTAATGGACCTCTCACATATGAATTAAAACCATCAATAAATCCAGCTCTAAAACAACATCTAATTGCTTGTGTTCTATATTTTGTTATCCAGTTACCCTTTTTTTTTTCTAGCCATTTAGATTAATATTTTTCATCCACCGATCGCATACGTTGGGAACTTATCCTGAATTCCCATGATCCCTCGGTGAAAAACGACATTAGTATTCAATAGGACTGCAGATGGCGAATGAGCCTCCAGTTATTGGTCAGAGCCTTGTGGCTCCCACCGGATAATCCAGAACGTGACAGTTCACCTATAACACTTACTGCAACAAAGTAACCGTATATACCAGCCAAACAATCTGTTGTGCGGAAAGCAACGTTTATTTTTTTATCCCAGTGAAACTACCTTTTTACTGGGTTTTCTCGGAACGAGAACCTTCGTATACCCAAAAGTTACTCCGACACAAATACGGCAATTTATTAAAGAGTGCTGTTTGTATCTATACATATAAAATATTTATATTTAATGATCATTTTTACAACCACCACTTGTTCAGTCGCTGAGATATTTCCTAATGTATGTAATATTCCCTTCACAGCATGTAACAATTTATCTTACTTAAAACAGGCGGCACTATTTAATTTTTTTTCTGCTAATTTGGTGAAATTAGACTTTTAATGATGATTAAATAATATGATATGATATAGAGAGACTGGTGGTCTCTATAATCACGCCAATGATGTTATAAATGCAAATCATTTCTTCTTGCTACCGTCCAACAAACAGTTCTACTGGGATACAAAGGCTTGGACAGTATAACTCCTATAATGCTCAGCCAAGGTTTTGTCAGCTAGTCTGCTATAGCGGCCTGAGGGCCACAGACGGTGTTACTGACCTTTCCCGCGGTACACATTAAATTCGTTTTATCCTTTCACAATGTGATGCGAGACATATGCGGGGCATCAGGTGGACACAGGTTGTTTTGGAAACAGGTTATAAAGGGTTAACGGAAGGGCCATGGTCACCCATTAATGATAAAAGGGACGACAGAGCTGGAAACAGAGGTTATTACTGTAATCTGTCTTTACTGGAGGGATGGATATATTGGACTTGCAAGGGAGATTATTATAAGGTCTCTGCGGTCTCAGAGAGAATACCCTGAAAAAAAAAAGTTAACCCTTTGCAAAAGCTACGCTTGAAACATGAACGACCATTTTTTTAAAATAATATTGGTGTGTTAAATTACTTTCTGGTTCAAGGCAATGAGACACTTCGCATTATTCCATGTTTTTGTCAGAAACATATTAGTTATATGAATGTGTTTTGTCTTTGTTGTCTTAGATGTGACTGCTAGGCAAGCACTCTATGTACCGATCACTCTGAATGGGGATAAACAATAGAATTTCGGCCTACGGGGAAAAGTTTTAAAGCTAATCTGTCTCTTTCCCTAAATAATACATTTCATAGTTTATTTTGTAGACTAAATAGACCAGCATATGTTATTTTTTTTATCTGACAACCACTTCACTTTCTCTCCTATCTGCTCTTTCCTGTCTCTGCTTCTGGATCCGCAGTCTTCTCTCCTCTTTAACTCTCTTCGGGGTTCTCCGCAACAGGCCTCTGGGCACACCACGGAGACAACCTCTCCTCCATTCACCCAACCACATAGGAGAAGGAGGTTGTCCCCATGGTGTGTGCGGAAGAGCCCTAAAGAAGGGAAAAAGAAGAATGCAGACTGAGAAGCAGAGACAAGGAAGAGCGTGTTGCAGAAGGAAAGGAAAAAAGGAGAGAGAGATAAAATCCCTTTCCAATTACGTCCAAACTTGACTGCAGATACAAAATTTGTTGTCCAAAAATGAATGGACCAAAAATGAAAAGAAAAATATGTCCAAATCGTTTTTTGTCCATATGCACATGATTAATATAAGGTGTCCTCAGAGGAGCAAGTTCATGAAAATTTCCTTTTCCCAAAAATAAGCATAACACCTTGAGCATGACCCCCCAAACGCCCCGGGAGCCTCATAAAACCTAGAAGCCTACACTAAGTACTTATTTATTGATTAATTAACCAATATATATTTCTATTCGCTGATTATTGTTGATTGGTTCAGGCAGATTCTGTATAGAATGGTGGAGGAGAAGAGAGAGAACTTAAAGACAAAGCATTGACTAGATAATGTGGGTTCTGTTACATGGAGACTCGGATCCCTGTGTCATTGGGGTAAACGTTTAAACCAAATATCTCCATAAGAGTTTTTTTTTATTATTAAAATTCCCATTACAGACATTGTGTATGGCCAGTTTGTTACAATCCACAATTACTGTTTTTGTCCTGAAAAAAAATTGTATTTGCTTCACTATCCAATCTTCTGCATACAGACTTCTAATCAGATCAGGCACAGGTACAATAAATCTTCTCGTAAATCTCCTACTGTCCTATTTAATGTTCCTAGTTCTGTAAATCAGCAAGTGCTTGGAAATGATAGAATTGTGTGCCTCTACTTGGCCCTTGTGATGTGTTGGAGATTTCTTTTTCGCTGTCAGCAGAATGATCAGATATTACAAAGATTTCCCAGTGAGGTCATTAATATACAATCCATAGATAATTGTAAACGTTCTAATAGCTCTAGTAGATCCAAGTGATGCGGGAACTGCCTAAAATATTACTCTAAGTGGATTTCCTACTAGAAAACTCATCCCACAGTGGAATTCTCCATACGATGACCCGGGAACCTGTGCTAAATGCAGTTTATTAGCATGCAGAGGATGTGCGTGGGTTTAACCCCTTAATGTACATATATACGGGCTCAAAATACATTGTTTTCAATGGGTTTAGGGACCGCCCATTGTCCTTAAGGGGTTAATGATTCCCTATTCTGGCTCTGTAGATGTGACCCTAGGGTTATCTACATAAGGCATATATGTATGCAGTAAAATGCGTTGGAGTCCATGCAAAATGGCCATTAACCTTAACTATGTAGTAAAGAAAATAATGTTATATTTATGTATCAATTCTGTAAATTACATAAAATTACAGAAATATTATTAGTAATTCTATTAGTAACAGAATGGTAAGTTCTAAATATGTTTTAATTATTTTTTTTTATCATAATCTGCTTGCTGAATTAGCTCGTTCAAACTTCTTTTATAGATTTTACATTTATTTCTGGTTTCTATGCACTGGAGGTTTGACTGGGTTTTTTTTTTATTATTAAATTAAATTCTCCTACAGAAAAATGGGATTGGGATCTTTAAAATATCCAACCCTGTTTCTAATGGTTTTCTATTGGCTTCCACAGCTTCCTGTTATGGGAGGAGCCTTCATGGATTCGCCCAATGAGGACTTTGGCACAGAATATTCTTTGTTTAATTCTTCAGCCAATGTACATGCAGCTGCCTCAGCTCAGAGCCAACCAGAAGAGCCAGCTCGCTCCTCAAACGATGCCATATTGTTATGGATTGCGATAATCGCAACAATTGGAAACATTGTTGTTGTAGGGGTTGTGTACGCCTTTACTTTCTAAGGAGGCTTTATGCTGAAGACACTGTAGATCGAAGACACAAAAAAGTACTCTTTTTTTATTGATTTACATAATACATCTATTATTCCAAGTGCAGTAACACTTAGACTACTAAGTATATAGTAAAGTAAAAAATGTCCGTACAAAGTTATAACGTAAATGTATTTTTTGATGAGTTAAGTAACCACAATGTGAGTATTTCAGTATTCCTCCAGAATTGCCACTTGTGGCCTAAAAATGCAGAATAAGGCATATAAATACAAAAAGATAGAAATTTCTACAAGAGCTCTAGTTTGCTGATAAAAAAACCCTTAATATTCAGATTTTACATTTTTTGATAGTTATCATTTGTAAATGTATGTCCAATTTTCCAATTACCGAGATATAAAAAAAACATGCAAATGTCCTTTTTGGTATTTTCTAATGGGATTTTTAGAAGTTAAGTCTTCAGCTGTACGCTCAAAAAAAAAAAAGAACACACACTATGGTCTAATTAACTGATTATCCAGATCTGAGAAACATGACTGTAAATATAGGGTAAATTGGTAAAATTAGCATTGCACTGCTATAGTATATTAGTCCTCTGAATGCCAGAGGCTACACAACTCGAGGAGAATAAACACACTTCTGGGGCTCGAAGGGTTAAACAACCATAATTAGAATTTTCCAAGGGCTCTGAACAAATAATAGAAAGTATTCTTTTACTAAGAGATTTTTTTTTTTTAAAGAAATTATTAAATGTGCATCGGAAAAGCAGAAACGTGTATATTTTATCAAGGATTTTAATTGCGAAAATTGCGGAAAGTTACATTTTTACAGATTAAAAAAAGTAGCAGTATTTTTTTATTTATTAAAAAGAAAATAGGCAGAGTCTTCCTGAGAAGAAAAAAAAAAAACCTTTAATAAATGATGAATCTCCCCCAAGGAAATGACAAAGCCGGCTCCCAAGACACAGTACTTTGTGACTTTCAAATGAATGCAAAGCTGACAGACGCTTCTGAATGCAGTCTCATCGGCTAAGGCACCTGGCAGTCCATCAGACACCTACAATCTTAACGGCTTTAGCCGAAATAGAATTATATATGTTTATATTAAGTGAGTTTCATATTGTGAAACCTGGGGTGTGACTCGCCTTTGTAGGTTGGACTCCCCACTTTATAGGTTATATCGAAAAATATAAGTGACATAGTGTTCCCATACCAGCTATTATTTCCAGGACTCATACATTTAAGATGCTGCTGTTCCGCACGTATACAGTGCTGCCCTCTACAGTACGAAGGATGTATAACACCCCTGCGGGGCAGCACTAACTGGTCATCAACATAGGACAAGGCAAGGTTCCCAGAGACTACCTGGAGCTCTCCCTCTTCTAGGAAAGTTGCTTCTTGAAGGGGTGGGGCTAGTTATGCATAGGGGTGGGGCTAGCAATCTGTAGGGGTTGGAAGTAAGTGGTGACTGGGCGTAGCCAAATGCCACTCCCCTACCCAGCGAAAGACAAAAATGACCTGGAGACCTAGGGAGGCAAGGCTTTACCCTGAGACTGCGGATTAAACCGAGAAAATCCCCAGGTATGAAACATGTGAAATATATGGGTGTCCCTCACGAAAAGGGGCAACATTGAAACCCTAATGAGCACCAACGCCCCATTAAGTAAAGTGAGCATGACCAAGCTGAATATCATCAGGGAAGGAACTATTAAGTGCTAGTGTCCTGGTACATCTGGAACATTAATAAAACATGTAAAAGACGCAATATGAATTTAGATCTTAATTGTAATATATTTAAAAAGGACGCTACAAAGAAATGCTGGACTAACTCTAAGCAAATTACAACATGTGACCGCACTGTTCAGCAGATCATTCAATAGAAAATAGAATTCTACTTTTGTTACGAATAAACATAATTGGTGTTAAAGGACATTAGAACTATGTTTCTATTTTTTGTATCAGGTCAAACATGACATATTTTAAGTATTGTTAAAATGCGCATTACACAGAGAAAGCAAAGTTTAGAGAGAATCAACGACTGTATTCTACAAATGGCTACTGATTATATTTAAGAATGAAAATGTATAATGTATATTGTAAATATCTTTGTTTACCATGAAATGAACCAAATCAATCCAAATTACAGCGGTATTATCAATTTATTTTTATTGGTCAAATGCATAACCTCAAATTTATCAATGTCAAACATCAGCAGTTTATTTCAATAATTCCCTCAACTCTCGTAAATCCTTATTTTTAAACAGAATATAAAAATTCTCGTCCTGGATATCCTTTGTTATTTATCTATCTAAATCTCTAGCAGTAGTGTGATCAGGGCAGACCAACAAATTACCCGTTGTGTCAGCCACCGCGCAGGTTGAAGTGGGATGGCATCCTGAAGATCATTCATCGTGACTCCTGATGTGTATAATGAATGGCCTGGGCATTGACTTTAGACCATTTTTCTCTGGATTTATTGATATTTGACCTTTGGCAAGTTTCCCCAATTTGTCCCAACTTTGGATTCTCACTCGGATTCTTCCTTTTGGATGTGGCTTGAGCTGGAATTCACTGTCTTGGTATTATTTTGGGTCTTCTCAGATCGGACTCTTTCCCACGAAACTCAAGAGTCTGACACACGGAGGATATTATGGAACAAAAGTAGTATCAGATGGTTCTGCTTTTACTACCTAAAATCTATCGAATTGCTTTTTTTGTATCAGCAAAACAAATTGTTTGTAAAAGCTTCATATTATCTGTTTCCAAGCTTTCTCATCTTATATAAAATGTCTGTTGTTTCCACAACCAGATAGCCAAATAAATACAGTTTTCGGTACCTTAATGGTATCCTTAATCTTTTAATGTTTCGGGTTTTTTTTCCAGTTGAGTGCTAAAGTCAGTGTCTAAATGAGATCGCTTACCCTTCTATCACAAGTTAAATATACTTTATTATTCTATTTCAGCTGTAAAATGTTTCAATTACATGTAAGAAAGAGGTTTCATGATTTTTTAACAAAAATATTGTGATCTTCCGGTTGAATTGGGCAAATTTAAGACATGAGGTCACCCACAAAAGCTATTTTGCCCGAAATTGTCCACCTGCAATTTTCAGACTTTGCCCGCTATATTTCTCTTGGTTCCAGAATGCTTTCCTGTTCCCAAACATTAACATCTTGTATCACTTGGCAATAAGCAAGTAGAGAGATACCATCCAATGGATTCCATATGAAGTGTGAATTTGACATCATGGAACCCAAGCTGATGAGTCATAAACCCAATATAAAACTAGACCTTACACCGGAGAGAGTCTTAAACATTTATGTATAGAACACCAGCGGATCCTTATTGTACAAATAATAAAAAAATAAACAATTTGACCGTAAGATCAACACCTGTTTAGACGTACTGGTGCGGTATAAAAATCTATGACATATTTGTAGGTTTTTCCCTTTCAGGTTACTGGATTTGTTGGCTATCCAGATACAAGCGGTATAAGAGTATCACAGAAATCACTGCGTTAGTAATTTAAATGATGGAACAGAAACTGGTAACGCAAATTAATCTGGCAGAAGGCAGGAAGGCAGACTTTAGGGAAACATCTGCTTCGGAGAATCGTTTCCCTTTCATTAGGGGAAATAGCGAAAAAATGAGAACATGTCGCTAATAACTGTATAAACAGGGACGTGCGATAAGCAACTAGCGCAGATTGGGCAAAAACAAACAAAAACAGAGTTCCCTGTTATCCATCGTTTCTGAATGTGAAATATACGATTTAACAGCAAAAAAATATATTTTGCTGTCTGACCCTATTCTAGACAATTTAATTGGGACAAAAGGGGCATCAGCCTGGGTAGTGTGCTAGTTGGAAAAGCGTAGACGGGGTGCATCAAGCGGTAAAAGCTGCATATTGTGGTTTTTAATGTATTTAATTATATTTTGTACGTTTTGTTATGTTTTTGTTCTGGTTAGATGTGTGGCTACACAATGAACTTATGACGATTTCTGTTTGACAATGTTAACCAAAGCTGTTCTGGATGCTTTATGACGGGGCCTTCCAACCTGCGGGCCTCCAGCTGCTGCAGGACTACATCTCCCATAATGCCCTTTCAGCTAAAGGGCTGGCGGAGGAGTATGGGATATGTAGTCCTGCAGCAGCTGCAGGTTAACTTGGCAAATTTCAACTATTCGCTTAAAAGCATCACTTTGTGGAGTATACCATTACATGTTATCTTCAAGGTCCAAATTATTGTCAACTGAAAATATACATTTAAATGAATACATTGTAATCTAAGCCTGTGACAATGAGAATATATCCTATGCATGTTCATGCTATCGGCAATTTTGTATATGGTCAGTTTTAACATTATTGTTAATTTCCACTCTCCCGGATTGTAACAGCAATATGGAATTTTGGTTAAATTCGGCGATTCAAACAAAGCTCCGAAAACGAGGCAAGACCACTATGATTAGGATGAAAAAGAAGCAAAAAGCTCTGAATTTTCAAACGAAATTTGTGGGTCCATATTCACTCCCTTGTTCACTCTCTCTCCCACGCTCTCTAAATGTTTCTCAACCTTCTCTGCTGACCATTACCCCTTCTGCCAACCACTTCCGCTTCTTCTTCTAACTTCTTCCTTCTCTCCAGTCTTAAATTTGCTATGTTCTATATTCGTCTTCATCTCCGTGGACACAGCGTCACCAAAAGCACCAACCAAGGGCAATATGGCAGCGCTTGTGGTGACATCCTCTCCCCGATCCTCCGAAATCGGTGGTAAAACGAGGTATTACAAGTAAAACACACAAAGAGTCTCCAGAAGTGGCCCCAATTCTCCAAATCAAAAGAAGCCTGGGGATAATTGCCCCCCATGCCCACTTAACAGATCTCCCTGGCTTCTTATTGAGTTTTCAATTGAAGTGGACGTTTTCCTATAACTGTCCATTACTGGAGTTTCTGTGCATATACTCAATCCCTGGCCAAGCAACTGCTAATGTCATCTTGTCATGGCTATCCCCCCATGTGGTGGGGGCCACATATGCTATCATGTGGTCTGGGGCCATATTTGCTAACATGTGGTGGAAAACCTCATAAAAACCATATACATAAAACAGGTGAATTTATGCTTTTCAGCACCGCGAGTACGTTAACCGGCAGTGAAATCATTTTCCGTGCCTGAGATAATCTCCTGGTATGTTTCTGCATCCATGCTTTTTGTTACGCGTTCGGTACAGGAGAATTCATGCACCAACAGGCTACATCTGCTTTTAAATAAAAGCATGGACAAAATACAAACCCTCTTACTAAACATCTGCTGCTTGGGGGTATTAAAGCAGCACAAAATTAGAATTTTATATTAAATGAGAGATTGTTAGTTTAGTTTCGGGTGATAAACTCGGTGAAACCCAGTGCATTGATTTTTTTTTCATCATATTGTTTACAATGCACTCAGACGGAATAAGATTTATAAATAGATCCTCTTTATTCCTGATATTGCAAAGAAATGATCCGAAAATCTGGAAAACATTTTAAATCATAGTCTTCGTTGCCTTTAATGTACCCCATCATGCCACGTTCTCTATAATTGCTGCATTTAATGGACTCTATGCACACACCTACATATACGGTGTACGATACCTCCATGGATATCCTTACATACGGTTACTCAACATATAGACTGAATGTTTTCATCTAATTACTGATGAAGAGCTTTGTCATTTGTTATAGCACAGCAATTTCAGTTATATTTGCTGCTAAAGTGGTATTATCCAACCCAGTGGCGAAATAAGTTGCCATGATACATCTTTGGAGAGGAAGTCCTGTCGTAGTAGGAGATGTACCCAGAGTTTAACTCCTGACATCTAGGGTAGGATAAGAAGTGGCTGCATGGGCTTTGACCCAGCGCTCAACAGCATGGAACCCACTATGATCTATGTTCAGAGCTAAAAAACTTCATAAGTATATTCAGAGAAGAACGGTGGTGTTGGCTCATCCCAAGGAGACTTCCTTGGGCATATAATACCCCGCAACATTTCAGCTATCCAAATCTGGACACCTGTGTTGGGGGTGGCCTGAAAAAAGAGATGATGGGACTAAAGGTGGGAGGGTTGGAGGTGAGAGGGGCAGGTCCAGAGGCCACCCACCTCATGTAAAGAGCCACCTCATGGTGCTCAGCTAAAGAGTCATGAGATGCCATGTAGGAGCTATAGCAAAGGTCCGTGCCGGCGACAGCACAGACCCTATTAATTGTATAGCTCTGTGCTCTGGCCATCGAAGGTCAAAGGATGTCCCCGACTGGCCAGTGATCCCAACCACCTGCAAAACTAGTTGACAGTTCGCCAGCTACCTGGAAAATGTGGACAGTGCCCCCCAAAAAAATCTGTGCGCTGGAAAATGGGACACTTGAGAGGTGTGCTATTTGTCATTGGTGGTTATTAAAATATATTTTCCTTCAGGATACATGAATGTAATGATTATATGCTGGGTCTAAGCAGAACGTGTGATCAATTTGTGATCCAAAACTCTATTTCCTATTCATTTCCCTTGGAAACATTGTGCCATTCCATGTTAGACTTGACCCATAGCAGCCAGGCACACAAAAATCCACAGCACAAAAGGAGAAGTAGATCAGACTAAAACAAGAAATGACAGTGCCGTGAATAATTGATGCGTTATACAGTGATAAAACAGTCTGTATGATGAATATCCTTTTATGCAGGTATCTGAAACATAAAAGTGATTTCAATTCCTCCGAGTACTGTTTGTGGCTGGCTGGAGCCATTGTAATTGGACTGTCTGCACCAGTGGTAAAAGAAAGAAAGATGGAAGTAAAAATAAAGAGAAATAGAAATAGTAATAGCACGAAATATGCTAAAAAGGAGCGACCCCTATTTTCTCAAATAGAATGCATGTGCCCGCATTGGCACATCCAAGGACCAGGAAACATTGACTATACGTTGTAATGGCATAATGAATGTATGAAAAAAGGATTTTTTTGAGAATGTTTGAGCTTTATGCTGTATGAAGAACCAAGAGTGGAAGACTAGTGCAAGTTAAAACACATTATATCACATTACATCCTGTAAACAGGGCGCTAGCTGATTCCGTAGTAGACATGTGCAAATGGGTGCAAATGGGCCAAAAACAGATCCAGACAGATTTTTCTGTTCAATTATGGCCCGAATTTTGTTCCCTTCCCATTCGGGTCGGCCAAAAATTCTGGGGAATTCGGGGGAGAGGACATGACCTCGAGTGCCCTCATTTTGCCTGAGGCTGGATAGTGACGACTGGGCGTATTGTCTTGTAGTCGTTGGCTGCTTTATTATGGGGCTGCTCAGCTGGAGTTGCCTCCCCCCGGGTAAACATGGCCAGGCCATGCAAAATATCTGCCGCGACCACGAAGCTGAACCTGCTTCTTGTGCCTGGGATGAAGATATTATTTATTACTGTCAAATAACCATAAACCTCAGCCTCTGTTGAGCTGCCACTCTCCCACTGGCAGCCTCAGTCGTTCTATAGGCTACTTTGCAGGCCACATAAATTACCTACTATTCCATTTACCCACCCAAAACCAGTGTCTGTGATTCCCCCAAAATTTTAATTTTGAGTAGAGATAGCACTCTCGGAAAAACGGTGGACACATTTTTTAAGCTCAATTTCTTAAAAGGAGGAGAGGACGGAAGATGAGAAAAGAAGCTTGAGAGGTCCACTGGCTGCTGGCCAGGCCTCACAGACTGTTAGCTACTTGGCCATTATCATGAAAATATTTACATTTGCATTGTTATGAGTTAGAAAAAAATATAACATGAGCACAGAGGAACTCTCAGACTGAAAAATGATTAAAGGAGGAGAAAAATATTTAAGACACTTGGTTGACGCCAAGAAGGTGGCCAACCTGGTTGTCTTTTCAACATGCATTATGTTGTTTGTGGCTTCCTGATTCCCCCTGTCCCGTGCTCTCAGGTGCCCTGTTTAATTTTGTTTTAGGAACCCTGCACCAAACACTAGAGCCCAACACCCTTGATTACAGTAGAACCGCACATTCACCAACCAATGCTGTACGCTTTATAGTTATTTTAGCAACTGTGTTTTTTTAAATCAGTAGAACATCTTACATAGGCACCTTACCGCTCCACGATGGGTAGTTTGACTGTATTCTATTTTTTTTTAACCCAAATCATTGTCCTGTAACAAATGCTCGATTTAACAAGACTATGGGAAATTCATGTAATCAAGAGGGGGAAAAAAAATAAATAATAAAAAAAAATAAAATAATAATAAAAAAATAAAAAATCAGACAGCATTAAATCCCCAGCATTAACAATTAAACCTTTCAGACACAGACAACCCTGTTGTATGTGAGCAAGATCTGGCGCAGATAAGAAAGAGAAACAAATGACTAACTGTGATTGGAAAAGCGGGTGAAATGCTCTGTCGCTCTTAAACGCCTTGGCTTTATTCCTCGAAGACAGTGGCCTGGAAATCCCATTTGCTGTTATAATTTTCTATCCGTGACAGATTATTGGTGAAACGCGCCGTTAGTTCTCTGCAAACATTGCTCTGGTGCCAATAACAGCTGATCTCGTCTGTCCGGCATGCATCGTGCCGAGCATGCCAGGTGTTCACAATTTAATTAACTCCGTCCCTAACATAATCCCCTAAGTAAGAGTGATCTTGCAAAGCCAATCATGCTAATTACACTTGACTAATGCTGGAGGAACACAATTTGTCTTTTTCTAATAGTTTTCAAAAAAAAAATGCCATCTTGTAGTTTTAAGTATATTTTACTGAAATAAAGTGTGATGTTTTCAAAATACTTGAAAGATACATTTTTAACCCTTCTGCTTCCTGAAGGTACCACAGCAAAACGCGTTGCCGTGTGATAGGCCATGGTCTATAAAATCATGTTAATTCTGAAAAACAAAAGGATAGAATAAAACTTTCTAAATACTAATTTATTGTTACTGAATTCTTAATGTTACAAAGTCAATTTAAATTAAAGCTGCAGATCAGATATTCAGCATTGCGGGGCCATGACCAATATTAATTAAAAATTGATTATATCAAGAAATCTTTACTCTTCAGCTCTCAAGGATTGGCCGATACATTTTGAAATGTACAATTTAATTGAGAAATCTATGAATCAGAAACCCACCTTATATACCCATTAAATTCTCACTTCTTATCATGTAGATACAGATCGCAGCTAAACGAAACATCTCAGAAGTTATTGCTTTTATTAAAAAAACACAAGCTTTATGAAGTTTTAATAAATTATACTGAACATATTTAAAAAAAAAAAAAAAAATGTTTGTAATTAAGTATTTTAACATTTACCACTTTGTAAGATAGATAGTATACATAAAAAAAAAATAACCTAAACGATTTAGGCTATTCTTTAATGTATGATAAGTTGCAAAAAATATTTCACATGTAAACAAATTAAAGATCTGGAAAGATTTTTAATGGGATAGAATAGGGAGATGTTTTGGGGACTCTCAGAATTCTCAGCCAACCAGGTATTTTGCTGAATGCCTTCATCAAGACGAGCATCCCAAATATGTGGGAAGAATTTAGATCAATAGTTCAAGAAAAAAAAAAAAAAAAAAAAATTTGACTAAGATGTCTCGTTTCCATAAATTAGACATCAGATTTGATTAATTCACATAAAATCAGTAGAAAGATGCACATCCACGTTTTAAATTATTGAGGCAGAAGAATCCGGTCTCATTGAGGGGGTCAAAAAACGTCACCATTACTGCGGAAAAAACTCCCACCCCATTACAGTAACAATAAACAGGAGGATGGCGTCCCCTCCTCCATTGTCATCTAAATCTGTGCAGTAAAAGCCTTTCCTTTGTCTGGCATGTATTTTTTATAGGATCGAAGGTTGACAGGAGAAAGAGTTTATTAGATTAGACAAGGAGGCTTTGCTTAATGTATCTGTACAGATTAGAATTTTGCAGTAGTTTGTATCACGTACACTAGGAATCCGAGTCGTATACGACAGTGTGGGGCACATTCTGGGAGCTTTATGTTTTTAGGTTATTTTAAAAAGAAATTCTGAAAATCCTTGTAAAGGTTGAGGAATAGTGCTGGGTGAAATGTTTAAAGACGCTTCTGTGGGCATTACCGCCAAAGGATAACTTTTAACACTTTGTTCTATGCTAAGTCCAGTGATTGCAATGACATGATTCAAAGTGGATGAAATGATTGAAGCTACAGAAGATGAAGGGGGATCTGGTGCCAATGAACAGGTGCTAAGGTGTCTTAAGTGGCACAATTGGCACCAGATCCCCCTTCATCTTCTGTGGTTGCCCTCCCAGAACACATATGTGATCCCTTCCTTCTCTCCTCGTCCCGAAGGCCTCCAAGAAGGTAGGATGTTTCTGGTCCTTCAATACAGAGGAGGACTACTAAAGTCATCTGAGCGATGGGATCAGCCACAAGGGCTACCACACCTCACCAAAAAGAACTAGAATCTTCAACTTTTGGGGTTTCAGCAATCCGTATTAAAACACAAAATAAAATGTAATCAGACGTGCGTGAAACTTTACTTGTGCCGAGATGAAAGGAGCAGTCGTATGAGGCATTCGTTGACTGAAACCTCTTTTGATTGGGAAGGTGGCAAATTACATGGCAAAGCAGCCACATTCTAGATTCACATCAGTTGGTTCCACATTCATTGTCAGGTTTTAAATCTTGTTAAATGAATAGTTAAGGGGAGATGGACTATAAGCATCAATCCATCTATCAATTAACAGATCTTTCTTCGTGACTCTGTTTCTAACCTGTGGATATTGAGCATATTAGTTTGTTGGGTCAAAAAATACTTTATTTACAGCCAAACCTAAAACAATAAATGAACACCACATGGATGTCTCCAATGTATTTTTTCAACAGTTTTAAAATTTGGTGTTAGAAATCATAAAAACAACACTTCACATTTTTTCGCACTTTATTTGCAGAGTTTGAATTTGGTTTTATGAAAAAAATAAATATATTTGTTATCTGGGTGGAGCTGGAATTTCAAGAAATTAATGAGTGATTTCAGAGAATTGTAGAATAAACCGGGAAGTAGATTTATAAATAAAAGGGGATTTATGCACTGATAAAAGCCAAGACAGAAGTCATGCCTTCCAGACTGAGCTCAACTATGAGAAAAGTAATCAATCATTAATAATAAGGTAGGGAGGAAAGCGGTGTCTTAGCTCATGGAATGTAAATGGTGATGTAGAATGTAAAGAGGTTACCAAGAGGCAAAGTCATTTAATAACGAGGGAGCATATGGTCTCACCTAACAAAATTAAGATGTTTGTGAATAAAGAATTGATCATATGGCTTAATCTATTTACTTGGTAAGTAAAGTAATTTATGGGTCCTCTCTGTTCACAAAATGACAACATCTATTCACAACATCTAATTTTATAGAAGAATATCTGGAATGATCTGTCACAGATTCACTCAGTTCTAGGTCGCCTAGGCCTTAGCAAAATGCATGCAGTAAAGATGCACAGTGCCTTCTAATAGGGTCTATGGCGGCTGGGACTTTATAGTGTAAATGGGCCGGATGGGGTGATTAAAGATACCCCCCCTGTAAGCAGCCCAAAGCCCCTGGGGGATCTGATCCGCCCCCCCCCGGGCCTGCTGCCCTAGGCGAGGATACGTTACTGAGCCTACCCTAGGAAGTTCCCAAGCATGCCAATGCCCTTTTGGAAGTGCAAGATACTACAATTTTTTCTACCCCATAAAACACCCTCTTAAATTCCTTTTGAATTCCCTCTCCTTCTGCTGAAAGTTCCACAGCAATCACAGGGCATGGAAACCCGATAAATGCACAGTCTAACAATCTGAAATGTGTAACAATAAACCAAAGGTCATCCAAGTTCACTGCACCACTAAAAGGCCTGGAGCCAAGGGCAGACACACGCGCACGCACACACACACGCTGCTGGCACACACGCTGCTGGCTTAAATGATGGTCACATGCACAAAAGCACCAAAGGACTCTCGTAATTCACTTACCAGCTGCTCCATATCCCTACAAGTCATGGCTTTTTTTAGTAGAATGCACAATATTACAGCCCGCGCGGACTTGCAGACATAAATTCCTGCATTAAATGCATAGAAAGAACAATTGTGACAGGGTCTCCCAGCAGGGATTATTGGAGTGCAGGATATATGCCTCCTTGATGTTCATGTATCATGTTAACGAGGGACTCTCACAATTATAAAAAATCATATGCGTTTATGTCACATTTTTACATAGATCCATAATTACTCACTCTTACATAATTAATCGCTCTTGAAAACATAACATGTTTTTTTTCTTTCTACGTGTATTCTATGCTTCTATAAATAAATCCTATACACGCTTTTACAGAAACACTCCAGCTATCGTATGCACTTTAATGCACATGAAAGCTATATACATGCAGGTTAAGGGGTCCCCAAGATCCTTGGCTTACGGGTAGGGTTGCCACTCTTTCCCCAAGCTGTTTCCTGGACACTCTTTTAGAGCCTTATTGTTAAGGGTATACCCATTGACATGGATTTTCTGGTGATATATACATTGTTTGGTTTAGTAAAATGAAAGAAGAGAGATGAGAGACAAAAAAGAAAAAGAGGTAAAAGAAGAAACAAAGGGAGACATTTTAGAGAAGAGATTAAATAAAAATGAAAACAGATAAAGAAGAGAAACATAGGGAGAATAGAAAAAGGAGAAAAAGAGAAAGGTAGAGAAAGAAGTTAGAAGGAGAGAAAAGAAAGAAAGGAGCTGAGAGAGGGTCATATCAGTAAGTGATAACATTTAGAGCCCCCAGCATTAGCATCAGTAAAATGGAAAATAGTTAAACAACAATTATGAGAAATAGGTATTTGACATTAGGGTCTCTTCCATCTTCCCTCCCAGTGCTCTGGTAAGCTAAAACCAGACAGAAACTGGTATATATATAAGACAATACTACTTGAAACATTTTATTGATATTTAGTTTTTTTCTACCAGAATAGACTAAAGGGTAAAATCTTCCACATATATCCGAGCAGCTTCACCGCCAATAGTAAAACTATTTGTTGGCTACGTTTGCTAGAGAAGCATATCTTCCAGGTTGCATGAGATAGCATTTCTCTCTCCTACACGGTATAATCCATCCTTTATATGTCAAGAAACGGTTCCTGATATATCGGCCGGAGCATGGCCTTTTCTTTAACAAAAAAATATTAACCATAAACAACTTAGAGATCATAAGGAACGGAATATAAAAGATACAAACTATATTTAATCCGCAAGATAAAAAATTCCCTGCAGTCATTTATTTGCACTCCATTCAAACGATTCAAATCCGTGTGTTGCTCACTTGATATATAAATTGACAACAGAAAAAGAAAATTAAAGTCCAACAAGTTGTTTCTTTAGTTTTTCAGGACGATGAAGGCAGCTCGGTGGGGTGCTGGTAGTCAGCAGAAGCTAAATTCTGGAGATGACCGAATCCAACATCTGATGCACGATCAGCCTCTACTGCTCATCTTGGTCTAATTCAAGTTGAGTTCATCAGTAGTTATTGACAGAACCCGCATCATTTATTAAACTTTATCCACCTCATTATCTGTGGTTTATAATAAAAAAAGCAATGTGAGCTTTGGGTTTCATCTTTCCTAAAATGAGCGGAATATATTTAGAAATAAGCATTAGATATGCGCGAATGAGCAGAGAAACTGAGAAGCCTTTTCCACAAAATCCCATAAACGCGTCTCTTTAGGCTGTCTCAGTCGCGTCTTATTAACACTACTTTCCCTGAACGTGTCACAAGAACCATTTGGTTTAAAAACTATTAAACTTTCAATTTTGTTTTATTACTATTATCAACTTAAAAGAAGATTTTTTTACATTCTGACTGGACATTCTGACTATGGAAAGTCTATGGAGGAACGGACTTCATTAGCATTGCCATAAAGCATCAGCTCAGTGTGGTGTTTGAGCCAGGAAAGTCACCCAAAATATCACATGACTGACAACAATGGCGTCCTCCGGGTCTGCAGGTGTAGACGGTTTAATATGGGGTCTATTTACTAAAGAGAGATTTGCGGAAGAGCCGTTATTCCATATCGGAAAAATGTATCATAAACAGAACTGGGAACCATATTCAAAATCACATCCCAGAAGTTACCACAAAAAGATGTGTTTGTACTCCTGAAACGCAGAGACAGGAAGAAGATATTTCCCGAGGCAGGAAGTAGAGCCCTTTCTTAAGAAGGATGATTAATTTTTTTCTTTTGCTCGACTCTAATTACGAAGAGCACCCCAGACATGTTTCCCCTAGGGGAATTGCCGACTTGGCCCTCAGTCAGTGAGGGTATATCCAAGAAATCTCAACGAGTTTTCCATGCATTATTCAGGTAGCCCGATCCCTTCACACAGGGTAGCCATCAAAGCAAGTATTCTTTCCAATGCAAAGTTTGGTAAAATAGAAAGAAAAAAGATTTTAAAAAATGTAATACGCAGATAAAGGACATGCTGCTGAGCGTTAAAAACTGTGCAAAAAAAAGGTAACCATGGAAATTCTGAAAATAGCTACACGACAAAAACAATATGTTATGAAATTGTCTCCATAGCATTTAGTACTTTATACATACACCTCAATGGCTCCTCTATGGGATTATTAAGTTCAAATAATCAAAGTATTTGTTTATTTATTTTTCTTTGTTTTTAGTGTCTTGTATAAAAACTGAGGCTGTTTTGTCCTCGATGCCTCTTTGCTACCCATTGCTATTTTTTGTGATGGGCTCCATACCTAGAGCTAGGGTTACGTAGATAACGTGTGTCCAAATAACAAACGTTTTGATAGAGTTTGGCTTTCACTACAATGTTACCCGACTCTGATTATAAGAAGCTTTCTGATTGGCTCAGATGCTTGTTGCTTATTGGATAGAATTCCCTGGGGGACACATCACATTCATCCATTAATAGAATGTCCGCCATTAAAAATAACACCACTTACACAATGGACAACAAACTAACTAAAGAAACACACTTTGCTGACAGGTCCACTTTAAAACTGTTTGTTTGTCAGAGGGTTTTGATTAATTGGCCTTTGATGTCTAATTACTGTACATTGCTAATCGGTATAAATTAGACCTATTTAATACATTCCCATTTATGCTGATAGTTTGATGCATAAAGCAAGAGAACTGTGGGCGCCAGAGCCAAACCACAATAGTATGTTTAGTCTGAATATAAAGCAAAAGGTCAAGGATGACTGAAAATATCAGACAAGTTATAAACAAGTGTTTACAGCAAGGGAAGTGGAGTCCGAGCAGCGGGATAATAATAATAATAACACCAACAGGCAAGACAGTTGGGGTGTTTCCTGATCAAAAATATCTATTTTTGTTTATTTTACAAAAACAGTGAAATGTACAACTTCAAATAAGACAGAATTTTATTTCATGTTTTATTTTCTTGGATAAAAGACTTATTGTGTTAAATCTGTAAAGTATGAGGTCCACAGGGAGTACCCCGGCTGCTCCATTTGCCGACATTCAATCTAACCCTCGTGGACCTTTTAATATTTTCTTCATGCATCTGAGAAGATCCATTTACAAGAATGTAACTTTTATACTTAAGATACATTTTTCCATAAGGCATGGTTTAAAAAAAAAAAAAAAAAAATTGGGATAATATATTTAATTTCACCGGTGACTTCGTGTACACTGAATTTCTAGTCATTTTTTTATAAAATATTATTTCATAATTCACTGTTTGTAACAATGCTTCTAAAAAGACTTGTCTGTGTAGGAAGATTGTCAACATCTTTGTTCCAAAACGCCATTGACAATATTTATGGGAACCACAAGGTATTCGTTTCATTCCATTTCTTAACCACAAAATACCTATTTGTGCTTTCAGGACAACAATACAAATAAACTATTCAGATACTGGTCTCAAAGATGTTTTTGTCTACAAAACGAGATTTTTCTACTCATCAAGGTGCATCCTTGAATCATCTGTAGAACACTAGGTGATCTGAAGTTGGGTTATCCAATTGTTGACCTTGTTTTGACCTTGAGCTAGTCAATAATGGGATTGAAGAGCCAGTTTGACCCTTCTCTCAGTGGAAAGACCACCTGGCAAAACATGTCCTCAACCCCCTGTGAAAAAAACAAATGTTTCATGGCTGACCTTACTATTATGGAAGACTGTGGATTTAAGATGATAAAGAACTCATTTTTTTTCTCTGTTATTAAGTAAATGTATCCTGGAGGATCTTAACATGACTATAGTGAGCATTTAGAACCCCTCGGGTGGCCATTGTGTATCTGAGTTTAGTCCCTGTTAAAATAATCAAGCTTCATGCCAGCCTAGCGTTACTTGGAAAGTGAGCACCATACCTGTTGAGCTTACCCAAAGACTTACGTATTAACCCTTTAATAGTTCATCACAAATATTCTATTGCAGTGACCGACTAAAAGACCAAACAGTCTTTATGAGAGCCCTGGATTTTCAGGAGGTGACGGTATATTGAGTTTCAAGAAGATATGTCCACTGTGACAACCAGAAAGCAAGAGGAGTAGTGGACAGGGATCGGACGTGGCCAAATACCGCTCTACTTCCTGGAGAAAGAGGAAGCTGAAGACCAGGGGACGCCGAGCTTCACCTGTAGAGTTCCCAAGTATGGGATTTATTTATCCCACTGACTGTTTCTGGATCGTCGTCCCACCTAGAAATCCTACATAGAAGGCCAGTTTTCAGAGCTGCTGCCCATCAACAGCAGCTTCTATGGCTATTGTCCAAAGCAGCTAAAGTCCTAGATGCGGCATTTCTTTCCCTTACAATATTTGAGCATTAAAGTTGCAGAACCCATTTATTTTTGTCTTTTTTCCTTTCCTTTTTTCCCATAAAAGGCTTTTAAGCATTAAGAAAGTTGTACTAGTTAATGGAAATTGTTTTAATTCTTCAAATGATTCGTCAAGCTTAAGTAATCCGGAAACCATTATGGTATCAGAAGCCTTTATGGAGGGGAACTGATTAAAATAAACAAAGGGGACATTGAACTCTTTATAGGGGTATTCATAACAGTTCGGTCCAATAACATAAAATACATCATTTTTCTGAGATTAGAGAACACTAATTTCCACGTAGAGATTAAGGAATCTGAGCATCACATACAAGTGGCAGACTCACATTAGCAGTCAGGTTGTGAAAGGGAGTGTGGGTGAATGAATGAGATAGGGAGGAAAAATGTAATTTTGTTTAGTTAAGAAGTTCACAGAAATTCAGGTTCAGCAAATCCTTAACCCATTTCAATGAAGATATAGACCAGATACACATATATTAATACACTTATGGCAAAGTGCAAAATCACCCTCTGAATCCAAAATTTGAGGCTCGGTTAGTGGATTACTTGATGATTTGTAAGCTTGCGAGCAGGGCTCTCTCCGCCTAATGTATCAGTCTGTCTTAGTCTGTCTATTCTCTTCTTGTCATCCCCCTTGAATATATGTATTGTATTAAGCGCTGCGTAAATAGTTGGCGCTACATAGATGGGTGCGAGAGGTACAGAGATCTAAATACCCGGACATGTCTGTAGCCAATGGGATTTGGAGACTCTTCACTGCTTATATATTTCATTGGGTACACAGTGTTCCATTTTAGAACACTGATAAGATAATGATTTATGTAATATATATGTAAATCTTTTTTAGTAGATGCCAACAAGGAAATGGCAGCATTAGGCGGTATTAGATTAAGTAATGTACCCTAGGTTTAAATTCAGGTAGGAGTCAGAAGTAAACTTGAGGAGCCATGGCTTTCTTGTTCTCTGACTATTGAGATTCTGTCCCCAGGGTGGTTAGGAGGTGATGTTTTAGGTGACATATTTTAGACTAAAGCATTCTTTAAAAAGGGACACTCCTGCCATCATATGAATTGTATTGCATTTGATAGTATATACAAAATATATATATATATATATATATATATATATATATATATATATATATACACACATATATACACACACTATATATATACATATATACACACACACAATATATATTATATATACAAGTATATATAAAAGTTAACTACCGTACTTTGTTTTAGTCGAGTTTAAAGAATGCATTTTACAAAGTACTTTAAATATGCATTCGGTGTTTAAAGGGCTGCCTGGGATCCTATATTGTTTGCGTGGCAAAACTCTTCAAGTCCTATAAAACATGTGGATTCTTTTTTTTTTTTTTTATCTCAGAGGACTGGAGAGAAAGAGCGGTGATGTCTGTATAAAGCCTGTGGCAGAGAAGGAAACACAAAAAAAGAAAATGCCAGGGTCTGATCACAAGGAATCTCTGAAATAACTGAAGCTCTAATAAAAAGGTGTCAACGTAGGATGAATTCAGCTCCGGTGAAATGAAGCGCTTAAAGCCGCTCTACTGAGAACAGTGGGGCGAAAACGTTATGCGGAATCTCGACCCTCTTTTGGGCAATGTCTTCTTTTGTGCTTTATGATGTGGCAAGTGATACTTTTGAAAGGAGTGAGGGTGGTTTGAGGGGATATTGGCATTTCTAATTACCATACATCAGCATCAGTGTCTTACCCCAGTCTGTCTTAATTCACAATATCTTTGCCACCTGTGGTCACCAAGAACCATTATTAGAACCATTTGGTTGCCACCACTAGAAAGTCATATAGAATATAGCATTGCGATGGACTATTAAAGAGTTAATATTTTAAAATCCTTATTGCCAGCTCATTATGAATGCTCATAGATAGAACAGTTATATTAAACGGGCATGTTACATGCATGATTCATGTATGCAGTTCACAAAACCATAGAGAAACATAATGTGGATTGTCGTCTTGGCATATATATGTATTTCAAAGGAAACTCACGAGTGGGTGTAAAACTCCCTATTGCCCTCAGTATGTAACATCCACAAGCTTAAAGACAAGAAACAATGGATTAATCACAATGGTTCCTTTGAGATTCCGGCTGTTATTAGTGAATTGATCACCTTCCATAAACCTGGGCATTCTACAGACTGCAAAGCATGACCTGTGCGTCTTAGTAAATTTATATCTATCCTAAAAATGTAAGATTTGGGAAAAGAGATATATATATCGTCTTTAAGGGTCAAATATTTACAAAGCATTCTCTACCATAATATTGCACTCATCTTTCCAGGAACTCCAGCTTTTCGTTAGGGTAACTTGTACCCTAACCTGTTTTATTAAGGACACTTTGTGGTTTGTGATGCACCACCTGATCATGACTAAGGTTGAGGTCACTGTCCGATACTGTTGTAGGCAGATCCTGATTTTGATCACAGACTATTCCATCATTGGCATTGAGGAGGAGGATGAATCCCCAGTCCTCACTCTCCTGGTCTCCAGCCCCTGAACTTTTGGCATACCCTTTGGCGCAGACTGGCTCGGACTGGCTATCTGGCCATAAAGTGTCAGGGCATCATCTCCAGTCCAGCTCTCCACCCTTCCCACATCCTTGGGAGTCATTCCAGGCACAGCACCACTTGGTAGTCATTCCATGCACCACTGGAACTGTTTGAACATGATTGCCCACAGTTCATTGTGCTATGTTTCATGTCATTGCACGATTGTCTCTGTTCAGTTATTGACTCCACACACATGCTATGACTGTAGATGCTTGGTTAGACTGTCGATGGTTGTGTTCTATGTCACGTCTCAATTTGCCTTATCCTCAAATCAAGTAATCTGTTCATTCCTATTTTATCGTAATGATCAGCTACTAATTTCTTTTGTAAATCACCATATTCCACTCATTAAATGTTGATGTTTGGAAGGTTTTTGTGTGGTCTGATGGAGAGAATAGTTTCTAGGAAGTGAAGCTTGTTTAAAAAGGATGCTAATTAAACTACTTGGGAATTAAACACTGTATTAATGTGCATATGATGGCTGGAGTGTCCCGTTAAATATTTTTTTTTGGGCAGTTTGACTTGTTTGTTAAAGCTAGAGTATGGCCACTTGATTGAGTTGATTCGAAGAGAAATATTAAACTTGGTGCAAGAAGCCACCAAAGGTCATGACGTCTCCCATGTGGTCCTCCCTTGGCCAGGTAGAGAGGAAAAGGGCCATATGTCCCTTGGGGCATTGTGGCCCCAGAAAAATGGTTGTGATTTTCCACTGTATTAACGCCAGCCTCTATATGGGAACCAAACATACATACTAAAACGGGGAAGGACATGCTAATTATTATAGGAATGCAGAACCACAAAGACCCATTCACTCCAACTACAAATAATGATTTTGTAAAGCCAACACCAAGTTCATGCTGAAAATGTTGACTATAAAATAAGTTGTTACTTTTTATGGTTTGCAGCTTCCGTATAGCGAACTCATCTATAGAATAGCGTTGTTTCTTTCCCTATAGGAAAGCATTCCTTCTATCACCGAACCGTTTCAAAGGGGAAACCACAGGGAAAATAAATTCATTTTATTAAAATCTGATGCAATATAACAGTTTAATTTCTTACCGGAACTTATTTATGTAATGTCACACAAATCAAGATATATTTTCATATATCACATACATACATATACACACACTATATATAGGTGTACAAGCTTTAATCTTACTTGGTCTTTACTATGTCTAATGTTCAAGGCAGCCTTATACCTAAAGTTCTCCTATGTATTAACATGTAAAGACATTTATTAATCACATCAGAGAATAACACTCTGGTATTCTATTAACAGATTTAAGATTTAAAACAAATGCAGACTGTTGGCAGAGAAAGTTTGTGTGGGTTCCCCCACTGAGCTGAATATTGCACAGATCTGAATTAAAGCAATATGTTAAGCGCTGGAAGAGAAAACAGCTCAGTCCTCTGACAGAAAGCTGTAAACCGCACGCTAACCGAAGGGAGATAAGCTTTCTGTAGGTAAATAATTGCAGACAGACGTGAACTCGGGGCTAGGTCTCAGTACTGCACTGGGCTCACCACATGGGAGCAACATGTGTATTTCATATGACAAACAGGAGCCCAGAGACAGAGAGGCACGATGCCCCTAAATATTACCCCGGATTAGATCATTAAGGGGACACTTCAGTGCCCCACGAAGCCTCATCAACTAAGAATGCATATTTTATTAAGTAATTTGATAGAAATTCTTCAGCCTGTAAAAAAGCACAAAACAAAAAAAACAAAGACAAATAAAAATTCAGACACATTTTTCGGTTGTTTTTGGCCCATTTATTTTCGGGTAACAAATTACGTTCCCTGTCTATTTGGTTCGGTCATAAATTCAGGTACATTTTTATTCGGGAACCATATTCGTTGCCTAGTGCCCATATTTACTCTCTTTCTCACACTCATTCATTCTCGTTCACTCACTCTATCACGCTTTCTAAATGTTTCCCTACCTTCTCTGTCGACCACTTTCGCTTCTGCATCTTCTTCTTTATCTTGTATCCTCTATTTTTTATCTTCTATCTTCAATCTGCTATCTTCAATCTCCGGTGCTTCTGGTGACGTCCTCTCCTCGGTTTTCCAATTGGAGAAGAGGATGTCACTGAAAACCTCTTTTTCATAGCTTCATACAAAACTCAGAATTTACCAAAATGTGGTAAATTTGCAATTCATATGAATCCAAATGCACAAGTCTACTGTGCACACACATGAGATAGGGTCTCATTAGACACCTTCCTCCAGCTCCAGGACCCTCCCTGAGACCAGCCATGGAGCTGACCAACAGTAAGGTGGTCATAGCCTATGATTAAATGCTTGGTGTTTTAATCCGACCCTTATGAAATACATTCTCAAAGAAATAATTGTCTGATGTCTGTTTTTTTAGGAGAGGAATGATCTGTCAAATCCTTCTTATTGTGGTTTGCATATTTATTGTGGTCTGGACGCCACCGGCTGACCTCGTCCCTTGACAGCCTCCATATGAATTAATTGACGTTGTGCTGCATGCCAGCTGTAGCCATATAAACTGAGAAAGCCCCTTTAAAGTATCTGTGTTGATTTATGTGAATAATACTTCAGAAGAAAAATAAATTGGCAGCTCTGCAAAGGTTAAAATAATATTTTAGAAAATCCACAATATTGTTGCTTTATATTTCTTTCAATTTTAACCAGTTCCTTACGTTACAATGAGCTGGCCCCTCGATTGTTAAAGCATCCGCAAACACATTTACCCTCTCCAAAAGTGTGAATGTGTAAAAATGTTTGCCTGTTTTTCGTTTGATTTATTCCCAGGACTGAATTTCTGAGATTTCTGCACCAAACAAGGATCTTTCACATTCCCAAATTGCAAAAGAAGAAAAGGAACAGAAACTGAGAATTTTCCATGTTAATAACATTTAGACAGACGTTGTATTTCACGGCTAGGGAAGAATGCACAATACTCCAGAATCCTGGAAACAGAACATTTTGTGTTATGTGTTAGTGTGATCTGCTATTGCTCTCTGTCAACTTTTGACACATCCTTTCTAGATCGCTTAACACTTTATAGTTGACACTTGCAAATAGATCCTAATGGATCCTGTGATTCAACCAGTAGAGATCCCTAGTCCTCTCCTTCAATGTCTCAGCCAAGGATGCCATGAATTACATTTTGTTAACCGTTGGACTCTGCAGCCTCTGGGATCTTGTAAATATTATTGTATATGGATAATTAAGCTAATTATTAACTCCTGCCCTGACATTTAGATATCACATCTATTAATGGTTGGAGATGTATTAGACACAAGGATATATAACCTTAAATACAGAAACATACTATGGCACGGACAGCCTGTGTAAATAACAGGGGAACATCATGTATCTGTATTTAAGAATAGTCTAATAGCAATCACTTGTGATAATTAACCCCTTGATGACATTTGACATGCCAGGCACGTCACGGAAATGCATGCAGTTGGATTGGCTAGCCCCACCCCTGAAGAGCTCTGCATAGCCTATCCTGGGAAGGTATGCCTATATCCACAGCATTATTGAAGCATGGCCGCTGAATCTCTGCTAAGCCATATCGCTGCCGTAGAATTACCTTGCACCGTGTATATTCTAACTTTGCTTCTTTTCTCCATCAATCCATCTAGACAGTCTCAAAGGCTTCATTTATATTTTAAATCACTGTTTCTTTTAAGTTGCCATATAATTTTAATGAATTCCCCGTGTTTTCATTAGTCATCAAAGGCAGCGTCCTTCCGAAGAGACACGAGCATTTCTCAGAGACTGCCATTTTCAATGAACAACAGCGGAAAAGCTGGTTCATATAAAGTGCTGTAGTCTGCGTACTAATATTCCGCCGGAGGAGACACGCATTCTGGCACTGGATAATAACTGATAGATGCTATCGGTCAAGCTGCATCATCTCTGTAAACTTGAAATGGGAAGTTAATTGTTTTATTTCCAATTAAGAAAACAAATTATAACATTTGTGTGTGTAAGCCATTCATTTATCACTCGGTAAATCAGCGACTGTAGCTGTTATAAATCATTCTGAGCTTGGTAACAATTTCTGGTTTTGTATTTAATGTACAGGATATTATGATTGCATTTATGATGTCATAAGGCTTTGTTACACAGGCAAATTATCCATTAGGCCATTGCCTCATCAAACAAACGTAGGTCTTAGGTTAAAGCCGACAGCTTTGTTTTCAATTAACCATTCCAACAAGAGGAAGTGCAAACTGTCAAGGTCACAATTATCTTTGCTACATTGCACTGACTCAGAAGAGGTGAAAGTATAGATAACATTTCTTGCTGCTTTATTTGAGAAGTGCTAAAAATCTAAAACAAAATCAAAAAATTTTTTTTTGCTTTAACAGGGATAAGCATTGTACAACGCTGCGAAATATGATGGTGCTATATAAATTAATAAATAATATTAATTTTCAACATATATGTTAGAGATAGACTCTGATAATGCCAGTATTTTAGTTAGTTTCGATTCTATGGACAGACAGTATGATAAACTAGGAGAAAAAATGATGTATGATACGTAACATGTAATAAATATCTAAAGACAGCTATGAAAGTATAACCTTCATTAAATACATGAAAGTGCACCGGCTAGCATACAACCTTGTTATCTCTTTAAACGGTGGCGTCTAACTGTGGCCTCCAACACCAGCTCTTTCAATCCCCACCCCGGCCGGGCACACTGTGTGTGTAAGTATGTTAGTGTGTGTGTGTGTGTGTGTGTGTGTGTGTGTGTAAGTATATTGGTATGAGCGTGTAAGTATGTTTGTGTGTGTAAGTGTGTTAGTTAGTGTGTGTAAGTATATTTGTGTGTGTGTGTGTGTGTGTGTGTAAGTATATTGGAATGAGTGTGTAAGTATGTTTGTGTGTGTATGTTAGTGTGTGTATGTATATTGGTATGAGCGTGTAAGTATATTTGCGTGTAAGTATGTTAGTGTGCGTGTAAGTATGTTAGTGTGCGTGTAAGTATGTTAGTGTGTTTCCACAAAACTGTATAAAAAGATGATTCCTTGTTGCCAAGGTATTCTGCTCCTTATCAGGAGAGTCAAACCCTGGAGCCATGTGCTACAAGCTGAACAATTTATATGACAAGGGAAAGGCTTCCTCTAATTCAACAGAAAAAATGTATTATTTTCTAAAAAAAAAAAAAAAAAAAAAACCCGTCATACTATTCTTTAATTTCTATTTTAAAAAAAAGAACATTTCTTCAGTATAAAAATAATCATTGAATGAAATAGCTTGTATCCAGTGGATAATCATCTAGTTAAGAGAAAGTTAAGAATCCGGAATATTATAATGTAAAGTAAAAAAATAAACGACTGGGCAAAAGTCAGACCTTACGAATATTGGATGGCAAATTGAAATGAAAACAGGTCTATTGGGGTAAAAAATTGGGGAAATGTTTATCTTCAGAGCATTCCTGCAACTACTTGCAGCTCGGGTCCATCACTATCTTAGATCCTACCGAGTTATAGTGACAACACATCATGAGCTTTACCCGGATTATTCTATTATCTGTGGCAAAATTCCAGATGTCGGACACTAGACCATTTTCCACAATTTAAACTCGACCTTGAACAAAATCTTATTTAGGGTGACAGATAGAAACCTAGAAAAGCTCCACAAATGGTGAAGTTAAACATGTGTGACATGCCGTAACAAAGTCTCAGACACATTTGGGCCTATAGTTAAAAAGTTATTATTTTAAAACTCATTTTATCACCATAGAAATCACTGGATTGGTCAACTCAGCAAGAATGTTCCTTCAGCCGTTGGTGATTCACTAGAATCATCTTTATACCAAATCCTAACTACTTCTTCCTATCTTTAGTCAATGAACCTATATGTTTTCCTGGAGGAGAAGGAACAATTCAGCACTTCATCTAACAGATGTTCTACGTCATAAGTGAATTCATTGCTTAACAATATCTAGAATTATCAATAATTTAAAATCAGATCAAGTACAAAAAGAAAAGCGTATGTTCTTAAAGATCTATCTCTATGAAAGACACCTTTCCTGTTACAAATAGTTTTAGGAGAAAACATTAGTAATAGAATTTTGAAATAAAATTCCTTAGAGCAATTATCGTTACAATAATAGTGTAAAATAATAAAATGTAACCAGTTATCTATCCATAAGAAGAACTTACACATTCTGGAAAATGAATTTATACATAGATATGCACATAACAAAGAGGCACGCATGGAAAATACAGGATTAAAAATTAATGTTAAACCGATGTGACACAATATTTAATTATACATGGTATTTTCCAGAAGTAGTTTAGCAGACGTCTTCCTGGACAGCATCTAAGGTAATATGAACAAACAATCCATACGTCAGGCCAAAGGCACTGGGTGGGAGAAGCCTATATCTGCTCCTATAGAAACTCCTCCTGCATAACTGACATACCTGTATGGATAATAAATGAGCAGGTTCGGGGGAAATGATGTCCGCGAGATTCCAAAGTGCACTCTTTATGGCTGCATAATAAGATACAAGCTATTTTTCTGAAGCTTGTTTAATGGTGGGATTCATGGTAGGCTGGGAGCCCAACACATGGGACTGGGTTTAGGGGAGATTTACATCTAGGAGCACAAAACACTGGTGTTTCCCCAACACGCCAGACGTGTTTTGGATTTCTAAAGGCTTTATATGAAGGTTCATAGTCAGAATGGACAGGCAAAAAGCAACGTGGTTAATGAAAAGCTGACCCCCCCCAAAAAAAAAATATTACATCTTGCTTTCCAATACCTTGAATAACCCAATATAATTGTGCTTAGTTTGAAAGAGCGCTATGTATTAGAAACCTACCTATAGTGTATTACCAAGAGAGCAGATAGACTTGGACCAAAATGATCCTGACAACGAATCTGGTTTTTTTTTGTGAGAAAACCCAACGTTTCTCCTTCGTTTTTGTTTATTTGATTGGGGTTCCCTCCTCGTTTTCAGATATCCGTATAAATGAACAAATTTAACCAAATTCATTAAATATCAAATTTGTACCCATGAGAACGCACAAGTCTAGGAGCAGCCATCTTAGCTTCCCGTCCTCAGGATCTGGAAGGACTGACACTATCCTTCTTCAGCAGAAACAGGCAACCTTTGTAAGCCCGGGTGGAGGAGAATGGGAGATTATTTAAGGGCAAGAAATACATTTTATAAATCTAGTTTTCCTTTCACCGGTCTCAGCTTCCCCAGGGTAAAATAATCATTACACACTTTCTCCAAAACAATTACCCTGATTGCAAAGAAGTACAATCTACAGGTAGTACAACACTAATAATAGTAGCGGTGACAAAAACAAACAAATAATAAAGCAGTATCAAAACTGAATCCACGGTTTCTGAGAAGTTTTCATCTAAATTTCAAGATCTCCAGGCAGAACGAAGAAATGACTAGGATTGTACATAATTTCACTACCTTGGAGTTTTTATTTATACATGACCCGTATTGCTCATTTTATTAGTGTCATTACGCCGTATAAATCAACTCAAAGTGGGTGGCAAGCACTATCCTATTAATAGCCACGCAACAATTTATGGCTCAGGATTAATGGTCTTTCCTAGCTGTGCATATGTATCCCAACCAGTACACACAACATGGCAAAGAGAATTTCCCTTCAGGTTATAAATCATGGGTTAATAGACACGTACTACACGTTCAGTTGAGGTTTATTACATTGTGGAATTGTGGTCAGATTTACAATGAACCCAGATACCAACAGGACTCAGAACATTTGGGTTTTCACCAAACGGAGCCGCATAAGAGTCACATGCAGGATCCTACGGCTTGGCTAGAAACGTTCCAAAGTAGAATATTGCTTCCAAATATGGAACTGTTTGTAGAAAACTGAAAATGACAATCCAGACTATAAAATCAGAGCTATTACCCCACAGCACGTCCTTGCGCTAGCCATTCTATAATATTTTACCTCTGAGCAATCCATTTTGTTGGTCTTGGTGGACACTAGCTCTGCTCTTGGCCAGCTCCAAAATATCTGTCCCTTATTATATTTCTGTGTTTATTTGTATGAAAATTGGCATATCGTCTGAGAGCATTAAGAAAGTAACTTACGTGTATAACACACTAGAGCTCAGGTACATGTAAAAAGGAGAAGAAACTGCTAAACATGAGAATCCAGACATTTAATACAGAGACAGAGCTTTTATGGAGATTTATTTGCTAAACAAATAATGAATTGTCTCAAGCCAAGAACACAGACAATGATACTGGTAGCACAAAGGTTGGTATTAGGAGAGAGCTTCAAGGAAACAAAGTAGCTTTTAGATTAACGGCAAGTAGGAGAATAGAGCTGGATAAACATCGAAAATTGCTTATATGCCAGTACAGAAAAGAGTAGTTTTTTTCCTGAGAGAGCTCCTCTGGGGCAGAGGTTCAAATTTTTAACCCATCTCTATGGGACAGGAGGCAGGATAAGAAGCTTATAGCGTCCCAGCAGAGGATGGTTATGTCTGGCTAGCAAATGGAGTCCATGGAAAGAGTAATGGATCAAAACTCTTTGTACTTAGTATATCAGACCTGGAAGGGAAAGACCAACGAAATGTTTCTTTGATGGCATCCCATTAATGTTAAAATAAACGTGAACAGTGTTCCTCCTAAAACTCAATGTTTATATTATATAGATATGCCCTCATAAATGTCGTCTTCATGGCACAGGTGTAGCTCAATGTGAAACATTCTGATCTGCAGACAATATAGCACAATGTGGCCGACCTTCTAATAAATACTGAATATATAGCCCATCCACTTCTCATTTCGGTAATAACCCGAGGGACTGCATCCCGACATAGCAAGTAAAACAAGGAATGAAGACATCAAGCTGGGGCAAAAAATAGACTTACAAGGTGTGGAATAGAATGCATTAATCATTTAGGACACACAAACCTCTTAGTGCTCATTCCATAAGTGACCAACTGCTAAAATGCACATCAGAAATACAACAGTGAGGTCACACCAGGGTCTCCTATAGACACAAATAATAGAGGAACGACATTAAACCTATCAGTAACAATATATGCTTAAGATGTTATAATATGTATCTGCCAAATATGCTGCACAAAGTGAGCTATTTTAGGGTATTTCTGAACTTTATGCCAAAAGAGCGTTGCACATGTCCATACATATAGCATATAAGTACCCAGAGGTGTTTTATTTTTGTTTAATAGATATTAGACTGGTGCTAATCGACCAAAACATTTAGCCCATTTGTTTTCAGACAAAGAATTTAGTTTCCTTCCCTTTTGGTTCTAATGGAATCCATTGTCACTCACATTGTCTCTCTCAATGTCTCCCTACCTTCTCTGCCAGCTGCTTCAGGGTCCTTTTCCATTTCCACAGCTCCATTTTCTTACCTCTCCTTGTTCTTGGCTTCTTCTGTATGCTCTCTCTTTCTTTCTTTCTTTCTTTCTTGGTGCCATGGCTGCTGGTACTGGATTAGGTGGGAGCCTCTGTGCAGGGACAGGTTCTGGCACAGAACCCCATGTGAGGCAGGTATGTATAGATCTGCCTTGTTGCAGGCAGCTGTCTGCTGCAGCCTTAGGCTTCTTCCTGGGCGCCAACTACAGGAATGATGGACTGGCAGACGGCAGCAGAGTCCAGCAGACGAGGTAAGGCAAGGTTAATCATGGTACACTGCGATGTGACAGAGGTATAAACTAAGAACTGTCCAAGGACAAATAGCCAGATGATCAATAATCTAAACTGGGTATCAAAGCAGGAAGCAGTAACAGTAGCAGTCCAGAGACAGGGTCTAAAAACAGAATACACACAGACCAGGCAAACACATTACTGCAGGACCAGGAAGTGCAATGCTCCAGCAAGTGAGTCTGGGAAGATCCCTGGTATAATAAGGGCCCTAAATTACCTGATGGGACTCAGGTGCGACAAGAACTGGTGACAAAGTGGACAAGGGCATGGGGAGGCAGGAATTCCAGCATTCATACAGCCTCCTGGTGGCAAGAGCAGTAGGTGCATGGTCTGCCATGCTCAGGGTCGCTGGTTCAAGTCCTGTGGTTCCTAATATCTTCTACATTATCCAGGGCTTCCACAAATTGCCAGAGCCAACATGCAAACCTTCTCCCCCAGCTTGGAAGAATTGGGGAGAGGCTGTACCCATATGGTGACTCTGCTCTTTTGCGGAAGTAGCCCAAAAGTCAAGAATAATGGAGGCCAATTTGCAGACAAAGAAGTGCAGAAACTCTTCTCTCCGTGACTTTGCATTATACTTTTATTTCTACAACAGTGCAGAACCTCTCCTCCATTCCTCCAATCCTGTTGCTGAAGCACTACGCCGCTTCTCATTTTCCTCATTATTGGACATTTGTATCAAAACGAAATTGGCAAATTTCATTAAAATTCATATGAATTTGAATGCAGAAGTCTAGATACATATTGGGAGATATTCATCTGTTCTTGGCCTGACGTTACTGTAGTCTTTATGTATGATGGGTTATGGAATGGAGATTTGGAAGGGTCTGTGTCCTAAATGGCAATGGAGATACTTTTGAGGATGTTTCAGGGTGCATTTAAAGGCATACTTTATATTATTGCTGTCTGCAGAGAAAAAGAGGTCTGAGGCAGCAGGTTCGGTTTGGAAGAATCTAATAGAATCTAGCGGCCCATAGATTAATGGAAGTTTCATATTCCCAATGTCGGCTCCAGATATAATGGGAGGGGTACCTGATAAAGGGTAACATCTTTCTATGGAAGCACTCCTGTTTAGTTATGTTTTTTTGACATTTCTCTATCTAGTACCCCTCTCTATATCAGGTCATCGCGGTATCTTTACGGGTATCCCGTGGTTAAAATTGCTACTTGCACTATAAGAAATTAGCTGATGCAAATGTCCCAGGAGCTAATGTTCTGTAATGTTACAGACTGTTGTTTGACCCCATTATGTCTCATTGTCTTTCGTTTTTGTGGAGTTTTTTTCTTATTATTTGGTCTGCCGGGTGTGTATTTGCTCTTACTGCATTTTATGTTAAATGCAGATCTTGCAGATGCAGTAAATATGATTGCTCCAGCAAAACATGTATTAGGATGAGCAACTTGACACGTAAACCATTTGAAATGATTATTGCTATCATCATCATCATAGAAGAAGCCAATGGAAACCATAATAAAGGAGTCTAAGTTTGGTTAAGATGAATATTTTGTAAAAAAAAAAAAAATAAAAAAAAAAAAAATAAAAGCTGATCCAATGTTTTCTGACTTTATGCTCTTTAACTTCCATGGTTTTATACTTTTGCAATAGACGAAGCCAATGGAGCAAAATAGTCACACGTATGTACTAAGTAATTGCTTTGGCCAAATCCATCAAATTTTAATGATGAAGTGTCACCTCCCCGCTGGGGTAGGCCTCCTGCTGGTACCATGAAGTTTGCTACCACAACATTTACCTCCCAGGCTATATAAAGTAAAAGTAATGTAAATATGAGATTTTTCAATCTATTACCATCTACCATCAACTATTGCCTAAAACTATTTATATACATAAGGAGGATCTGAGCTTTAGACCCCGATTGTAAGGCACCTACCTGGCAGATGCGGGGAAGTTCCCCTCCGTCCTCCCGGCAGATGCGGCACCGTTCCCTGCTACATGAAGCAGCCGCTCACACGCACGGCCGCGTCATGAATATTTATGCGGCTGACCGCCGCCTGGATTCCGCCGCGTCGCTATGGCGACGGTGGACGCGGTTACGTCAGAGACGCCGGGGAACGCCTCCCCGGGCTATTTAAACCTCTCTCACTCATCCACCAGTGCTCAGTTGTACTGGTGCTTCCGTACTTATTGAGCCCCTCGTATTTTTCAGTATTGTTCAAGCTATTGCTGGTATCTTGACCCGGGTCTGCTCAACGGCTATCGTGAACTTCTGGTATCCTGACCCTGGTCTGCTAAATGGCTCGTGTATCTCTGGTATCCTGACCCTGGCTATCCTAACGACTTTGAGTACCTCTGGCATCCTGACCCCAGTCTGCTAAACGGCTATCGTGCATCTCTGGCATCCTGACCTCGGCTATCCATACGGCTCCTGTGTATTTCTGGCATCCTGACCCCGGCTATCCTAACGACTCTGAGAACCTCCGGGATCCTGACCCTGGTCTGCTTAACGGCTCTGTCCAGATCACCCGTGCTTACAGCAACACTGCCAAGTGCCCTGTTATCCTCCTCAGGCCCCTTGTGCGTGTCCTGTACTGAGCAAGCGTGTTCCTTTCCTGCATCCCGGATTCCTTCCGGTAAAACGATCCTTACACCTATTATTACACTAAGAGGCAAGCTCTCTAGGCTGTAACAGATGAATCCCTTAATGTAATTCTGTAAAGAACTTGCTTTTTCATGCACACATAACACTAATTCCTTCATGTTAACTCCCTCTCTCTAATGAGCTTCATAATTAAATAAAACTTTGGTGGAGAATAAGACAGAGTTGGTCCTTTGAGGGCTAAATTGTTCATATATTGAAAGTTGAATGCCTTTGGTAGTTTGCTTTTTTGGTTCTGAAGACTGAGAGATATCACGCAGAGATGGTTGCATAGTTCCGGAATGTGATCATCCCACTAGACTAAAGTCACACAGACCAGAATTGATGAGTTTACTCAACAAATAATCTCCATAAAAATCTCAGGGCTTGTTTGATGGAAAGCCTGTATATAACCAGTTCCTCATCTCTCATGGAAACCCAGAGTGTGCAAATCACTCCTTACTTATTTTGTTTTTTTAGTCTTCAATGATTATGCCATTTATAGAGTGAATTTGCTCACAAAAAAAATGATCTTTATAACATTGGTTTATTAATACATACAGATTCAGGTCATGGGAAGCATTTGCCCAAACATTCGATAATATCTCCCACTCGGTAAACTTTTGAGATGCATGCAAATAACAAAACTATTCCTACACACTTTTAGTGTAAATAAAGACAAGTCTATTTATGAGTAACTATTGCAAAACTAATCTTACTTTAACTGTTTGTTTTTATTAAAATATGGGCACTTTAGACTCAACAGTGATCCACAAAAAGTAATCACTAGAATACTACTTTATCCGGTCTTTCACTGTATAAATGTGCACGCGAGACTTCCATTATACAAGACGTCAAACAAATAATCAAATAAAATAATCCCTGATTGTAAGCAGGGATCGGTATATGGAAACCAAGATCTTAGTGTAGTGTAGTCAGTTTCCATGGTAACCATTAAATGGAAAAAAAAAAATCTCTGCATACTGGCAGCTGATCTATTGTGTGTATGCGGGAAACAGTTGTCGAATCCCTTCTTTCATGCACTGATCAGATAATGGGTTCCAGAAAGGGAGATGTATCCGTGTCATCGTGGGAATGATGTCATTTAGAATATAGTTTTACCAAAATAAAAATTGTCGCTTTGTGTTTTTGTTTTCCTTAAAAAAATTTTTTATTTATAAATAGCTTTCCTGTATCCTATAAGCCGAATTGAGGATAGTTTGCATGTATACAATATAGGGGTTCTGAATATATGTTTCTTAATATAAGAGAATTGTAATTTTGTTCAAAGTGTATTCTTTTTTTCAGTGTGATAAAAATCGGCCATTGTGCTACACCTAACTGCGAGGAATTACAAATGTTTTGTTATAAATAATTTGAGGAAAACAACAATCAGAAAGAGGAAGCGGTGATTGTGTCATTGTGATGCGAGCCAATTTGCCTTCCCTTCCTGCTAAAAAGAAAAAAAACAAAAGCAAAAAACAGACACACATAGCTGGGTAACCATGGAGATTCTATACATCATTCAGTTGTGATATACGTAGAGCTGCTTTAAGCAGTAGTAACGTCTTCCGAGAAAAAGTCATTTATTAAAGACTGAATTGGAACTTTTGTTGAAAGTCAGTACTATGAAAGGGTGAATTTTCCACCAAAAAAAAATGAAATTCCCAAAAAGCATCTAAATCTGGCATGTCAGCAAAATGTGTTACTGGAAAAAAACATCAGCAACAACCATGTATCGTATAGCATTTGTTATTCTTCCCTATAATGAAATCACCAAATGAAGTAAACGTTAGTGACTATTAATAAAAGGGAATTGAATAGTCAGGAAGGTCAGACCTCTGACTCCACTTCCTTATCCATGGAACACGTTATTTACTACATATAACGGGTTTGTCTTTCTAAGATCAGAAGCCAGATATCCAAGAATAAGAACTGGGATGTTTGCCGGGAGCAGCTTTCACTAATCGTTGTCTAATTCTTTTCCAGTAAATGTGTAGAACACCTAAGAACAATCCAATTTTTAATCAATTGATGATTATTAAAGGTCACAAAGAGTGCTCATAGTCCATGGGACCAAGTCTTGACTGACTATTAGGAACATCGGACGAAAGCCAGACGTCCAAATCAAAAGGTGTGCATCAATATTCACAGAACCATTGACGTTTCTGTGTAATCTTCTTAATGTTCTGTTCTCACCTCCAATAAAAAAGTAATCAGATTAGGAATGCAATTCTGATGGGACATTGACTCTAAAATAGATTTTTGAAATAGAGGAACCCATACTTGAGACACGTGGACGAACATGACATTCTACTTAAAGCCCAAGAACATTTTTTTTTATATTGCTTTAATAAATTAATTCACAATTTATTATGTTTATAATTCTTGGACAACAGAGGCACCTGTAGTGATCTAGGAACCTTGGGTATAAATCCAACATTGACTGTTGGAGGCACTTGAGGACCAAGATGGTTTGTGATGGAAAAACAAAAACTTTGAACTGTCAATGGTCATGCACACTCAGTCTACTGTATCTTTAAACTCACTATACATCTATACTTATGGTGACCCAATAAAGTGTGAGATCTGCACACGTTTGGCTCATGAAAAAGTAAATTAAGTTGACTTGGTCTACAGCCAACCATTTGAACTTACAGGTTATGAGTTCATAAACAACACATATGTTTCATCTGGTATGGGAAATCCTCAAAGTCAACGATTAAACCATTAAGAAAAAAACTTTGATCTGATTGATGAGATCTCAACATTTCGGTAACATTCATATCTGGGAATAGACACAAGAACCGTATTGTTAGATCCACATATGATGCGTGAACCAGATGTTTCAAAGAACGGTATGTTTTTGAAAGGAAACAGGAAAAGACTGAAGACTTTTCGGAAGGTGCTGTAAACCATAATAACTGGAAACCTTCCAAAAGTCACATAGTTCAAATAACTAGTAGGCTGAGTAACAAAAATGTTTCACCTTATAGCTAAAAATGAAATAGTTCACATTTACGATAAATATATAATATTTATATTTAAATTTATATTCCTGTGCTATTATATATATATATATATATATATATATATCCCTTTTCCTTCCCAACTTTTTCAAAGCCCACCACCAAAAAAGGGGAGAATAGCCTAAATGGACCTTCCAGTTCATAATTTAGTACATTTTAACCCCGGTAGAAGAATGTTTTGCGTGGTGTCTATGGCATTTTACTGCATGAAAGTGTATTCCATTTTTAGGGGAGCTGGAAAAATAGAATTCTGTTCTATTCTCTTCCGTCCCTGCCTCCTTCTACTGACTCGACTGATGCTTCCAAGTAAAACAGCAGACACTTAAGTATTTTAGTGGAACACTCATTAACATCAAAAGTGGGGAGAAATGAGATAAAAGTGTTATTTTCCAACATAAACAACACCACATGCATTTTCTTAAAAAAAAAAATTAAAAATAAAAAAAAGCTTATTGGAGAATGCTGATCTTCACTGATCCCAGAGTGCGTGTCCATATAGAAGGTTATATATACTTGACGTGTACTGTCAGGCTACGTGCGCTGGGCAAGCACACATCTCTACTTCTCCACCAATAATTAAGAGACGAAGCTCCCTCCTTATACATACATTTCCAGAATCAATAAGCCCAACATATTTGAAAACTCAAATTGCAAGAGAAATCATGTTTTCATCTGCCAGGTTACAAGCGGATACACTATACGTCATTTTTAGCTTCCAGGAACAAAATAATAAGAACTTCAGTACTTGATTTTCTGTACTTGGGCTGTGATCAATATTTCCTAAACCTCTGCCTAGCGTTTCCACAAGAAATCCCATGCAGAATGCTGAAAGCCTTCCCGTCTGCTGACGTCTGAAAGTGTAACAGCGTACGGGCTCAGCGATTAAAGGGTAAATGCAATTGGAACATGTTTTGGAGTGTGTGAGCATGTTCATGCGCACGGCTGTGCTCCTGAGTCAGTGGGTTCAGTGACAGAAACCATGATGTCAGGACGCAGCCTCGGGGTAAGTAACCAAGCGCGGTTTGCTTCAGATTTCCCTGGGATAAAGATCATAAATAACTGGCTCTTTAAAGACAAATGGCTTTTATTCTAACAGATGATCCATTTTTTTGGCCAAGGCATCAAGCCGCATCTGCATATTCTCCATTTTAATAGAGCTGAATATTTTATTATTTGCTTACATAAAGTAGGGAATTTGGGTTTTCTCTGCTTGGTTTCAGGCAATATCTGGTGGACAGATGAACGCGGGGGGTGTATTTGAGGTCAGAGTAATCTAGGTTGGTAACACCCCAATGAAATATATTCTTTGTGTCTGTTGTCAGGAGTCATCACCATTGGTTCAATGTCATGAGGACATTTCATTTTAAGACGCACTCCAATTTCGGTGCAATCATATTGGCACAGACAGTTTATTTATTATTTATATTATATATATATCTCAAACTTATTTCACTACTCGATTCCGAGCTCCCTTGAACACAATTGGAGTAGCAGCAGCCAATCGTATCTGTGCAATGATATCTTGCATGTGATTGGTTGCTGCTTCCGTGTCTTCAATAGGAGGGCTGCTAAGCATGTGCAAGAGGTGTATGTACTAATGCTTCCTGGTTTCAATAGCGGAGGAGGAAAATGAGACAGAAGTCTTACTTTCTAACCCCGATAACAAAAAAAAAAAAAAAAAAGTAAAATGCATTGTGTACAATAAGGCATTGAATAATAATTTTGGGGACTATATTGTTCCTTTAAGCTGTAGAAATCCAACTGGTAAACATGTTTTATACTACTTATACAATATACTACTTATATAATACATGAGTCGCAAAAGTATATTCTACATTTTCTTATTTTTCACATTTTGTAGGCAAAAAAAATATTAAAATCATTCTTCTTTTTTTTTCTACAAATTGTTGAAATCAGTTTTGTCATAACGGGCTTCATGAAACACAAATCTGCCAGTGACATTTTATTCTGTGCTGAGATGTGATTGTCAAGAAAATACAATTTGCGAAATACAACATAATTTTTTTGGCACCCGAAAAGGCGTGAATCCTGTGAAATCATGTTTTTTGACACCGTGATTTTTGCGCTAAAGTGGCATGGTGTGACACACATTGCCCAGGTGGTAAGAATCTGCCCCCTTTTGGATTTTTAAAGGATCATACATCTAATCTTTGTAAAGACCACATTTTAGAATTCAAATAAAATGAGAAACTTTTTTCTCTGTAATTTCTCAAGTTGTTGATATTTGTTCAATTTCTTTAATTTGAAATCCAGATTCAGAAAAGGTGCTTCTGTTATTGTCTAAACTCAAGACCAGTTTTTAATTTTTGAGTTTACCCTTGAAAGTTTAAGTGTCTTAATCACTCCAAGACTATGAAGATAGACCCTTGGCCACGTTGACTGCTTTTTTGTTGGAATCATAGTCATGATCAGAGAGATAATGAAATAATAAAATCACAGGATCTTATGCATCTTTAGAGTCAACAGGAATAAGTACCAGAAATACACAAAGATCAAGAGGTCATCCTTAGAGACGGGAAGAACGAAGATTTTATACACAACAAAGGGAGGGATTCTTTACAGTAAGAGCAATAAAGCTACGGAATTTACTGCCAAGAGAGGTGGTTCTATCAGATACAACGCATGCCTTCAAAAATGTCAAAAGCAGAACACCTAGGGTTATAAACGATAGAAAACGATGAAAATGTATCTGGTCTGGTGCTTTCTCTCAAGGTCACAAAGAAAACAGTGGTGAAGATGTTAAATTAAAGTCCTGCAGAAGTAGTTAGTACTTCTGAAAATATCTGGTCCTTGGACGGTATACTCACAAAAGGGGGGGGGATTGTGGTGGAATACTGTATTCTACGTAACATTCATATGTTATTGACCCTAGGTCCTTACAGCTTACCCCAGTTACAGATGGTTAAAATTGAATTGGAAACGGTCAATGTGTGAGTTTCGAGTAGCAAAACAGGAACCCCACGATCTAAGACGGAACTCAGGATTTAACCTGATTATGCTTAAGTAAGGGATATGCCAAATATGCCCATATAATCATAAAAACTGCTGACTGTTAAGTAATGTTTGCTATGCCTCAACCCCTTTTTAGGTGGTTATAAAATATATATTCTTGCACGCAATAAAATCTGAGATCTTATTATACAAAGACAAGCCTGTCTGTGTGTCTGATTTTTCTAGATAGAGATAGATATATAGATATATAGATATATATATATATATATATATATATATATATATATATATATATATATATATATCTTTCCTTTCGAGCATATCCATAGTGGCCTAGTAAACAAAGCTATTACAGGAAAATACATCCTTTTGGAAACCAGTAATTCACCAAAAAGAAAGGCTCAAACGCTACGAACTCCTCCTGTGATTTCTAATTGAGAAAAAAACGCTACAACCCGTTTGTCATTTATCTTCTTGATTTAAAGTGTTACTTTCCAACCATGATCTGACGTAAAAAGGGCCACTTGCGTGAAGTGAGAATCATGAAATTTTAACAGGTCCTACGTTTACTGTACCACCCGTTCAATTGGGTTACGAAAAACAACAATTTAACGGCTTCTAGTGAGGACTGGCACGATCTCAGCGAGGCATTTAATATTTATGTAACGTTTCAAAGAATGAGAGAAATGTAGTTTTCGGAGTCCTTCAAAATTCTCCCAGACAGTATGTGATGTGAATCTCAATGCAACGCCAAAGCTTTGCTCAAACAAAGTAACAGGGTTCACTATCGCATGAACTGCCACCAGCTTCAATTCATTGACTTCTTGTCATGTCTGATTTAATAGCATAGCCTTCCTGTTATTTATAAAAAATAAACACTCCATACATAACTAGATAGTGATATGCTTAACGTTTGGTGACTTATTGTGGTGTCTGTGAGAACTTATGCCTTTTGTGAACATAGAGCCTTGGGTCATGGCGGTCCTTGAGCTATAGATCACTGGACAGGCTGGAAATGTTTATCCCAAAGATACAAGATGACTGAAAAGATAGACCATTTCCAACATTTGACACCTAAGCCCAACAAACACCCTAGCGTTCTAGGCGTAACTATAAAGCTTAAGTTGAGGAAGAGCAGAAGATCAGAAGGGTTCTTTGTGGTTCTGGGCTGGTGTTCAAGTAGCCTGAATCCAGATAATGTTCTAGAACATCCTCAGTTGGATATTCATTGGTGAACCTGGCCAAAACTCTCCAAATCCAGCGTCAGCTTTGTTCTAGCTAGATTTTATGGATCCTACCAAGTTCTGATGGAATCACCTGCCTATAAAGTTGTATCTTAAAAGAGAAGAACTCTGTTAGGCATGTTAAGCTGGGTAATAGTGAAATTAATGAACCATTTCGTTCCGAGAAGTGAACAAAGTACATTAATCAACGGAGTATACAAATTGTATTAGTCTGTCATGCCCTCCCCCCCCCAGATGTGAAATCCTAATAATACTGTCAAAAAGCATAACTTACAATTTGTAACACAGAAGACTGTTAATTCCAGAATCATTCAGTCATGGGAAACTTTTAGTTAAAAAAAAAACAGTCAAACAGTCTTTGTTCATAATAAGACCACTGATGTTGCTGAAGATTTGTATAAAAGTAGAAATATTTATAGCTATGAAACTATCATAAATATTTGGAGCAATGGATTGTGACAAAATATTTCAACGCCAAGTTAAAACGTTTGGTTTGTTTGCTGGTTAGAATGAATATGATGTTCACATCTGTTCTTGAACTGGAAAGAGTGATGTACACATCAACTTGTTTTTCTCTTCCCAAATAAGGTTTAGATAGATGGACATCCACTGAACTTTTGCCAGGCTGAAGCTACAAAGACTAAAATTAAAGGGGTAAGCCCAGAGCTTCTCCAACACTATCTCAGACTCTCTCCGTCCCTAACAATCCCTTCTGCATCTCCGCTTTCTCCACTCCTCTATCTCCACCTCCTCTTCAACACTCTTTAGGGCATTTTTATTCATTCGGGCCACCTTCCTCACTTACGGACAAATTAACTTAACCAAATTTGTTACAATTTACCAATCCGAATGCCACTATAGTCATAAAACAAGCGGTAGATTCATATATGCTTTCATGAATTGAGGGGTCCCTTTGATATACTTTTGAAGACATGACTTCTGAAGTCTTGGAACCATATGGCAATTAAAAAAAAAAAAAATAAAAAATAAAAAATTAGGTATTGATGCTCGTCTCCTTACGCGTTTGTGAATCTCCTAAAATAGGACGATTGCAGAATTGAATCATTTGAACTTGAAGTAAGATATTTCCTAACATATTTTTAGAAACTGAGGATACGTTAAGTGTATTAGTAACTTTGTTGTAAATATTTCCACGGTAAGAACGCCACTGAAATATGAAGAAATGGACCTTCTTGGGTGGCCTCCCGAAACTGGAGGAGGAGAGTGAATAAAATATATTAAACCGTTTCAAATTCTGGTTATATATTTCTAAGCTTCAAAGGAGTGAATCCTATCTATAATCCTAAGCAAGCACTTTGAAAAACAAACAATAAATATGTATTTGCATGGAGGCAAGCAAAAGCTGTGACATTAATTAGGAATTTTCATTGGTTGTTCTCAAGGTACCGTTACCTCGCTTTTAAGCACACCAAATGCTGGCTTTTGTTGCTATTAAAAATTAGTCATAATAAACTTTTATTTTGAAACCCCATGGTTATGAAGAACAGGGGTAGTTACAATATGCCTCCATCTTCTACTGAATTACAGGCTCCTTGAAGACATGTCTTGATTTGAATGGTACGCATTTCCTACTCTTTAGGTCAAATATCTAAAGGTAAAACTAGAGAAATGTAAGAGGGAAAAGTCTTGTAAAAAAAGTTTGACAATGACTTATGGAGAATGCTTAGGTGCCTCTCTTATGATGCCCCCCATGGAGAGGCTCTCATGTTTTAGCTCTCTTATGCTATAATAGAGGGGGGGGGACAGAACAGACGTATCAGCCTCATTCTCTGCAGGTCTAGAATCAAAAAGGGAGGACAACTTTCTCTAAGTACAAGTGAGCTTGGGACTTGGGTTGGGCCTCAAGGTTTCTGGGCCCATGAAGGCTGAAAAGGTAGCCTTCTATCACGGTCGTATTCCTCATGCAAAAGAACATGGGCCTTGCATTTTGGTTGTGGACTGCCATTGTGGCAGGATCAGACTGAGATATCAACTTGGGATGATCCAGAGTGGGGATGAGACATAAGGCAGGTTATTTAGTGGCCGTCCATCCTCAGTTAGTTGATCTCAAATCGTCATTTTCGCAAATATTTGTGTTCCAACAAATGCATTTGACAATTAAACTCATGAGTAAGAAATATTACATTATTGCAAATATAATGCCTATGGGTATTTTATTGTTGACATTTTCTGCGCTATGGAAATAAGTCTGGCCAAGGTTCACAGGAAACTAAACAATGGGTTTTAAGTAATAAGTTGTTTTTCAGTCTAGAAAAAAAAAAAAAAAAAAAAAAAAAACACACACACATGCTATTTCTTACATGTAACAGACGTGATTATTGAATTTAGTTACACCCTTTCACCGTCTGCTGAGGGAAGATTGCAGAATTCATCAAAGACCAGCCAGATGGATACAAAGTATTCCAATTCCTGAACATTTAGACGTTTTTTTTTTCCACTTTCCATTTTACTAAAGTCTTTAGTTCAAAATCTTCAGAAGTCCTTCGAAAGTGAAGTCATCTGTGGGCTCAACCATAAAGGATGCTTTTCGGGAAATATTGACTTTTTACAAAATAGCAACATTTTCGTTTGATAAATAGACCCCATCTCATAGAAGTTACTTCACACTAAACACTAGAATGTAAAAAGCTATCTGCCTTTTCGGTAGTTTTAAAGTACCTGCCCCATCTTGTTTGGACAGTCCATCAAGTTATTTTAAATTTGTGTAACCGGTACAGAATAGCCTAAAAGTAATTTCTGTGTGCGCTAAATGGCCATTAAAATCTGTTCCTAAAAAAAAAAAAAAAAAAAAAAAAAAAAATAAAATTAAAAACTTAAAATGGTCACAAAATAAAAATTAATTTCCTCTCCTTTTTGTATTATTCAGTGCATACAAAGAGGTTATTTTTTAAAACATGTTTTGATGAATATATATATATACACACATACATACATATATGTATATATATATATATTAGAAATTGATGTCCTGATGAAAGTCTAATAAACAGACTGAAAGGAAAAACCTTTTTGTGACCCATCAAACTGTGAAATATTTGTCAACAGTGGTGACAGAATTAACTGACATTGCCAAACGCTCACTGGCTCACCTCCAACAAATAGCAATTTTTCCAAAGTTAAGTAAAGACAGGCCGGTCCAAATTGGAGGGTTTGAGTGGACGTTCGAAGAGACACACTGCCTGTTTTCACTCTCATTTTCGTCAAACACATTCAAAATTTCAGAATTTACTAGGTCTTCCTTTCTTGATATTAATTTTGTGTATTTTTTTTTTTAAATCAAAGGGAAAAAAAAATATATTGACCCCACCATGGATTTATTTTTTTTTTTATTTTTTATTTTTTTTTTAAATCTACTAGAAAATAGATTACAAAAATGTATTTGACAAAGCAATTTTTGTATTCCTGTGTCCATAATAAAATGTCAAGAGAAATAAACTTTATTTTTCTAAGATAAAAACAGAACTTGCAAAAACTTTAAGCCCCACTAAGGATAATATTTAATAAACGTAATTGGTTTTGGAGATTTTTAGAATGCGGTTGACTGTGATAAATACATTTCTATTAATTTCAAGCAATAAATAAATGGATAAAATATAGTTTACCTTTAGACTTATAATGGTTTGAGGTGGGAAGTACATGGACAAAGGGAACACCAGAACAGAAGTCCCAATCAGGAGATTGAGTCCACTGAAAATGGGACAATCTGGTGTCTCTACTCACACTGCATCTGGACAAAGTTTTACGAAGAAGAGCCTTCAAGAGTATTCAAGGTCATGTTTCCTCTCACTTCTCCAATTCCGTCGCAATAAAGTAAAGTAAAACATGTTGCACTTGATGCTTTTTATGTATTATCTTCAACTAAAGCATATTGAACTTCCGAGGGTCATCTATCGACTCTATGCCATTTCTTGTTAGAATTTAGAAAATTACATTTCAGCCTCTGTGGATAATATTTTAATTGAAGACATTCGAAAAATTCCCAAGGGCTGCCCGATGCCATTTCTTCTTCTTCTTCTTCTTATTGTTTAAAGTGTCAACCATTTCCGTAGCGCTTCCTACAGTCCATACATTCAAAGGGTCCGACAAAACTAGAACCGACAGACTGAGATTAACCATTAAGTAAAGAGGGAATGTTTTCTATTTTAAAATGAATTTTGATGTTTTTTTCCTCACTTTTTCCTATTCTCTCTCTCTCGCTTTCTCCTATTTAATATCTCACTCAGTCCCTACTTTCTCTGACAAACACCTCCCCACCTCTCTGAGACAGAGTTTAGTTTGTGTTTGTTTCTTACAATTTTCCATTTTAACTTGTTACATTTAAATGTCATATGAATGTGAATGGAAAAGTCAAATAAACACAGTAGATTAAATGTAACACAAACAGTTTCTATTGTGCGCACACACAAAACGTTTAATGGCAATTATCGTCCGATGACCACCATGATTGGTCCTAAGGACCACAGAATGTCTCAATGCCATGGTCTTAAAACCGGTGTTTTATACAAATGTCTTAGTTTGCTGTTTTTTAGCACTTCCTCATTTTTTTGAAGACTTTAAAGACTTAAAGATCAATGGTTCCATTTACCCATATCAACTTTTAGCCAATATTGTCCCCATTTGGAAAGACATTAATTTAGTTTTTTTTTACCCATGCCCAGTTCCTTGATGTCTTTCTATGAACACATACTTAATACCACGAGCCTTTGTGGAAACAAATCGATCTCCTAAACACCTAATGTTTTACCATTCACCATACTAGTCTCCGTTTCGTGTGTATATGAGCCTGATAGAAGGCCATAGATGACCTAGCATGCTGCATTGTTTGTATATATAGTATTTTTTTGGCAGAAACAGTCTAATAAGTACATTCTATCATATAACGGGTGATGCCGTGTGTGTTATCTGCATTTACATTCTGTGCAGTGTCCCGTGTGATAAGTATTTACAACAGCAACACCCTACTACAAAAAACACTTTTAGTCCTAGATATATCCCATAGCTTACGGATATTTTTCCTGTTTTTAAAAGATGACTAAGTCTTTTTCATTAAGGCCTCTCCATAACGTGGGCTGATCCTGTGGTATCTTATAATGTAAGCATCACAGATAACGTCACATCCACTATACAAAGAGATAAAACAGATCCAGTATACATGAAGAGAGAAGTGAAGAGGCTCTTATGATGAGGAAACTTCATAATGTGTGTAATGTCATAATGTGTGTATGTGTGGCAATGTGGGACGTATCCCTCCAGCAGACAGTTCATCTGCCCCCAGAGTCCATACTGTTTTGTGGGGGCTTGCGTCGGCTCACAGCAACTTCTTACCGACTTGTAGGTAGTTTGGCTTTGAGCCTTCCTAACATGCAGAAATATGAATTATGTGTTTAAGTGGTAATTATGAAATGCAGGCTCTCTAGCAGAGCCATAACCGAGGCTCTTGGTGGTGTGGCAGGCATAGAGATATTTGCCCAAAATAGGCTTTCGGTGGGCAGGGAGTAGACTGAACCTTGGCAGCTATTGTCAGATCCCACACATGTATCGAATGATTAAAACAATGACTTACAGATAGCGGGGTGATATTCGGAGAGTTCCCAGGTATGTCATGGCACAGGACGGGAAACCCAACCTCACGCTACACTTTTATTTCAGCCAAAATGACTTTTGCAACATGCGGCTGTGTGTGCCAAGGAGACAGTCACACACACTAAAGGAGAACATCCACTTTCTAAGCAAACGGACAGGTGAGTTGGAGGCAATATTAAGGGATTAGCCCAATGTGCCCAGCCCGGTCCTGCCGTAGGGTCATTGTGAGATGTCTTAAAAAGAAGTGTTAAGTAAGAACCTGTGGTGCTGGCCCAGGGGGCTTCATGGTGCACAAGTGGGCCCTTTGAGGTTGGCACAAATGACAGCTGTTGCCAATAGCCTCCCGCAAGCCCAGGCTGGGCATCTGGCACACCAAGCAAACACCTGGAGAGCCGCTGGCAGGCAGCTACCTATACTCCCCTAATCTGCCACCAGGTGTGTAACTCGAAACCATAGGGCCCAGGTATGAAAATTGGGCCCAGTACCCCCAACATCACCAAGCAACATGCCCCACAGTGCCACCTTACATATACCGACAACTTACATATACATGCTCACACACAAACACATCTATTTCCACACATACACACACTTAGACATACACATTCATGCCCACATACACACAAACATGCAAATCCCTTCTAGGTTGAAAGGGCCCTCTCTGGACAATTTTGAACCGACACGAGGAGACAGGAACAAGTACTCGCAAGTGTGGTTACGCCACTCGCCACCGCAAAGTGCAGTCTATGTCTAGATTTGCCTGGATGCCAGGAGCATGACAGTGCCAAGGCTGGCCTGGCTGCCAGAATTGCTTATTACCAAACGTGAGCAAGTGTCTGTACTGATATCTCTATGTCTTTTTTACAAAAAGTGACACCTTGAGTTAACTTGCTCCATAAATTATAATAACATAAGTGACTACCAAATTAATTTATGCGCAGTAACCACAAGAGACATCAGCGTTCATGAGACCCCAAAATTCTGTTATGTCTCCGATGATACGGTACCCAGGGACTTGTTCCCCCACATTTTAAAAAGAAACTGGAGGTAGGACATTTCTGGCTGGCAGAGGGTCATGTGTGTCAGAGTCCACCCTAGTAGAATACTAGAGTTTGAGAATCTCCCTTTTAAAATAAATAAATAAATCTCCAATTCCAGATATTCTTGCGCAACCAGAAAAAATAAGTAATGCATGAGTATAAACAGACTACAGGTCTTCGGGGCAGCATGTTGAGCGTTAATATTCATTGTGAGTCAGTTTAAAGCTGCCTCGTCCCTCCTCCCTGGTAGTGAGGGGTGTGAGGATACACGATATCAGGACCTCAGGCTGAAAGCTTTCATTGTAACTTCTAAACCTCTCCTCCGAGACCAGACTGCGGAAAATACCTCCCTTCCAAAAAGGTACAGTAAACCTCTTACTGCAAACTAGAACACAGAATGCTTTAAGATCCATAGAATTACTAAATAGCATTATTTATCTGCTTTTTAAATTCTGCTAAAGAGGAAAACATATCTACAGTAGATGACTGCAGAGTATAACTCAATTCTGATCAGCCAACATCAGCGTTACTAGTAGGACATCAAGTGAAGGCTTCAACCGGTTCTACCAACAACCCGCGGCTTCTAAGTTATTTCAACTTGCATTGTAATAGATCACTCTGTATGAAGTTAGAGAATCAGAGGTAATGTAAAGGCGTTTTACTTTACTGAGAGGGTGGTAGATAAGTGGAACAGCCTCCCAGCAGACGTGGTAGTGGCTAATACAGTGAGGGAATTGAAACACGCATGGGATAGGCATATGGCTCCTGAATATAAGACGAGACCGACGACTGATTAAAGTCTGAGTCTTTACAGCTGGAAATCGGGCGACTAGACGGGCTGAATGGGTCTGATCTGCTCTATATTGATTTATTTTTTGTTATGATTTACCTGCTAGGATATTTAGATTTAAAAAAGTCTGGAATTGAATCTAGACACTTTGTTTCAGATACACACGTGTTGTACCTTATTTTGCGCGTGTTCTGACTTTGATGCGTTCTCTGCTGACACCAAGGAAAATTCAATATTATATCCAATTTTTTTTGAGAATTACTTTTCTAGTCAAGTAGACTGATGAAGGCTTTGATACAAAATATTTTGGAGAAATGCTATTGAAAAAAATATGATTTTCGTAAAAGAGGCACATTAGGGGAAGCAGAATATATCACATTGGATTTCATCACAAATTCTTTTTTAAAGCGCATTCCGATGGTTTCCATGTATGTTCAGGAATCTCCTGAATTCTAAACCGAGCGGTAACCGTGCTTGACACTGAAAGGATGTACTCTGGAGGGCTTGCTTCCGAGCTATTTTAATGCCTATTGTCAGAAATTTGTTTACACATTCAGCAGTAAATAATTGCAAGGGATTATGCAATGGATTCATACAACCGACCAAGAAAACTGTGGCGTTTAGACGCATTATACCAACATAAAGGGTGGACCTTGATCATAGAAGCTTACAGTCTAAAGTAAGAACTAGATGCAGAATTCCAAACCTAAGATACAATCCTGTTAAACACCTCTACGGAAGTTAAAGGGATTTACATATACATATATTCATGGAGCATACTTAAGTACACTTCCTGTTTTCAGGACTGACATTTGGGGGAGGGCAGGAGTCTTATTTTTTTAACACCAGTTTCCATGCACTCAAATGAATTGGAGTTTAGGAATAGTGTGCGTTTTATTTAAAAAAAAAAAAAAAAAAAAAAAAAACATTAGAGGAGTTTAGCAGTTTTGAGTTATTTTCTTTTTGTCAGAAATGATCAATTATTATTATTATTTCTGTGCACGCAGCGCGCGATGTGCGCTGGAGTGATATAATGGTTTCGAAATCACGGCGCCCCTTGCACATATGACAAGCAGTAATGTGTAACATCTGTGGGTTATAAATCACTGAGCTGCAAGACTCTCTTCTTAACGCAGTTATAAAATTACTAATAAAGGCAGAATTGTGCGATGGAAAGAATAAAGAATCTATGACGTTCGCCTCGCCCTCCACCCCACCCTAGGCCAACATCCCCGCGGGCAGAAACACGGAGTTGGGCACAGTTTTAAAGAATGGAAGGAAAATGTCCCTGTTAACATCAATTGCACATGTAAAAAGCAGATGTCTTCCTGATCTATTGCCAAATTTCCACGTGTTACCCCTGAAGTCACAGTTCCTGTCACTTCAGCTCTTTTAACTCTTTACCCTCCACGCCATTGAACATAAGGAGGACGTGAACGTGTGTTGAATGGAGTTCAAATAAAATCACTGGCCATAAATACACGCGTGTCTGATTGTTCCCGTGTTCCTTATGTAATATTAAATGCCCAGATAGTGTTACGGTAACACTAGTTTTTTTTTTTGACTCCTCTATTGAAATAACACAAAATTATGGGTCGCTACCTGCCCCTTCCTCCATGTCTATACCCAGTTTTGCCTTAAATCACGATGTTTCTGAGCTTCACACATGCTGTAATCGTTAGCGTGAAGTTATATTATAGACCAAACAAGTGCAAACTCCGCAGCGGATGCACACAGTCAGCGACGCAGCTGCAGGACTGGAGGTCACTGGCTCGAGGCTGGAGGTCTGTGTAGCTCCCACCTGATGAGTGGACCGAACCTCCCCCCCCCCCCAATACCCCACTGGCTGCAAAGAGATCAGAAACAGATCCTAGCAAAGTACTCATCCAATAAACATCCGCTTCTATAATGTGCATCACGTTAATAGCTTTGCGCAGCCAACCCGCTCATAGAGTCATGATCCCTGGAGAATGGATTAACATGGAGCCATCAGTGATGGATACTCTGAGAAGCTACAATGTGGCACCTTAGTGTTAGTATTCTGCCGGTGTTACGATGCAGAAGTCCCTTGGCGCTACAGAAAAAAGTTCTTCCCTTCCTCATTTAATAGAATCTAGAATGGTACGTAATCCACAGGGGTGAAAGGACTGTACATTAGTGCTAATCAGATGGTTTGTGCCCCTCTGGTGAAGTGGAGAGGGGGAATAGATGTATTAATGATGACAGCTCGATTGGCCAATAATTAGGAAATGGACAATGTATACGCTCCCTTCAATTTAGTTACAGTTTACACTTGGGATGTACTTGAAACATTACGGGTTTTATATAGAGTCTCAATTTAGGCTACTTAGACTTTTACGGTTATCTGTTCACTTGCTACATTATTGATGAGCGTGACAGCGTCTCGTTAGTCATTCATTTTCGTAGGAAGGAAAAAATAATTAGGCAACCTGTTTCAAGAGAATACCCACTTCAGAGAATTATTGGAATTTTTGAGAAATGCTTTACTTGTGATGCAATCAGACAGGGTTTATTTTTTATCAATAAAAAAAATAATAAAAAAAAAAAAAACATTATTTGCTCTCAACTTTCTAAAGCAGATAAGTGTTGACTCTCGTTTACTGCAGAAATAGACTGTTATTTTGTTACATATAATCTTCATACAAAGCAACTTAAAAAAAAAGGTAGTATTTAATTAAGTAGTAGTACAAAGCTAAGTGATAGGTCATAATAAAGCAAGATATGCCATCAACTGCTAGAATCCCAGAGGTCACAAATGTTATAACAGAGAAGAGGGCGGTAGCATATAGGTTTATATCAAATGGCAGGGAGGCAGCAGTAGCCTATACCACCAACTGTCAGAATCACAGAGACATTTACAAGTAAGAGAGGCAGCAGCATATGCCATCAACTGCCAGAGCGAGAGACAGCAGATTATGACTGCTAGAATCCCAGAGGTCACAGATTTTATAACAGGGAAGAGGACAGTAGCATATACTGTATGTTTCTATCAAATGGGAAGGAGGCAGTAGCAGCAGATACCAACAACTGCCAGAATTACAGCAACACAAGTGAGAGAGGCAGCAGCTTATGCCATCAACTGCCAGAATTATAGAGGCCACTCATTGTTAAATGACAGATGTTTCTATCTGATTATTGGCCACTACGAAAAAAACTGGATTATTTTTTATTTTATCGGTCTCCGAATCCATTTTCTTTGTTGTTTTTGCTAATAATTTAGCGTAGTCAATCATCTCGATGCCAAAATAAGCAACAGCATAGTGAACATTTAGATCATGTTTGAATATTCCCAAATATTTATGTGAGATTCATGCTAGAATCTGCAGACTGTTAATGCTGACCTCATGCTGACTTTTCCTTCAGAAACAGTTACAAAACTCTTACTTGCATAGCGGTCTCATAGATGGTTTATGCTGGGGTGGGGGCTGGGGGATTTCTCATCAAATTGTCCCCATCAGGTTATGACAGGGGTGCAAAGGTGCATGATTCTTCTCAGTCTTTTGGCTAAGATCAACCATTGTACCCATGACATGGGGTAACACTAGGTCCTCTTGCCTCAATGCCTGAGAGGCTTTAAATCCCAGGTTATGTTTAGTGGCCCCTTGGTTATGGCCACAATTGTGCTTGATATACAAAATAAGACTGTACCTTGCAATAGATGACATTTTATCGAGATAAGTTTATTTTATTAAATGATTGAGATCACATGTTGGTCATGATGGTCTTCATTGGGGCAAAAACTGAGACAGACACAGTGGTGCTTGACACTGTGGTGTGGGATTGTTGGGATGTACAACACACTTGCTTTGTTTTGTAGTTGTGAAGTGCGCCGAGCACATCTTTAGAACCTAAATTCATGCTTTTTCAATTTTCCTTCATTGCCCTAGCCTATGGCTAAGACGTTTTTATGAAACCAGTCAAGGGCTGGGGCCAGAAATGGAAGAATTTATGTAGATGGCCACTTTTTTGTGCTAGTCAACATGTTTTTTAAATTGTACCACTTTAAGAAGATATATGAGAAGATACGGCCCACCCTTAAAGCTTTGGCCAGGGAGAGACAGATTTGGCTGCGTGCTCCCATGCGGGGAGTGCAACTCCAGAAGAGGAAGATTAGAGATCCAGTTTCCACTGTGATGCTTCCACTCTGGAACACGATAACCTTCTTCATTCAGGAAGCTCAATATACATAGAAAACAAGAAAAACCCTTCACAGAAATAACTCCTTAATAAAATAACATTTTGTACAAAGAAAAAAACCCAGTCAGTAATAGCTTATTGCCATAGAAACTGTAAATGTCTTTATGTTGTTTTTTTTGTAATTAAAGGAAAGAATAAAATTACAGATCTGGTTTGGTTAACATTCTAGAGATTACAACATGTGTTTAGTGTCAAGTAGACAAGTTGGTCCTGCTAATCCAAATGGTTAAAAAAGACGATCAAAAGATTTCTATGTAACATTTTTATGTTACCATTAAGTGTTTTTAATGTATTGTGATCCTGCACCCACACAGGGTAACAAACAGCACGGTCCTCTAGGGTATTAACGCCACATCTCAGTTAGGAAATCAACCACGACTTATATGTAGTCCACATATGCAGATATTTACAGAATTACATAGTACACAAATTCCCTACAAACAAAAGCCCTGCTCGTCTGAGCGCTTACTAACATATAACTCCCTCACTACTCAACAAAATGTAATCCCACCAACCTTTTTGATGGTCTCTTTCGTGCATAGCCAGCCCTGCTGCTTCCAAACAAACTCTCTCTCCTCTCCCTCTGGTCAGGTTTTATTGCAGTCAGTGCAGCTCATTACTTGCAGCTGAGCAGTGCATTGGAGTCAGCTTAAACTCCTGGCCTGGATCCTGGGTCAGTCCAGGTGCATGTAAACTGCGGGGTGGAGCACCAACCTGCCCTATATGTCATATAAAACCCTGCAAAATCGCGGGGGAATGTATACCCCTTCCACAACAACACCCCGCACCTTGTTACATAATATAAAAGTGTAACTGTTATTTCGGAATGGCAAGTGGACTACACCATTTAATCAAAATTTTAAATTGTGAATTAAGTCTAACATGTGATATCCAGAATACCTGAAGACTTTCCGTTCTTGGTATTCATTTCAGCACATGCGTCGGGACTGAGCACCATGATGAATGTGCTGAAATGTTGAGTGGAAGAGGAATTGGGTGAGGAGTAAGCATGACTAAATGTAGGTTCCTGGGCCATGACCTGAAGACCCCAGGAAAGCAGAGCTTCACCAGGAGACTCAAAGTCAAAATAGGGTAGGCAAAGACATAAATAAGCAAACATTTTAGACTCTCCTGATCACGTATTCACCATAGGTCATTCCATTTAAGCACAATCTGTTCTTTTCTGTATGGTGATAAGGCAGATTTCAGGCAGCCAAGGACAGTAACAGGAACACAAGCTGCTTTTCTGAGTCCTGTCTGTTCAAATGGTGAGACGGGAACCATTAACGTAGAGGATTTCAAATCAAACATTTATACAGATATAATACACTCCGTCTCTGGAGACTTACATGGTCCTGCTCAGAAGGTAACTCCTGAAATTGGATTGTTATTACATCTCTTCTAGTTCAATAATCATAATTATTTAATCTGTATTTTCTTAATAAGGGATGGCTCTCTATATATTTCTGTAATCATAGTTAATTTAATGTTGTACGCTTTTAAAATGAGTCATTGCTTTGCCAGTCTCTTTGGCACCAAGAATATAAATTAATTTAAAATCACTGATTAATGTGAGCTCCTCTGGGGAAGACCAAACTAATTTCATGGTTGGGGCATAGAATCCAATGCCCCTGTTGATTGGACTGGCTTATGTTAGGGTGGCCAACCCTGTCATTCCTATCAATAAAAAGCTTTCCATGGATTCTTGTCTGTGTCCAGGTCATGTAAGCATTCATGGGAAGTCTTTTCTATGGGCAGGGGAGCCGTGGTTGGCATTGCCCACTACTTGCCCTCCACCTGCCTACCCACTTCCATTCGCACTCCTCCCCTACTAAAAACTGTTTGGAGTAAACCACACCCCCATGCACATCTAGCCCTGCCCCTTCACAAAGGCACTCCCCTAGAAGGGGGAATCTGGTGCAAATTTGGAAAAGTGGACTTGTCACCACAGCAACCAACAGAACTATCCAATCAGCAGGGACATTGGTTGCTATGGGGATAAGACAATAAAGGATGGAATTCAATCATAAATATAAATATTGGTGTAATATTTTGTACATCCCTTGACTGTGAGATGATTATAGAATCCAGGGCATTGGATGGTTCTTAATCTCGGTGTTTTGAGAGGCAGAACATTACATGATATCCTTGTGCCTCACCATGGCGCAGCGGAAGAGATATTTGCCAAGATGCAGACCGCCATAATGTAAATTGGATCATTACAAGATGTTCCCAAATAGCCAACTGAACATCGGCCCACCAGGGATCCCGATCACTTGATTTATTAAGTTAATGTAGAACAGCGGCTGCCACCCAAGCTTGACCTGCTGGCCTTTGACCAATGATGACCAACAAGAGCATAAAAAAATTTCAGATACAGAGAATTTGTATTTTAAGGCTGGGGAATTCCTGGGATGAATCACATAACTTTATTACAGACTGAAAACAAGGATTTCAATGCAAACTTGGCACATTTTGTTAGGAATATGTCAGTGATGTGTGTTTTCTCTGCTGGGGCCAAGGCAGTCATGCTTCATAAATAATGTTCTATAAATGAAACACTGGATTGTTTCCCTTGTCTAGCTAATGGAATACATTTTCGGCTTTTCATTTGGTAGCCTAGTCCCCCTTAGTCTGGCTCTGACCCTTTCAGGTTGGTTGTAACTTAACCTAAACTAGTCTAAACGCCTGATCCTTCTCCATGCGCCCCCAGCACAAATAACCCATAGCAGCCACCAATAAAGTAAACCAGCAGTCAACCTTCACGCATGTTGGTGGAACTAACGTTCTACTTTACGCCATTGAAGTCAATCAGGCTACCATTTGTCTCACTAGACTACCAGGAGATGGGCTCGTGAATTCAGCATCTACTTGCGCTACAAAAGTGTGGATATTAATTATTTATTTTAGTATTTTGTTTATAAATAGTTGAAGTTTTTTTTTTTTTTTTTATAGAAGAATGAGTCATGTCTGAAATTTCCATGTTTTCCACCAATTCTGATTAAAATAATGAATTCCTATTCTATTTTCCTGTCTGTTCTACCAGTAAATTATTAGTAGAGTCTGTAACCAATGAGACACAAAAAGCCTAGACAGCATCCACTTGAAAAGATTCTCTAAAGTTAGCGCGATGGCCGAGATCTTTGTATAAAAATAAACCGGCCTGCCCCGCCATGTTCCGGTGCCCTTGCCAACAATCATTGTATAGATCGTCATCTGTAGAGGGGCTTCTATTCTCACTCCACAAATGGATCTTTTACTTGGCCCATGATATATTCATATTTTCCTTCTTGTTTCTCTTTTTTTTCTTTGCCTTCTTTGGAATTTCCGTTCTTGGTTAACCTTTTGAAGGATCAAACATCGAGCAAAGTATTGTTTTAAAAAAAACAAAAAATCTGCATATCTTAAAAGAAGAAATTGGAGTAAAGACCACAATCCTTCTAAACAGATTTAGGACCCTCAGCTAATACGACCTTCCATCATTTACGTATTAAAGATACCGTTCCACTTAGAAAAACATTTATCATCTAGTTTGTTAACAATAACAATTTCAGTATACATACAAAGTCTGGTTGCCAGATTTTGTACTGTCTCTGCAGGGAGATTCTCGGGATGTGGATCCTTAGAATTATTTTTCTCCAGGTGTGGTCACCCTAGCATTACTCTGCCTGTCATCAGTACACGGATATGCCTTCCTTGATCAAACAATGTGGTTTTCATCAGTCTAAAAGCAAAAGAGATTAGCCAGTTTTACAAGCTGGGTCTATCCGTAAAATACACATAATTTCATATAGCCACAAAAGGCATACCTCCCAACTGTCCTATTTTTCACAGGCCAGTCTCAAATTTTGGGCACTGTCACATCATGGGAAATGGGAATCATGGGCTGGTTAGGGAGATCAGAAGCCTGGACCAGCCAGTGGCTGACATTGCCACACACTCACCCCATCTGCCTCTTCAGCAGCAGATCAAGTGCTGCAGCCTACATCATCAAGTGGCCGCTGGACTTAAAGCGTCAGGGGCGCCTTGACATCTCCAGTCTGGACCTGTCAGGAGATCTCCACTGACTGGCCAACCAAGGTGGGAAAACAGCACAGGCTTCGACCAAAGCTGTGTGGTGGGATACAAGGTCCTGCCCCGCCACGAGCCACATCATCACTAACTATGCCCCCCAATGAAACTGCCCTGAAATCTTGGGGGCTATGCAATAAGGATATCATGTAAGAAAATACATTTTAAATATATGTTATATAACGTTAAACACTTTGTTTTTTGGAGGGAAATAATTTTAAGAGTTGTCCTCTCTTCGTATTAAAATATATAACTTGCAATACATTTGAACATCTGGTTTCCTCCATACGTGAAATAAATATTTACTAACGCTTGTGATTCAGTCACTTTTACTTCCAGTGAGTCACTGTGGAAATCTGCAAATCGTAGTTTATCTGACAACTTCTTCGCAAACTGTTTATTCCGAATCAAGGCATATTCACTTAAAATAGAGTTATTTGTTGAATTCGATATTTCTCTTCCTCCCTGTGTTTACCATCCCTTGTCATATCAAAAAAAGCCATAAAGTACACAGCAAATAAAATCATTTGGTTACTGCAGCATCCGCTGTTTGAGGTAGCCTTCATATTTACACGATTAATCAGCGCGGTACTAAGTCCCTTCTAAAGAGCTTGTTAAACTGCGGACAAATAAACTAATGGAGATTTATTGCTGTTGGGTTTAGGAATAACAGCTTCAAATAGTATGGCTAACCATTCGAACCCAGAAACAGGAGATATATATACATATAAGTGGCAATTATGCCTAACACACCAGGCTTTGAGGTTCCACCTCAAATGAAAAATTGATATCTTGTGGAAAGTGTAGAAGTACGCCACTGGAGTACCTACATTTCAACCCAATTACTGAGCTTGTTTCTCCAAGAAACCGAGGCTTCCCGTGGAATTCTAGAACACAGTTGGAACTCAATTCTGTATACATGTCTTCTACTCAAATTTCGACCATTTAGGGTTCCAAGCAGTTGCTTAATCTGCTTATACGGTAGCGCCACCCCTGGCTAACATAAATGTGAAGAAAGTGGCAGCTACAGTTTTGTAGCCATGGAAAATAATTCACAACTTACACCAGACATACATATATTATGGATATCAGGTCTCATGGCTGGATGCTTCTCCATCTTCTAACTTGAACCGCCATCTTGCATTATGATGGGCGGGTGCGACCATTCTAGCAAAGCACAACCGTTCTGATCACTTTAACCAAAAAACCTTCAGTTTGACCCATTCCTATCCCACCATTTAATTATTGGTTCATTGTCTCTTCGTTTGTACTTTTCTTGTTTTCTGAACAAACTGTTAGTAGCCCTCCTCCTCGTTCTCCTTTCTGACATTGTTCTTCTGGAACCAAACAAAACAAAATTTGCCCTAAAGCATGAATAATATGGTGTGAGGTGAAAGACAGTATACATGAACAGTGCAAAGATTCCCTTTTATTTATTCATTTTTTGTTTCATTTTTCCTTTTCTTTCATTGAATCGGTCAGTTTGAGGTCTGGCGTTTATAATTATTATGAAAATGTGTAGGTTTGCGGGTTTTTTACAAGAAGGTTTTGAGTATATTTCCGTCAGCCAGTTTGGTCACAACATTGGTATTTGTGTCTCGTTCTAGAACTGAGTTTTATTTTCATTTTAACTCCAAGAACTGGTATATGCCAGAGGACAGGAATGAAGAATTAGCCAATAGGTTGGCCCAAATTCCTAAAACTGGAAGGAGTTTCCGTACGGAAGTGTTGAAATCCTGGAAATGTTTATAATATCCTCCCACAACATGTCTTCTTCATCACGGCTCTACAATTTGTTTACAGTAGATGATATTATTTGCATTTACAAATACCACACTATCACATGACTGGCAATGAATGAGCATTTCAGGATGATGTAAAAACAATCTGGCAAAACTTGCTTTTAGGAAAAACTACAGCTTGGAAAAAAATAAATTCAGTACGGGGGAGAGGTGACGTTCCAGCTGATTGACAGCTCATTTAAATAAAAACCCCTCAATAAATCAAGCCAAGAAATTACTGCCCTTCAGTCTTGACTACCTCCCGCCACCACGAGTCCCTTTAAAGCTACGTAGAGCCAACCCATCAGCCTAGATCTCATTTTCAGCCCCTTCTTCTTAAAAAGGGCTGAATAAAAAAATAAAAGAAATAAAAAATAACATTCTTGGTCACTTGCATATGGCCGCCAGAGGGTTATTGGCGTTGGACTCTATCAGCCGGTACAAGGCATCGTGGTACCATATTACAGTCTGGGACAGTGTACACTAATAAAGAGATATTAATTCCATATAACAGCTTGTGATATAGTAAGGTAAATGCAGGTCACAGCACGGCCATGTTAATATTGTCTGTAGAGAGGAGAAAAGGCACACTAGTGCCAATCCATAAGTAGGTGCTAGGGTATATCCCAATTGATTCATTAAATATATAATATAATTAATTAAAAAATTATATAAATCACAATAACTATGAAGTGATGCGTACCTGGAATCTCTATTAAACTCTAATAAATCGTGGGGGAAAAAGCAATGAGATGAGGTGGTAATGCCCTTTTTTGTTTCAAGAAGTGACCCTTAAAATATAAACCCCCAAGGACAAATCAGGTTGGAAATCTAGGTTTGGTTTTCAGCAGAACATACAAAATGAGGGGTTTATTCATTATTATTATTTACGACTTTTAGGTCGCAATTCAAGGATAGTCTGGTAGTCGTTTTTTTCCATTTAAGAGATTAAAGCTGGCTTTTTCTAAGAATCGCCTTGCATCAACATTGCTTATTATCTTTAACTGCTATGTTGGGAACAGTAGTAACCTCTATCTCTTTAGTATTCCTGATTTTATTTTCTTTGCTTTTCCAGTTGTGTGAAAAATCTTATCTTTCTGTTTCGCAGGAGAATGGAGCTGTCAGGAAACGTTTCGGAGAATATCGTATTAGGAACCGGTATCTACAACGTCACCCAGCTTTCTGAGGCGGAGGATGCCACCTGCACAGATTCAGAAAGGTTTTCTTGGATATTTGCTTACCAACCGATATATATGTGGGTCATTTTTGTCCTAGGGTTTCTAGAAAACTCGTTTGTCATTGGTGTGTTCCTGCTTCATAAGAGTCGTTGCACGGTGGCCGAAATCTACCTTGGAAATTTGGCCGCTGCGGACTTAATTTTCGTCTGCGGCTTACCGTTCTGGGCGATCTACATTTCCAATGAGTTCTACTGGCCTTTTGGCAGCTTCCTTTGCGTTTTCATAAATGCGCTGATGAAAGTTAACAACTACGCAAGCATTTATTTCTTATTGATGGTCAGCATTGACCGATATTTTGCGTTAGTGAAGACCATGTCGACCGGACGCACGAGACGGACCAGTTGCGCCATGTATAACTGTTTGTTCATCTGGATCCTTTCTGCCATCATGAGCATGCCCAAAGCTGCATTCAGGGTTGTCCGGTTTGTTCCAGCATTAAACACCACCGCCTGTATCATCGATAGCTCAGCAGAATGGCATATTGCCTCCAACATCTTGCTTAACCTGATTGGCTTTGTTGTTCCGCTAGCCGGTATCTCATTTTGCACGTTCCAGATCATAAAAGCTCTGACGAATAATTCAATGCAGAAGTTCAAGGAATTTAACACGGAAAAAAAGGCGGCGCGCCTAGTTTTTGCTGTCGTCTTTGTGTTTTTTATCTGCTGGCTGCCGTTCCATTTTTTTACCTTGCTTGATACCTTGGATTACCTAAAAGTGTTCCCCGAATGTGCGATCAATCAAGTCCTAGATATAGGCACTCAAATTTCAACTTATATTGGCTATAGTAACAGCTGCATCAACCCTCTGCTCTACGTTATGGTGGGAAATCATTTCAGGAAGAAGGCCGTGGAAGTCTACTACCAGTTTACCCCAAGGAAACATAGACCAAGAAATCTATCCCTCCAGACAGACTTTTCTGCAGATACTGTGCGGACTTCGATTTCGATGGGGCAACCGAATCGGAAAATATTTTGATTTGGCCGTTGTGCCTCCTGGCAGGAAGAGTTTATTCATTAATGTACATAGACCATACACTGACGTTAACTTGGGACAGTTTTTATATATTTACTTTCTTTTTCTATCTCGTCTTTATAACTTTACCTTTCAAACCATTGGCACTGAAAAGCAAAACATTGTAAAGACTATTCTAAGAGTTACTCTTTGCAAGTCACTATGTTCCGACATGCCATTGTCACATTTAATAGTAACAAAAACTGGTAGCCCCGTATATTGGCATCTAGAATTGAGGGTTGTAGCTCCTAAAATGCTTGATCGTAGGCATAAAGAGTCTTTTTCTCTAAAAAAAACCCCCAAAAATCCTAATTTATTGTCCCTGATATAATGGTCTCTTTTTACAGATTTACCCATCAGTATTGTTTTGCTTTTGATAAATCCTCTTGTATTTTGCAAATGTTTCAAATTAAGAAGTATTTAGCTATGGTGTCCAAATACTCCTTCTGATGGATTTTGCAGATGACCAGGAACATTGGAAAATATTTATAAACAGTGTTGCAAAGTGTTCTACATGAAGAAATCAGCAGCGTCTCCCCCCCTGTTTCCATGGTGATTGCACTACTTTTTAAGACTTTACCCCAGAACTAGTCTTCATAAATTTGTTTGGCCAGTGCCTCTTTGAAGAAGTGTCACAGTTGACCTGTTGAGTGTTCATAAGGCAAACTATCGATGTGGACACACATGCAACATTGTAGCGATTGTGGATGGTTGGACATCCATACGGGGTTCCGGAATCCAATCTATGCCAAATATAATGCAGTAAGGGATATGGACAATAAGGGGTGCTGAAGCTCCCACCGATGGACATTGATTACTTAGAAGGCTACTCGAGAAGAAATAAAAGTGCATTTTGTAAATAAGGAGTTAATGTGCGATCTTGTATAAGCTGCAACTTAAAGCCACCATCCGATGATGGAGGAATGAGGTATATGCAAATATATTACAGATTTATTATATTGTTAAATCATTATAACGTAGTTGAAACATATTGCGGGCAGATGTATTGCACTTGTTTGTACGTAATTAATTTAAAGGCTTGTTTTATGTATCTCCCATCTGCTTGGGGCCTCCAAAGAGCTAGATTTTTTTTTTCATGCGTGACTTGTGTATGACATTTATGTATAATGTTAATTAGGTGTGTGATTAAATTAATGTATATATAAAAAGAATGCATAATGTTTGTTGACTCAGCATCTGGTACATCTGATCTCCGGTTGTGACATACATTATTTTCACAAACATTGCATGGGCACTCTGTATCTGAATTTCAGAGCCCGGAGCTTGGAAATCTGGCAATGATGGAGTAACACTGATGATATTCTACATGCCGTTGGGTGCGATCTACCTTATTTTGTATACATTGGTGCACTCTATATGGGGTTTTTTTCCAAAGACCTGTGAGATGGCTCCATGCCAACTGGGTTGGACTAAGAGAAGATACTCACTTATCCAATGTAGTCATCTTATTTGTCTGCTTGGCTCAATTTAACTCAGTCAGAGGCCGACCAGGTATTTGCCCTGTGTGCCAAATGGCCAGTCCAGGCCTGAACATATCTGTAAAATTCTCTTCCTAAGGTCCTGATAGCAACACGGAACACATTAGAATGGAGTCACCTGCACCGAGATGCCCTATCCATTAGCAATTCAGAAATTGTTAGAAGTAGCGGGTATATCGGAGGAAGAAATATACACACCTGATTCATGTTTTTGCTCATAAGCACCAGGCTCATCAGGGGTAAAGGAGGTCTAATGGCTTACGGGTAATATATATATATATATATATATATATATATGATACAAAGGTTCTACCCTCTATGACTTGAAGGCTGACTGTTGTATGTTTGGTCCTTCAATACCCAGGCTCAGTAGACCATTAACAGACAAGTTAAGGCTATCAAGAACCTGGCTATGAGGGGCTACAGCCCCCTGGAACTGCCGACCTACACCTAGTCAACCTAGGCGAGAATGCGCCACTGGAGAAACGGGGACTATACCCAATGCCAGGTGCTCCTAATATCCTGTAGGATGAAAATGGGAGCTTAATATCCATTTTGTTCCTCCCAAGTTTAAAAACTCTCATATAACTTGTAGCAAATTATCATTCCGAACACAGCAGATAATGTGTACTAACAATAGATACTATAAATTAATTTTTCTTAATGTATTTTATATATCTGGGTGAAAAAATAGAACATAAAAATGTTGCTTTTTAAAAGAACATAGAATTTAGCATCTAAAAATAATTACTAGAAATTGTTCCTTCATTTATTTTTTCCTTTGCAAATGTTATCAAGCTGTAAGTGGTGTAATTATCCCGAAGGAGAAAAGAACATTGGGTTCCGTAAACAAATTGCATTATTCCGACCAACTGGCCGTGTCTTTTTAGGTAGAGAAGTTGGTAGATTGGATTTTCTTGCTGTCTACACATGTTCTCAGAACTGTGCCATAAAATCTTGGGTTTCCTACAACGAAATATGCAAATCGCTTTGATCACAGTCAACATCTAATGAAAAAACAACTAGTAGGGTGACTACAACCATGTCCAACCCTATAAGCGAGTGAGATCACCCCATAGCTGGGCAGGTTGGGAGGTTAGGCCACTTGCCCTCCTTTTTCCGAATAACCACCTTGTAACGGTAGCTTTTTCACTTCACTGGATCAGACAGCAAAAATCAGAGGATCTCCCAAACCGGCTCATGCTCCCCACTGCCTGCAAAAGTGGCACAGTGTCCAAAAATTGGGACTGTCCCACGAAACCTGGGACTGTTGGGTGATATGTCCAAGTGCTTTCAGTTATTCCTGGAGAGTTCCCATTTATACTTAATCACCATAACAACAAACTGGAACATTCTTGCTGGTTGGACCATTGGAACTGTTGTTATAGCAACAGTAATAAGACCATTAAAAAAAATAAAAATAAAAAACTTTGCACATTTGCATGGATGGCAATTCCCGATTTGTTTTAATTACTCTGTATTCAGCCCAGGGGCGTACCTAGAGTATTTGGCACCTGGGGCAGATCCTGTATGTGGCACGCCCCCCCCCCACTTTAAAACTGCATAGCTTCTATCGTTATATACTGGCACAGAAATTGAAGGTGGTACAGCATTACTGTTATTATTATATACTGAGGCAGACATTGATGGTGGTACAGCATGACACCTATCACTATACACTGAGGCAGACATTGATGGTGGTACAGCATAACACCTATTACTATATACTGAGGCAGACATTGACAGGGTACAGCATAGCACCTATCACTATATACTGAGGCAGACATTGACGGTGGTACAGCATAACCCCTATCACTATAAATTGAGCCAGACATTGACAATAGTGCAGCATAACCCCTATCACTATATACTAAGCCAAACATTGATGTGGTGTAGGTCTACCACTTCATTGTCTGGCTTAGTAGTAAGGATGCACCGAAATGAAAATTCGGGACCAAAACTGAAAATTCAGCATTAACTTGGCCGAAACTGAAAATGACACCCCCCACCATAAAAAAAAATCTCACAATTTTATTTAAAGTAAGTAACACACCAAAATTGGACAAAAAAAACAATAACAATATTAATATATATATGATTGTTAACAGCAATCACACTCCTATCATGCCCAGGCATACCCAGATTCCAGCATGTACTAGCTGATTTGGCATGATAGGAGTGTGATTGCTGTTAGCAATTATATATATATATATATATATATATATATATATACACATATATATATATATATATATATATATATTGTTATTATTATTGTTCACATGTGAACTCAGCACTGGAGGCATACAATCAGACATACAAATCCTCCTCTCCCTTCTCACTATCTACCCTCCCCCTCTCCCTTCTCACTATCTACCCTCCCCCTCTCCCTTCTCACTATCTACTCTCCCCCTTTGTAGTTAAAGGCAAAAAGGTTTTGGACTTACCATCCAGAAGTCCTGCGGTGGGAGCACGCCGCCTCCATCTTCCTGCTCTGCCGCGGTGTGTGCTGCTTCACTGCTGTGCGCCGGTATATGACGTCATGCTCCGGCGCTCACCATGACATGCCGGCACCGCGACAGAGTTAGAGGCCTCGTGAAGGAGACTGAGGGGCGCCGAGTAGTTGCTAGGCACCACTCTCTCTCCTCCGTGTAAAAAAAAAAGTTACGAGGCTGCCCGCGGAACGCCCCCCTCCCCCCGCTCGGTATGCTACTGATTCAACTACTGAATTGTATGAAATGCAAATAGTTAAGATTGTCCCATGTATATACATCAACGCCTGTTGGTACCATTACAATAACATAGCAATGCGAATTATGTAAAGTGAAGCCTACTTAGAATACGACGGCCGGATATTACATGGGATTTGAAGTATTACGGGAACAAGGGGTTAAAGCAAACACAGACAGCCCTCGGCTAACGTAGAAAAAAGCCGATTTGCGCAAACAATGTATGGAATTTAAGTAACAATGCATTGATTACTATGGTGATAAGTACTCTTTGGACCAAAACTGCTGTTTGTAAATAACCCCCTTTATATTTTAGGGCTGTGGTTATGATCTCGTATCGCCAAATTAATTATTAGCCCCCGGGGCGATGGTGTTGGAACAATTTGTTCCTGTGCAGTATGTGGCCACTTGGCACCCTCTGCTGGTTGTTATTGGAAACAAACTCAGAAACTGCATGGAGCTTGTTCATGACGAGCTGCTTTACGAACAGTGAGGTCTACCTCAACTTTGTCCGAGGATCTGTCACTTCCTGTCCGAGGATCCGTACCCTTCCTGTCCGAGGATCCGTCACTGTCACTTCCTGTCCAAGGATCTGTTCCCACATTAAAGTTATTGATGGTTGATAAGTATAAATAACAGACTTCTTGCAGTTTCCAGTTTACTTCCTCTAACCAGGGCTTTGGGGATACTTCATGTTTAAAACGGAGATAATTATTCTCATTCTGTATTATAAAGCACTTGGAGCAGCCATCTTCGCTTCCTGTTTTTGCGACTTGCATTACTCTTGGCAATCAAGCATTTTTCCGCAAAAAACATACATCACATAGAAGTAGGTTTAATAATGAGGATAGCTTACAATTTTGAAAATATTTTGCCAAATTGAAATTAACTGTGTGACAAGCGAATTATTCAAAATTACAATAGAAGCCGAGATAATCATAGATTTATTGTAACTCCCAGTACCATCATCCTTTCAATCTTCGGAGATTAAACAGGATTTTACAATGAATACACCGTTCAAACAAAGTGCTAAATAAACGCTTAGTCTCGACGACGTGGAGCCAGGAAAGAAGAACAGATCGCGGCATTCTACTAGAAATGAAACAAAGGATGATTCTTGCATAGGAACATACATGGCTTTAACAGGTAACATGTGTAGCATATATAACCCATAGCTGGCATCCCAAGTCCTTCTGGTCCCCCCAAACATAGAAACACACACGCTAGTGTTAAGAAAACCAAAAAAAAAAGTTAAAACATTAACTTTTAAATATAAATAAAATTGGGAAAAAAATAAAAAAAAATAAATAGATCATCATGGGTCAAAAGGAAAACGAGAAACCTCTACAACTGGACGTTGGTGTTGATGGCCATATGGAGGCCAAGTTGGCAACGCAGCCTCTATTCTTATAGGTTTATTTGAATTGCCCCATCATTTTACACTGGATCGTCTAACCCCCCCCCCTTCCCTTTGATTATTTGGTGAAATATGTATATAATTGCACCCGGCAGATAACTGGGTACCCGAGGTCTTGTTTCTGTTGACGACCAACTACTCACGACACTATCAGCCACCCGCTGGGATTAATCTGGCCTGCCATGGATCTTGCACGACTTAGTCTGCATGCAAAGAGAGCTCTATTTTTTTCTTAATTTCTCTACAGATGTTTTTCCCCACAAACTGTACATAATGTCACCAAAACACAGTTTTTATTCACACTATAAACATGTACAATTTACAGACAAAAACAAAGGACAAGGATGCCAATGTACCGGGGCTGCTTCCCCCCCCCCCCCAGATCCAGCCACCTAAACATCTACTTACGACATAAAACAATTAACTAAGTGCAATGCAAAAAAAGAAAAGGGAAAAAAAAAACTTGAGATCCTTAAACAGACGCTCCTTAAACTTCTTCAAGAGGAACAACCGCTCCTCAGAGCTTTACAGTAACCGACTCGATCTATGTGTTACATTAACGTTGTTTAGGTGTTTGGCCGTTACCTTTAACTTTTAATAACTGTTTTTAAATGGAGTCAAATCTCTCATGTGCTTTATACATGACCCCGGGCTCCACTTCCCAACCGACCAATGTATGTTGCGCCTAAAATAGTTTACATTTTTTACGTAACTTGTGAAAACGAGCAGGCATTGAAACGCCTCAATCCTTCAGAGATTCGATTTGTGGTTTGCTATGGACCCTGTAGATGACCTTTATTAAACATCTGTTAAACGCAACACATAGACCGCGTCTTACACTCTAATAATCGAATAGGTGATGGTTGTTCTGTGTGTCAAATTGCAGAATAGGTTATTAAAGAGATTTCTTTTTTCTTCTTTTTCTTCTTATTCATGTTTAGGAAATGCTGCAAGCAAAGAATACACCACCAGCTGAGAAGGGTCCAGACAAAGCCGGAAGACAGTTTGAGAAGCAGACAGAATTAGCCTTTTCTTCCTTCCCTAATTCCAACAGTCTGTCAAGTTTCAGGAAATTCTCGATGCGTTTTGTTCTCTTGACTTTTGTACGTTTGCATGTCCTGAGCCAAGTTTGCCGAGAAACCCTGATCCATACCCAGCAGAAAGGCTTCATGTCAACATGAGCCACAGACCCTCTGTCCACCTATACGCCGCCCGTTCCAATCTATCCTTCTTCTAAGCGCCATTTCTGTGACTCCTCTTCTCGGACATCTGGCCTGATCTGATTCCGCATGCCGCCCAAGACATTGGAGGTTGCCTCCGTCGCAACTATTAAGGGTTTCACCACCGCTGGTGGGATCTGTCTGAGAACTCCTCCGACGGCGCCAGTTACTCCTCTGTTCTCATGCTCTCGAGCTGCCGTTTCATAGATTGTCTGAGCTGTATCAGTTATTCCCTAAAACCATAAATGGAAAAAAAAGACCATCAGCTGAACGGCAGAACATTTGTGAAGCGCTCCTTTGCTTTAAAATGAGTCCAACGTCTGAAATCACGCTTACAGAAAAGGGGTGTGTGTGTGCTTACGTGAAATATATCTTATAAATAAGAAAAGTGTAGGGAAGAATACTCACTTTGGAGACTAAAAGAAAAACAAATGTCTTAAAGTAGCTGCTGTGGCCTCTTCCCAAGTGGACTCCTCATAAGTGGTTACACTGGACTATCCAGACATCCATCCCTGGTCTGCATGCTTTCATCCAACTACTTCTCTAGTTATCACTAATGTCTGCCATATCTCCTTCTCTTACAGGTATGACCATAACATATTTGATTTGAACCCCTCATCTCCTGCTGTTACCCCTGTTTTCCACCCGGTATGTCTTTATCCTGCATGTCTCCATACCCTGCTGCTCTCAAAGGGTTATATTTGGTGCCCTCTAGTCTCTCTTAATTGCATTTGTTAACCAAGGTGTGAAACGTCTGCCTCTGGCATGCAATCACCTTATCTGACCACTTGCGAGGCAGTCCTATAAATTCCCAGGCCTCACTTGGAAACAAGTTCCATCAGACTTTCTGCCTCGTACGCGACTTTCAAAACCTCTCTGAAAACCCACCTGTTCAGGGAAGCGTACAACATTCCTTCCCATTACTCCCAGCCATCATCAGAATCAAAGCCATCTGAACAATCCACAGCTTCAACACATCATCGGAACCAGATCAACTCATCCCCATCCAAGCCGTCCTCTCCTATTGTCTCACTCCCCTCAACCACCGACTAGATAGTAAGATCGCAAGAGCAGGGCCCTCTTCTCCTTTGCACCAGTTTGTTATCGTATGTGTTATCGTATGTGTTATCGTATGTGTTTATAAATTGTTCTACTGACTGTAACAGCGCTGCGGAATCTGCTGGCGCTTTATAGATAAATGTAATAAAATAAATATATTTGGAGAGCCATACCTCTGACCTATACATATTTTTGATCAAGGAACATGATTATTGTATTGTTAGTACACAGAACATGGGGTGGAATACCAGCAAGCAATGACAACACAAGCTACAGGCGTGTTCAATTCCAAACATTCCCATTCACCTTAGAAAGCCCACATTTTATAAGACAGAATCTATATTCCTAGATCTAAAATATAATAATGTACGTTTACCTCTTTAACCACGGTGTAAGCCTTGGCAACACCTTCCCTTAAATCTACAGGCTGATGTATCATCCGGTGGTGAGAAAATCTTTTTGCTTTCTTCAACTCCACGGGACTCGGGCCGGGGGACACCATGTCGTACGCCGTCTCCGCTGCAGCCTGATGAACACAAAATAAGCGGAATATAAATCAGTTAACACTTCCTTGAGTAAAAAGCAAACATAGTTATGACGTAGTCCAATAAAGCTCCACTAATGAAGAATGCATATTCTATGAGTACCTAAATAGTATTAGTCTTTAGCAGATGCAGCACTAGAGCTGCAGTGCTCTGCCCATCCATGGACCTGCTTTCACTCCACTTTTGGCTTAGACAGCCAATCAGAGGCGGGAAAAGCAACGTCACGGAAATCAATGGGAGTGCTTTCTGTGCATGCGCAGGGGAGATCTCATTAGACTCCCTAGAACCAATGAGCCAGCACCAGAAGTGGCTGGTGGTAAATATAGTGCGAGTGCTCTGGTTGGCTGGAGACGTGACATTACCTGAATGGTCCGTATAACCCTATTGGTTGGAGAAGTGACATTACCTGAATGGTCCGTATAACCCTATTGGTTGGAAAAGTGACATTACCTGAATGGTTTGTACAACCCTATTGGTCAGTTCAAGTGCTGCCATGGCGGTGGAGGTTCCAAATGATGCTGCCCCTCTTTGAAACCCTCTCACGATGCGGCCATCTTTCCTGTACTGCTCTATTGGCAACCAAACCAGGTCCTTTAGACCTTGGACTAAAAAAAAAAAAACATCTGAGTACCAGAATTCTCAACTCAATAACACAAAATTAAAGGCATTATTTAGGCTCAAGCGTCCCTCACCAAGCTGTACCAGGGAATGCATCGGACCCACACCTCCCAAAATGCCCGGGAGCTGATGTTTCTTGATGTCCATGAGCCACTCGTTAATGGCGTAAGAGAATAATTTATCCACCCCTAATAACCTGCAAGAGATTAATGATATAATCGGAAAATGTGCTTCTCATTCAACTTCTAAAAAAACTTCAACGTTACCATGAAATCTTTTGTACAATATACTTCTGTATAATACACCGATAATTTAGAACAAGATGTAAGAAGCATTGTGATTATACTTAAGATTTTAGAGCAACAACTTCAACAAAATACATTTGAATTTCGGTGTGAAAATACTATTTTTTTTTGTTACCCATGTCGATAGCAGAGCCTCTTCAGTTTTAATTCGGAATTGTTCAGCTGAGCGAGTCCAATTAGAATACCAGTAAACGTACCCTGATAATAAAAAGTCACGTGCTAGGATGAAGACACACTGGCAAGAATAAGAATACACTTATAGAATTAAAAACATATGTATTTTTTTCTCCCCATGGTGGGCTTTAAAGAACACAATTACAAAGAAAATAGTTTCTTGAGAAAAAAAAAAAAAGCCATGGTCTGGATTTAAGCATTTATTAATGGGATTATAATACGTTCTTTGGCTTTTCTATTTTAATCAAAACAATTAGGAGAGCGGGCTGCCCAAAAACTGTTAATTATTTTAAATTTTGCATCGAAGCACATTAGAAGAAAAAATAAATATATAATTTTTTATAGCTGCCAAAACGCTTTAGATACATCTCCGCAGAACCTTAAGTCTCTGGCCGTTCTAGAGCACCAAAAGGTCAAGGAACGTGGACAAGTGTCAACGCCGCTTCCTTTGGCATCAATGACTGGAGCAAATTAGAAAAATGATGTTTTTAACAATCCTAAAATAGGGATTTATTTACATTAGAACTAGTAATAATAGCAATGCCTGGAAAGGGTGGAGATCGTCACTAAAACAGATACACACCTGGTCCATTGAGACGTGTTTTCCGTGATAATCCAACCTTATGGGAACTTCTGATGTGAATCGGAATTCACTAAAACAAAACATTAAAAAAGGGAGAGAGAATAATGACTACTGTGTATTTAATAAAATACGGGAAGTATTAAGAGGAAAGGGAAACATTAAGAAGAAAGTAGGAAAGGGAAACATTAAGAGGAAACGGAAACATTAAGAGGAAAGCAGAATATTAAGAGGAAAGGAGGAAAGGGGAATATTAAGAGGAAAGGGAAACATTAAGAAGAAAGGAGGAAAGGGGAATATTAAGAGGAAAGGGGAATATTAAGGAGGAAAGGGGAACATTAAGAGGAAAGCAGATTATTAAGAGGAAAGGAGGAAAGGGGAATATTAAGAGGAAAGGGGAATATTAAGAGGAAAGGGGGAAAGGGAAACATTAAGAAGAAAGGAGGAAAGGGAAACATTAAGAGGAAAGGGGGGAATGTAAATGTACCGGAAGAAGATCGGCTGATCGTTGAAGGTTGAGGTCTCTTCCATGTTGTCATACACCACTTCTGAAGGACAGACTTTGCCGTTATTACCCCATTGAGTTTGCCCCAGGAATGAAATGACTGGATTTGCTCCTTGGGAGCTGAGGTGTTTTGGCAGACTGCACGTCACATCTGAACCGGGTGCTCGTTTTACTAAAAGAACAAACCAATCAGACAACAAAATTAAAATCATCAGAGAATCTGCCCCCAATCATGTTGTGGCCCTGTCCGCTGCTCTGGAATCAGTTGAGTTATTTCTGGGCTGTTTCATGTTGTAAAGTAGGTTGTAGAAGCTACAGAGAGGCTTTGAATTTATCTAGAATCGTTCATTTAATATTTCATGTAATAAAAAAAATCTGCACCACAATTCCATAGTTTATATTGTAACTGTTATGATATTGTGCTATTATTGTGTTATCTGTTTCTGAATTCTCACAGAATGATTTGACAAAAAAAACAACAACAAAAAAATTATTAAAAAATGCTTTACTAAGTAATACACCTAAAAATATTACATATATAGATATATATAAAAGTTTACCTTCAGGGTCTGGCGTAACCAACATTTCCACTTCGGTAGAAAGACTTGTAAAAAAATCCTTCAGAAAAAATAAGGCATCCTTGATAAAATGAGAAGAGATAATGATTATAAAAGATGTTTCATAGGAAATAGACCTTGTTTTTGAAGATAAAAAAAGCAATTTCTTGAGCAATTAAAATATAAAGGAGTCAGAAATCCCATCACTCCTGTGTTCCAAAGTTACAGCCATTAACAAGTGACCCCAACATTTGAATATATATATATATATATATATATATATATATATATATATATATATATATATATATATATATATATATATATACACACACACATATACACACACACACATATATATACATATATATATACACATATATACACACACACACACATATAATCTCCTAGACTCTATTTAATTTGTAAAAATATGAATTGTTCAAAATACAGGAATAAATTATGAAATTGCCTTTTGCTTCTCTTTTGAAGCAGGTTCTTGCTACTTTGCTTGTGTGTCAAATTCACCTGCTTGATGAATGCATTTTACGTAACAGAAAATAAGGGCTTTTAAAGAACCTGGTCAATATTCAGACGGAGAGGCATCAGCGTCACCCTCAGACAACATTCCTGCGGAGAATGAGCCGATTCCGGTCGCACGTGTAGAGCTTTCACAGTTAACTGCAAGAGAAGAACATTTTCTCAATAGGGGACATCCCGAGGAAACATATATCTTTCCTCTTGGACATAAAATCAAGTGCTGTATACAGTGGAATCCATCTCCTGCAGAGAAATAGAAGATTTGGGGAGCGCGGCTTACCATGTTGGAGTGCGCTTTCCTTGGCATTTCCTTGCTGCTGTATAGGTGAAGGAACTTATTCATTTGAGACGAGGCCAAGCGGTCCCGGATCTCCAGATCTTGCACTATAAAAATCTGCCTCGATGCCGGCTGTTCGGGTAGCGGAGGTACCTGTAGGAAACCTCCGTGTGGGTAAACCTCGTGCTGGAACTTTATCTGTGGGGCAGAGACCGGACACGTCACGTTTACAGCTCAACAAGATCTTCACCCTGATAAAGTACGCAGATCCAGAGGTTATCAAAAGTAACATCTGATAGATGGAAGGGCCGGAGTCGTATAAACGGACGGAGGATCCTCATTTACTGTACACACAGAGGATGCGACAACAGACAGAAACCTCATCTCACCTTGGTAAGCTGGATTTCCATCAAAAGATCCTGGTTCCTTCCACGGCCTCCGCGTGTTAAGGTGCTTGCACGCCTTGTTGGGGTACTTGACGGAGAGCTGTGAGGACTCCTTGGGGGGATGGATGTGCGAGTATATAGAATATTATCCGTGTATCATTTAAAAGGCACAACACTCACACGGCTGATCTATATTCTATGACGTGTAGCAAAGGCACATGCAAACACATTTTCATGGTCCAAGGCTAGTCTATGTCTCGTTGGGACGAGACCTCTCTCTTTCTGCTCTCCCCTGCACTCCCCACCATGTCCCATGGGCTGGCGGGTTTAAAATATAAGTACGAGTATATGTATATGATTATCTTCTGCTATCATATAACATTTTATAACAAGTAGAAGATTTAAAACACGTGGAAGATACTTACATGTAGTTCTTAGCCGGCGAGGCAGGAGGGAAAGCGCTACCGAAATCTCTACCCCCGTAAAGGTGCCAAACGAGTGAGATTTCCTTCACGACGTAACGGACGACGGGCGTGGGGAAGTTCACCGGGGCTTTGCTGCTGTCCATCTTGTGCTTCGGAAAGCTGAAATGGTTCTCTTTAATCACGATCGGGTCATCCACAAGCTTTCTCACAGATGGCTCTTCATCCTTATCCTTAAGAAAATACCCCTCGTCATGGATAGATAACAGCAATACGTATAAGGGGGCTTTTTTCATCTCTACAAGGCCGCATCCAGCAAGTATATCCACCGTTGGGCAAAACTTTTGCAGACAGTGATTTAGTACATAAAGCAGAACATTAGATCTTTAGAATAAGGGTGTGTTTGCTTAAGGGGCTTCGAAGGCCATTCTGGACATAAATATTACTACTGGATACCAGACTGTTTCTACTGCAAGGAGCATTCATCGAATATTTAAATGGCTTCTCAGAGCCCACGTCCTACCGAAACAGCACTTTTTGGGGCGTCCAGAATACAGAAGTCGTCGCTTTCAGAAGGGGCGTCCAGAAGCGCGTCGCTTATGAGATGGGGAGTCGCGGACGCAAACGTAGGGCTGGACTCTTCCGACACGTTGCCGCTTTCATCAGGGAACAGGAAGAGATCCGAGCACGGCTGCTCTTGGGACTCGGGTCTACCCTCTGAAATGCCTTGATGAAGCAAACACAGTTGTAAAGATATATAAAGGAGTCAACGGGAACCTGGCGCCACTCACCCTCGTATTCTTTGTACACAGGCTATTTGCCATTATATTTCCTAAAGCTGCCCTGACGCATTATTAAAAAGTGGTTGAGCCAATCGGTGGCAAAGAACAAGCCGGAGTACCAACTCGGCCCGGAGTCTTTTGCTTCTCCTTACTACATCGCGGAAAATAAATCAGGGAAATTGAAAGTTGCTGTGCCATCTACTTGGTTTAACTTAACAGTTTTGCAGCATTACAAACATCATTTCTACCACTGCTTAATGTCCAAACCCCTTCCAAGTAAAATATTGCCTTATTCATAATCTACACGGAGGATATTTATCATAAAACCGAAAATAAGGCACAGATTTTTAAGAAACAACAGGAGGATTTGCCCACCTGGCCCTCCATAAATATTGAAGACAACGAGGGCATTGGATGTGCTGGACCAAGTGCAACGTGGGCAGAGGTAACGCTCCATGTGCCCACGCAAGATGAAAACGCTTACAGAACACGCCAAGGAATTTGGGCATGGTCAATCCCCGTTTTTTTTTGGTCTACCAAATATATGATTTATTTACAATCTCAGCAAACACTGAAATGTGTTAATTGAGCTTAATGTACGGCATGTGTGGCCACAGTTACCGTTAAGCTGGGGTTTTGCGGGAGAGCCCGCGTGATGACCGTCTGTATCTTCCATGGCGTCGCTCATTAAATCTCGCAGGATCTGCTGGTCAGCCTCGGCCAGCATCGGGCCCCGAGACGCACGTCCACTGCTTGTGTCGGCCTGAAAAAGAAACACGTGGAGACCATTTTTAAGTTGCTTTAAGTCTCATTTTCTACATCCAGCAACTAAAGAATGCCTCCGCCCGCATCTATGCAATAAACGCAGTACATGTGATAAATAGCATGCAGCTTTATCTATATCATAGAATTAGGGGTCCCCTGCCTTTTTGCTCTTCCGGTGGGGTCCGGGTGATGTTTCGGTTCTGGCCGGTGGGTTCAGATCGCCGTAGCTGGCAACGTACTGGATCAGATTCATTAACGCGGCGCAGGAATCGGAGCACGTTCGGATATGAATCACGTCGCTGGAGCAGTGCATCTCAAATCGGGGTTTGTACTGAAGAGAAACAAAGAACAAGGACTGCAAAGTTATCTATTTGAAAGGGAATTGCCATTCAGAAAGTAATCGCAAGTTAAAAAGTACTTTTATTAAAATAATATAAATACATTTGACTGTAATCCAACACACCTTTTGATGACTATAAATTAATTATTTTTAGCTCAAATTCAAAATGGTTTTTGATAAGAAGAAGAAGCCCATTTAATGTTAGTATTTTAACGATGAGAAGCCACACAGAGCTGCATTATGAGACATTATTACAAAACTAAGGGGGGGGGGACTGTTGTCTTAATTGTGGATAACCGACAAGAATTGGGTGAAAAACACCAAATATTCACCTTTTCGCCAAATTTTATAGCTTGTATTGTCAGTTCAAGAAGCCCCATGTCCACGACCCGAACGTAATCTGGAAAATGAAATTATTTAGGATTTGAATCCATTTTCATAGCGTACAATAACACGATCAACACAAAAAAAAAACACCATAGAGTCACAAATCAGCGAGTCCAGTTCCTCGTTGCGATTACAACGCTGCGGAATCAGATGACGGCGCGCAAATACCGCCATCGGTGACCTATGGGCTTCCTCACCTCGGCTTAAATTGACGGCCACGGCGCTGCACTTGTCAGATAAATGCAGGGCAGCTTCATCCAAGATGATTCTGAAAATCGAGACGACAATCAGGACAAAACGCTGCAGACAGACCTGCTCACTTAATGTTTACGCGAAGTGGAATAACGCCCACAGCGCCACCTGCTGTTCGCTGGACTCCAGTGCTGGAAATCACAGGCTTATTTTTGTGATTTTTTTAAAAATAAATAAATGCGTCGTTACCGTAGGTTGGTAGAAGATTTGTCCAAAGAAACGCTGCACGAAATACTGAAGGTTTCTACGGTGAGAAGAGCTCTTGTGGGCAAGAACAGTGGCCTATAATTGAGAGGATAAATATAACTCAAATACATATAAAATATACATTTTCTGCCCCGAGGGTGGGTCCTGAGGTTTGGGTTTAAAAATAAGTTATTTGGCTAATTTATCTTTAATTAATACAAAGGACAAGACAGAGTGGAAATGTCCACATGAGCTGTGTTCTTATTATTTTTTATTTAATAATATCAAATGAAATTATAATAATATAATGATAATAATAATGAAAAATAATAATAAACGTAGGAAACATGTACCCCCCAGCTGTTATATATATATATTTTATACAATATGGATTACGGTATGTAGATAAAAATTGACTACCCTCGATGTCAACTTTTTTGTATATATATATATATACACATATATATATATATATATATATATATACACATATACATATATATATATATATATATATATATATATATATATATATATATATATATATATATATATATACACACATATATATATTTACTAGGAGATTTTTGATTTATTTTGTTAAAAGAATGAGGTTTTTAGAAGACAATGATGGCAATAGCATGATGGGATAACCCTAGAATCCATTATAAGATTCCTGGACGCCCAACATAATAGCGAGTGCTATTTTATCAATTCATTTCATAATGGTGTTGGGTCTTCTACATGATTTCCATTTCCAAATGCTGGAATACTTTTCCCTTTTATCTATTGGACATTTTGACATTCCGTTACCTGTAGTCCAGAGCACAGTTCCACAGGTGAATATGGAACGTGGTAATAGATGCAGGGGGGTTATAACCCAAGACGGGCTCGTCCGAAATATTCAGAAATTGCAATATCTACAATGACGAAGAATAGAAGGGAAAAGAATTAGCTTGCTTAATATTCATCAGCATTTTTGTAAAGGCTTTAGAGGAGAACTTCATGGAAGTCGCTAGGTTTATAAAGTTGCTTGATTATAAAAAGGACATAGGTGCTGATATTTAGCTTTCTATCTGTATATAAAAGGTCTTTTATTATACTTTGTCCTCATCTTGCCTTTCTATTTAGGGTCTGACTCTTTTTCTCTCACCCCTACAAGAATACAGTTTCACTAAATTACAGACACATTATTTTTGGCAGTCCAGATAAAGACCCCTTCCGCAAGCTCACAAAGCTTTACAAACAAAGCTTATACGAGCAAAGAAACTTGTCTTCTTATGAAGAAAGAACTTTTCCTTTGGAGTGCCGGTATGGGTGGGATTAGTCCGGTACAACGATGGAGATTTTACATTTCTAATAACAAGATGATAAAAGCCCACCTTGGGTTTTGCTATCGAGTCGGCTATTAAGGCTATTTACACGTATTGTTCAGCCGTGAAGCTGCGTTACCTGTTCGTGCCAGGTAAGGGCAGACGGAAGTACTCGGTGCTGGAGAGTGGCCCCGCGGAGTCCGACGGCAACAAGGAATTCCTAGGAGAAAAGGGGAAAGTATTTGGTTAATGTCCCCCGTGAACTGCAGACCCTCACAATCCCACCATTCAGAGGAGGAGAGGGCCGGTGCTTTACATTATATGGACTCCACAGAGGAGCGTGTGATATATAAACTAAGAAACAAGCTCTAGATAAACCCAATGCCAGCAGCATCCGGTTGGGCAAAGTATTTCAATATTTAGATGCTTCAAGGATACGTTAGGAATGTATGAGCCCACCTTGGTGCTGCTGTCGGATTTATCAGACTGGATTTTCACGGCTACGGTCAGCATGCTCAGGGTGTCCATCCCCACTCCGTTGGCGGCAGCGCGGCTGGAGATCCCATCCTCTTCAGAGGAATAGATGGTTGGTTCAAGCCAATGGGGCCGGGTGATGGTGGGCAACCGAGCCTCGGTTGGCAGAACTGTTCCTTCTAATATGCCTGTGTAAAAAAAACATTGAAAACATGAGCATCCAATTCATCCATTAAATGTTTATCTCTGAGAAGAAGGATACTATAAAAAATGTTCGCATCTGTCTGTGTTTTCTGGTGTGACCGCCACTAAGGCTTTTTCCCCCCATATATCTCCGAGCTCTATTCAACAGATCTGTCACTAAGGTCACCTGGCCGTTTTCACACGCTCCTGCCCCTTTAAGTAATGTACCGCCATGTCCTAGAATACCATCCCATTCATACAGGTGGGTGATCAGGGCTATGGTCCGGCATACACGGGGGGTTGGATGTGGGCTTATGTGTGAGCCAAGCTGGAGTCACCTGTCATGTATTGAAAGTCCTCATGTACTTTTATATGGACGTTGTCCAAAGTACTGGAAGGAAAGAGGCAACAAGAACACACACACAGACCAGCACCTCTGTATATAGAAGGACTCTTTTTACCTTGATGGTAAAGGCTTAGACAGTTTGCATGGAGACAGACGTAATGTTTATCTTCAAAACCTTCGTATCTGGACACGCTGAACAACGAGCCGTTGTTAAACTCCAGCCAGAATTCCCCGTGTTTGTTTTCCATTACGCTGCCGTCCACGTGCTGTCAAGACGGCAGAAAGATTTGTCATATCTACTAGTAAATGTATTCATTCATCAACGTTTTCTTATTCTGCAGCTTGGATGATTCAGGCTCTGGACGGGTTACGGTTTTACCTTTACATCGGTGAACAGAGAGACAAGTCCATGGTTCACGTTTAGGAGGACGGAGAGGAAACTTTGAGAAGGCTTGTTCTGCAGGTCCATCTTCTTCTTCCTCCGAAAATGGTAATTGGAATCCAGAACATGATCGAACTGCAAGGGCTCCTCATCCGAGCCGCTGTCCTCATCTGTGGGAAAACACAGCGCTTAACGCCTATAACCTATTTACACTCGGAACGATGTGGCCATAGGTAACGTTGCACTCAAATATGGCTGATACTGCACACTTAGTGATTAAACACTAAGTACAAAATCTATACAAAGCCTAGCGTAGCTCATATCTGGAGAAGACGGAGACATTCAATTTGGCTCACTTGGGTAGGACGACCTCACCATAATGAGTGGCTGATTTAAAGTGGCCGCTGTCTTTGGTAAAGGTGTTAATGAGCTGGCTGGCAACGGACAGTCCTATTCCGTAAGACAAGTTTTCAACGGTTTCCACGGGAGACGGTGCTGTAGGTTCCCACAACAGTAAATCGTTGCTTACCCTGGGTAGGAAAAATCCTTTATTCATTATAAAAAAAATAATAAAAAAATAAAAATAAAAGGCTATCTTGACTTCAAACTACATGTATATTTTAAAAAGTATGTGTTATATGACAGGTTCTTCTAAGGTAAACATACAAGCAAATAATTTCTTCAGTCTTTGCTACGATGTAGATCTCTAGGGTGCCAAACACCTTTCAACATCTGCGTGAGATCCATCACCTCCATTTGTAATTTCCAATTCTATCAAGGAGCTACCTACCAAGCACATGCGCCAGATATCCAGATCCGCACCTGTGGTCTAGTGCTTTGTGTTGCACCCAGTTCCTTCATCCAAGACCCTTTTACTTGATCCCACAAACAGAACATGGCGCCATTTCTATAAACCCCCCTTAAAGATCAGTACCAACTCACCTATTATACAGCTTTTCATAGAAGTCTTTGTTGGGGAGCATTAGGAACACGCTCGGCAACGTCAGCTCCAGGATGTAGTGGGAATTACCGATTGCCTTCTCTTGGAACTCGGTCATTTCAACCGCATCGCCGGGCATCACCATCTGGGAATGAAAAGCCGACACCACCGATAAATTACAGAGAGCACACGCTACTAAGGAAAACACGGTGGGAAGTCTGCATGGGGGGGGGATATATAAGGGAAAAATAAGGGGCCTATGGCTTTAAAGAACTCTCTACAAAGATTAAAATGTTAAGAAATACAGGATTATAGCCTATGGAGGGAGCTTGCGGTTCCCCTCCCTAATAAAGACCAGCTCTTTGGGGTTAGCCGCTTCCCCCTGTTCCTTGGGTCATCTTCATCCCACTCTACGCTATTTAAGACTTGACCTGTCACTATGCCAAGACTGGGGGAGAGCTCAGGGTAGCCTGCCCCGGGAAGCCCCCGAGAATACGCATGCACAAGCCATTCAACACATAAGAAAACCGACAAAATGATCGGTTAGCCAATACCCTTTTTAGTGTTTGATTACATCGAAGCTGTCATTCTGTACGAAGCAGACAAGCGCAGGAAAAGTAAAGTGAACCCTGAATACCTCCTCATTCTCAAACATGACTCTCCGAGAGGAGAAAGGGGAAGGCTCCGGCCGTTTCAAGTCACACACATCTTTTAAAGAGTGCGAAGCACCTTCTTCGTCCTCCTGAAAACGCCCGCTCTCATCATCATCCTCCTCAGCAGCGACTCTCTCTAGGATGGAGTGCACAGTTATGGGGTTGATTTTCAGTACAATCCTGAAAGAAGAAAAAAAAAAAAAAGAGATAAAAGAATAAAACAAAAAGAAAAATAGACTTTCAGCAAAGAAACACAGAATGTGATGGCAGATAAGAACCACTTGGGATGTGGGAAAAAACAAAAGGAACACTTAAGTTACTAAATTTTTTTAAATATTTTCTCCTATATATTATGCGAAAGAGAAAGCATTTTTTAAAATTATTATTATTATTAATGTACTTATCTCGAACCACAAACATTTATACACACTACTGTCTAAAATAGGGAGATAAATATTATCAGGAACTAATCTATTATTACTATAGGCATTGTTTTCAAAGAAATAAGAGGAAAGAGATGAATAAAAATGATTAAACAAAGTCGTGTACCTTAGCCAGTCAAAGTTATCAGAAGCCACCATATCGCCTCCTTGGCTAGCGCATACTCTGAGGAACGGGATCTGAGGACTATCATTATCCTCTTGAAAGGCACCTTAAAGCCAACACAAAATGCAGAACGGATTCAGTGTCCCATGCGAAGGTCTCATGTGAAACTATTGACCTAACCACATAAACCAAGACGTTACCGTACCGGTTAACTCTTTGAAGGTAAGTTCCAGTTTCGTTTGTTCGGGCGAAGAACCGCCAAAGATCTCGGTTTTAAACTCAACGTCAGACGCTTTTAAGTGCAGGATTTCCTTCTGGAGAGATTTCTTGAACCACGGACCTCTCTCCTGGTCCGATCGAAGGTCGGGAATGGGGAAGCGCACGGCGAGATTCAGCACCGGCGCCGACATCAGTATGGAAAAGCGGGTGTTGGCAGGAGAGCGAGAGTCATCCAAAAAAACCTCGGCAAACGCTTTGTGCTGGAAGAAAAATGGACACACGGGATACAGAAAGAGCTGTTTAAAGGGACAGCAAGAATCACATGTAAACACGGATCACTAACATATCCAAATTAATCTGCACCACGAAAAATGCCTGTACTATGACAAACAATCCGAAGCCAAAGCGGCTTCTAAATCATGTAATCGCCCAAAGATAGCCAGTACTTACCAGGCTAATATGCTTGTTGTAAGAGGAGTAAAGATGTGATGTCATCATTTCCACCGTACCCAGTTTCTGAGCTTGTAGCAGGGAGTTCAATCTGTCCACGATGCTGATATCCAACTCGCAGAACGCCGGAGCGAGCTGAATCTGTAGCTCCGATCTTTGAGGGGCAGAGCTCAGTCTTCCCGAACTACCCTACAGAGAAGCAAAAACCCACGTTAACACCACCGAATTCCTTTAATACCCATTCTCTATCTGAAACCGTTTATAAATGGAACAACTGGCCTAACGGTAGCAAGCCCAAACGGCCGATGATTTTTCACCTACTTAAATCAATTGAAAAGATTCTGGTTTTACCTGGTTGTACCATCTTACCTGAGGTCCTCTGCTTTCAGTATGTTTATAATGGAGATGGACACATGGGGAGGGACACGAATCAGACCCTTTATCATCCTGAAATTTTAGCAGCTTTTGGGGAAGAAATAAAAAGAAAAAGTTTCTTCATCGACAGAACACCCAGAAGGTTTGCCTTGGTTTAAACCTCTGATCCATCACATACAACGTAGAGAGAAAAAGACGATACGTACCTCCGTGTATTGTGGGGGAAAGGACTGGGAATCACCGGGGAAAAGGCACTCAAGAAGTTCCGTTTCCCCAATGCACACGTCTGTGTTGAAACTCCGCAGGCCGGACCTTTGACGTTCCTCGTGAGCAATTTTAATCTCTCTTCCCATGAATCTGGTATATACAGCAAATAACACGCAAATTAAAAAAATCATTAAAAAAATATCTATAAAAAATAATAAATAAAGGACGATTTTGGACTGCAAACTCACAAGAGCAGGACCCCCTTTCTCTAGTACCTTAATCTTATTGTCAATCTGTATATTGTCCATTTAAATGTTAGTTTTTTTTTTATTTATTTTTTTACTGTCCCTCTATTGTAATAGCGCTCTGGAACCTGATGGCTCTCTATAAATACATGTAATTGATTAAAATAATGTGAGGAAAATAAGGCAGTAGGTTCAGAAAGCAGTGTAACGTTGGTTTATCCAGTACCTGAGATGATCGTGAGAACAAGCCCCGGCAAAGACGTTTCGTAGACCGGAGAAGTCGTCTTTTGCAAAAGACTTTGGATCCATTTTTTCGATGTGACCGAAGAAATCAACAGACATGGGTTTGAGGCGGCTGGGGCTCGACGTGGTTTCCGTTGGGGGCAGCGGGTCAATATGGAGCACGGAGACCGACAGGGACCCTACGACCAGTCTGAAAACCAACTCGGGTCGGGATTCATCCATTGATGCAGATCGGGTGGGAAGCGCTGCAACCAAAGACAACAAGGTTTCAATCTAGTAAAACATTTGGGTCAAACATAAAAAATTAGTTGCTAACCAGCTTCTAAAATGAACGGCAATGCACCAAACTGCTAATAAATAGGTGGTGGTGTGTCCTGGAACCTTCAGGATGTTCTAATCAAACCAAATCACAGACCTAATCCAGAGCTTTCAGGTCTTCTGACACATCAGCTGAAGTAAGACTGGGGATTCTATACTGTGGACTTCGGGATGATCGGGGTACTTACTGTCCACCACAATTCCCTGAAACTAGTTTCATTAATACATCATTTTACATCATTTGATTCCCTTTAACATTGAATTTAACAAATAATAAGGTCATTCGGGTGCTATTTTACTTTTTTAATTAAATGGTGAATTTTGTGTAAAGCAGCCTAACATATTCTAAGTTTAATGCCCTGTCATTATTTCGGTTTCTGGCTAGGAAATATCCCTGGGGTTTGATTGCAAATAAAGCTAGTGAACTACTTACCGGCCCTTCTGAGTGTGTTGTGATGGGAAAGGTGAGGTTTAAATGGTGTCCCTTTAACTCCAAGTTCCCCTAATTTGCTGTGCTCATGATAGTCCCCCCATGTTCCCTTTGGGCAGAAAAGAGAAAAAGTACAGGTCACCTTGTATCGTGGAATAAACAATATTGCGCCGTCTAGAAAATCAACCAATTACTATGAAAAATACACTTTTACATTATATAAATATATATTTTTTGTAAGTATATATTTGCGTATATATACATATTTTTTGTGTATATTTATATATATTTTTTTTATTATTTTTATTTTTTTGTGTGTATATAATTCTTTTTATTATGATTTTTATTTTCTTATGTGTATATAATTTTTTGCGTGATATTTTTATATATCTATCTAAAATGCTTTGATTTTTTATTTGTCCAATTTATCTGTTAACATCCACTACTTTTTACCAATTTGCCTCTTTTTTATATTGCATAAATAATGAATTTAAAAAGACTTAAAAAAATTTAAATTTAAAAGACAAAATTAAAGTTTAAAGGTTAAAGCTAAAAACAAACTTCCAATGTAATTCTTTTGACTATATAAAAATTTTTTGCATTTGCGAAGGTGTAAGAGGACGTCCTGAACGAGTGACAAACGCCGCGTTATCTAAAATGATTTAATTACAAATGTAATTGGCAAAAGCAGAAATAAAATCATGCTGTAACATGCGGTATTTTGTGGAATGATCGGCGTTTGGAGCAAGGTGTGCCCTAAGAACGTCACTTTTTAAACTCATGTATTATAACATCTAGACCTTTTCTAGACCTGTTTTGGGGGCATTTGGTTTAAAGGAAAGGGACTATTTCACCTTCTGCACTTTGGCATCCATATAATGGATAGCAAAAACATTACAGGGGTTTACCCTGGAAAATGAATTAGGAAAGATTACATACCCAGCTTAAACGTTTACAATTCTGTTAGCTGTACCTTATATTCTAAACAATACGGTATTGGTTTAAAATGTTAACAAAAAATGACATAACTGTGACTTTATTTTGTTTAATGGGACCTAAATGCCATTAAATAAATGCAGGGAAAAGAGATGTGTTGACTATACCGTGGCGGTGCCCAGCGGTGAACCGGCAGGGGTGGTAGTGTATGTGCTGCTTAGAGACAGATCTAAGTCGGCTGTTGGCGGATCTCCAAGGGGAGGCAGAGAGGCAAGACTGTGGGACATGTCCATGTCTGCCATTGAGAAGAAGACTTCTTCATCTGGGTGCGGAAAAAAAAACATTTTGCGTGAGTTTGCATTGTAAATAATATAAAACAAAAACATATAAATAGACTCAATAACAGGGCATATATTCTAAACGATAAAAAAACTAAATATGGTTTGGTTAATTTTCATTAGAATAAAATAAATACATGTAAAAAAAAAAATCACTAATTTGGAAGAAAAAAAGTATAAATTTATATATATATACATATATATATATTATACACATACATATATTCACACACATATTATAATATATATATACACACATACAATATAAATGAGTATCATGGAATTGATACCAAATGTATACAATGGCTATGTTTAACCCTTTCTGATCCACTTCACTGGCAATTCCAATGCTCTGGCATTCATACATTTTTAACTACTCGTGTGATCAAAGCAACATGATACATGAATGAATCCAATCTGCAAAGATTAAGGATACGGTTCACCGAAAGAACTAGAATGGAATAATTTACTTTTACTATACAAAATGTCAACGTAATTAACGTCTAGGTGGAAGAGCACCTTTAAGGTAAGAGTGAAAGTCACCTACAGTCGGCTTAGAGGGGGAGTTGCTTCGTACCGTGACTAGAAGGGGTTTTTGCGGGGTCGGTTTCGTAGAAGCTGTGTTCAGCTGATGTCCCTCCAGAGAAAGGCTCCTTTCTTAAATATCTCTTCAGCTCCATCTGAATGCGAAACTCGTCCTCTTGCTGCATCGGCCGGTTTTTTCGGTCTTTATTTGATAATGCCCCCCCAGCTGCACTTTCTGAAATAGAAAGCATCCAGTTACACTCCCTTACCATAATATTCGACACAATCCACCCTAAAGAATGGTATTGAATTCCTTACTTCTCCATAAAAATAGTTATTTAATCCAACAAATAATTATTATTGACTTGACAGCTTTTAAGCAGGCGTTAAATAATCATCCACCTGTCATACGGTAAAGACGTTAGCTTTATTGGTTTAACTAAATGGCATTCCATTGCAAGCTTTTGAGACTACTTAGGTCTCTCCTTCTGGTATCCAACCCTCCTGGCTTCAATATACCGCTGATTGAACCATACATTTACACAGAACCGGTCAAGCTCTTCACTTCTTCATGTATAGTGACACCAAGAAGCTGAAAGCACGGCTCTCACGTTAACTCAACCAACCCCATCGTGTTACCACCGACAAGACGATTAGAAATTCATCATTCACTGAACAAATCCTCAAAGGCTGGCTGTGTTCACGGTACCTTGCCCTGAAATTGTTGCCAACATATCCAGAAGAAGGTGGACTTGCCGAGGCGAGAGGAAGAGATGGAACGAGTCGATGCGTCCGTCCACATCGATCTGAAGGAACGCAAGAGGAGGAACTCAAGAAGTGGTCAACGCACACGCCATGGGGACATGCTGTCAATCTAAAATCAGGCTTTCTAAAATCACTTTCTGACAGGTCTGCTTTAAGTTGCTGCTTAGCATTTGGTGGTAGCCGACCTGTTCAGGTCTCCGCAATGGTGGCCACGGCTTTGAGACTATCTGGACGTAGTCTGGGGTCACAAGCATTAAAAGAAAAAAAAAAAAAAAGGGCGTGAGGTATAATGGAAACATTCACCTTTGCACCAGGGAGCACGTCATTCTGCTTCAGAACGAGTCCCAGTTCTATTTTGCCGAGCAGTGTAGCGATTTGCACCGGGTCTGAAGGAGCCACTTCGGGGACGGTTCTTGTGAACTGAGGATGCGGCTCAAACGCAGGTTTTGGGTTCCAGCTGGGTGACAGTTTGGGCTCGGTTTCCTTTTAGATACAAAATAAAAGTCATAATGACCTAGCTGAGCAACATTTGGAACTTTCAGGCGCTGAGGACTATGACTCCAAGGTGCACAGCCGCCATCATAACAGCTGCCTGAGCATCATGGGAGAGACTTACTGTGGGCCAAAAAAAAGTCCTACAAGAGGTCACCAGAGCAATCAAAGGAATAGTCCTGTTTAATGGACCATTCCATTGTTTGCCATGGAGGACTCCAAAGTCAACAATAAATAGAACATATTCTTATACCCTTAGGATCTTATTTCAATAGACGGTGGTGTTTAAGAGAGCCCAAAAGCTGAGAGCCATGGGTGTCCAAAATGCTGTCTCGGGAAGGTACTTCCTGTCTTGGGAAGGTACTGCTGAAGTTCTGTCTTTGTGGGCAGCCATGTGTTGGAAAAGATAGTAGATCCCAAAAAGCAGAGCTTTGGAACATCTAAACTTCCATACGTGGCCAAAACAACATTCCAATTCATTCATTTGGGCCATTAAACCTAGTGAAGAGACTCTTTACCGCTTGTGAAGAGGAGTACAGAGGAGAGGACTTTGCAGAGGCCAGGAACTCATCCCAAAAGACCGTAACCCCGCTGAGCTGCAGCGATTTATGGGCGAATGCAGACGGCTGGTGTACGTCGATGCCAGAGTGTTCATCTGCCGACTCGTCGGAATATACCGTTCTACGAGAAAGATCATGTGGTTTAGAGATTAATCATCGAGTTTCTGCGTCGCGGTTCACAGGACGCCCTTACCTGCTAATTCGGATTTCAAAGGCTGTTCCCGTTTTGGAATTTTCAGGCACGTTTTCTATTCTAAACACGGTGTCAACAAACGTGACTCTGACCCGTCTTAAAACTGGAGCACAACAAAAATAAAGACCAATTAAGACAAGGAAAAACAATGTTGGCCATACAATAGAACAGTTTGGAAGCATGTTGTTATGTTTATGCAACTTAAATATCTGGATACGACTAAAAGACCCCCGACCGGTCCCCCCATTTGCCCAATTCACTTATAAACATACTTCTGCTGTCTCTATACACGTTATTCCTACTTATGGGGCTGTAGAACCCGGTAATCCCCTCATACCCAGCAAACATTCGGAGCTCCTAGAAAAGAGGGGCATCAGGAGGGAAAGAGGGGCATCAGGAGGGAGAGAGGGCCACAGGGATCTGGGTCCCAATAGGGAATATGCCACTAGATAAAGGAGTAAAAGAAGCTGCCACCACTACAGACCTGTCTCCCTAGGAAGAATAAGTCACCGCTAGGTATCCCCATAAGTCCAGCGCCCCGGGCACAGACCAGTCATTTGGCACACTAGATAAATGCCCTATGGGCTGGCCAGGGAAAAGACCCATCCAGTCTGCAAGCTCCTAACTTCAAAATTTTGATTTTCTGCTTAAGTTCTCCTTGTATTTCGTTACTCCCCAATAAAGTAGCCGCCCGGATCAGAGCGACGTGTTCACGAATATTACTATCAGTGTACTGCATGTACAGTCAAAGGGCAGATTCTGTACCGTTGCCCCTTTTGCTCACCGGTTTCGATGGTTTCCGCAAACTTCTCCAGACCCTCAAAGGGTTGAGACGTTTCCTGCTCGTCTGTAAGCTTCTGGCTCAGACACTCCTTGGCGAGCTGCATACTGCTGGTCATGAAACTTGACCAATACATCGGCTCGGAGCCCGAACCTGCCAGGCAGACGCAAAATAAAGTCACAAACTTCACTCCAATTAACGAGTCAAACTCAGATTTGAAGTAAGCTTCTTAACCCCTTCAATCCCCTATAGACGTACCGGGACGTCCAAAAAACGCCTATTAATAAACCCCTTTGGACGTCCCGGTACGTCCAGCCTTTCTTGCAGCATCAGGGACACATCCCTGCCGCTGCACGGGAGACAGCCTGGACTCCCCACTGACAGCAGAAGCCGGCATCGCCGGCTTTCTGCTGTCCGATCTCCTGTAACAGCTTCCGGCATGAAAGCCGGTAAGCTGTTACATTTCAAACTGCCCGTTCGCGCGATCGGGCAGTTTCAAATGCCCGATCGCGCGATCAGGTATTCCCTTCCGGGTTGCGTCACTGCTGATGTAACCCGGAAGGTCATCGGAGGGCAGGATATGCCCTGCGGGGATATCCTGCCCTCCGACGAGGCACAAACACTGCGATCTCTATGCACATCCGTGAGGACTTGCATAGAGATCACAGTGTGATCGGTGCAGGGGGATCGCGGGGAGGGGAGTGAGAAACCATCTCTCTCACTCCCCCTCCCGTCCTGAAACAGAAAAGCAGAAAAAAAAGTCTATTAATTTAAAAAATAATAGTAAAAAAATTATTAAAATAATATAAATAATACTAAAAAAAATAATAATGTGAGCTGTGATGTCATTGTGACATCACTGGCATGTTCAGGAGGTCCCTAAGAGGAACTCTAACCATTTTTGTGTAAAAAATATATATATAAAAAATAAAAAAAAAAATTAAAAAAAAATTAAAAAACCTTACTTCCCATTGCCCTAGCATAACATCAAGCCAGTATAACCCTCCTGCCCCCGTTCACAACCCTCAAACCCGTTAAGCCATAAAGATTATACAGAAATTGTACACCTAATAGTATGCTCCCTGGTGCTGGGAAAGTCTGGACAATCTATATAAATTAGATATTTCTGAAATCAGGACACCTGAATTAATAAACTTGGCGGGGATTTTCCATCACTTTACCTAATTTTGTGAGGATTCAGAGGGAAAATAAAAAAAAAAAAAAAAAAAAAAATCAGGTTTTTTTTCTAATCTTCGCTAGTTTTTACTAAATTTCTCATTCTAAATTATCAGCTAATCATCCAACTATGGTATCAAACGAAAGCTCTATCTCTCCTTGAAAAAACAATATATAGTTTATATGGGTACACTATTCACAGGAAAAGAGAATCATCGCTAAACCAACATAGCGCAAAAATGGCAAAATTGCTCTGGGCTTTGAGGTACCAAAAACCCCCGGGATTGAAGGGGTTAAACTAAGATTAGTCCAATAATAATAATAATTATTTATATAGCGCCATCATATTCCACAGCGCTGTATAATAATGTGGAAAGGTTCTTTCAAACAGGGGTTGAAAACTACGAGCCAATTAAGGAGGAACTGTCCCATCGTCTGTGATAGGTGGGGTGTTATTTTTTTGGGGGGGGGGTTATTAAGTATTTTGCTTTTAACCCCTTAATGACAAAGCCCATACATGTACGGGCTCAAAATGCATTGTTTTCAATGGGTTTAGGGACCGCTCATTGTCCTTAAGGGGTTAAAGAGACACTCTGGCCATCAGATGCACTTTAATGCATGTGACAGCTAAAAGGTCCCTTTAAATTTCCATGGCGTCCCTTTTGCAAATACATGGGGCGGGCGAATTCCTCCAGCTCCGATATCCCATCCGCCAAAGCCATGGATCACCCATTTTAATAAAATTTGACGATGCCTCGGCCGGCGGCGACCCGCTTCTCTCTGTAAAGCTATTATTACAAATGGTTTAGGACGAGGCAGCAGCTCTCAAATAAAACAGAGCGTCCGTCCGCATCACCAAGCAGCTCGTACACAGCTTGTCCTTCCAGTTACCCTTCCTTGGGGCAGCTCACCCCACAAATGTACTGTAACGACTCTGATGCACATAATCCTTCCGCTCTCCGTAATATATTTGGAGTTACTCACGTGGCCGCGGTCTGGGTCTGAACACCAACTCCAAGCCTTTCACCTCCAGCGCGCAGTGATCCTGCAGCAGCGAACCCCACGGAACGGACAAGGAAATGGACTGTATGAACCCTTCGCTCACTTCCAGGGGCACGTCTGCCGACTCCATTATTTCGTTAAGGCTCTGAAAACACACAAAGAGGAGACCGTTGACGCAGGATTTCTATTTTTTGCCTAATTTGTGCCGGTTTTTAGCGAACCAGAATATATATAAGAAAACATCCCTGGCTTAATGTAAAAACATTATTTCCGCTGGTGGGTGAAGGAGATGTACAAATAAAACACATGCAATGGAAAGCACAGTTTGTCACGTCAGGGGTTAATTAGCATAGACGGCCACCGGGGCGGCATGCAGATTATTCAGTGACATCACATCATCGTCATCACATCATCATCTGGTGTATATACAGAAAACACAGGGGTTATGGTTATGGGGCACTCCTAGTGCAAACTGGTAAAAGCAGTGCAATCGCCATAGCAACTAATGGAATGCTCTTGTTGACAGATTCGCTATTGGAATATTATCATTAATAATAATAGTAATAGTAAGTAGCAGGCACTGTAGCTGTGATGCTATGTAATCAGTATCATTATTCACACCAACTTCAAAAAACATGCATTTTTTTTTCTTCCTAATAACTGAAAAACAGATCAAGTCACATCTGTGAATAAACACGGATCTAAAAATATCATCACGGCTGGAAAAAGATATCCGAGGGGTTTGCCAGCCAAAAAGAAACAAGTTGGGGAGGGGGGAGAGTTTATTGCCAACCCCATCTACTCCGTCCATCAATCAGACTTCCAATAAACATAGAACGTGGCGGCAGATCGGACCCATTCAGCCCGTCTGGTCCGTCTGTTTTTCCTGCTGTAAACACTCAGACCTTAATCGGTCGTCGGTCTCGTCTTCAGGAGTTAAATTCCCTTACTGTAGCCTCTACCACTCCTGCTGGGAGGTTGTCCCACGTATCTACCACCCTTTTACTAAAATATGCATGTTACAAAATCAGAAAATTCCACTGAAATAAAAAATATGAAAATAATGATAGACTTCTATTGACTTGACCCAAAAGACGCAGTTTTTATTATTTTTAACCCTTAATACTTTTTTCCTCGGACAAGGACGGCAACCGCCATCGCTGTCACTGCAAACTAAACTCATTTTGGAATCTGTCGCTTGGATCTGTTCCAGTAATCCTCCTCTACAGGATCTCCTAATTAATTAATCTCCTTCTCGAGATCTCTCTCGCCTTTCCTGCGTTGGAAGTATTTTGGACCGAGGCGGGTTTTAGCGCAGGTGGTAACGTGACTAACGCGAAAACAGATGCATCGCTGGAAAACAGATTCTATTTCGGATTTGTTGCTCAATGGACTCCATTAACACTTTAGATTCCAGTTTCAAAACCGGGGTCATCTTGGGCTATCTGACACCCGGTCCAACGGGCTTATAAAAAAAGGGTCCCTAGGTCGCACACTATCAACCAGCACTCCGTGGGTTAAAATAACGCAGGGCGATGGATACATTCTGTGGTTACCCCCCAGTGGGAAATGACGGGGTTAATGGCACATGCCAGTTATTTGGATCTGATGAACGCTGTGACACTAAGGGCCAGGTGCTTAGGAAACGGGCCGTGGAGATGAGAGGGCCCATGGCCCCATGCATGCCTATGTACAATGCCTACCCATTTGTCCAGGGGCACCTGTGCCAGGGAGCCGGTGCCCTGGTATAAGTCCAGCGTGAGCTGCTCCAGGCTGAGCTTCTCCTGCAGGAAGTGGCCCAGGTATCTCTGCAGCAGGTACCTGCAGGCCCTCTTCTTGATGGACTCTGAGAAGGGCCAAGGCATGGCTGACACCGGGGAGTGAGATCGCGGCAACCCCACTTCACTTGGTCACTCAAGAGTCCACTCGGGGCCTAGTAGCAGCCGTCCTCCCAGGTCAGCAGGGTCAGGCTTTTAGCATCTCACTCCAGGCAGCACGCGGGCCCCTGGCTGCCCCGTCTCCGGCTCTGTGTACGACGGCAGCGGGACGCTGGGCTTTGCCATAACACCCGTTAAGGAGCAAAGACACCCACGGGGAATACACCCCCCACCTCCAGCCCACAAAACCGGCTCAGCTCCCTGCGGACTTCAGACATAAACAATGACGTCAGCTTCCTCACGGGAAGTATATGCCCAGGCAGAAGGCGCCATCTTTGAAACTGGCAGCTGTCAAGTTTTGCTATAATTGTTTGCTGGTTTCCTATATATTATAAGCAAGACAGTTGTGACTATTATTAAGTTCGTTTATATGTTGGAAATAGTACACAGGTATTGGGGTGCTTTAGCAAACATGAAAATAACTAAGCCTATGTTAATGTAGTCTTTAACGCGTGTTGTTCATATGTTATTAAAGTTTTATTTGTATAATATCTCAGCAGAAACAAATTCTAGTACTAAACTGACTCCTGGCGACGGAAGCTGGAATGTGGTTGGGGACTCTGGTATTTGGAACTCGGCAAGGAGGACCAGACTTTGCACAGTGGCGGAAGTGACGACATTCTAGCTCCATCCTGCCAAGGTTTGTGTTAATTGCACGGTAGCTGCGCATCAACCCAGGAATACATTTTTACTGCCAGGTAAACAACGAAGGAGATGATTAGGTGTTCGGAAGACACAGAATATATGGGCTATAATTTATAAGAGGGAGCTTTAATTTAAAAGAGGGGAGATATTAGAACGAGAGGCCATAACTTACATCTAGAGGGTGAGAGGCATAGATGTAATGTATGGGAGTATTAATTTGCAGAACATGAGGTAGATACGTAGCACAGCATCCCAGCAGAAGGTGGTAAATGCTGTTACAATTCCTTCCTTCCTTCCTTCCTTCCTTCCAGACCATGGAAGTTGACTGCAACCCGATGGAATTGCCCATTAACCCCATCTACGACCAAGATCCTGAATTCAACGATCTGGAAGGGACCGAAGTGAAAGACATGAGGCTGGAGGCTGAAGCCATCGTAAACGACGTCTTGTTTGCCGTCGGGAACATGTTTGTCTCCAAAAACCTGCCGTGCGCGGAGGACGTGGCCTACATCAACGTGGAGATAAAGGAAGGAACCAGATACTGTCTTGAGCTCACGGAAGCCGGCTTAAGGGTAACTGATGCTGATATAAGCCATGTTTATCCGTGAGAGATGCATAGCACTGCGTCAGCGAAAGGGCAGAGATAAAATAATGGGGAGGAATAACCCGATCAATAGGTTTTTGAGTGATGCCGTCATTATAATGTCTATTAAAGACGTTAACGCTGATGTGCTCTTCTCTTTCAGGTGGTTGGCTACTCCTTCGATCAGGTGGACGAAGAGTCTCGCAATCCCTACCATGAAACTGTTTACTCATTGCTGGACACCCTCAGCCCGGCGTACCGAGAGGCGTTCGGAACCGCCCTACTCCGGCGGCTGGAAGCTCTCAAAAGAGATGGACGGTCTTGATTGCTTAAGCAACTTGATCCAAAGTATCCGTCCTGGATTTTGGAAGCTTGCCATTCGTTCCTCCGCATTCTGCTGGGTGCCGGCATGTTTGTGATTTGCTCTAGTGCGTCTTGGCGCTCTCAAAGATTTAAATGCTTTTTACTGTCTTTTCTGGTTTTTTCACTAAAGTGGGAATCTGCGGGACTTTTGCGGTCTCAGCTTGCCAACCCTGGTAAGTTTTTCATCTACATGATGCCTAGTTTAGTCAGTTAGGACATTAACTATGCATTATGCGGGGCCGAGCCTCTCGCAGGAGACGCTGAATGGGCTCGACCTGTCATACTGCATTGCTGAAACCGCAGATGTCTCCCGGACCCGCTTTAGTTAATAAACCCCCTTTTGGTGTGTCATGTAGTGTAACGGGTGCCCTATTAGCTTCGTGAGGTTATTAACTCTTTTGCAACTTTGAGGAAGTCGGGGGAAAGTTCTCTGTACTGGGACCGCTATAGCATGATGATGATGATGATGATGATGATGATGCCGCTGCGAACGCTTACATGTAACTGCATATGATGCGGCTCTATAGATTTCATACTGCATGTCTGTAACGCGTTTGCTTTCGTCTGCGATCATATATTCATACCGGGAACTTCCTAAACAAGCTGACCCTGATGCTCTTGAAATATTAACCCTTTAATGCCCACCGTAAAGATTCTAGGTAGTGACTCGCCAAATGTGTTGCCCAAATGGCTCTGATTCAGATCCTCGTGGAAGAAAATATTATTATTTAAAGATACAGGTTGTTGAGTTTCCTGCTTTCGAGCGGAGGGGGGTGGGTATCATCCATAACATATGGGGCATTAAAAATAACATTATCCAGGACAATAAGGATTTTAATGCAGCTCCCCACTGTCCTTCACCCTTCAGAGACAGCTGAGATCATTGGAACAGTCAGTCCTGAGAGCGTTTAGTCAGGGGGAGGGCGATGTCAAGAAATCCAAAGTTTGGCACTTTCTTAATGGTTATACTATAAAAATGATTAGAAAATCTAATTGGATATTTTTAATAGCGATTGCCCTGCTAAGATAAGACGCTGTAATCATGGATTTCGCAGTAACAGTACAGTATTTATGAGATGCCCTCTGTGTAAAAGCTCTGCTGCAGCAGTCCCACTGATTGTATTTATTGACAAACTTAACCCAAGCCTGGTAATTCGCATAGAATGTTTCGTTTTTAACAGTAACACACGGAGGGGGATTTGTTTTAAAAAGTATACATGTATCTGATGCTAAATTGCAAATAAATTTATTTATACTAAATTGTTTTGTGAAATGTGTCTAATTATTACGCAAAAAAAATGTTAATCTGAGCGTCTTAAGTTTAATTGTAATAAAAGTGTGTTATTAAAGCTGGCCTTCCACTGAAAAAATACTACGTTGCTGACGCTACCCGAAAGAGTTAAGTATTAACTATTCTGACCCTGCGAACGGTGATAGAAATCCCTTCGAAGCGGAACATTTTGCGGTCTGGCTAACCGTGATGGGAGTTGCAAAAGACACATGGAGTGCCTGGGGTATACCTTGCTCAGGGGTAACCAACCTGTGGTTTTCTGCCTCTGTGATTTAAACTGGGGGCTTCATTGGGGTTTTTAAATAAAGTTTTAAATGTTAAATGTGGAGCAGTTACTATGGAAACCAAACAGAAGGTTCCAGCCAATTGCTCTGCCCCAGTGCGTCTGTTTATAAACATGGGCCAATGTGCCCATTCCAGCCAATGAGAGCGCAGGTAGGATCCAGGCGTCCAAAGCGCTGCCTGTCCAAAACCCGGCTGAGAAGGACCCCACATGGCAACGAACTTGTGTTTGCATAGCAACGGTGTCAGATACGGCTCTAAGCAGGTAGAATGGCGGAGGAACGAGCAAAATCGCTACGATCCAAACGGATCTTCATCAATCACCTTGATTCATACGCAGCCAAGAACATTGGCAAGGTAGGCAAAGAACTATTTGTTTCATGGCGGGGTCCGGCTGTACCAGGATGTGGTTGGAAGGAGTCCTCACTGACCCACATGGACAAACCAATCCGCTTCCTGCGGGAAGCCGGGCGCCTCAGCTGCTGCAGAACCTCTTGTGACACCATCTGGGGAGAATTATCATAAATGCATGTGCATCTGCAGCAGGCTTAAAGTCTATAGTTTCTGAATGAGTTATAAATCTGCCCTCCCTCTCCTTTTGGTTGGCAGAGGATGATATTTGCCCCTATAGTATAGCTATAGGGAGAGACAATTGCCCTAGCCTTGGGCTTGGAAGGGGGAAAATGCCCTTGACTTTAGATTGGGAAGGGCAAATAAGGTTAGCCGTGAGAGAAAACTGCCCCCGAGTAATAGAGATAATTGCTCCCTAAGATGATAATAGAGTATCCCCCTCTGCTTAGAATGGAAGGGGTTAATGCTCCCTTCCGGTGCATTTACTGCCCTCGCCCAGGGGTCCCTCCTGTTTTTAAACCCCCTTTTTTAAATAAAATTATATTTTAAGAGCAGAATAGAGTTAGAATAATGTGCTGTTCATATAAAAATAAGTCCTTTTCCTATCAGCGACACTGTGAACAGTAAAGATCCCCCGCCGTTAAAGTTTGGGGTCACTGAGCTGTTATCATGGTAAACAAGGACATTTCTAGCTGTAAAACACACAGAAAAGGCTTCAGATAAGAGCAGCCCAGGAGACAGATGGCCCCCTCCCTCCTAGAAACGGCCCTTACGAGGGTCCCGGTGGGTCCTTGGGACCCAGGCGATACTTTGACGGGGGCGGCACTGCGTCTCTGTGGCAAGTGAGTTGTGTGTGACTGTGTATATCCGTGTCTGTCTGTGTTAGTGTGTCTGGGTATGTTAGTGTGTGTCTGCTATGTATGTGTATTTGAGTATGTTAGTGTGCGGGGGGGTATGTTACGTTGTGTGGGTATGTTTGTGTATGTCGGCTTATGTGTATGTGTCTTGGTATGCTAGTGTGTGGGTATGTCAGTGTTGGTGTCTATGTATGTTAGTGTGTGTGTGTGTCTGGAAATGTTACTGTGTGTGTCAGTGTCTGACTGTGTGTCCAGCGTGTGTGTGTTAACATGTCTGGTTGTGTTAGTATAAGTGTCTGGGTGAATACGTGTTAGCGTGAATGTCTGTGTATGTTGGTGCGTGTCTGGGTAAGTGTGTGTTCACGTCACTTCACAATAAGTTTAATTTTAGTAATCGTGACTGGGTGGTTTTGGTGGGCATGGGGGGGGCAGTATTTCACCCTTAGACTCAGGCAGCACAATGTCCTGGGCCATCCCTGCTCCCACCAGCCTAGCCTGCTACATACAGCCTGATAAAACACGGCACTTCTTGATGCATCAGTTTCCAAGAACATTTTAAACCCTCTGATAATCAGAATGTTCCTTTGATATGTTTGTGATGACTGTTCTGTCTCTGCTTCGCAGTACCTGTCTGCTTGTGTGGCCGGCGCATCGCTTGAGGAACCCATCGCAGAGGGCGAGGAAGAAGATGACAAATCAGTCCAGGAGGACACGTCATTCAGTAAACCAAAGGAGGGTCTCTTTCAGATCGTTGGAACTCTGTCAAACCCCAACGGTGAAAAGCTACATTTTCCAGTAGAAACATACAAGGTATTTTCTATCGTTTTTGTAAATGAAGTTGGAAAAAATATTTCTCTTGCTCCCTGAAGCACCAGTTCTTATGATGAGTAATTGTCTATAATGAAGAGGTCCACTATCACCTGTGCTGAGTATTCTAGATGGTATGAAGATAGCCAAAGAGCCTAGAACATTAGATGCCTGGTCTCCAGAACACAATGATACTGGGTCCGCTCCTGGCGACACCAGTGTAACGGGGAGAAAGGAGGGGACGCTTGCTGAGGAGTTACTGTTTACCGCTAACTTTATGGGGTTTTTTTTCCAGATCTCGGGCAGGGATGAGCTATTGAGTCACCTTCTCGAGTGCGACATCATTGTTTACAATATTACGGAGGACGAATCTCAGATTGACGAGGCTTCTTGGGCGGCATCTGGTTAGTACAGGGTTTCTTGCGCCTGAGCAGCAAAGTGTTTGATGGTCGCTCGGGGCTGGTCTATGGCGGGACTTGCGGAGCGAGTTGCGTACCTGCTCTGCTTTTGGAACCAGTGAAAAGCTTCACATGAGCTCAATCAACAGTGGCTTCTTTTCCCGGAAGTCTTGTGCAGTTAAGGATCCTAAAGAAATGTTGTCCTTTTATTCTTTCTTTCTTTCAGCACTTCATACTGAGCTAGAGCGATTTGAGAGCCCCAAAATATTTATACTGATATCTACTGTCATGACCTGGGCCCGGAGTAAACCTCTAGATCCAGTAAGTACAATGCGTAGTTTGTTTTTGGTAAGAGGATATTTGTATCTTTGAAGCTGCTGTCCCACTTGTGCTGCAGAATTTATAACTAAATGCAGCATTAGATATAGCATCTCCAGTACTGCTGAGTGGAACAGCAACTTCGAAGGGAAAATAAACCTCAGTATTTGATTTTGCACTCATCGTGACCTTGCAAGTAAAGCATGTATGTAAGTATACACGGATCTCCATCTGTAAATAGTATGCTCAATGCATGACTTTGCCCCTTGGTCATTGACAGCATATCGAACCTTATTTACTTAACATTTAAATTTTTTTTGTGTCAAATAGAACTTTCCTTTTCTGCTTTACCTCGAGAAACCTGTTAAATTGCAGATTTTTATTCTAGGCCTTACACTGCCGTTCAAAAGTTTGGGGTTACTTGTCAGTTTTGACATGTCCTCAATTACATCACGCAGAGTCCTATTATTCTTGTAAATACATTAATGTTTATCATTAATTTGCCTAAAGGATGATCCTGAAATTCCTTTCACTGAAGATGACTATCGAAGGAGAAAGTGCCACCCCAATTTTAAAGATCACATTAGTGCCGAAAAACTTGTAATTAAGCTCGGGAAATCGGTGAGTATGCAAGAGTGGTATTCACTAAAGTCACGGCTACATAAACCGGGAAATGTTGGCAGATCATCTAAAATTGTTGCTTTCCTCCTGGACTTGTAGTGAAGAGATCGTTTGGCTGCATTGTTTAGGTGACATTGGCCCTTTGGTAGACCAGCTGTCCATACCTCTATATAGCGTCAGTCCTGAGCTCATAAGAGATTGTAGTACTGGATACGACTCCATACATCATGACATCTATAGACTTAAAGCCATGTGAGCAACTCAGGGGACGATTCTTCATTCTGATGGTCAATACCTAGTTGAGATTTGCTTTCATATTCAGGCGCTCTATGTGATTAACGCATCTTGGAGATTTTAGTTCCCAGTTTTCCTAATTAATATTTATTTTTCTTCATCAGTTAGAGGCACTGTACCTTAGATAAAACATCAATTGCCCTTTCTAGTATGGTATGCAAACAAACATTAGCAGCTTATTAGCAGTTGTTTTAATTATTACTAAGAAGGATTTAGTAATACTCTTTTTTTTCTTCTTTGCAGAACAAAGGCAGATTCTCGACGTATGTAATTGCCTCTGCGCTTCCATACGGGGCAGGAGAAGGGATTCTTCACACGTTTTTCAAAGTGAGTGATATTAGGTATAAGTATTTATTCTACCTGTAACAGGTAAAGTAACCTACTGCTGAAGCTCTTTTCTCAATAAAGCTGCCTCTCCTCTGGATAATCTGGTCATCTGCCAACTTTTGGCCATCTAGTTACAAGCGGCCGCACACCTAAAAGACCAAATCTGCCTCTTGAGTGATAGCAAAGGTAATAGTTTTCACTCAAGAGGCAGATTTGGCCCTTTAGGTGGCGGCCGCTTGTCCTCATCCAGCCAGAAGATGCACGGCAGCAGCCGCTGACCTTAAAACCCCAGAATTTAAGTTTCTAGGAACTATATTATTATTTGTTATCAACCTTTCCAAGGAAGCATATCAATCTCTGGGTGTCTTCCTACCTGTAGCCATCTGCCCGGCCTCAATTGCCCTTGTTGGCCATCAGCTGTCTTCTATAACCCTACCATCACCGCCATGCACTAGAAACTCTAACATACCTGTAAGATGTGGCTGCAAACTTACCTCTGACATCTGTACAGCGCTACGGAATTTGATGGCGCTATATAAAACAATAAATAATAATAATAATAATAATAACAACATCTGATGATTGCCTTTCCTTTTCCAGGAAGCTTGGCTCGGAGAAACTTCAGCACTGCCTGTCTTTGGAGAAGGTTCAAATTACATCCCATTCATTCACATCACTGATTTGGCGAGGTAGTTTTAACAGTATAACCTTTGAATTTGCGTAAATAGTTCCTAGGTATATTCTAACCTCTGAAAAAGCTGTAGGTAACTGGCAGTTAAAGAGAAAAACCCCTCTGTAAACTCCTTAGGCTCCTTAGGCATTCTGATGTTTAAAACTTGCGCTTAAATTGTTTTTTAGCTATACATTTTTTTTTTTTTTACTTTGTTTTAGCGTGGTGCAAAATATTGTAGATCAAAGACCGAGAACTCACTACCTTGTAGCTGTGGATGATTCACTGCACACCCTGGAGGAAATTATTAAGGTAACGGTGCCTTTTAAACCCATGTCATTGAACATTTGATCCATCTAGAATAATGAAGCCTATTTAACCTATTTAATTGTACCGTTGCACGTACATGTGCGCCAGTCATATAAAAGAAATCTTTCAAGTATCAATAGAGCAAGACGCTAATATTATATACACCATATAATGTTGTGCTATGCAGATGTTAACCTATACACTGTGGTGGGTCTTGTCATCAACCATTCTTAATATTAAGAGCACTTTAAGTTGGTTGAACACCCAGTAGCAATATTGATGGCTGTATATTCCTTTAATATCCATGGCACCCAACTAACTAAAAGTTTTGCGCACGGAGGCAAAAGTTGTGGAATGAGACGTGTTCGAAGAACTCATTGTTGAAAATGAAAAGGCATGTTTTGAAGCTCTGATGATTAACGCCATATGGATTTTAGGCGGTGGGTTGATTGAAAATCCACTTGCACATTATAATTCCTAACTCATTCTTCCATCGTATTACTCGATAGTGTATCAGCGAGCATCTCGGAACAGGAAAAGTGCAGAAAGTTGCCAAAGAGAACGCGTTCCTCAGGAAAGACTTAACGGTGCGTAATATATTAACTTCAATAAAAAAAAAGTACATGAAGAGTGAAATTATGGAACATATGTATTAAATGTACATATAGAACACCTTTAATCACTTCCAGTGGTCAGAGTGTTTTTTTTATTATTATTTTGCTTTTAAGATAATGACATTTTGTGTCCAGTGACTTTTTTTTCACATGTAATGATCAGTGGCATATACTGGCCGTGGCTGACTGTCCCTAGGGTGGTAGATCTGGTACGTGGCAACCTCCTCTTCATTATTGGGCTCGATTGCCCAACAAGTGGGCTCCTGACGCAGCGCCGCTCAATGGGCCGGTTGTATAAACCAGAGATCGACCTTGGAACTGGTTAATGTACACTATGGGGGTCTGTGTCTTGTATAGCTTGCACCATGATACTAAACACAAGTCTTTGTGTGACTTTCAGCAACTAAATATTGACCATTTGTTGGTGAATCTGAGGATGGAAGCTGTTTTCTTAAAGGAGAATTTCAATGTTAACTGGGTCGCGCAGACCGGTCTGGTGGAAAACATCGAGTCCGTGATCCGGGATTACAAGGAAACCAGGGGGCTTCTGGTAAACCTAATCTCAATATTTTTACTATTTACTTCATTTAAGTATGAACACTAATGCAAAAAGAAAACAAATGTTGGATTTCCGAACTCTTGTTGGTGAGGACTAATATCCGGCACAGCGATAATGGATAGGAAACGACTATCCTTATCAAAGTCTTTTATATGGTCTTCATGGATCTTCCCTCGTTCCCTTAGCGTGCCTGCCCGCCGCTCTTTGTCTCATTCCTACTTATATACACGCGCACATGTCATATCTCTTTCAGCCTATCAGGATCTGCGTTCTTGGTCCGCCAGCCGTTGGGAAAACAACGGTGTCCGAATTATTATGCAAACATTACAAACTGCATCACATCAAAATAAAAGATGTGATCGCGGAAGCCATTGAACGACTGGTAAGTACGCAAGGGGAATTATACTTATTCGCAATTCCACAAGCGGCCGCCGTCTGTCAACGCTGGCAACTGTACCTCTTAAATGATCAAAACGTTGGTAGTGTTTCAGGTAACCTTCATTTAAAAATGGTAATCGCAACGCGTTGTGTTTCTGAATCAGCATTATCTAACGGATCACTTTGTTTGCCAGAAACTGACGCTCTTTATCTTGTTCTGTGTGCCCAGGAAAGGCTGGTGAAATCTGCAGAGGAGGAAGAAGAGGAAGGGGAAGAAAGTACAGAGAACTGGCAAGAAATCTTGGATGGAGTGAAAGAGAACATGGAACAGAATGGAGGTATTGAACGTAGCTCGCTGTGCTTCTGCTAGTCTTAGATTAAAGGGACACTCCAATGCCCCAGAGGGCTTACGTTGTAAGTACTTTCAAATGCATTATTCAAAATGTAAAAAAAAGAAAATGGACTAAGAGAGAAGCTGCAGATGCAGAGCTGCAGCTTCCCATCAGCTTCATCGTCTGATCTTTCATACTGTTGATTGGTTGCCTGAAACAGCCAATCAGTGGAAGGAAAGTTCTCCGATTGAAATGAATGCGAACACGTTCTGCACATACACATGCGGTCTCGTTAGACCCCTTCCCGCAGCGTTCAGAGCCAGTGATGAAGCAGACTGGTGGTAAGAGTATCGTGTACATCGGCTCGGGACATTCTAAAGAATTCCCCTTTATGTTAAAACAAGTAACACTAAGTGGCCCACTAAAAGGTATCACTACGTCCTGGGGCCAGTACACAAATATGTTTATATACTCATTAAGGTTATCATTCCGTATGCTTGGCGTTACATCCGTATAAATGTTATATTCTATAGGACGCCTGGATGACAGCTACGTCATCAAGTTTGTAAGGGAGAAGTTAAAGTCCATGCCGTGTCAGAATCAGGGCTATGTTCTTGACGGTTATCCCAAGACCTATGAACAAGCAAAGGAGCTTTTCAACTGTAAGTATTGTCACTGTACACATTTCACAGTCCTTTCAAAAGTAAAAGCCATGTCATCCAAATAAGCAATGTATATGTATTCTAAACCCATTTTATGTATCTCAACTTCATGTTCTTATACTCTGCATGTTTTTTCTCCTAATCCAATATATCCCTGATATATCTTATTAACAAGGCGATCTTATTGCCTTCTTTGTATAGCTAATCTGATAACTTGGGTAAACATTGACGTATCGTAACTTGTTCTTGAGGACTTTAATGCTGATTGAATGAAAGGTGCATGACTATGTATCTTATTTGTGTTTCCCAGTGGAAGAAGGGGGCGAGGAGGAGGAAAGCAGAGGAAAAGTTCCTAACTTTGATAAAACCATCACCCCAGGTTTGCGTACAAATGAAGCGATATTATGAACTTGTATCTAGATCCACTTCTCGTAATATCTCGCTGGATTTGACTCTAGCATCTATTAAATTGGTGTCTGTCCAGAGATCAAGGCATATTTTAAGGCTAAATGTTCAGTTTTCTTTAATTTGCAGATTACGTTATTTCATTGGATGCCTCTGATGAGTTCCTTAAAAAGCGAGTAATTAACCTTCCAGAAGACATAGTAGCGGGGACGCACTACACTCAGGATCGATTTCTGAGAGCTCTGCTCACATTCCGGGACTTGAATACCGAAGACGAAACCGTCCTCAACTATTTTGATGAGGCTGAAATCCACCCACAGCACATAGGTAGAATATCCTTTTTTGGGGGGGGAATAATTCATTTTTTGGGACAGTTTAAAGGGGCGTCTCCCATACTAGTAATAGAAAATGTTGTTGGAATTCCTTTTTAACGTTCAACTTTGGTCTTTTTTTGTAGATGTATCTAAAGACGATGACCCTCAGTACAGGGAGGTGCTGAAGCACATAATTAAGGAAGTGGGAGAACCTAGAAACTATGGTTTGACACCCGAAGAAGTCGCAGAGCTAGAACTCAAGGCAGCCGAAGAATCTTTGGCCCGGGAGGCAGAGAGAAAAGCCGAGCTGGAGAGGAAGGAGGCCGAGGAGGCTGCAGAAAGGATGGCACGATGGGAGGAATGGGTATGGCTTTGACCATCGTCTGATGACCATTGGGAGAGTTGGTCTCATGGAAATAAATATTAAATATATAATACGTGCAGCAGGTTGCTGATGTGTGGGGGGGGGATGTTTTTTCTATTGAAAGAAATTTTTGATGATAACCACAGCTGGAGACATCAGTACGGGGTGCCTTTTTAGAATGACCATTAGTGGAGGCAAAAGGGTGTGACTTTTTTGTGAGGTTTAACCATTTTTCATACATTTATATTATATTTCTAATATTGGATTTTTTGTTACACATACTCTGCAATCTATTCCGGTAAATAATTTATACATGCCGTATATATATATGTAGCCCCAAAAATATGGGCCAGTCCATGGGTTCTTCTGGAATTCAACATGTTAAGGACAGTAACATCAAGTGCTGATTATTGCGTTGGTTGTCATGACATGTTTGTGATGATACAGCTCCTCGCCTTACTGCGTGGTTGAAGACATTTTCTTTGTTACAGAACCAACGTCTTGAAGAATTAAAAAGACAAGAAGAGAAACTCCTGGAGGCCCAGTCTGTTCCTTTACGAAACTACCTGATGAGGAACGTCATGCCTACCCTTATGCAGGGCTTGAATGAGTGCTGTAAGGTGAGACCAGACGATCCTGTTGACTATCTGGTAAGTATTTGGGGGGGGGGTAGTCAGGGTTGGGATGGAAAAGATGTGACCAGCGGACAGATCCAGATAGCTAAACAGCATTCCCTCAGCCCAGAGGTAAAAGGACTGCCTGAAGGGTAGGCGTTCAGCTGCCATACCACAGGCCTGTAATGCATCCTGGTTTGGACCCCAGAAATTTTGGGGGTCTGGCAAGACAGTACTGTTGGGAGGTATGCTAATGGATAGAGGATTCTCGGGTAAGTTAAATACCTGGGGGAGCTTTGCCTTCAGTGTCTCCCCAAGACCTCTCCCTTCCTTGTCCTATGAGGCTAGGAAGGGGGCCAGCTTAAGCTTTAAATATTTAAGGTGCATTTATTTAAGGTTATTAAGTGTAAAGTACACGTAATAAGCTTAGCTACAAATGTAGTCGCAATGTTACATAAATAACCTGATAAAGCCCTACTCCCCAACCGCGTCCCTGTCCATTCCCACTAAAACATGCGGCCATTTGAAATGTTGGAGGATACGGTATAACGGTGTTTAAACTCCCGCGGCGTCCTAGTGGATTCACCTTTTTCACATGATATCAGAAATGAATTATTTATCAATGCCTTTTGTTTTTTTTACAGGCTGAATATCTCTTCAGAAACAATCCCGACTTAGAATAAGGGCATCAATTAGAGCGCGAAGTAATAAAAAATGATTTAATAAAACTGTACACAAGAAAAGGTTAACTAAATGTCTGTGTTTCTGAGTCTTTCTTGTGACTGGATAGTCTACTAAGTGTCATAATCCCAACTTTATCTGAAAGCGTGGGTACATCAGGGGAGAGCTGGTCTATAATTCTTCAAACAGGGCCGATCCGTGTTGGACCATCCCACTGGCGAAGGAGGGAAGATGTAGGGGTTTAAGTGACCCCGTGGTAATAGTGACTGCTCACACAGTGTGAGCAGTCATAAGGAACAAAGCTGTACGAGGCTGTGGAGGTATGGCGGTGTGATTGGGTGTTGTATGTATGTATGTGTGTTTTAGAGTGTGTATGTGTACGTTTGTGTTTTAGAGCGTGTATATGTAAGTGTGTGTATTAGAGTGTGTATTTGTAAGTGCGTGTTAAGGTATAAACGTTTCGCTCCACTGATCGACTGCTAGAAGCAATGAAAGCGCTCTCAATACAATTCACAGCCCTTGGGGTATAGAAAGGGTCAGGTGCATATGGAGCATGTGGATGCCACCCCCAAAAAACATTCTGAACTCCTAGAAAAGAGGGGCATCAGGAAAGGGTATCTGAAGCCAAAAGAGAGACGCTTGGGAGGTGTGCTTGTGACAGAAGCTACCCAGCAAATCTATAAATGGCACATGCTGCTAAACTTTTAAAGAAAACACTTCAATCCATTCCAGACACAAACGCTGGACTACTGACAGCTCATTGGGTATAAAGCGGTCACGTGCGTAATATGAACCTTCCGGAGTGCTGCTTCCGGCTGTTTGTTATAATATGCTGTTGCTAAGCAACCACTTAGCTCAGAAAACTGAAAACTACATTCCCCGTTAGGCTGTGCGAGTGCGGTTTGCTCTTGGCACTTGAAGTCCAGCCCCTTACCTTGTGGCGCAATAGACGTTACGTGAACGTATTCCAGAACGTTGCTGTGGTAGCGACGGGCGCCATGTTCGGGGAGATGGGAAGCGTTTAGGCGGTTGGAGCGGTTCTTTGTTGTTGTCGGGTCCCCATTTCCCGCTCATGCTTCGTGGCTGCGGCCTGTGACTGGCGGACCGGGGGCACAATGCCTCTGTAAGTATAGACGACGGTGAACTGGGCGCCTTGAGGTACTCGCGGGGCCTTGGCTTCGGCTGCTCGGCATCCTGCCGGCTCTGGCCGTCCTTTGTGTAGCTGGGGCATTCGGACAGGCACCCGGGGCAGACAAAGCAGGCTACAGGGGAGATCATTTATAGGGAAAGCTCCGGAAGCGAACCCAGACGGGCTCCTGTGTCACCAGGCCTGAGGGTGACGTCATTTCCAAACGGTACTCGAGCTGCGGGTCATGTTTACTGTTGCCATATCGGCCATTTAAAAGGGGCCATGTACACGTTATCTTTGGAACGTTAAGTTTATTGAATTTTCCGATCTTAATGCAAAATATGCAGCAAATAAAAGTGAACAAATTTGGGTAAAGTGTGTGCAAGATTATTTAGCGTTACATTTAAGTCAGATTAACGAGAAGTTGCTCATCAAATCACAGAAATTGCTGGCAGATCAGACCCGTTCGGCCCCCGTCTGTCTGTCTGTCTGTCAGTCATTCCTGCTATAAAGACTCTTTATTTGTCGTCGCTCTTGTATCGGGTAGCCGTATACCTATATATTTAAGTTCTATTACCCTCTAATGTAAATCGGTTAGGGAGTCAGTTACGCCGCAAACGATAACGGGAAAGGAGGAGAAGCTGATTAAAATAGCAGCCACCCATGAGCGGTGAATGTGCTGGAGGATGCTCGGTGTGTGGGTTTTATGCTCTGTTGTGAGACTGTCCTGAATCACGCAGCATTAATGTCTCTTTAATGGGAGGTTTGGCATCCTCACTCACGCTGCAGCAGCTACGATCGAGGATCCTTACCTTGGATCCACTTTCTAAACAAGTCCAGCATTCATGAATACGGTGCCTGCTTTGTTCGTCCGCGTGAGTCATTGAGGAGATCGTTTCAGGTGCCCCGGTACACCTTCACCTTGCAGTGACTGCCGGCCTGCGTTACGAGCCACCGGGTAGCCTAACTCCAGTGTGTCTGCGGCTGCATCGTTCTTGATGGAACTGGCAGCTATCCGTGGTTCTTAAAAGGATAGCGGGCCATTGGCACACAGGAGTGGTGGGAGTGATAAAGGGCCGTTGGAGCACGGGAGTGGTGGGAGTGATAAAGGGCCGTTGGAGCACGGGAGTGATAAAGGGCCGTTGGAGCACGGGAGTGGTAGGAGTGATAAAGGGCCGTTGGAGCACGGGAGTGGTGGGAGTGATAAAGGGCAGTTGGAGCACGGGAGTGGTGGGAGTGATAAAGGGCAGTTGGAGCACGGGAGTGATAAAGGGCCGTTGGAGCACGGGAGTGGTGGGAGTGATAAAGGGCCATGGGCACACGGGAGTGCTGGGAGCGATAAAGGGCCATTGGAGCATGGGAGTGATAAAGGGCCTCTGTATGCCTATGAAGAGATTCCATTAAAATTTCTGATCTATTTCATATAGTTTTAATAGACTGGCTTTTCTTTTAAAAACAAGGACATTTCTAAGTGACCCCAAACCTTTGAACAGTAGTGTAGTTCAAAACTAGATGGATTTTGTTAAGTCCAAAGTTTAGCATTTACGTTTGTTACACGGTAATTGTTTTGGTCACGGAATATCGAGGTAAAAGATGAATGTACGCATCTCGCTAGATATCTATCGCTATTCTGAGGCAGACAATTGCAAAACTACAAGTCCATTAACTCTTAAGTATGATGTATGAGCGGTACAGAAATAATGTTCTTATGTAGCCCAACAAGTTCTGCGGCGCTGTACAAAAGGGATTGTGCAAAACGGCGTTTAAACAAAGGCAGATGTTGCGCATGTCACGCACATTAGAGTGTATACATCTTTTATTGCGCACCTTTAGGAACCCTATCGTAATCCATATAGCTTGTGTACTGATATAGTTGCAAAGGATGCATATTAAAATACTTTGTCGGTGCTTTCGTATACGTTCTTAAACATTGTGCAGCTTATCGCACCTTCTCCGTGGATGCACACAGGGATCCTGTCGGACCCTTTGGGATACTCATGTGAACCGGTTTTGGGGCGCAGTGACAGCAGCTGATGGTACCGTCTCTTTAACTGATTACGTGGTTATCTTGGGTCTCCTTAAGTATATTTGTGTGAAACGTGCCGCAGAGCCGTGTGAGGAGCGCTGCACCATCGTTGGCAGTGCACCCTGTACTGCCGTCTGCCAGAAGATGGGCAGCAGTCACCAGGAAAGTGAACAGAACTCTCCAAAAATATCTGGTAGTCATAACGCATATTTTAAATAGTCAACCAAATTATGCCATGTACGCCTCTGTGCCCGGCTGCAAAAAAAAGGGAAGCAAACACAATAACTGTATAGGTCCCCCCAAGACAGGAATGATTATGCTATTACTGTATTCTAAGTTGTTTTTTTTTTTTTTTTCTTTAGTCCACATGGGAACCTCGGATCACAGCAGCCACAGAAAAATTTTGGTATTACCTCGCCGATTAGTTTAGCATCACCTAAGGAAGCCGACTGCACCCTCAATCAGAAACTCATTGAGACGTTAAAGCCTTTTGGCGTTTTCGAGGAAGAAGAGGAGCTGCAGCGTAGGTTGGTTTGCTCTTCAGTACTTGTTACATTTTAATTTGTATATCAAAGGTTCATTTATATCCTGGCCGTTATCTACTTAGTGTTCACATCTGGCTGCCTGCGCTTTCTGGAGAAGGTTATAGCGCTGAGTCTCTATGTTTGCCTCGGTGTATTTTAACTGACTGCCTTACACTTTTGCAGAATTTCCATTCTTGGAAAATTGAACAACCTGGTAAAAGAATGGATACGAGAGATCAGCGAGATCAAAGTAAGTTCTGTTACTATCTCGCAAAGCGACTGTGTTCAGTCTATGGTATGAGTCTGCGGTAAAGATACCTTAAGGTTCCAAGGACCTTTAAGTGCTGTCACAAAGCAGTCAATGTGGTTTGAGTAGGAAGTGACATGCAGAGGCCGCATGACTTCCTGTAGTCGTTGGCTCCATGCCCATCTGTAAACTAATGTTCATGCCGAGATATAGAGCGCAGCTGCTCGGTGCTACCTTGCTCGTCTTGGCACTGCGTTGCTTTCGGACAACCCAGATAATAATTGAAGGCTTATCTCTTCATAATGTTGAGGTGCATAGGTTGAGATAGCAACGTATTTTGCTACTGGCTTTAGTTAATAAACCCCAAAGTCTCTAAATGCAGAAATGGTTGGCGTGGAAAGTGTTAAGCTTTTAATCACGTACTTTGGTACTTTTGGTACCAATAGTCTTACAAGTGTATGACGTTTCAACTTAATATTATCTGCTTTCTCCTATAGAATCTACCACAATCTGTGATTGAGAACGTTGGTGGAAAGATTTTTACTTTTGGATCTTACCGACTGGGAGTTCACACGAAAGGTAAATGTGGGATTATGCCGTAGCATTGCGTTTAGATTTGATTAATATGGAATGCTTTACTCACTGCATTTAGAGTTTTGTACCTCCATTCAGCTCTGTGATGCATGGATTAGCAGCAGAATTTATATTTATAGTGAAAGCAAGCATATAAAATAGTTATTTCATTTAATACATCATTTGAAATCCCATATATTGTGGTAGAAAAAAATAAGCAGTCAGTTGTATGAAGATAATCTTAACACAGAAAATGCAGTTTAAGATTCATATTGTTTTGCAGATTAAGCCATGTGTACTTTTGGGTGATATATGGGGGTATCGGGCAGACTGGGTGGGCCAAATGGCTTCTAACCATTGATTTCTGTGTAGGTGCTGACATTGATGCCCTGTGCGTTGCTCCAAGACATGTTGATAGAAGTGACTTTTTTTCTTCCTTCTATGAAAAACTGAAACAACAGGATGAAGTCAAAGACTTGCGGGTATGTTTAAGATGTGAGCAAATGCAAAGCACTGCATGTCTAAACGCTATTGATTTCCTCTGCAGACAGACGGCGTATCATTACGTCACGGCTGCAGACAGGGCATAGATCTGTCTGAGCAGTGGTTAAAATGTTTTGTGTGAAGCAGTCTATTGCAGGGCTTGGCAAATTGATCATTTCCTAATTTCTTTTTTTTGTCAAGTTTTTTTGTATGGTTACTTTTTACAAAAAAAAGAGTACATTGAAATAGAGGTCAGAGTAAGGAGACAAAACCTAGTAACTAAACGAGAAAAAAAACAGAGGCAAATGCCTGAAATGATTCCATCCTGAGCCAAGAAATGAGGACCAAGATTCCTTCCCAAACAGAATAAAGTAATGACTCCCATGAATGGGTCTGCAATCTCAAGTAGAAGCTGGGAGATCGGGAGAAGAATAGCGGCGTGCTCCTTAGTCTCCGGGCTCTAGTAATGTGCCGGGTAGGCAGAGGAAAGATGGAGAGGTCGAGATTTTACGTAATTTAGGCCGGTAGGGCCACTTGGCATAGGGCTCTCCAGAGGAGATTCTTTGTCTCGCACTATTGCAGGGAGAGTATTTCCACATCCTTTATCTACGGTTCAGTATGATGTATACATGAATATACGAATACTGCTGCTAGTGAGAGCGATGACAGCTAAAATCTGAGATTTGGGGGCTGGCTCCCAGCTTGAGACGTGTATCGACATCCATGCTGCTTGCGACTTGCTCTTGGAGGAAATAATTTACTGGTGTGTGTCTATTTCCTCCATGAACCGTTTGGGTCTTCAGCTGGAGTCAGGTGGAACCAGACAGGGTTTTCTGAACCATAAAGTGTTTACTAATCAGAGGGATATGCAATAAAATGCACAACGTACATACTGTTCTGCTTTCAGTGATATTGTTTATTTTGTGTTCCTTCCTACCAGGCCGTGGAGGAAGCGTTTGTACCCGTTATCAAACTGTGCTTTGATGGAATCGAGGTAAGGAAATTTTTTTTTATTATAGAAATGGTGGATGCTGTATTGTAATGTAGCCAGAGTAATAAATGCATCCTGAATCCATTCGCAAAGGTTTGCCTGCTTTTTCATATTTGTAACATAGGAGAGGCAACGGCAGCTAAATATCTTTGGGATAACCCATATTTCCAGTTTTTGTGCTTTTCGACTGATGTTAACATGTTACTTCAGTCCTCTCTGTCTTCTAATTAAATGATATCAAGGAAAGCAGTTGGTTTATGAAATATATTGGGTTTTCTCGCTTTTGACATAAGCTGTAATTTTGTGTTTCAGATTGATATTTTATTTGCGAGACTTGCGCTTCAAACTATTCCTGAGGACTTGGACCTCCGTGATGATAGTCTACTGAAAAACTTGGACATAAGATGCATACGAAGTCTTAATGGTAAGAATTAACGGTTTGAGCTTTGACGTGGAAATTCTTTCGAGAGTTTTAGGTATGAAAAAAAAAAAAGTCCCTGAAGTTTTGGGACGGCTTAAAGATATGCTTGGCATGTAAGTCCCATTGAACTGATCCCATCATAAATGTTAGCGTGAATCGCAATATTGGCATGTTTTATACCCGAAAGTGGTGTATGTTGTCCTGGAAAAAGCATACAATCTATTATTGATATACATGTGGTATAATAATAATTCAGTCCATCAGACAGCCTACAGAGCAAAGTTCATTTATAAAATGCTTCATAATACACCACTTTTTTCTGTTTCTAATAATCCCTTTCTTCTAATGGGTGAAGTAAAAGTCGTCTTCACTGTATTTTTGGGAGTTCTTGCCTGTTTTCTGTGCCTTTCCAATTATTTGACCCATATATTTTTTTTTTGTCAGGTTGCCGTGTTACCGATGAAATTCTCCATCTAGTGCCGAACATTGACAACTTCAGGTTAACTCTAAGAGCAATCAAAATGTGGGCCAAGCGTAAGTTTTTAAAGTTAAACATTTTTGCTGAAGTAGTTAAAGTTTTATTAGTTTCAATGTACTAATTTTTTTCCCTTTTCTGTGTTTAGGCCACAACATATATTCTAACATACTAGGCTTCCTTGGAGGAGTTTCATGGGCTATGCTAGTGGCCAGAACCTGCCAGCTGTATCCTAATGCTATAGCAGCGACCCTCGTGCATAAGTTTTTCTTAGTATTTTGTAAATGGTAAGTTGTTTTTTATGATAAGTTAAAGGATTTATGTTGTTATTTAGTTAGGGCACTGGGCTTATGTGTTCGTCTGATTCTGAGAATTGCCAATGATGTAAAGTCAGAGTAACACTGATTTGGGTGATTGTGATACAAGTTCACAGATGTATTTAAATCACTCTGATTAGTTTTACAAAACATAGCAATCCAATTTCAACAAAAATGCAAAAATGAAAGAGCCTTTTGGGAACTGGGCCTTTTCATTTGTTGCTCCAATTACTAAACAGTTTTTTCAATTGATTGACACTGTTCATCTTATTCAGATAAAAAAACATGCTTTGTGTACCCAATTTAGTCATATTGAGGTTTTCTTATTTCCCCTGGCTTTTGTCATATGATACGTGGTTTTCTTTGAGCTGTTCTGTTTGGTAGAAGTACATTTTTTTTTTTTATGGGGAATCGCTACTTGAATGTGCTGCGTTTTTGTATTCAGTTTTTTTGGAACAGGAAAGTCAAAAATCTTAAATTATGTCACCAAGGGCAAACAACTTTTCTTATATTTGCAACTTGTCTCTTTCCAGGGAATGGCCTAATCCTGTCCTGTTAAAGCAACCCGAGGAATGCAATCTTAACTTGCCAGTATGGGACCCAAGGGTAAGTTCACGTGATTTGGTTTGGCTAGAATAAAACCTCGTATTGTTGTCAAACACTTGTATTTGTGGCCATGGGACAATTAATCTTTTCTTATTTACAGGAAATGTAAGTGAGTTGGTCTATTTATGCAGAGTTATTCATTGCAACGTATCGCTTACACCTCTCAATGCTTTGAGAATAGGGTGTTATCGTTATGCTGCACTTTACTTTGTGCTCTACGGTTTAATTCTGTTATTTTTTTTTTTTTTGTATTTACATTTTAACCATAGCTGTGTCATTTGAAACCAAAAAACCCTTTTGATCTGGAGAAAAAAACGACTTTGTACTAAGCACAAACTAACTAAATATTATTTACCTTTAAAACAGATAAATCCCGCTGATAGGTTCCACTATATGCCTATTATTACGCCAGCCTACCCTCAGCAGAATTCTACCTACAACGTGTCTGCTTCTACACGAATGGTTATAATCGAGGAGTTTAGGAAAGGTAAAGACCCTGCTTGTCTCTTGGAAAACTTTATTGCCAGGCTTTTAAAACTGCTTACTTTTTATGTCATAGCTTTATTTATTTTTTTTTTAGCTGACTTCTAGCTTCTTTCATTTTAATAGGTCTCGCTATAACAGATGAAATCATGATCGGTAGGGCAGATTGGTCCAAACTTTTTGACGCACCAAACTTCTTTCAGAAGTACAAGTATGTATGTTACAAACCGTATGATGTGGTTGGGGGTCGGATAATGTATTATGGGGTATCGGTTGCAGTAACGTTTTCTATTGGCATTCAGAGCTTTCAAAATTCCATGCGTTTGTTGGCAACGAAGTACTCAAGAACACCTATTTTTATTTATTTTTTTTACCCATATTTATTAAAAGGGTCCCCACACTTTTCCAAAGACTAAATTCTAGGAATTGAGTATTTTTTATTTTTTTTTAGAGCTAATTGAACGACAATTATAGGTTAAACAGTAAATCATGTACTTGTGCTGCCAGTAATTTGGGCATCTTTTTTAGTACATAAAAAAAAAAACAAAAAAAAAAACATGGCTACTTTACTTACAAGCGAGTGGTGCTCGATATAAGCAATAAATGCTACTAACCTTTTAACACGTAGTTTCAATTGAGTTTAGTTCTTTTTGGAACTTAGTATATTTGTTGCGATGCCCCCGTGCCACTCTTATTTTTACTTAGAATAACTGCCGCATTTATATGGGTCTTAACATGATAATACCCACTTTGCTAGAGATGATTGTTTTCTGTTAGTTTTTTTTTTTTATTATTTGATTTATTTATTTTTTTCCCCTCAGCCAGTACCTTCCATTTTGGAAATTATCTTTTTATTTGCATTTTCTGATTTGAGTTGCTTTGTGTATATTTTTCCCTTTGTATGCAAATAGTCAATAAATATATAAACAAAAAAAAAAAAAAAGAAAATGAAAAGAAAAAAAGTTATTAAACCGTGTGGATGTGTCTGTGTTTTTGATTCTGTGACCCAGCGCTGATTTACAGAATTCGCTGCAACAAATCTCCAGTAGAGGAAATGATTAAATTATATATATTTGATTTAAATACTTTCTGGCGGTATGTTCTTGATTAAAAACCCCTAGAAACTTTTCTTTCTGAAACACCTTGGGTGGTTAATAGGAATGTAAACCTTAATATGGTAAGTGGGTTTTTTATGTGAAAAAAAATAATAAAAATCTGAATTGGATGACAGGCCTACTTTAAGGATTAATTAATTACATTGCATATTAGGCAGTGTGTTTGTTTAATGTATATGCCATTTAGGTTGCCATCTTACCCCTTCGACTTGTGCTTTATAGGTTGGATACTTTTAATGGGCTGCGAGCCCTTCTGTGCTACCGCATATACATTGACATCGCCTCGTTTAGTTAATGCACTTGTTGTGTGCTGGAAGTTTCGAGTTCTCATGATAGTTGTGGGGTCCGTCTTTCATTCCGTTCACAAATCCCTTTGGCTAATGTGACAATAAAAAGATGTTGAGCTTGCATGGTGGGTCGTGTACTGGGATGGTGTTTTTGTCATAAGCCTAGTACTCTGACCGTTCATCAGAAAGTCCAGATTCTGTGAATGCATATATAATAAGTATTTAATTGGCAAAATAAGAGATTTGCTTTCAAATTCCAGAATTAGAAGGATTATCCATGATCGACATGCATCACTACATAGTCCTTGAGAATTGTTTGCATAAATGTGTCGTCTGGTGTAGTTAATAGTCAATGACCACCCTTTGGAAGTATAGGCACATTGCTTTAAACTCACGCGCACAGTGTGGGAGTAGGCAGCAGAGTTAAAGTTTCATCTCCCGGGCTTCACTTTACATCGTGAAGGGCCGGCTCCAGCGAGCTGCTTCTCCGAGAATAGCTTGGATGACGTTGTTTAAAGGATACTGAGACAGGTGAGAGTTCTGGAAGGTCGCCTTGCAGATTGAACGGTATGTTGTGCAGGAGCGCTTTAGCTCTTCTTGTCAGGGATGGTCCTTTATAACGTGTAGCGAAGCCACGGCTCTCCTGCCCGCTCCCGCTTGGCTTTCAGAATCAACTCTGGGCAGCAAAGCGCTTGGTTCAAAGTGAGCAAGAGAAGTCTGCTGGGGCGAGCCCTTAACCCATAACTGAGAAGGTAAGTTGAAATTGCGGTTCGACCTCCAGCCTTCTGGACAGGTCTGACTTATTTATAATAGATTTGGCTACAGAAGGTTGTCTGGTCCGTGTTTTGTGTGTCATCACCCGTGCAAATGAAACCAGATGGACTATGGAGTGTATGCACGTGGGTGACCCGCAAGAGCCTAAACGCTATTGAATTTTCGAGCCGACAGTGTTAGATGAAGGAAAACGTTTCTGACAGTGTTCAATAAAATAGCATATTGTCTTTATCTTCAAAGGCATTATATAGTCCTTCTCGCAAGTGCTCCAACAGAAAAGCAACATCTTGAATGGTAAGTATTAGAAAACTACATTACATGAACGTTCACACCCCATCACCGCTCCCAGGGCCCGCATATCACTTTAAAGCAGTAAGTGCCTAATTGTAGGTGTTTCATGTATCATTTAGCTATATAATATTCACCTTACTAGACCTTCGGGGGGGGGGGGCTTGACGCGGAGTGCTTTAAATGCTTGTTTTATAAACTGAGAAATGCTCCGATGCTACATCAGACGATTGTTAATGTCCTACAATGATCATTGTGTTTTGTGCTCCCATCTGTCGCACTTCTCTCATCTTCTGCGGACCTTCGTATGTGTTTATTGATTATTTGGATCCTCGTACAGGATAGGTTTGGTGGAATCAAAGATCCGCATCCTCGTTGGAAGCCTGGAGAAGAACGAGTTCATCACTATGGCTCATGTGAACCCTCAATCATTCCCCGCACCTTCTGAGAACCAAATGACGTAAGACGGCAACACCCTCGCCCCATTCAGACTGCTCCACTTTCTACATTTGGGGTGTATAACTTAAAGGAGATGGGGTGATATGTCGGCTCCAGCAGCATCCTGGTGTAGCTTTCTAGTAATATTCTTTAATCAGTCGCTCTCCGCTTATAACAAAAGCTGGATCTCGCACTGATATCTTCTGTTAGAGCATCGTAAATGTCTACGGGCGTCAGAAATCCCTGTTAATGAGCAGCTTACTCCTAGGGACTGTGATCATCATCTATTAAAATAACCTTTGTCGCTGTTAATGTTTAACCAACATTTTAGACTGTATTTTACATACACCATTTGACAAAGGATGCTGTAAATAATGAAACGTCGGTGGCGCGGCTCCTACTGAGCTTGCAAAACTTTTTGCAAAATGATGGCGGGGGCAAATAGTCGCCGTTAATGAGGCGCGATTCCAAAAGTTGGGACTGTTAATATAATGAGCAGATAAGATTAGTTTTCACTAATTAATTTCTCCCTCCTTTCTGGTACCATATGCAAATTTGGTGTAGTAGGAGATACAGTTGCATACGGCGCGTGTTTTCTGATGCCACGGTTTGGTACCATAGATGCAAGTTTTTTAAGCCTTATTCATTTATGGTAAAAATGCATGAAGCCTCTCGTGTGATCTCAGGTTTCCAGCTAGAAAACCGGGAGGTTTAGCTATAAAATTAACAAAAAATAGAATTACTTGAAGTTACCAATTCCCTTAGATCTTGGTGCTCTGATAAAAATGTTTCCGGAGCGTTTGCCTTCCGATACATCTTGCCTTAGTGCGCCGTTAACGTAACGTATAAATCGCTATTACGCTCATCTACAATCGGGCTCCGGATTCCTGTATCACTTGGGCGGCTTCGCGGAAAAAGGCTTCTTGTTTTCATGTTACTTTCTGTCGCGTAACTCATTCCCAAACCTGTCGTGCAGGGAAGAATTTCGGACAATGTGGGTCATCGGATTAGTTTTCAAAAAGATGGAAAATTCCGAAAACCTCAGCGTTGATCTTACGTGTGATATTCAGTCTTTCACTGATACAGGTGAGGATGCTACTAATTATTAATAAATATATATTTATCTATTATGCTGTACCTTTTTTAAATCTTCATATTACCAGATGTTTTGTGTGTGTATATATATTTTATTTATTATTTATTTTATTTGGGTCACACAAACTATGCTACGTTAGGGTTCGTCTGGTTTTGTTTAATAAATGACCCGGTTTTGTTCGCAGTTACTAAATATTTCCGTTCTATAATATCCAGTTTACAGACAGGCAATGAACAGCAAGATGTTTGAAAAGGACATGAAGATAGCAGCGATGCACGTCAAGAAGAAGCAACTCCACCAGCTTCTTCCTCATCATGTTCTTCCTAAAAAGAAAAAGGTAGGTCGTCTAGCATGCGGTTCTCGATCCCTGCGGACTCGTCTGACCAGTGCTTAGGACTCATCGCTTTGCATGTGCCGCATTTTCACCGTGGAGAGCACCAAATTCACCAGGCCTCCCTGAGTTCAGCCATTGAATCCGGGGGGGTCGTGTCCCGCGTACAGGATCAGCAGAGGGTCCTCTAGTGCATTCTGCATTGCATGTGGTCGAGATAACGGCACAGGTCTGCCCTGCAATCACTAATAATTCTTCTTGTTAGTCTTACGAAGCGCCTTGTTCTCGTTTTCTGTTCCCCAGCATTCAGTGGAAAACGTGAAGCTGGTATCTATGAATGATAGCCTTGATTTATCAATGGACAGTGACAACAGCATGTCTGTGCCTTCTCCAACCAATGCAAGCAAGACCTGTCAATTGAATACTTCTGGCTTATCTCAAGGGTAAGGATGCTTTGATACTAACATAATTGCGTCTCCGTCACGCCAGTAATGCTCTATGACCCTGCATTTCCAGTGTAAAAGCTTCGAAAGTACCCCAAAGCATTTATTCATTTCGCTTGCGATGCCATTTGCAAATTGCTTGCCTTAATTATTAAATTCCATATAAGTATACAAAAGTATATTAATGTCTATCTCCCTCACTCCTTCTTTTGAAACAGCTCAGTAACTCCAGTGTCCGTTTCTCTGACCAACACAATGGCTGCTGATGTCACTGCGCCCCCCAGCAAGGCCACGGAGAACTCAGGGGGTAAGAATAACATTTCTGTAGTGGTATTTAATTTACTTATTTTTATTTATAATGGTTTGCGTGTTAGTAGTTACTGCAGTGTTCCACTTTTTAATGCTGTGTGTTGAATAATAATCAAGAAGTTGGGGTTCAGCGCCCTATTGAATTAGTTTAATTCTTTGCCCAGACCTGTCAGAACTATAAATAAAACGGTGAAACGCAACTATCTAAAGCATGGGAGCTGATTATAGTATTAAATCATTTGCAGAATACGTTGTCACTGAGAGTGTTTGTTTTATTTTTTTTTTCATAATTTTATTAGCATTCGATTACAAATACAAAAATGTCAAAGGTTAGATCGTTATATTAATAGACAGTCCCAATATTAAATTCCAAATTTCATTTAATTGGGTGACTCCATCCATATTGTAATTCATTCATCACATACACTCTCGATCACATAGAATACAGAGATGGGAGGAAAGCACTTCGAATCGCCTCATTACAAAATGAATTTGCGCCTTTGTTGGCCTCCTAATAGAACATTTTGCATACGGTATGAACGGCACCTGACTCTCGTGTATTGGGTTTAGGTGGTTTTGATGGAAGCATTCCGGAAACCGCAGGGCACCCTGTCATTTCCACACCAAAGCCCGTGATATCCAGGGTGGTCTCCAGCACTCGCCTGGTGAACCAAGTCCCGAAGCCTCTGACGCAAGCGGTTCCAAAACTGAGTCCTATAGCGAGTGTGAAGCGGACGGGATCTCCCATAAAAGATGTCAGCCCCAAAAAAATCAAGACAGACGAGGTATTTGACACCGGGGTGTCTGCAGTTTAATTCAGAGGGTCTGCGTTCCTTTGGGTTTTAATTGACGGGGGGCTATAGTGTCGGACCTCTGGGGAGGGGCTGTTTATGTCTTGGGAGCTCACTATATCACTATAATATATATATTATGAGACGATGAAAAACATTCTGGAACCTGCTGCTCTGTATAAAGTATAACCATTTCACACCAGAAAACCGCTGCTGTTTATTATCACAGGGTGAAAATACTGACATGGACGAGAATGAAAAAATGGAGGTAGACGTCGTAAAGGTGAGCTGGCTTTTTGAAGGAGGACGTTTCTCGCTTGCGCGTGACGAAGGCGATTGATATAAAGTGTTTGTGCTGCTATTTGCAGGATGAAGAAAGCGAGGGAAAGTCTGCATCTCCCGTCCCGAGTGCGTCACCACCTGCTCAGGTAGGAGTCCACCTTAACCTTTAACTTATTGATTATATATTTACTTAAGCAGCATATTCACTTTAATGCTTAATTTGGCGTATTTTATTAATCTGGCCCATATTGGGCTGTGTCAGAGGGTCTGCATAGCATCTCCCCGTATACTCACTTGGCAGCCGACGTTTCTTTCACACGGGAAGATAAGCCAGGTATGTGGCAAGAGTGACGAGAAAACACATGATTGATCTGTATAGTGCCCTCATATTTAACGCTGTACACTGGTTAAACGCCGCAAGCAATGCTTTCACAAACAAAACGTGAGGATGGACCCTGCTTAAACACAATTACAATCACAATTTCCAGTATTTTCTTGCAGGTGGACCTCCTCCATTAGTTTTAATTTCCAAACGTGATTGTTAAACTATTTTTTTTATGCTTTACGAGCTCAAACTTGCACAAAGTTGAGTAAAATATAACTAGCTGACTTTGGCCATTCAGAGTAAAAGCTCCACCACTAGATGGTGCCCCTGTATAGTCAAAAACAAAAAAAATCTAAAGCTTTCTAAACTATTTTATTGCTCTATTTTATTACGTTTGTTTCTGGAAATATAGCCATAGCTCGGTCCTCCAGACTGTTATATCTAGGTCAGTGGTTCTTCGTTTAATTTGAACCCACCACGGATATTGGCTATAAGTACTGGCCAACCTAAATAGAATTACCAATAGGCTAATGCTCTGCCTTAACGCTTGGCTTGTATTCCAAAATCCAAATGCTGTTTAACAGACCATTAACTGTGCTGATTACCAAGCTTTGGAGCGCCTTAAACTCTTACAGGGTCCTTTAATGATAGAAACCCTCCATATGAACGCGTCGCGGTAATAGGGCCAGATCTACTTAACTCTACTTTTCACAGATTAGGTCCGCTACTTGGTTTTCGCAAGGTGTCCGATTTCTATTCTAAATGTCCTTACGAAGCCTTTCCTAAGCGAAGCTTTGCCTTTAAACATTGCCAGTCACATGCAGGTTATATCCTCTGTTCCTTTACACTTCAAAATGATCCGAGACCCTAAATCTTTACGACTCTTCACAGCAGGTAGAACCTGTGCACTGAATGCAATGTTTTCAGGTTTTATGCATTAAAATAACTTTAGCTGATTTAATTGGTAAACCATGAATATTGTGATTTTTGCCTGTTGCTCACCCAAAATAAAGAATCCGTTTTCTGTTAACTTGTACCTTTACCCGTCAGTATGGGGACCCATGGGAGACATTTGCTAATTCTTTCAATCAGGTAGGATTTTTTTCGCTTTGATTTTCCTCCTGTTAAGTTTGTGGAGCCGTTCAGCATCCGGTGACCTTTATCCCTAATTGCGTAGAAATCGCCTTACACTGTGTGGGATTTTATTTTGTTTCCCCCTTTTTATCATTTCTAACAGGTATTTATAACCATTTTACCCCCACCCCCTTGTTTTTTTTTTTTTTCCATCTTCTTCTAGCAATCACCCAGCACTGACCTGTCAGATATTCCTGTTCTGCCCGCTAATCCTATTCCTGTTATCAAGAATTCAATTAAGCTGCGACTGAACCGGTGAACAAATATCCCCCCGCGTTTCCGCCTCAGGGTCCACAAACAATCGCCGCCAGTCGTGTTCTCCGCTGCGCTGCCAGAGCCCCGAAGATCTATGAATTCAATGCGTTTTGGGTTCTTTCTGGGCCCCGACCATCTCTCTGGCAGGTCCGGGTCGGTATGAAGCACTACGCTAACCATACGAAAGGACCCATCGCTATACCGGAAACCGGATGAAACAACTGTATTTATATATCTGTACTGAGCATCCGGGCCGAAAATGATTAATGTAAATTTTTTTTGCAAATTGTACAATATATCTTGCCTAAAAACCTTTCTTTCAGCTGTTGCACTTTTATGTTTCTTTTAATTGTAGTAACAGATTTTAGACGTTTTTTTTTATCATTATTTTAGTTCTTGGTTTCATTCAGCTGCTACAAGTGTTGGCATGTTGGATCGCAACACTGGAAGTATGTTGGGGGGGTTTTGGGGTTTTTTTTGTTTAGTTTTTTTTTTATATGTATGTGGGCAAATTGGGAGTCAGATCATGGAGATGGTGGATTTTCGCCCCAATCAAGACATCAAGAGTTCACCCATGAAACCCCAAAATGCGTTTGGGTTTAGTTTTGTGCTCTATATGTTCTCGCGCCCAGAAAATCTTTTTGGCTAGGGTACTATTCAGGTTTTATCGAATGTAAAGGCCGATGACAATAAGGTTAGATCTAGACCGGTGGCCAGAGTCATTCATTCTGTGCTTTCCTTTACACATTCATTCACACATTTTTTTTTCTTTTTTACTAAAGAGTAGAGATTTGTAATCCATTTACCAAACTTTTGAGAATGAGCAAGGCTGCCGTTTGAATGTGCCTCGGTCACGCCAGCCCCCGCTATAAAAACTACAGCTGTGTATCAAGGGGTATTTGAACAAAAAAAATAAGTTTTTTTGTTTTACAAACTCTTTTTAGGGTACCCTGAAAGAATGAAGGGGTCGGGGATCGTGCTTGTTGCGCAACATTAAACAAATAGCTCGGCTGTGAAAATGAGACTTTGTTCCCTCGTTACCCCAAAGCTGAAATGTTCCCCCTTTTGGTTCCTTGTTGTATGTCGCAATCCTAACAGAAGCGCGGCTGTTTAGAATACGTAGGTGAAGTTTAGTGGGAAACATAGCAGAGTCTGATTAAAAAAGTTAGAGCTAGATTTATTGTTTTTTTGTTTAATATGCTTTCCAATTTTTTACGAAACCTTCTTTTGCTTCCCAGAGGAGCCGGATCTTTTTGCAGAATTTCTGAAGTTGGTGTGTAGCGGTTTCCGCACCTTTTTTCCCTTTGACTTTTTCAGAACTCCGTTCATCTCGCACGCGTATGTTTTTCCTTTCTGGGGCTTTGAATCGGGACTATACCGAAACACTTCTTTTCCGATCTAAAATTCTTTGGTTTGACTTATTGTGACGTGTACCTTTTTTTTTTTTTTCCTCCCCTGTACTCCTGTATTGCAAACACACACTGAAACATTCAAGCTATATTTTGTACTGTGTAGTTACGCCACTTAGGGTAATATCACCGGGCACAGCATCGGTCTTGTCACTTGTTCCCCGATCAGGATTTTTATTTCTGCGCGTTTCGCCCCCTCTATCCTTTGTAGGCTCCCAACTTCTTCTTTCACGGACTCGAGGATCAGACTGTTGCTTACGCATGATGTACGTATCGTCTTATGACTGGAGTTTGCTTTGTTTTATAGTATCTGTATTCCTTGTATTTTTCAAAGGCTATTTTGTAAAGAGATGATGTATTTCTCCATTGGATAAAGAACAATAAATCTGCACAGTCCCATGGTGCAACTCTTCCTGTGCGTTGAAATGCTTTGTCGATCAGGTTCACGGATCTTTTTTCCATATAGTGCATGATGGGATGGTGAACAAACGCCCTGATAGTCGCACTATTATTTTATACCGCCAACAATTTCTTCAGACCTTCTTACGGTTCAGACGATCAAAGGGTCTGACAAATCTAGAAGCTCACAGTCTAGAGCAGGGGTTTCCAACCACCGGGCCGCGGGCTGGTACCGGTCCGTGGCCTATAAGCAACTGGGCCGAACGATAGGGTGACCACATGTCCCGGAATCAGTGGCTTTTTTTTCGACGCGGAGGAGAGAGAGGGGCACCGAGTGGTTTTTGCTCATGAAGTTTTCATTAACCGCTCAGCGCCCCTCAGTCTCTTCCACGAGGCCTCTAGCGCCGGAACATGATGTCATATTCTGGCGCTCAGCAGTGAAGAGGGAGGGGCACATGTAAAGACGATATCTGTTGGAACTTTTACTGAAATGATCTGAACCGTGGTTGAAATGCTTAAGAAAACTAGCTACATCTTTATGGACACCTCATTGCGTTTATATGAAACTGCATGTAAAAAGCACAATTGTTTAGGTTGGCACAAATTCAGTTTCTTGGGGGGGTAAAGGGTTTATTTAGCTCACCTTGAAAATGGCGTATGGTTGCCGAAAACCAGCCAGGAGTGCAGAAACCTCATGGTTTTTTCTAATAACAGTGGACTGAGTGTTATGGATAAAAACAACTTTATTTGAGGTGATACTTTTGTTTTCTGAAAGCCATGCAGGGGTTACAAATTACAGATCTGTATCTGTTATTCGAGAACCCAGACACCCAGGTCAGTTTTTGGTGCTATATCCATAAGATAATCATGGACATCTTCAAATACAACTTACTTCACTGAGGGGATGGTAGATGAGCCTCCCAGCAGAAGTGGTAGAGGCTAATACAGTGAGGGCATTTAACCATGCATGGGGTAAGGATATGGCTCCTGAATCGAGACCGACTGATTCTGAGTCTTTACAATTCCAAAATAATGCCCCAGCGGGAACAAGGGTAAGTTACAAATAAAAACAAACCAATCCCGTTCCCGGGATCAAAAATGCCCTTATTATTACCCCATCCTAAACCATAACTGTTAAACATAATGTGTTTGTTAACCCCTTCATTCCCCTATAGATGTACTGGGACGTCCAAAAAACGCCCACAAAGAAACCCCTATGGACGTCCCGGTACGTCCAGCCCTTCGTGCAGCGTCAGGGACACATCCCTGCCGCTGCACGGGAGACCAGCCTGGACTCCCCCCTGGCAGCAGAAGCCGGCATCGCCGGCTTTCTGCTGCCCGATCTCCCGTAACAGCTGCCAGCATGAAAGCCGGTAAGCTGTTACATATGAAAGTGCGCGATTGGGCATTCCCTTCCGGGTTGGGTCACTGCTGACGTAACCTGGAAGGTCATCGGAGGACAGGATATCCCCTGCGAGGATATCCTGCCCTCCGATGAGGCACAGAGACGCTGCGATCTCTATGCAGGTCTGTGATGACCTGCATAGAGATCACAGTGTGATCGGTGCAGGGGGATCACGGGGAGGGAAGTGAGAAACCATCTCTCTCACTCCCCCTCCCGTCCTGAAAGAGAAAAGCAGAAGAAAAAAAAACGTTAGTCCATTTAAAAAATATTAAAAAAATCATTAAAAAAATATAAATACTAAAAAAATTATGTGAGCTGTGATGTCATTGTGACATCACTGGCATGTTAAGGAGGTCCCTAGGAGGACCTCTAACCATTACTGTGTAAAAAATAAATATAAAAAAATGTAAAAAAAAATTAAACTAAAAAAAAAAAATGATAAAAAAATTTCTTAAAAAACCTTACTTCCCATTGCCCTAGCATAACATCGAGCCAGTATAACCCTCCTGCCCCCGTTCACAACCCCCAAACCCGTTAAGCCATAGGCATAAAAATTATACAAAATTGTACACCTAATAGTATGCTCCCTGGTGCTGGGAAAGTCTGGAAAATCTATAAATTAGGTATTTCTGAAATCAGGACACCTGAATTGATAAACTTGGCGGGGATTTTCCATCACTTTACCTAATTTTGTGAGGATTCAGAGGGAAAATGTAAAAACAAATTAGTTTATTTTTCTAATCTTCGCTAGTTTTTACTAAATTTCTCATTCAAAATTATCAGCTAATCATCCAACAATGGTATCAAACGAAAGCTCTATCTCTCCTTGAAAAAACAATATATAGTTTACATGGGTACACTATTCACAGGAAAAGAGAATCATCGCTAAACCGACATACCCCAAAAATGGCAAAATTGCTCTGGGCTTTGAGGTACCAAAAACCCTGGGATTGAAGGGGTTAAAAGGTATAACCAAAAAAGATGATGTTTAAAAACACCAGTGTCACCAGTCCTACCATGAAAGGTATACGTCACTGTGACATGAGGGCATATGCCCACAGACGTATAACACTAATAATATCAAATCATATATACTGTTGATTGCTGCAGTCCTAACAACAGAAATAATTGAGTTATGACCAGTGACACAGGCTTATTAAAAACTCAGACAAATAGCCCCCCTGACATCAGGGCCGGCCAAAGACTTAATGCCGCCTGGGGCGAAGTTTAAAATGCGTCATTTTAAACTTCACCGACGCCCCGGTGCTTACCTTTAAAGACTCCTGCGCCGAGTCTCCCTGCTCTGCCACGGTGCCGGCTTGTGATGCTGAGCAACGGAAATTGACGTCACTTCCGGCGCTCTGCATTACAAGCCGGCCCCGGGACCGAACAGGGAGACTCGACGCAGAGGAGAGAGAGAGAGGGGGGCGCCGAGCGGGTAAGTGAAAACCACTCGGCGCCCCTCTCTCTCTCCTCCGGTTCAAAAAAAAAAAAAAAAAAAAAGCGCTTGGGGCGGCAAAGTGCCGCCCCTTCTAAAGTGCCGCCTGGGGCAATTGCCCCAGTCTGCCCCATTATAGGGCCGGCCCTGCCTGACATGTTCCGCTCCACAGAGCTTCATCAGAGGTCTGGGCTAATGGCTTCCAAAATGGAGACTGTTTGGCCTTATATCTCCTTTGTTAATGACATCACGGGTTAGGGGAGGGAACAATTCTATTGGACTATGTGGGTGATGTCATGCTTAGTTACCTTTAAAGCAATTGGCTGGGTTTGACAACACATCTAATATATCGACAACCATTGGATATGATTCTTCCCTCCCCTAATCCGTGATGTCGTTAACAAAGGAGATATAAGGCCAAACAGTCTCCATTTTGGAAGCCATTAGCCCAGACCTCTGATGAAGCTCTGTGGAGCGGAACATGTCAGGGGGGCTATTTGTCTGAGTTTTTAATAAGCCTGTGTCACTGGTCATAACTCAATTATTTCTGTTGTTAGGACTGCAGCCATCAACAGTATATATGATTTGATATTATTAGTGTTTTACGACTGTGGGCATATGCCCTCATGTTACAGTGACGTATACCTTTCATGGTAGGACTGGTGTTTTTAAACCTCTTTTTTTTTGTTATACCTTTTAACAAATAGATTAATAAAAGTTATGTTTTAGGGTGGGGTAATAATAAGGGTATTTATGATCCCGGGAACGGGATTGGTTTGTTTTTAATTCTGAGTCTTTAGAAGAGGAAAATCAGATGGGCCGAATGGTTGTGCCGTCACATTCTACATTTCAGATGTGGAGGGATACTATAGATCAGGGGTGTCCAAGTTTTTTCTGCAGTGGGCCACTTCATCAGAAATGTAAGTGGGCGTGAGCTGCACTCATTTTTCCCTGAGAAAATATGGCCTTTTAGCTTTATAATGCATATTAATACAGGGTTAATTTGGCGATAATGAAAAAAGCAGTGAATGTTTTTTTGATCAACTTCTATAAATCATTCTATCAATACTAAATTACCGTATTTGCTCTATTATAAGACGATCCTGAGTATAAGACGACCCCCCAAAATCTGAATATTCATTCAGGAAAAAAAAAAAAAAGCCTGAATATAAGACAACCCCATAGGAAGTTGACCCCATGTATTGATGCCCCAGTCAGGACCCCCTTTAGTATTAATGTACTTCCCTCTCACACCCTTGTGTATTGCCCCATGTCTATTTGTGCCCCCAGCCAGCTCCCTTGTGTATAGATTTTTATGTAATGCCCCCAGCCAGCCTCCCTCCCTCCCTCGTGTATTGATGCCCCCACCCCCTCCTCCTCCCCGTCACGAGGAACTCGTGAGCCTGCCCCCTTGAGTGTCACCTTGCATCTTCAAAGGGTTGGAGCGAAGAGCCTCCATAAAGCACTGGGGGGCATGGTGCCTTAATGTTATCTCTGTGTGCCGGCCGGCCCTCTGGGGAAAAGTCCAGCCCTGCTGATGCGGGACGCACGTTGGACGCCCCGGCTATAGCTGTTTCACCTAATCTTGCATACTGTCGGCAGCTGTTATGAACCATGCATGCGAACAGAATTTGAGGTGTATGGCGACGTTAAAATGTAAAACAAAAACACCTTTTTATTCACATTTTTCATAAAAACAATGGACCTTCAGCCTCAGCTTTCCATTTTTTTCCCCTTCCAGTAGATATTTTCAAACCTATTCTAACGTAGAGGGGTTTGCAAATTTTCTTAAACAATTGTTTATCTTAGTGCTAAGATTTGTTCACGTTCATTGAAGCCAATTATCTCAGTATTGCATGTGAGTCTCTCTGGCAATAACATACAATCCTAAGGCATTAAAAACCATAAAATACTTTTTTTTGTGCATAAAGATCTTGAATTATTAAAGTCGAATGGTATATTAGATCATGTATCCCTGACTAATATGATTTTTTTTTTTTTTAGTTTTTTTTAAATGAGTTTGAGAGTGGAATGGATTAAGGGGGAAGTTTTAGAACTTTCTTTGAGCGCAAGTTTTAAAATTGATTTTTCAGATTTGGATTATTCCTAAATTAAGACCCCAGGCAATTGAAAAAAAAAATATTCTAATACGGTTGCTAGAAGAATAATCATAATAATAAAAAAAGCTTTCCATTTTTCCTACAGATCCTATATTTTTTCTGGCTTTCTCCAATTCTTACTAACTTTTCGCGTTTTTTAAAGCGCCTGGTGTCGTGAGCTATCCGGAAATTTGGCACGGGCCGGCGGTCCTTGTTTGCATTTTCTGTCTGCAGCGGAGCTGTTAATAATGAGATTGATGATAAAGTTGTTAAAATGAGACAGTTGGAGAGAGCTGCTCTCCGTGAGTGACAGAGGGCATGCCCCGTTTTCGCAGCCAAGTACGCCGCCTCCAGCAGAGTGCAGACAGTGCCTGGACATTGTGCCAAGACTGGAGAACAAGCCTTCAGTATCTCTATTAATACCAAGCTTCTGGATTCATGAATAATCATATTCAGCTTTTTTTTTCTTTTTTTTTTTTTACTTGTACATTATGGACAACCTCAAGTTCGACAACCTCAGGCCAACTCGGTCTTCGGAGGGCTGTTGGGCAGCACGCCAACTCTACGTCGGCGGACGTTTTAGGGGGATTTAAGAAAAAATAAACCACATTACATGCCTTTTCTTCTAGACGCTGAGGTGTGCCGTGAGTCCGTTTACAAAAAAAAAAAATATATAAAAAAAATTCTTGGGATGACAGGGTTGGAATAAAAGCAAGATTCCCAGATGGACGGAGGCGTAGAGTGTTCCAGCCACAGGTCTGCATGATAATTTTATTCAGCCACAATCAAGTAATGGCAATACTCGCACAGCATCCGCTAGTTTCCGTCCATATGTCACTGCTGGTTTATCTGTTCTTTCCAACTGATTCTGGCCATGTGCTGTCTGGATATGTATGGATATCGCACGTATGCATATGGAGGCTTGAGAGTGACTTTCTTAAAGCTACATTTGATCAATTACCCATGAGCAATGTGTATAAATACTAATGTTTCGATATCACGTGACACCAAGAAATAAGAGATTTTGGTTTTCTGCTGTCTGGATGAGGATTGATACATTATCTGGTGATGAGATACTTTTTGATGTATTTTAATGACAGACTTAATAAAAACTGGGAATAGACACCACGTATGGATTCTATACATCCAGAGGAAGAGAGATTGTTTGGTTGTTACGCAAAGTTCTTTTTATAGTTTTGTTTTATTGTATTCTCCTTGGTTTTAGTTCTAAGACACATACTGGATTCCTGATCTTAGGAAGCCTCTAGTCATTGGTGGCCCTAGTTCATCGTGATTGCTCATTCATACGCATGCTGAATATGATATGCAATATGTACAGGGATCCAGTTTATTGCTATCAAATGATGCTCTGTGTAAACATATAGCACCACACAAATGGCACTTTTACACAAAGATCTTCTTTCTTTTACATTTTTTTTTTTACCTTGCTACGACATTCTCTGTACAAACCTAGAAACCAATGACATGCTGAAACTTAAAAGGTGTCTGCATCAGTGTAATAATCGTGAATGAGGACCAGAAATCCTGTACCGGAGACAAAAGGATATGTCTGATACACTGCTGCCGTTCCTTCGTTTGGTAGCTTCAGTAATTAATGAGCAGACGCAGCAATGTCTCAGTTAAAATGTTTGTCCACAGATTTCGTGAGTGAATATGGTTGCGAGATGAAATTCTGCCCACATTGAGCTAGTACAGTGACTGCGGCTTTAGCCTAGAGGGACCAAGTCTAAACAACTGACAAAAAAACACATGATGTATGTTACCTGTACATCTACATAAACAAATATCCCGCGTTTCTAGTCCGTAGAGAAGAAATCAAAACAAGTTTGGACCTTACAGGTTCCATGAAAACTTGGAATATCAAAAACATGTGATTTTACCCTTTTATGTGAAATGCTATAGTCATCCCTCCCTTTAGAGCATGTAACTTAATACGAGAATTACCTGGAATCTGCCCTTAACAAACGATATAATGCGGAAGAAGACTGATGCGTTTATTCACTAAACGGATAGTTGGTAGGGGAGTCTGCGGAGCCATTGCCATAGCTCTCTTAACAATTGATCATGAATGGTCAACACTGGCAGGTTTCTCCATCAAGAAGGGCCGAGCTGACCCAGTATAATGTATAATTCAATTTCTGGGCGGAACCAGAAAGTTAGAGGGCAGGGCTTGAAAGCATTAAGACTCAAGGCCCCCCTCAGTAATCAGCTGTGATTCCGGGACCCCCCAGGGCACACTCAGAGGGGCTCCAGGTGTTTACATCCCATATTGGAATAGGACGTAGTAGGAAATTGCACATTTTCTCTTACTAAAAGCCCGTTGCTTAGGCGGGTTTCTCAGTACGTAGACCCTGGATGGGAAACGCGAGGTACAATGGAACATTCCGATAATCAGACTTGAATTGGCAAATTTTCAAAAGGTTGACACGCGACTGGCAGATTAGAATGGACCAATCGGATTCTATCTGCCGCCATAATCAATATGTATATGCATAGCGGCATCTACAGAAACAGCATCTCCCTTATACAGATTTTATAGCGCAACGACTCGCTGGCTGCCATCTCTGCCTCTTTTACGGTCATCACCGCCGCTAAATGGATATAGACTGGTTTTAGGTTGTTGTTGCCGTTTTATTTTAAGCACTTTGAATCCGGCGAACAGGTGCATCACAATGATTTTTTTTTTTGTATTGTTTTTAACTATTCAGTTCTGGTAGGCTTAATAGCCTGGTGGCGAAATTGAGTCTATAAAGCTTATCTTGTATATATTTAGAGAGAAGTTCATTTAGGGATTAGGGAATGCGTCTTGTATATGCGCCATTAAGCATAGCACATCTGCCACTGAGCTGGGAATCAGAAGAACATTGAGGAAAGTTACAAAGGAATCTTTTTGTTCATTCAGACATGCTCACTATAAAGGCATTTGCATACTACAGAGACCACATCTAAGTGCTAAGAAAAACATAACAGCCAGGAGGCAGGGGTTAAGGTTTGGGGGGGGAAAAAAATCCATTTTTACCTTTATGTCTTTATATAATACTAGAGGTGAGTCGATAACCCGAGCCGGCAAAAAAAAAAAAAAAAAAGGGAACATGTTTGTAAGAAGTTAAAGAAGAAGAAAAGAAATCCTCTGGGTTTTGCTTTTAAAAACTTACTATTAGATTCTCAGCCATCTTCTTTTCGAATTTTCTACAAAAAATACACAGGTTACACAAGAAAAGAAGATTTGCCAGTAAGATTTGAAGATTTCTTATTTCAGGAAAATAGCTTTTTTATGTACATATACAAAAAAAACACAAAACATTGTTCTAGCCACCCATGACCTCGTCTGCTGCTATAAACTACATTTAACATCATTTTTTTGGACATTATATAAAAAGAAAGATGCAGTTCTAATATTGATCATTATTACGGTGTCTAAAATACAAAAGGCGGAAGAAATGCGGTGCCCTTCCTGAAAATGTTTTTTTTTTTTATTTATTTCATTTACTGTTTTTTATTTTTTTTTTTGCCAGTTTACTGATGTTTGCTGCTTGGGTACTTTTAGTATGTAACTCGAGTATAAATTGACTTTGTGCAAAGATTTGCCCTTTGAAAAGATGCCATTATTCTTCGTTTATATAAAAATGGAGTTTGGACAAAAAAATATATCTAAAATAAGAAAATAAATAAATAAATAAAATGTTCATAGCACAGAAACACCTAAGTGTCAATGAAGACAGCTAATTTTTTTAGAAAGAGAGAAAAATCATGGAAACATGGGAGATACAGTATTGATTGATCAATTATTATTATTGTCTTTTATTTATATGGCGCCAACAATTTTTCTTGCAATTCATATATTCAAGGGGGCTGACAAAACTAGAATTGACAGGCTAAGACAAACCGATACATTAGGTAAAGAGGGCCTGGCGCGCAAGCTTACAGTCTCGAGGTTGTATATTATCAGACTATTTTTATTATTATTATTATTATTATTACAAAAAAAAATCTGACATATCAATAAAAAAATGAACTGTCAAACATATATAATGTATTTTTTTTTTAAATCAAGGCATTGCATGGTTACTGTTGTTAAATAGTTATTTAAGTAACCGTTAAATACCATTAGTATCCCTTTAGATATTTTCAAAGCAACTCATAGCTTTAAATTGCTTTGTAAATTACTGCATAAGAAACACAAGCTGTTCGCTCCAGTAAAAAAAAAAAATGCCTGCTCATTTCTCGCCGAGACCACCAAGAATAACATTCTGATTATTGTATTTTCCTGTAGGATTAGTGCACTTACAGAAAAAATGAGAGAAATAGAGATACGCTCTCGTCTAAACAGATCGGAGGAAAAAAAATCTTCAGCGAACAATTATCAAATAATGGAACAAAATCAAGACTATTCTGTCTCCATTATACTTTAGAAAAAAAAATATATATTCCATGCACAGAACAAAGACTATATATATATCTATATCTATCTATATATATAGATAGATAGGTGGGTAGGTGGGTAGGTAGGTAGGTAGGTAGGTAGATAGATAGATAGATAGATAGATAGATAGATAGATAGATAGATAGATAGATAGATAGATAGATAGATAGATAGATAGGTAGGTAGATAGGTAGATAGATAGATAGATAGATAGATAGATAGATAGATAGATAGATAGATAGATAGATAGGTAGGTAGGTAGATAGATAGGTAGGTAGATAGATAGATAGATAGATAGATAGATAGATAGGTAGGTAGGTAGATAGGTAGGTAGGTAGGTAGATAGATAGATAGATAGATAGATAGGTAGGTAGATAGATAGGTAGATAGATAGATAGATAGATAGATAGATAGATAGATAGATAGATAGATAGATAGATAGATAAAATTTCCATTTGGAGTACAAAATAAAACATAATAAAATCTGTAAAAAAAAAAAAAAAAAGAAAGGGGAGTGAGGTCATCATAATAAGTAGACATCAACCTTTAAAATGAGTTCAAGGCCTGGGCAATTTGTCTCAAAAGATGAAAGAAAAAGGAAAAACATGGGGGCATTGTAAAAAAATTTTTTACATCAACGGAATTCACGTCTTCCCAGTAAGTGATTTTTTTTCCTGGAAAAAAGTAGAAAAAAAATATGCCGTTGTGCTGTTGCTAATTCCGGTAAACTGCAGGTGTCACTATTAGCTCTAAAATAAAGGATTATAGAAATTGCCGACATCAAGATTATCACCCTTTCGTATTTTCCCAGTTATACATTCAGATTGAAGATTTGCATCTATAACTTCCAAGAAAATAATAATAAAAAAAAATGACAGAAATGTACTATTCATATAGAATATTTACCCGCAGATGTTCTTTTTTTCATGATTGGTTTTGGGACGCCTTTAGACTGTAAGCTCTTGTGAGCAGTACCTTCAGTATTTTAACTTCAATGGAGGTTTCTTTATATTTTATCTTGCTTGTGACTATTTCATTGGACCCTACTGTGAACTATGCTGGCTAATCATAAAAAGGCTACTCTATTTTTTACCAGTGTTTTAGCACTTTTACTTATTTACATCATTATTTTATTTACTGATTTATACATCATATTCCGCAGCGCTGTACAATAGGTTAAAAAAAAAAAAGAGACATAACAGTACATAACTTAACAATTCTCACTTGCATAAACATGGTAATGGCTTTTATTGACCAACGAATACTTTTCATACGTGAAATTTGATTTAGAATTTAGAACGGTAGAGATTTGAATTATCAGCAAAGTTCCTTTATCACTAAGCAGAGTGGTGAAGACAGGAACTAAACTCCAATGGAACTCATCGTTCCTTATAGAATACTTTGGAGATGCTGCCAATGGATTGTGCACTGGTCTTGGAAGGGTCCTAAGCCCAGAGAGAGCCCGTTGAGTGTTAGGGACAAACCGTCTTAGGCTCTCAGGTCATCGATGGACATAGCAAATAAACCGCTCTGAGGAACCTCTAGACTACGGTGCAAGTGATCCACCAGTCTATGTAAGAAGCTCCCCCCTTGACAGTGCTGGACCCATATTAAAAAAATTTTTCTAGAGAATGTTGAAGAATGGATGAGGTTCACTTAGGTTGATCTACAATCCAGAATCTCTCATAGACAACACGAGGAGAAGATGTCCTAAGAGACCACAATACAAATACAGTGGACAGTCATTTCAGGTCCTACATAGCCAAATGGCTACTAGTCGAAAGCATTTTTTACCCACCACTTTAACCCACTGACAAGAGAAGGTGCCACATTACCAATGGCCATTGACCTCATGAGTAGGGAACTATCAGGATGAGCTAATCCCATGACTCTTCAGGTATCAAGCCTGGAATGGCCCATCACAATATTTCATTGTAGAAACATGCTGTTGGTGGCAACTACTTGTTTCTAATAACATTTCAGGAGGTAAGGATATTTTGAATAAAGGAGAACTTTCTCGGTCAGAAAAAAATCTGAGATCATTAGATATCATTTTGTGTGAAGGCAGCATCACACTTTGTGACCCAGAGAACCTGCCCGTTCGCCATGAGAGGCTAAAAATCCTGAGACCCAAGGGCAAATTCTGGCAGTTTCAATAAGAAAGAGATCTAGAATTGTCCAGAAGAATGTCACAGCAGATGAAGAAAGGACAGTATTAAGATAGACCTAAGACGTAATCAGGCAATAAAATCAGTAATTCTCACAAAAATACCTTTTCCACTCAAACTGTGGGGGCTAAGCAGGTGTACACAAAATGCTGATTTGATCCATCAGATGCTAAGCATAAGGGATTATTTACATTTTCCCCCCAATTAGCTGTATATCATCACGCGTATGAAGCCAGCAGTCCTAGCATTCATATTCTGGTGAGAAAAAAAAAATAAAAAATCAAAGGTTGTAGTCCATCTGAATTTTTTATGTATTTTTTATGTATTTTTAATTACAGTTTTAGTTCCTCAAATTGCCCACTTTAACACTTTCACCGTCGGTGCAGTCAATACATCCTGATGAGGCACTTAAGGCTTAGATTCTTATAATAAAAAAAAAAAAAAAAAAAAAAAAACTAGAAAAAGCTGAAAATGCTCATTTTTGAAATCACGGTATGGGTACTTTTAGGAAAACGGTGAGGCTTCCTGAGTGCTGCTTGCGGTACTAATAACAGAATGGCAGATTGAATTTTTTTTTTTTTTTTTTATTTCTCATGCAAGATATTTATAGCGGAAATACAATATTCTCATTAAACACCAATCTTCACAGCTAGAAATTCCCCACCTGGATACCGCAACTTCAAAGCTAGCAGCCTGATAAATGACACTTATTAGCTCGCTATCTTAACATTTAGGATACTCTGTGGATTTTCATCTGATGGTTACTGCAAACACCACATTTGCACAATTATAAGCTATACCTCGATTCCAGAATAATTTATCCTGATATATTTATCTGGGTTCTGAAATTTCTCTCTCGCACTGATGTATCCTCTGGATTTCTGCACGCTTATCGTAGGATTCAAACACAAATTGATTATTAATAATAAAGAGAAATATTCTGATGCTAATATTCAAAGCTACCGGTCTTCTGATACAATAAAATAAATAATAAAAAATGTATAAAAAAATATTTAAATATATTTTCTAATTTAATCTGACAATTACCCTTTGTGGGTTGCTGAAATGACTCTTTGTCATCCCTGTCCGTATGATTGTTGACCATCTTAGGTAGAGATGGATGAAAAACAATTCACCTCTCAAGCTCATGGTTCCTGTTCTGCTTCCATATATCGAGTGCCGGCACACTACCGGCTACTGTAACCCACGCTTTACAGCCACCGCCATTTGTGTGGTGGCAGATCATCCATCAGACAATCTGCCCCAAAGACTTGGTTCTATAAATTAAAGTGTAATTGGATACATATGTGGATTTACACAACCCATCTCAAATTATCTCAACAACGATGTTTACAGATTAAGCAAGGAATTATTTGTATAAGACACCCAACGTAAGTGTTCACAATAAGAGCAGCCATCTTTACTTCCTTTTCTGATTGCCCCCTCCCATTATGATTTTCCTCCACCTTGGTATTGCATTCTTCCTCTTATGTGGTGGAAGAATGGTTTCCGTCAGTGTCTGTAAAGATGGTGGAGACGGGAGATAACTTTGTTTTGATCACAGAGGTGGATGAGCAGGCCAATGAGCGTTGTATTAGAACTGAGCTACATCCCAACGCAACTCGCTGAACCTGCACTCAGCTTGAGCTAACTCACCCTCATAGGACACAGGTCCTCATGTTCATCCTCAAGGAGGAACAAAAGGACCCAACGATGAGCGGAGAGGGATCATTCACCCTGTGCTGTGTTCTACCTCTACACAATTCCATGGCATGTAACGATCAGAAACAGGAAATATATAAACCTTGGATTTTTTACCCAAAATAATGATCTGGCATATCTTACTATGCATTCATTGGTAATATTTTTTTTTAAAAAATATTCTAACTGTTTTAAGGCAAAGCTCATATCTGAATTAAAATGTCCTGTGTACAGTGACCCAAGGGTGCATGCAAATTCCTGCTTTTAAACTCTAAATCGTGGATTTTTACCATGGGAATCATGCCAGGAATCTCCGAGCACTCTGATGAATATTCATAGCTATAATGATACCAGCATCTTCAATATTCAGGTGTGTCGGACGATCTGCTTCATTTGTAATCGGTGAAACTCTGTGGTTTTTTTTATCTGCATTCATGCTCAGATCACAAAGTGTTAAGGGAATTTAAGATGAAAGAAGTAAAACGAAGAAAGAAGCTACAATCTACAAAGATCATTTTGGTGTCAAGTTAAATGCACACAAATAACAGATGATGATCTCTCTTATTGGGCTAACATTTATCCAGTAATATCCACACGCTTTTCAAACCATTGAGACCCCCTCTTCAGGTGTTCATTTGAATAGAAATCGCTGAGTGAGTGTTTTTATAATTGATCCCTTGAGTACTGATGTCTAGAGCTGCATAACCATCATTCTCCCAACACTGAGGTTTTCTTCACGTTGCTGCTCTGCAAAATTAGGATTTTGTGCCATTTCTATAGAAACATTAACCTTTCACGTGCCGGGGACCTGCCGCGATCACAACAGCGGAAATGTTACTTTTCCGTTGTTTACTCCAGTAAAATTCCTATAATCTATCATTCTATAACTCCCATACATCAAAGTCAGTAACGTGACTGCCAACATTTCAAATGGCAAAAAAAAAATTACTATTGTTTATGCAAAAGCACTATTTTACCTGCATCCTGCAAGAAAGGGGCTCTGGGTAGCCGGAGCCAGAAAGTTTCCAGGTATGGGTTACTTGCACCCAGCGCCAGGCGTCCTTAAGATTGAAGGCAAAGATATGACATAGAAGAGGTGTTGGCTGGGAGTGCTGCCCTGGGCAGCCAAAATCTATATACGGCATTGCCTATTCATATGCCAAATAAACCACACTGCTTTGGATGAATGGGAACCAATAAACCAACAAAGAAAAAGTTCAAGTTTAGGGACCTCAGATGTCTTTTCTTCATCTGAGGTCCAGAAATCTTATCTGAATATATCACTTTCTGTGCTGGCCCAATAAGCGGTATGGTACCTGGGAACCCTCTGGTTTTGACCCAGAGTCTCTGGTTAAAGTGCTGCTGGAACCCTCCGGTTTTGACCCGGAGTCTCTGGTTAAAGTGCTGCTTCCCTGGGTCTCCGGGTCGCTTCTCTTTCTCCGTGGATCGGCATTTAGCCAAGTTCACACCCAATTACCCTCCCACCCCAACAAACTAAATGCTAAATGAGGCTAGCCCCGCCCTTGTGTGAGGCTATCCCCACCCCTCACATAACTAACCACGCCCCCTCGCAAGGCTATCCCGGCCCTCGGGTATGGCTTTCCCTGTCCCGTCACAAAGCCGCTCCTTTAGAAGAGGGAGAGCTCCGGTGAACCCGCCTCGGGACGTACCCAGGTATGAGTAGCACCTAAAGACTCTATAATGGCTAAAAGAACTTTAACGCTGCTTGTTCCAAATACGAAACAAAACGAGTGTAAAATACGTGCATTAAATTCAGAATGAGGGTTCTAACGAGGATTCCCTTTAAGACGGGCGAGAGACTATTCCCCCTGCTTTGTATCTCGTTAGCCAACATGCCTGTATCACGCGGTATCGCCGTGTGTGATATCCACTCACAGGTTATGTGGGATTTTCAGGAAAAGCCGACTTCCTTGCTTCCGCCGTAAAGTCAGCATAAAGCCGTTTAAATCTAATCTGTTTGAATTGTAAACCTCGAGAGTTCTAAGCACGTTTTAAATGTGAAACATTTCGAAATTCACGACGTGATAATTAACTGACTGCCGAGTTGCCTGGACTCTCGATATAAAGGTTTTATGCAGACAAGATAATTCCAAAGAGGTGCGAACGTAAAGTGAAATAATAATGGGGAAAAAATACAAGAAGTGTGGAATTACCTTTTTCTCATGTTTTAGTATAAAACCCAGCAAAATCAGGTTATTGCTAAGAGTACAATTAATCCACCTGTCTGTAAGCACCTGAAAAATGAGAGCTTTCAGGATCTCCCTAAACCAATGATGTCCAGTCCTATAGTGGCTTTAACAAACAAAGCCCCCAAACCACGTATGTAATGCCCTTGGTTATTGAGCTAAACTATACTATACACTATCCTTCAAACGTTTGGGGTCACTCAGCTGTTCTTAGGGAAATTTCTGGCTGTAACAATTAGCCTTTTAAGCTACGGGAGTGATAAAGGGCCATTGGAACACAGGAGTGATGGGAGTGATAAAGGGCCATTGGAACACAGGAGTGATGGGAGTGATAAAGGGCCATTGGAACACAGGAGGGATGGGAGTGATAAAGGGCCATTGGAACACAGGAGTGATGAGAGTGATAAAGGGCCATTGGAACACAGGAGTGATGGGAGTGATAAAGGGCCATTGGAACACAGGAGGGATGGGAGTGATAAAGGGCCATTGGAACACAGGAGTGATGAGAGTGATAAAGGGCCATTGGAACACAGGAGTGATGGGAGTGATAAAGGGCCATTGGAACACAGGAGTGATGAGAGTGATAAAGGGCCATTGGAACACAGGAGTGATGGGAGTGATAAAGGACCATTGGGACACAGGAGTGATGGGAGTGATAAAGGGCCATTGGAACACAGGAGTGATGGGAGTGATAAAGGACCATTGGGACACAGGAGTGATGGGAGTGATAAAGGGCCATTGGGACCCAGGAGTTATGGGAGTGATAAAGGGCCATTGGAACACAGGAGTGATGGGAGTGATAAAGGGCCATTGGAACACAGGAGCGATGGGAGTGATAAAGGGCCATTGGAACACAGGAGTGATGGGAGTGATAAAGGGCCATTGGAGCACAGGAGTGATGGGAGTGATAAAGGGCCATTGGAGCACAGGAGTGATGGGAGTGATAAAGGGCCATTGGAGCACAGGAGTGATGGGAGTGATAAAGGGCCTCTGTACGCCTCTGAAGAGATTCCATTAAAAGTCAGCCGTTTCCAGCTACAACATTTACAACATTAACCCCGTCTGCGCTGGATTTCTGTTCCATTTCATGTTATTTTAATGGACAGAATTTGCTTTTCTTGCACTTTTGAACAGCGGTATAAACTAGCTTAACTTTTTCCTATGTGTTGGTTTAAGCAATTGAATTTACTGTACATCGCTATTACAGTACAGCTATTCTTTTTTCAAAAAATAGCATTTCAACATAATCCCCAGTACTGTTAAATGCTGAAATACCAACCAGAAATAGTATTTTAATCATGTAAAAAAATTGGCACATTCAAAAATTTTTCAGGGAATGCTTAGTTGTCATGTGACGCAAACACAGTCACTGATAGGCTGTTGCCATAGACACTGAAGAAGCATCTTAAAAGTTTCTGTGTTTTTAATGCGATTAAGAGGAAAGAATAAAAAGCCAGATCAGTTAGGATGTAAACTAACATGCTTGAGAAATCTCATTTAAAAGCTTGCAAATACGTGTCTCCAGAACGGAAAACAGACAGTCGTTCAGGGGTTAAGCCGTGTTTTTGTAACATAACGGAATTTTTTTTTTCCCCCGCTCCTACAACAAGCATATTTCATATTTTCTACTGATTGAGCTGTCCAGTTGACTGGAAAGGGCTGACAGCCGAGAGGGTCCTGGTCAGAGCAGAAGAGGTCCCAGGCCAGCTGGTGAGGGAACGGTTGTGAGCCAGGTAATTATTGCAAAGTGCATAGGACTAAATCCTCAGAGAAAATTGTATACTAATGAAACACAAATGGGACATCTGTGTTCAGGAGTTCATTTAAGCATTGAAAACAGAACTTTGCCAAGAGTTTATATACTTATGTAAGCATGCGAGCATCTTTAAAGGGTCACAGGCACATGAAGAGATACTGAATAGAAGGAAACGCTTGTGTTTGTACCATTTTCATGACTGTTTCTCCATTGTTTCATTCAAAATGTTGAATGCAGAAAAGAAATTTAATTAGAAGGGCCAGAAGCATATTGTCACAAATATCTGAGTATCACATGGGTAAAGGGTGCTTCAGCTAATGTGAAGGCCCTGGTCGCGTTCCAGCAGAGCTCTGCCGTAAGAACCTTGAAAGAAAAACAGCTTTTGTTACTCCCAATTATATTAATTTCACCCTTTTCCACATGAAGTTTTACACACACATCAATTTGTGTTGAAAATAAACACTTCAGTTACGAGGACCGTAAGAAAACTCAACCCTATGGTTTAATCGCCTGAGTCGATGACGGACAGGCTTAGAATATTTAAGGCAGATGCCACCATGTTTATCTATCGAGACAATATTATTGTGAGGATATTAAAAAAGTGGCGTATCGGTCCATATTTTTTTCCAGGGTAGTTCTAATCTTGGTTTGATGACCATTAAGGTGACCAGAATATCTTGTGTAGGAAAAAGAAAGCTTCCCTGAATCTAAGACGACGCCAACAACTGATTAAGGTCCTTCCATCAGGAAAGATGGGCAGATTGGACGAGTGGAATGGTTCTTATCTGCCATCAAGTTCTAAGTTTAAAGAAACAAAGTGGACTTAACAGGGCTCCTTGGCATGTGGATTTTAAGTTCCTTTCACAGCTCGGAATGGATGCCAGCCTGTTGAATCCATTCCACACTCATAAGAGATGATCTTGCATATCCTTGGCTATTTCCCAAAACATTTACAGATGAGGGAAAATGAATCTATTTCTTAACCTTGTCTCATGGTTTGTTGGGTTAGGTGTCACCTATGAGTTGTCCAAGGATTACAGCCTTTTCTACTGAAGAACGTACGTAAGAGACAACCTGTTGGTTGTCCTGTTTACCCATTCATGGTCTCTGGCATGGTCTATGTTGTTCTGGTACAAAGTTTGAAATGTGGTCTTATAGCAACCGATGAAAACGTTCAATCAATAGGAATATTACATTGGTTACCATGGTGACAATTTTAGCAATCAACAGATGATCAGTCTAGCATATATGATTGATCCACCCATCACTATATCCAATAATATTGGATATTACTTTAAACGTATAATTAGAAATATTTTTTGGTGTATTGAAGAAGCCCTATTGAATTCTAACGGCGCTTAAATTTTATATTTTTAACTTAATTTTTAATACTATCATTCCTAGATATGTAACTAATTATGGTGTTAATTCTGCACAAACAGCAGATTGGGAGTCTGTATGCCTATATACTATATACTATAAACATCAACCTATTAGAAAAGAAAAAACAAAACCCTGAAATATTTTTGAAATAAGGTTAACACCACTCCCACCAGGAGATGAATTCAGTACATATGCAAATTTATAATGAGCCTGAAAGTGCTCATTTGCATGGAAAATGATATCACTGACAATAATTTTAATGTCGGTGAATATGTAATCTCGTCATTTGCATAATTACTTGCAATAGTGCTGATATCACCTCACAAAAACCTTGGTTATTTTGTCACAAATTAAAGGGCTTATTAATGCTTAGTGGAGACACGTGTTATAGCCAAAGGAAGTCTCGGTTATGATATCATTACAGCAACTTGTACTGGATTGGGTTTCGATAAGACCATGTCTAATAAGAATGTTTTTATAAGCAAACATATTGGTTCCAAGTCATATATAAAGTGCATCAAGGAATCCGATCGCATACGTAGAGGACATAAGAACACCATATGTGGGGTAGAACTCCTGAAAGTTTGTCTGGGTTTTCTCTAATTTCTTCTAATTTCTCATTTGTACTAAATACATTTCCTGGAAAACTTGGTACTGCTTTCTTGTAGAACTGCATCTCCATGAAAATTCAACATATTGCTTATGAGTCCTCTATTGCAGGGTTGGGCATAGTCATTGTGCCGTTTCACCTTAAAGGGACATTTCCGCCCTCATGTGAACTTTAATGTATATGAGGGGTCCCCTTAAATTTGAATGATGCTCCCCTTGCTGCCCAGCTGTTTTCATGGCACATTATATACTTACCTCCAATCAGCAAGGGGGTCTAACGGCAATCAGTGGTGGGAATTGTTGGACCACGGAGGAGGTGGGGAGCTGCAGCTTCTAAATAAGGTAAATTATTTATTTATTGACTTATAATAAGTATAAAGGTGAGTCCAGATGTGAATATCCTTTCTCACTGTGGCTAAGAAATACCAAATCTGAGGTTGTTGACTTCCTCATATTTTCCATGGTCCTCTTTTTTCACATTATTGAGAAGACATCTTACCAGACACAGGGACCGTCTCTCTGAGTCTCTGACAGATGGTACTCAACTAGCTTTCATAGAGATTTAGTCGCCAGGGGTCTTACACAGTCCCCATGACTGTTTCTTGTTTCTCATACCCTTGGACCTGACATAAAGCATCATCTTGATTGTGAAGTTTCTTTTACTTGCACAACAGCCATGTGATTGACCAAGAATTGTTTTTTAGCATTATGCCTCCTAAGAAACTTAGGGTTGCCAAACAGGACAATTTCAAGCAAGTTTATAATTTGTAGTCAAGGTTGTCCTGTGAAGGCAGCCATATACTTTTTTTATTTAATGTCATTTTTCTATTTTTTTTCTTTGAAAATGGGAACTGTTCATGGACTTAAGATGAGTTGCAGTAATTAGACCAATCTCCACAAGTAAGAGGCCTGTTTTTGTCACCCTGCGTCTGCAATGAGGTTTTGAGAATAATTAGTTGTTGAATACATGCCAGACAAACTGAGATGTTTCGTGAATTAATTCTCAATTTTTTTAAAAAATTGGCTGCAATGCAAAGCTCTCAATTTAAGTGATTTTTGGGCTACCAATGGAAAATTTAAGATAGGTCAGGAAGCACCATCCTTAAGGATAAATGCATGCAGCAACAAGACACACGGTAGTTGTACTGCATCAGCAGGTTTCTCCTAGGCAGAAAGGTCAAGGAAGAGAGGGGTTTCCAGATGTTCTGTCCAAGCTCTTGAGGACCATAGATGCTTACTTATCTTTCCCAATCAGAAGATGTCCAGCAGTGCCATCAGCTCAGTTTTGGCAGAAAACTGTGGGACATCAATCTACTGTCCGGAGAAGTCTAGCCAAAAAGCTACAACGTGGAAACAAGGCCAAATGACTCAACTGTCTCAGAAAATACAGGAACTAGGGTGCAGAAAAAATGGCAGATGGGGCTCTGGACTGATGAGTCAACATTTGAAATATTTGGCTATAACAGAAGGCAGTTTTTTCACCGAAGGGATGGAGAGTGTTAAAGTGAGGGCAAAAAGAAGGCGCTTTTGCTGATGTCCTCTCCCCCTGCTTGAGGATCGGGCAAGCGCTGCCATTTTGGCGGAAGTTTACGCTGGGTTATGTCCACGGAGATGCAGACAAAGATAGCGAATCAAAGATACAAGGGAGAAATGAAGAGAGGGGATAAGATAAAAGATGAAGATGATGTGGAAGTATTGGTCGGCAAAGAAGGTAAGGAAACATTTAGAGAGCGTGAGAGAATGTATGAATAAGAATGAGAGTGTGAGTGAATGTGGGCCCACAAATTTCGGATAACAATTCTGAGCTTTTTGCTTTGTTTTTGTCCAATTTGTGGGAGTCTGGCCTCCTATTCGTTGCTTTGTACGAATCTCTGTACCAAAATTCTGTAAACTTGCAATTCATACAAATCTGAATGCACAAGTGTAATCGCTCTTGCTCTTTCTCTCTATATATTTATATACTCGAATAATTGTTTCTAAATAGTACTTAACTTTAGCTGACTATAACCCAAGGAATATTCATATACATTCAAAATAAGAAGACAGTGAAGCATAACCTCGGAAATCAATAAGTAATTTCTAAAACAAAAGGGCCAGCTTATCACTTTGATCTTGTATATCCATTAAGAAGGTTTCGGTGAATTATTAAAGGTTTTAAGCATAATATGGGACATTGTCTCAGGTTTGTGTAACTTATCTTGCAACTTTCACACAAAACATAAAACTTAAGTGACAGATTCTGCCTGACATCAAGGACAAGCGTCACAGTCCAGAAAATATATCACAGAACAAGGTCCTTCAGCCTTTGGAAAGGACACAGAGGAACCGCACAAGCGTTCAGGTTCTTGTTGTGGGTCAGGGCTAACAGCAGAGCTTAAAATGTCACTGTCTGCATTGCTAAATGTTTTAGAAACAATAAAACCTCTATTAAAGGGATATCAAAGCCTTATAAACGTAAAGAAGGTGGGATAAAGCCCAATGTCTGGCCTCTTATCAAAAAGGGAAGAAGTGTGAGTCGAAACTGATCAAGATACAACAATAACTCACCACCTATGATTTGCAAGGAATTCTGGTTCTCAGTGGTTCCACAAGCTAACCCTAGTCATAACTTGAGCCCCTTCAGGGGTTGCTCACCAACATTTAGGCAGAGCTGTAAAAATAAGCCTGTCTAACAGTGAGAAAGTAAGGGGTGTTCAACTGTGTTCAAGGAAGAGCCACCGTGGAAATGAGACCTTAACATTGTCTTAGGCTGGACTCCTTGAAGGGATATGACACCCCTTTCTTCCCCACTCAAGGAGTCATACGAGGGGGGCCACTGAAGTCCTCAAGGACAGCCAAAAAGCCAAAACTTTACTGGATCCAGCTCAATTTTTGTATTTTCAATGACAAAAACCAAATCCAAAAACAGTGACAAAAAAAACAAAAAGGCTGTATCTGTGTTATTGATATTGTAGCCAAAATATTGTCTCTAGGTAGCCAAACCCGAGAAGTCCCCAGCTATGCAGATTTAGTTATCTTTCTTGTTCAGGTTCAATATTATTCTTTTTATATTAAGAATGTCTCTAGAAGAAGACGCGAGCCATTGTTCACTGTACACATAAAACTAAAAATCCACTTGGATTTTTACTACTTTCCCTTTAAATGCCGTCATATGTTGGACTCTTCTTTCAAATCTAAAGATAAAGAACTAATGAGTCTGTTCCCACCCTAATCGACAGCAATGTGCAGGTTTTCCTAAATGAGAATGTAACATTGAGATATGCTGATTTACTTAACACAGCTATCACTTCTCAATAATGTTAATAGAATAATAAAACAATTAAAAAGAGAGAATTTGAATACCCAATGATTACCAGTATATGTAGAAAAAAAATACAAGGAATTAATTTCCTTACTCGCACACATTACATTTAAACACCTTTTTAACCACAGAGGCAATTTTAAAACTAATAGGATTTATCTATAATTACATAGTTAAGTAAAATTTATGTATGAAAGAATTAAATGTTTTCCCTCCAGGCAAAACGAGCCGAGGAGGCATGTGCTATCATTTAACCCATCACAGGCGATTTCTTGCGGAAGCAGTTGGATCCAGTACTTTTTTGGTGCATCCATCAGAATTTTCCGTTCTGTGCTTATTCCATGAAAAAAATATATATATATTTTTCAATTTAAGCATAAACCCTTGAGCTGTATACAGTAATAACCCCCAGCGCTGTATACGGTAATTCAGTTCGGCATTTACCATCACTTTTTCTCATTTTACTCCGATGAACTTCCTTTATCAGCAGACCCGGAGGCCGCCATTGTCGCCAGTCATGTGATATTTCAAGTGACTTTCCCTCCTCAAACACCACACTGAGCTGATGCTTTATGGTAATGCTAATGAAGTCCAGCCCTACATAGTGTTTCATTAGTCAGAGTGTCCACTGAGTGACTAACACTGAGCCATTCTATTGTTTACCACAAGACGGTATGATAAGAAGTCATAGTGTTTTTCCAGAAGATCGGGCTCAGATAACAGAGCAAGAACACATAGAAAAGGGTAATATGCAGCTGCCTGATAGTCTGCAAAAACTAGAACTGTTTTAAAAAAGAACTATTTTTGAAAAAGTATTTTTAATCTGATTCTAGTAATAAAAAAAAAAAAAAATAGTGGGACTTTCCCTCAAGTTATCATATGAAACGCATGGTTCGCGCATTCTGTGCTGAGTTGGTTAGCTTTTGTCTGATGCCAAAGTTAGGTTGTACCAGAGGCACGAAAGTTTATTTACTGATCCTCAAACTATCCGTGGCGTATCCCTGCTCTGTTTGGAATCAAAAATTTGAACAGATTGTCCGCACCTCTCCGCTCGGACATTAAATCAACATAGCTCTATTAGTGGCCTCATGATGCCAGCTGAGCCATCCCTAAGCCTGTCACCGTGATGTCTTCATCAGTAACCAGAGCAGACGTGAGCTCCTGGCAGCTTCAGGAGGTGACAACAAATCCAATTAGCTCCTCTCTATGGCGCCACAATACTGGTGAGAAACGGCCTGACAGGGAGGGTGACTGAAATACCCAGCACAGTTGGACATATCCTTCCCGAAAAAAATAAATAAAAAAAAACAAAACAAAAAATTCCGATCGGGATTGCCAATTTTTTTTTTTTTTTTTGTTATAAACAAACTTAAAAATCCAAAACCCAACCAAGACAAATCTGGGAATATTATCGTTAATTAATATTAAGGTTACGGATTTTAATGCTATCATCCCAAACGGCATCAACCGCAGAGGCAACATTTACATTTGTAAGAAAAAGAATTCTGAAATTGTTTCCAGACTGTCTTTAATAATAACAATAAAAAAAAAAAAAGATAATATTAATGATGGATCTTTGGTGCCTGTAGGTGGTAAACACTTCATGTTTCTTTTGGCAGACAAGTATGCCAGAAACAGCAATGAAACAGACTTTTTCACTTGGATCGTGGAACAAGAAAACTAGCTGGATCCAAGGGGCCCAATCGAAATGATTCAGAATACACAGATCACATGAAACTGACACATAGACTGAGCTGTCTCCTTCACCCACCGAAGCTGCCAAACATGACCTTCCGTCTTGAGTGTGGGGCATGTGTGTAATTATCATAATCGGAGCATTTTATTTCACTCTTGTTTGAAGCATCGTACGTACAATTGTGTTATTTATTTCTGCTCCGGAAAACAGAGTATCCGGAGTGACAAACATAGGTGTGTATGGAGGACGCGTATTCCAGAACAGGTCCTCAAAACCATGTGACTCAGTAGGACATGATGTCTTGTAGGCCATGAAAACTAAAAAGCATGTGCAGAAGATAGGGTTACTGTTGATTGGAAGGTGCTTGAGTATCATGTAGACATCTGTATCATATATTGGGGGAAAGACTGCAGCAAAGGGTTAATGGTTATCATTCATGATCTGATGGAAAATCTACAAAACAATTTAAAAGGGAAAAAAACAATTAAAAAAAGAAAAAGAAAGACAAAGAAAAAGAAAGGAACGGAGAAGAGAGAAAGCCAAGTTAAAAGGAATGAAAAAGAAAGATGGAAAAAAGAGAGGTGAAAGAAATAAAGGGAGAAAGAGATAAAAAGGCAAATGAGAAGGAAAGAAAAAGAAAGATATAAGAGCGAGAAGAAAGAAAAAAGAGAGAAAGGTGAAAGAAATGAAGGAAAGAGACAGAGGAGAGAAAAAAATGAATGAAAGAAAAAGAGGCAAATGAGAAGGGAAGAAAAAGAAAGGCGAGAGAGAGAGAAGAAAGAGAAAGAAAGAAAGAAAGAAAGAAAGAAAGAAAGAAAGAAAGAAAGAAAGAAGAGGGAGAGAAATAAAATAAAAAAGTAACAAATACAAGAAGGAAATAAATGAATGACAACAAGGAAAGAATGAGAAGAAAGGAAGGAACGAAAGAAAGAAACTGAGAAGAAAAAAAAGAAGAAAAAAAGAGAAAGACAGGAAAGAAAGAATGAGAAGAAGAAAAAGAAAAAAGAGAAAGAAAGGGACATGGAAAACTCCCACTCCAGGCAACACAAGACAAACTCTTCACTTATTGCAGGGGAAAGACTTTCTATGAAAGCCTTGATTTTCATGTAATGCGGATGAAGACAATATGCTATGTAATCTAGCAGGCATTTCAGCATATTCTTCAGTCCTGATGCCGTGAAGTGGGAGGGCTGAGAATCACAAAGCCATCACTCTAGTCAATGGATAATAACTGGCGTTGTATAATTAAGTTGTCAGAAAGCCAATGGCAGCATTGTCTGCTGACTTGTCCTGCGGTACACTGTGGGCACTAAAAGCAAAGCAGGAAGAAGGGCCGGGATTGAAAAGATAATGACTGGGATCATTGTCACTGAAGCAGGTTGTGGATGTGGAAGCGCGGTGTTACTGGCCAACTCATTGCAGGCTAATTGGACGCACGATCTAAGCATGTGTCTGCTTCACAGAGCCTCCCAAAAAAACGGATTTAGAAGAGCTCAGACCTACTCGACCTATTTTGGCCAGAGATCACAAAATGCCATGCGCAATGATTTTCAACAGAAATCTGAGAGTTTTTGCACAGCTTCATTTTTTGTGCTTAACCATGGAGGTAACAGACACATAGACGAGAAAAAACCCAACTTTTTATACCATCTGTATATAGTCACTGATAGGGGAGGAAAAAAATGAAAGCTTAAGGTGGCTACCACTTTGAGTGGCCATGGGCAAGCAAATACGTATGTTTTAGAACATCATGGAATCTGTACTATTTGTGTGAATACAAATGTAGCAGTTCTAACTTGGCAGGATACTTTTGTTACAACGAAATCGCCGCCGTGTATCCCGGCTGTGAGAAGCGGTTATTCGGAATTCTGATACATGCTGGTTTAACGCTTTGTAAATACGTTCTTGCTCTTGTTATCAGGTTTTTTTTTTTTCCAGATATTGAGATTGCATAGAAAGGTAATCAAAAAAATACTGAAAGTGTACAAGGGTGACAAAAACTAACAAAGAGAGATATGGGGGCTTATTAGTAGCCCCATAAACAGGTAACAAAAAAACCCCAGGGCAATTCTGATAATGCCATTACCCAAACATGATGCCCTGTCCAATCCAAATAGCCCGAACCCATTCCCACCAGTACTGTGGGCTATCAAACATTACCCCGTCCTAATTGTGCATAATATGGGTTTGGATGATAAATTACGGTCAAATATATGCATACCCCCCCCCCAGTCGTTTAGAAAAAGAAAATGACAGACATGCAGATCAAACACGACGCTTCAAAGCGAGAGGGAAATACAAGACGCCATCGTGCAATAAAGTCCCTAAATGCCTCGAAACAAAAGCAGACAACTCTTTGTACATGTCCGCGACCGCCACCAAGACAACGTTGGGTCTACGAGAACCCAATAACGCGCAGGAGAATGGTCTCTCGTGGCTACATGACCAGTTCTAACACTATCCGTGCTTAGGCACTCTAAGGGGCTAATTAGTGCTTTTAATATGCAAATCACAGACTGAGCAGATTAAATCGGGGGGGGGGGGGGTAAAAACAGCTGGTGAATATGTTATTTTAATTATTACGCCAATGAAATATGAATGTTGTTTAAGATCATGTCAGAGCGATCCCAATGCGTTCTCAGCTCCGTGCTTCTGACCATGCGTTACCAAATGTCATGGCGAGGTGTTCACCATGAAGCTCCAGAGATCTTTCACACTTCATTCTTTCTTTGGGGGGGATCTTCAGAATTATCTTATTTTTCTCCTCGGAGAGCTGGATCGCCTACTTTTTCAGCAGGAGAAATGACCGGATAAAGTCATTTAGCCCCCTTTTTATGTTGAATATACTGGTTTTTATTCAGTTGCCCTCTTATAGTTATTTATAATAAAAGCATGCATATATTAGTTATATGGTCGATGCCATCTGCTCTACTTTGCAGGTATGGCAGAAATTGTTTAGTTCTCTTATCAGCTATAAACAAAGTATTATCTTTTCACATTTTTGGGTGTCATTTCCATACCTTGTGATACTAAGTATCTAGTTACAGAAGGCGACAGAACCCTCAGTATTAAAACACCAAAAAAATGTTTGAAATTACATGTTTGGAAGACCCTTTAGAACTACCCCGGGGAGTATGTGGTCCAAAGGTTAAGAAACCTTGCCTTAACTTCTGTTGGTATCATGGACGGATGACGGCTTCACTTGGAGAACAACCACCTTTGTGTCTAAGGACATTAAATTGTGCTTGTGTCCAGTGCCTTTTATCGTCTTGGTGTTTGTGGAAGGAGAGCAGCCTGGCCTTAAGTGTGACTCCCTACACCTGTGGTTGGTTCTAGGAATATCCTTCTAGTGTAAAAGTTGTGTCGAGGAGAACTCAACTCCATGAACTTCCCCAATGTCTCTCTTTGGCGTACGCAGCTATCTTGCTCACAGACTTTGTTCTTGTTCCCTTACAAGTAGCTTCTTACTAAGCGAGGCTTATTTAAGTGCTAGCTGTAGATGCATCCCCTATAGGTATACCACTAGCTTTATGCAATCGACACAAGACTGTTTTGATGGTATTTTCCATGCAATGTTATAGCTGTCAACAGCCGGTAATTGGCCAAGACCATCCTGACCATCATGAATTTGGTCCCAGAAACTGCCCACATGCAACAGGACAGAGACGAAGAACACCAGGGGTGGTCCGTGCCATGATCTCGCCCACATGGGCATATGCTATGATGTCACAACCCATACCGCCTTGATAACGTGGGAAAACTTGCATATGACATCACACACTCTAGTCCTGCGCAAGGGAACCAAAATGTTCAAATGAACCAAAATCGCCCATCTATGTTTCTATAAAGCCTCTTTTTTCTAATGGTCTTCTAAACAGAAGCTGAACAAGAAGTTTGCTTTCCAAGAAAAAAAGTTGTTTTTTTTGTTTAAAGTGGGCATATGCTTCCCCACCGGCCTGCCAGCCTTTCCAGCGCATGCTGCCTTCCAACTATCCAGGAGGAATTCGCCATAGCTTTCCTTCATATTAAATGCCGTGCCTCGTCTATAGCCTCCAGTGAAAAGCAGCAGCTTTAATGAGTCAGTTTTACTTTTGTGTTTTAAGTAGAACAGCCAAGTGCATTTTACTTCGATAAAGTTGCAGATGCGCGCATCTTACCCCCCCTCGAAATACTTACGCCGGAGACTTTAGAAAAGTTACAACATATAACTTTATAAGACGGCTCTAGATTATATATATAGATTATTGTTCTGTAGTGTGTTAATATGTTACGGCCACGGAACTAGGATGTTTAAACGTAATAGTCCCTTTTAATGTTTTTTTATTTCTTACGGTGGAACAAACAGCTTGCAGCCTGTCACCTAAATTTTTTTTTTAAAAAACATAAAAAAATATTGAATAATCCGTAGAGTATTAAAAACGCCAATAGTTTTTCTTCGATTTTTGAACACTCACCATATGGAGGTTTTTAAAGATATTTTGAACAAGGGATTTGCACTCGGATATCTAGTTCCATATGCAACGGACTCCCCTCACTGGAATGACTAGATCATCATTTAATCATATTATACATTTTAACTTTTTTTTTTAACATTTTATTAATTGGTGTAGAAAGAGTGCCCAACAGTTATCTTTATATATAAATACTTGCTTTATTTCATGTTAAAAAACATAATAAAATATATATATATATTGAGCGTGTCTCAAAAAAAGCAGGGCAGAGGTTCAGCTCGTTGGGACAGCGGGATAGAGTAGCAAAAGCGGGACAGTCGGGAGGCACTCTAGGCCAGATCCATTCACCTCTTCCCTCCGGACTGCTGGTTATATGATGTCATTTCCCGGGGTACAGAGGCAGATACCCATCTGTCCTCCATTGTTTCAATCGGCCGGAGAGATCAGAGACTTTCATTGTAATTGGCCCGTTGATCAGCAGGGCACCGGGCAGCCTCAACGCCCAGTAGGGCCACCTGCTCCATGTTTTATGGCAGCGAGGCTCCATTGAAGTAGAATGCTGGAATATGACATCATAGCCAGGTGCTTCGCGAGAAGGCCATGTGGGAGCTGTGGTTCAAGAGTCGGGTAGGCAGGGCAGTTGGACAGTGCATAACAATTGAGACTGCCTCACTTAAATCAGGGCAGTTGGGAGATATGGATCCCTTTTTATTTTTACTTGTAATATATCCTTTTTTGCCTGCCCTGGAGCGTTCGGAATATTACGTTAAATTGGTTTATAAACGCCCGAGCCCCAGTGCCCGTGTCTAACGTAACCCGCGCGATGCCTCCCCCCCTGCAGCCACGCCGCCGATTAGGCGGACATCTTTCCGACACCGCTGGAAGGCCCAGCCAGATAAGCTGCGTCGTGAACATGTGTGATGCGAGGCCTTTGATACATCACTCCGCGGGATATAGTTGAAGTGTTGAATCATTCTCAGGCACATTAAAAACCATCAAGTGTTACTTCTCGGTACATAATCCCTATTTTCTTTTAAACATCCCTTAATCTATGACAGAAAAAATGTAATTACTGTTATTTTACTAGAAAAATGTACCGATGCGCGGACTTCCAGTCTCAGCTGCCATATATATTAAATTTATCAGCGCTGAACACCTTTGAAGTAAGAACGAGCCGTCACATGAAAGGGAAAAAAGCAGATATTCGGAACAAATTAAAGGTGCAGTCCAGCCTCGCTACGCGCCATCAAGACTGCCAACGAGGAAACTGCTCCTGTGTATTATTAATGTCCCCGCGGGAAGGGCCCGTCTTTGAATGGTTAGACATACATGATAAATATGCCCCGCGGAAATATATCTAGCCTTAATGCACGCGAATTACGGGCACCGTGGCAGCAAGCGTCACCGGGAAAACGGCTCGCATACGTAAAAAAAAGCACACCGTCGCTTTAAGAAAGGCACAATTTACTTTATTAAAAATAAAAGATGCAGCTCTCATACTACGGCAATTAATTAATGGTAAGAAGAAAAAAAAAATAACACCTTTCATTAAATAGATGCTGGTGGAATCTAGGTGTTGACAAGAGAGTGTTGCATCATGGGAAAAAAACAATTCTCCCCATTAACTGAGCGTGAGTTAACGGGACAGTCAGACTGGATGATATCCCAGTATAGCAGATACGCATACAGTCTATAATCTAATACCCACAACCTACATATCGAAAGGCTCTATCTACCCCCCACCACCAGGGTCGGACTGGAGGTCAAGGGGTGGGCTTATCACTTTAAGGCCAGTGGCCGCCTGATAACATAAATGCTGCCGATGACTTGATGTGTTTTGGCCGTACGCAATGTTTTTATGCTTGCGTAAAGTGTGGCCAGGAATATCCAGCTACTGACCGCAAGCTAAGCTGGCCAGCGGTCCACCATGCATATGCCCGATGTGCCAGATGGCCAGCCAGGGCCTGCTCACGATCCTCACTACAATGATCTTAACCCATGCAGTACCTCGCCTTCTGTCTCATTCCAACCTCGTAATAGAGTGTAAGCTCACAAGGGCAGGGCCATCTTATTATTCTCTACCAGTAAACTACTGTACGTCTTCATATTATTGTTAATTTTGTAAAGTGACACTTAATTTTATTAATAATTTTATACTTCTCACTTTTGTCACAGCACTATAAAATATAGCTGGAAACGACTGATTTTTAATGGAATATTTTCATAGGCATACAGAGGCCCTTTATCACTCCCATCACTCCTGTGTTCCAATGGCCCTTTATCATTCCCATCACTCCTGGGTTCCAATGGCCCTTTATCACTCCTGTGTTCCAACGGCCCTTTATCACTCCCATCACTCCTGTATTCCAATGGCCCTTTATCACTCCCATCACTCCTGTATTCCAATGGCCCTTTATCACTCCCATCATTCTTGTGTCCCAATGGCCCTTTATCACTCCCATCACTCTTGTGTCCCAACGGCACGTTGTGTTCACTGATATAAGTTTAAAAGGCTAATTGATCGTCAGAAAACCCTTTTGCAATTATGTTACAGCCAGAAGTTTCTCTAGTTTGTTATGAAAACATCTGAGCGACCCCAAACTTTTGAATAGTAACGTACATATCTTTCTGTTAATAAAGCACGTCCAAGGGATCATACAGAAGGAAGCTCCATGTACACCGTGTGCCGAGGGTTAATGGTAACAACTGTACGTCACCTCTACCAGGCGCCATCGCATAGAGGAGTATCTCTTCATATGTTTTCATTTAAAAGTTAAGTCATGTAATGATTCGGTGCAGAACGAGGATCATTCTGCCTGTAAGAAGATTATAACGTTATCCGTGCCGTTTGTTTAGTGTAAGCGAAATGCTTGTTTTGTAATTCTGCTCTAAGTAAATGCAAACACGATTGTATCTCTGTGTAAGCCCTTCAGCACCACGGACAGTGGCACAGCGTTTGAAGGCCATTACTTCTCACTGATAACAGTAATTAGCGCTCTGCTAATGCGTACCGTGCTCGGCTAATACAGCTGTAATGGGCTCTATTTAGAAAACTCCATCATTTTTAGTTCCAGCTACGTCCATTGGTTTTATGTGTCGTATAATATTAGTAACAGCGGGGATCGGGACTTTTCAGAGCTTTTTCAATGTTTTCCTTTGTTCCAAGGACTAGTTATATTCATAGCTTTAAGAATAAATAAATCCACTGACCAGGTACCGACTGGACATCTGGCTAGATAAGTGGAACAGCCTCCCAGCAGAAGTGGTAGAGGGTAATACAGTGAGGGAATTTAAACATGCATTGGACAGACACATGGCTCCTATGGATTAAGGAATAAGGAATAAGAAGAATAATGGGTGACTAGATGGGGCCGGATCTGCTGTCGAATTGGGAAAAATGCAGAATGCAGTTGCCGTGAATATGGGATGATCATAAAGCCTCATTGACCGAAGGCAATTTTTTATTACATTTATTTTCCTCCCAAGAAGGAAAGACGCCAATCTTAGTTAAGAAAAGCTTGCTTTACGGATAATGTGTGATTTAGGAGGGATTATGTAAATCTGATCTTAATCAGTTCATTATTATGCGTAAAAGTGAAGGGTATTACATACTTACTATGTGACTTGATCCTGATTGTACCGGGGGTCATTATGGAACGTTGGCGCTAAAGGATTCCGCCACCACTGGAATTCGAGTTCTATAATACCCCCCCCAGTGTGTTTATAGTGCTACGTATATAAAATAATGAAATCCCCGATCACTATTCATTCATACCCGGACAGTTACCCAGCAGAGAGCTATTAAAGCAGTTGTTTCCACATGGGTCACACCGACAATACAGTAAGCGAGTTCTTACTATGGCGTTCTATGGCGTTGAGTGGGTCAGGTTGTGAAGTCCTGATGAAGTTACATGGTAACCATGCTTATACTGTGCACCCTTTTGCAAGTAAACCTTTGCAGCCCCTAAAAGAAATCCCTACGTATCATACGTGGCCAGCGCATGTACCGTACCCAGTGCATATTTATGGCTCTCTAGGGTCTGCTTCATGGTTTCTTGGATCCTCTGATGCATGGAGGAGCTTCCGAACAGAAGAGAGAACACAATAAAATATATGTCTAACCCTAAACATATTGTCTGCACTACTGTCTATAAACTATAATAAAACTAGATGCCAATCAATAAGGCATCTTATGGAGATGAAGAAAGGCCAGGTGTGTAAGGCTGCTACGTCTTTTATGAAGCTGAATAGATGCCCATGGAAAAGCAGGAGCTGTTATTTGTGCAACACATCATTCAAAGGATATATTTACACTATATGGACAAAAGTACGCACCTCCTAATTATTGAAATCAGGTGTTTCAATGAAACCCATTGCAACAGGTGTATAAAATCACGCAACAAGCCACCCAGAAACGCATGGCTCGTTCGGAAGAGCTCAGTGAATCCAAGCGTGGTGCTGGGATAGGATCCACCTTTGTAATAAGGCAGCTTGTAAAATGTCATCCCCGCCGGATATTCCATGGTCTACTGTAAGGGGTATTATTGGTGGAAGCGGGTCAAAACTGTACACTTCAATGGCGGAAGGATAATGGTCTGGGGCTTTTTATTCAGGGGTTGGGCCCCTTACCTACAGTGAAGGGAAATCTGAATGCTTCAGCAGACCAAGACATTTTGGACAATGCTCTGCTTCCGACTTTGTGGGAACAGTTTTGGGAAGACCCTTTTCTATCCCAGCATGACTGCACCCCCCCCGGGCACAAAGCAAGCTCCATAAAGACATGGTTGGATGAGTTTGGGGTGGAAGAACTTGACCGGCCGCACAGAACCCGGACCTCAACTCCATGGAACACCTTTGGGATGAACTGGAAAGCAGATTGCGAGCCGGGCGTCTCATCCAACATCAGTGGCTGATCTCACAAACGCTCTACCGGATGAACAGGCAAAAAGTCCCACAAAAACTCTCCAAAATCTTGTAGAAAGCCTTCACAGAAGAGTGGAAGCCGTTATAGCTGCAAAGGGGGGGACGAGCTCCACATTAATATCTATGTATTTAGAATGTGATGTCGTCAAAGTCCCTGTTGGTGTAATGGTTAAGTGTCCCAATACTTTTGTCCATATAGTGTGCATGCGTATATATTATATTATATTTAGTACATTGAAGTGTAAATATTAGGAAATCTACTTTAATTTGCTCCTACACAGGAGATTATTTTGTTTGAGTGTTTGAGGTGTGCAGAGAATAATTCTTATTATTTATAATTTTTGTTACACTACATTTAATATACTCTTTTACGAATATCGCCTTTTATTTAGTTGATGACGTCGCTTGCACATTACAACGTATTCCATTAGTATTCACCGAGGGAAATTATGTTGCAAATGTCGACACTTGCTTTTCCCAATATAAAGACTATTTTTTTAATGCAAACATACTCAAACATTATCAAAGGAGCCAGAAGAACCACGGAAATACATCCTAATATCATATTTATATTTTACTTTTTGGACTTCATGGGAATTTAGAAGGACAAAACGTAAAAATACAGAATTCAAGGCATACTTATTGAAAGTAACATTTTAGTAACGGTCTCTAGAATCCTTACCGTGTGCCGTTCCGTGAAATACATGCTTTTAAGCCGAGACGGTTATGTTTAGCGGGTGAATTTCCGTTCTAATAACAGAGTACGTTATTCATATTCGGCAATGTAAAATTTTCCTGTGGATGTTGTCAATGCAACCTCCTGAATATGAAACCTGTATTTTCTGAAAAGTGCTTGTAAACCTATACTTAGATCATATCAAAATACCCTAGAGACATGCGGCAGTAGATTCCAAGCCCACCTCTATGCACTCGGACTCGAGAAAATATATTGTAAAATCCGAATGAAGTGGTCTTTTGATTTCTTTTTTGACTTATTATTGCACGTTTATTTCTGTAAAAAGACTCATTATTACTGATTTTGTTGGGCGCAGACACAGGCAACGTGTGTTTTGGACATTTCAGTAGATTTACGCTGTATTGACATGAAGATATTTTTTTCATTTATATTTTGTACATAATCGCATATAATCGCATTCCCTTTGTAGTCCAAGATGTTTTGAAGCCTAAACGGTTCACTCAACGGCAGAATAGACTATTGTCGGCTGTGATCATGTCGTGTTATGGCTGCCACAAACTGATCCATCCTGATCCTATTTTGTTAAAGGATCAGTTTGGATCGGTTTGCGGTAACCAAGTACATTTCTATTCAAGGCATGGTGCACCCCCCCCAGAAACATGGCAGGTGGATGGAGCTTGCCACCTCCTAAGACACATTACTTGGCTATTAAATATCATGCCATGTTGGAACAATGAATAATAAGATCACGAGAAGCCTGGAAAAGGATATCTCCTGATCTTCTCCCTAGACACCAAGGACGGGGGGTATAGAGCAGCCATATTGTTTTTTAGGGGTTGGTATCTGGACGCAGGTATGTTACTCCATGTAATTCCGTAAGGAATATCCCATGGTCTATGTGAACTGACCCATTCAATGGACCGTTGGGTGGTGCGTACCCACAGAAAAACAAAAATGTATTAAAGTTGCATTAAAGAGAAAATTATTAAAGTCAAAGAAAGAAGCTATCGGAGTCTACATTTTGAAACATAAAATTTGACAGCAGATCTGCTCTGCCCTGTAATTTCTGTTCTACTATTTCTGGCGGGTCTTCTGAAACGAATCAGAGGTGTGCTGAGCACAAGCGTGGGGTAACATCCGCATCTGTGACCCCAAAAAAGATGAAAATGTGTAGTGAGGGGGTAAGGAGAGCTAACAGGACTCATCTTAAAGCAATAGAAAGGAAGGAGGAAAGCAGCTGCCTGAGGGGGGGGGTATAAGGTTAGTTAAAACACTGTAACCCTTGGCCGGTAATTCTCAAACCTTGACTGGTCCATGGTCTTGTCTTGATACTTAGGAGCCATATACCTACCCCATGCATGTTTAAATTCTCTTGCTCTATTAACCATTTCTGTAGGGAGGCTGTTCCACTTATCTACCACCCTCTCAGTAACCTTCCAGACCTCTGACCTTCCAGTTTTAGACTCCGGCCTGTTGTCCTCGCGTTTCTCCGCTGTGGTTGAAAGGAATCGGCTTTAAATCCGTGTAGCTGATGCACCGCGTTGCTTTATCAATCTACCCACCCCGAGATCACAGCAAATTCATAATAAGAGTAACACAAGAGTGACTTGCTTACACCATTTCCCCCATGGGTCTAATGTATACAAATCAAATCAAATTATAAATTATTCCACCCTGTTGTGGGATTTATGCACAGTTTCTTTTAATAAAATATGCAAATATTTTGCAGTAAATTGATTTTCCCAGATTCGTTTCTCTTATCTGCATATTCATTATTTATGATTATACTCTCATGTGTTGATAGAGGAAGAAAGGAAGCAGTGTGTGTTAGAAGAAAGTGTGTGTGAAAGCCTCTGTATGGAGTTGGCCTTAGTTAGAGGCCTTATATACCTTAGCCGATCGGGGGTCATATCATCCCCGCCGCCAGATGTAAGCTTGGAAAAATATTGAAGATAACAGGGAGGCTACAGATCCATTTAAAGTTAACCTATCATCAGCAAACATATAGAGGGTGTCTGGTTCAAGAGCTGTGTAGGATTTTACCTATACACTGTGCTGGTGGCATTGTTAGCACATGTATAGGTAGAATGTAAATTGGAAAGGGAGTTCAGTGCTGGCTCAGACATCTTTTTCTACTTCTTATCTTCAGATTTCCAGATGATGTAGCAATTAAGATTTGGTTTGGTGATGGTGAAAAGAATATAACAGAATTTAAATTTGACCCACAATATTTGCCCGGTTAATGCACTCTGTAGACTCTGTAATGGGGTATTCTGGCTCACTAGGTCTGGGGCATCAGGTCTGGTAGGGTATGTAGTGGCTATTGGGGGCCTCCATAGCATTATTCTCTCAAGCTGTCCATCTTTTCAGAGGCACAGAAACGTGATGTCATATCATATGTCAAGACACACAGCCCCAACCCACCTTAATGATGACACAAGGCAAAAGAGCTTTTGGATAAACATTGGCCACAGCTTTATTAAACACAATTAAACCAAAACCAAAATATTCCAGCTGTTAACAATCTGCCAGCTTCTTGGGTCACGGGATCTGCAGGAAGAGACCTTCCAACGATCACAGAGCGCTGATATCCTAACGTTCCTCCAGTCGTCTGGGAAGGGAGACGAACAGGACTCCTCTCCAGGTGATCAGCGGTGGAAACGATGAAGGACTCGGGCTGTCTCGAGGTTACAAGGTTAGTCGAAATACTTTAACAGATTTCCTTCAACTAGAGCGATGGTCAGAAATGAGGGCATTCGAACATGCATGGAATAGGTATAAGTCCTGAATATAAGAGAAGAACAAGGACCGGATAAGGTTTTCACAGCAGGAGAAGATGGGAAGACTTCTTATCTACTGTTAAATTATTTTTTCCATCCTGCTATATACCCCATTGAACTGGCAACCTACGAGCGTACTACAAGCCTCAAATAATCATCTCAGTCCCATATTGGGCCTTTATAGCGTGATTTATAAGGTCTCGGTGGCACTGTATCTCTCCAGTGGAAAATAGCCCACTTACTAATAAAATGTTATAGCTAATTGCTCAGAGTGCAAAAGGTCTAGAGGCTTATTAGCAACATAAAGAATGTGCCTTTCTACGTCTGCTTGAATGCAGTTAGTCTCTCTAGTTTTATAATTGTATAATGTACTATGGCAGCCTCATTAATCACATGCATCCTTAGGAAAGCTATACAGGGAATATCACCTTAAAGCATTGCTGCGCATGAAAGAATAATGTCTTTCAATCTAATTTCTGCACTTGAAGCAAAGAGAGGTCACAAGTGCCAGCCTCGGGAATTAAACTTGATTTTCCTATTGCTTTGTGGAGCGACTGGAAGGTATACCACAGAGTGGAGATTATATAATATACATTAATGCTGTAATAGACTGTACAATAGGTAATCACAATAATGAAACATTCTGTACATGGCGATGTGTTATTACATTAATGGAACAATCAGACCACGCTTAAACAGCGAGTCCGCATAACCAGGTGCTTTGCCATCTATACGGTGAATATGTCATTGATTATTACATGTGTATCCGTGCTGTTGCTGAGGTGTGCTTGGCAGGGATGATGGTGATATTTAGGAAGAAAGCATAAGTAATATATCTAAATGTTTCTATTGTTGTACCTATTTTTTAGATATGAGAATGAAGAGAAATGATTGGCACGGAGCTTTATCAGGGTTCCGCTTGGAACTCATCTTAATAATGTATCTGTGAACATCCAGCATGAAGAAGCTGGGTAGCTCTTGAATATATCAATCCATAGATTGCTTTATCACATAGAACTGTGTTACGCTTAGTGGAGGCAGCCAGGTCTACGTGGTCCACACTATCTGGAACTACAGTTGGAACCAAGAGGTCGTGGAGATCACAGTAGTAATACACAAAATAAAATGTAAGGAAACCCCAGCGCCGGGTCACTTGGCCAACCAGAGACACGGGTCCCGACATATGCATCCATGAAGACAGAGAACCCACTGCCGGTGAGAGAGTTTTTAGTAGACCTGGGAGAAAAGCAAATACTTTGTGACATTTCTACAACAAAGTATTTTCCCCCAACGAATGACCACCAAGCCACGTCTTTTTATCTGGCTTACAGGGGCGGGCTGGCGATAACAGAACAGCCCTGGACGAGCATTTCTAGCCTCTAGCCGCATCTTGCCGCACACGTTTTGCTGCTGATCGGGTGAGTGGCAGCCACCGACCCACTGGGCGTTGGCCTGCTGTGCCAGATGGCTAGTCCGATATATAAGCCTATATGATAAATATCATAAACATTAACAAAATAGAAACAAAAAAGATCAGTTATGGGGGAAAACAGTTATTAAAGTCACTTTTGTCATATCGTGTGCCGACATTACTCCATCGAGAGATCACCTAACACGTAAGCCACGGAACTTGTGCGGAGGATTCTGCTTTTCAAGTTTGTCGATGTTACCAGCAGACCGTGAGCCGTACGTCTTCCAGCTAAGCTAACAGCCTCTCCCACTGCTCCTTGGGATTTGTAGTGAATTAATAATGTCAGTAATGAATATTCAAAAGTAGGCAGCTATTGTGCCTTCAAGCAGATAATTAATTATTCATTTATACATTTTATTCTTTGAATTAAAAAGCACAGGGTGCTCTGGGAAATAAAGCTGTACTCCACGACAGAGGCATGGAATTTTACACTATCCCTTTAAGGATTATTATTCTGTATTTATGGTTGCCGAGCAACATAAATGCTTGGCAATTAGATCATGGGATGTCCCGGAAGACTCGGGGTATAATAAGCAGTAGTCAAGTTTTACGTTGACCTAGTAAAAGTCCCAGATGAATAAACCTTAGCATGGTGGCAGCTGGTATCTTTAAATGAAACTTTTATATTAACGTGTGGTTAAAATTCTATTTATTCAATATCCGAAGACATAGAAATAAACAGTGTAGAGCTGAGGCGGCTCCCGAATATTACAGCTAAGATGTGTCTTCAATATGAATGTCAGCCTAATAATTAACACTCCTGTCTTTTTCAGAAAGGAGAGGAAATACCAGTGATCTTTACAATGGCCCTTTATCACTCCCATCACTCCTGTGTTCCAATGTCCCTTTATCACTCCCATCACTCCTGTGTTCCAATGGCCCTTTATCACTCCCATCACTCCTGTGTTCCAATGGCCCTTTATCACTCCCACCACTCCTGTGTTCCAATGGCCCTTTATAACTCCCATCACGCCTGTGTTCCAATGGCCCTTTATCACTCCCATCACTCCTGTGTTCCAATGGCCCTTTATCACTCCCATCACTCCTGTGTTCCAACAGCCCTTTATCACTCCCATCACTCCTGCGTTCCAACTGCCTTTTATCACTCCCATCACTCCTGTGTTCCAATGGCCCTTTATCACTCCCATCACTCCTGTGTTCCAACAGCCCTTTATCACTCCCATCACTCCTGTGTTCCAATGGCCCTTTATCGCTCCCATCACTCCTGTGTTCCAATGGCCCTTTATCACTCCCATCACTCATGTGTTCCAATGGCCCTTTATCACTCCCATCACTCCTATGTTCCAATGGCCCTTTATCACTCCCATCACTCCTGTGTTCCAATGGCCCTTTATCACTCCCATCACTCCTGTGTTCCAATGGCCCTTTATCGCTCCCATCACTCCTGTGTTCTAACGGCCCTTTATCACTCCCATCACCCCTGTGTTCCAATGGCCCTTTATCGCTCCCATCACTCCTGTGTTCGAATGGCCCTTTATCGCTCCCATCACTCCTGTGTTCTAATGGCACGCTGCGTTCGCCGATAGACGTTTAAAAGGCTAATTGATGGTTAGAAAACCCTTTTGCGATTATTTTACAGAAAGAAATTTCCTTGTTTTCCATGAAAACAGCCAAGTGACCCCAAATCTTTTGAACTGTAGTGTATATACATGCACAGAACCTACATGATTTTTGACGCGGTAAGGCCACGTTGGTAAATGCGTTATGTTGGACTTCTGTACCATAGGGACACTATGAGTTGGAAAGATCACTGGGATGATACAAATACTAAATTGTCAACTCGTAACAAAGACCATAACAATGCGTCAGAATTAACAGGGAAGATATTTACTGCGCTTTTCTTCCCCATGACTGCATTGTTAATGTTGTTACCATGGCTCTGGTCTTTTTTCTCGATAAGCATTGCCCGTAATGTCAAAAAAGTCCAAAACATAACCCATGTAGGGTTAATAATGGCCTTTCTAGTGTCATATTCGAGACTTTATGTGTTGCGCTAATTATAATCATTATGGCTGTAAGAATGTCTAGTTATCTTTCTTAATCACACGCTACAAAAAAAAGTGCTTCTGAACACATATCTATTATTTAATCAAAATTTAACATTCATTGCCACTTGCGCCCTGGAAGGCTGTGTTTATTTTCTATTTGTAAGGGAGAGTATTAACTCCCAAAAGAAAGAGAGACCTCGGTCCGTGCCTGCTTGAATTACTGTCATATCATGTGACATCTGCTTCTATTAATATCCGAGACGCTTAATATATGTTATTAAGTCTCGTGGCCCTGTATACTTTTGCACTCCGGGAAAGCAGTTTTTCAGCAAATAAAGCAGTCCGTTGGCTTCATTGTATCGAGAGTGGTGTGTGTGTGTGTGACCATTATGACATTTACAATTTTTGTAGTTTAGAGCCTTGGCGATGTTAACGTTTCACGGATACAGAAATATCAGGACTAATAAATAAATCCTTTAAAAAATATAAGAAAAAAATAAAAAAGAAGAACAAAATCTGTTATGTGCCATTCTATGTCCAGATATTTATTTTTTTTTATTCTAAATGTAACAAATTGATTTCGGCTGCTCATACAGGTAGGGGTATAAAAGGTCAAGTACTTGGAAAAATAGCAATGGCAGTGTACCATGGTTCTTTTTTTTTTGTACCTGGACATTGAGTTGTAAACCAAACCCCATCTGTTATCATAGAATCTGTTTGTTCTTCCTGATGTAACCCAAAACTTAACCAGTTGTTGGTCTTGCTTAAGATTCAGGAGCCAAAGACCAATCCCATGCATGTTTGAATTCCTTCACTGTATTAGCCTCTACTATTTCTGCTCGGAGACCGTTCCACACCCCATAAGTTTTACATAGAGGATTAAATAATTAAAATAAACCAAACTTATTTATCAATTACAGTCATATTTGGGAACTTGATACATGAGTTGACCTTAAAGCTCTTCAAATATTAATCTCTAAATAATCCATCCCAATAATCCAAGATTCTAGTTTAGGAGCAACCAAATAATTCTACTAGGAACCTATGGAAACCAAGACTTTTAAGAAAGGTAAATATATTCTGAATTAAGTCACCTGTATGTAATCGGTGACAAAACCATCAAACACTTATAGGCAAAGTGTCTGCACATGGACACCAGTGTCCGCGGCAAGGTTTGTGAAGGTCCATGGAACATCATTAAATTGTCCACCATAGACCCTGGCAAATGTCCATCGTGAGCAATGTTGCTGCCTATCCATGAACTGAGACGCTCACATTTTATTAAATAAGGGTAGAAGGTAATTTGTTATGTCCATACGGTGTGAGAAACCGCATACCCAATCTGAAATTGGTCTAAAACCCTAAGACTAAGGATCACAAAATGCAACATGACGCTCATCACACAGAATAACTGTCCATTTTCTCCACCCAGGCATATAATGATTTGAACTATTCAATGAATCTTAGCCGTCCTTCAACGTTCAGCATTCTCCCTGCCAATAGCAAACATATTTGTATTGTAAATTATTCTACTTAGTTTCCTTGGTAACAAATTACTGTCCCTGTGTGGAAGAGGTCCAAGAGCAGAAGTCAACAAAATTTAGAGTGACATGTTGGTTCTTCTTTCACATTATTAACCAGTAAGTGCCCCCAATCTTCGCTATTTTCCTCTGTCTGGAGGGACATGTTATTTTTATAAATATAAAATATTTAGTAGGCATCATGTTGAGGGTTAGATTGTAGAAAAATGCATTTATAAAATTCCCTTTTGTTGCTTTTAAAGCACGGTAAGACTTTAAAATGGATTGGCAGGATGAGCCAAAGTCATACAGCCAACCACTGACTCACAAAGACTCACGCTTATCTCATGACCCAGTCTGGACACGGTCTTTTGTTACATTAAAGCGGACTCAGACTAGTATCCTACTGCCATCTTCAAACCATGTTTCTTGATAACTTAAGGTACCCTGATACCTAAAGATAACTTTGGCTTCTTTTGAATTTACGATGACATTCAGACGCCTTTATGCAAATATCAGGACATTTATATAATCACGCACACACAAAGCTTGTGCTTTGTGTGTCCAGCAGGTCCAGGAGGACGGAAGCCCCTCTGCCGCATAACAGGAAGTGTGATCACTCTACTGGAAATGCTGCTAACTACAACAACTCAATCACTGATCTCTCGAACTGGCCCATTAAAACTATGAAGGGCCGTGTTCAGCCGGCACAGTCCTCTAGTTTTCGGTGGCGCTCTCTTTAAAAACGGGGCACCGGGATATGATGTCATATCCTGGCCTCCATTCGAAAGGACAGCGGCACAGATAGGGCAACAGGTGGCCCTGGGCTAGGCCTAGGGGAAAGTTGAAGGTTAAAACGCCACTGGTCACACATAAGATCTGTGGAGGTTTTAAGCAGTGATGCTGATAAAGTAAACATACTGTGAAGCCACACGGGTGCTTCAACAACGTTTTTCTAGGATTTCGACGATACCTGTGTTCTTGGGTTTTGGGCTACGGAAATTGGAAGACATAAAGACACTTGCAGTAGCCACCCTTTAACATGCCATAGGTTCTCTGCAGTATTCAGAGCAAGAATGTTTATGGCCAAACGATTCTAGATATTCCTGGCCAACGGATTTTTACTGTTACCGAAACCTAAGCAAAACAAACACGTATACATCTACTAAGACAGAACGCTACATTATTGTTGGTCTGTGAAAAGTACAGAGTGTATCGAAAGCCGTGATGTCTGAGTGGTTATGAGCTAATTTCCTTGGTAAATAGGGGGTGGTTAGACAGTCTGTTAGTCATGGCTAGAGTATGTTTAGCAGAAATACGCCGTCCTCGGGTACACTAAAGGCACCTGTTATTTTGGCGTTTATACAAGCAGGGGTGCTGTTTGCGATAACAGTAAGCATCTGATTGATTTTCTCGTGTTACTAAAAGCGTTTCACACCTATGAGTGTTCCGAAATAAACTCATTTTGCAGAATTAGGAAGAAGAGACTTCGCCGAGATAAAGTTTCTTTTACTTAAAGGAAAGACCAAAAAGATTATTATACAATCTACATTCAAAAACACGGAAGCCACTTGGTGTGGTATTTAGAATCCTTCTTTATTATCGATTATTGATTCTTTATTGGGAAAGGGATTTTATTTTTCTGCGTATTTATTGCTCTCAGAAAATATTTCAGGATATCTAACCTGCCCGGATACTCAGAGAGGGATGGGAATGTATCCGTGTATAAGACAGATGTCTTAGAATCGATTTGCATTTAGGGCAGTCATATAATAAGTTCAAAGACAGTTCGCAGCAATAGTATATGTGCTTGGACAGTTTTTTTTCCTTTTTATAATGAGCATATCTGACATTTCTAATCAGCCTCAGAAATTGTGCACAGCTTCTGTTCCTAATGCCGCGGAGACAACCTTTTTAAGCTGAGTGCTTTAGACTTTGAGCTGGGTGAGCTGGCGTACATTGAGCTCCGGAAGGGAAGAGCATGAACCACAGATGGGCTGGAAGGTCGTTTGGGTTAATTCACTAAAGGACGAGTTCACAGAAGAGTTTGTATGAGAGTTTGGGTTTTGACTCCATCACCTCACTATTCGTTATAAAGAGCTGACCCCAGGGAGCGTCTCCTGCAAGGACTGCTTGGGTGGCCCCGTATGAAGCATCGTTAAGTCAGTAAGAGTTTTCAAAGTCTCCACACATGCATGGAATTCTGCATTATACTGGGACAGCTCAGCCCTTCTTGCTGGAGAAATCTACTAGCGTTGGACCTTCATACTGGATAGTAAAGCAAGACTCAAACTCTCCTGCCAACTCCCCCGTTAGTGAATAGGCCGCCATTTTTTTGAGGGCTTATCCACAGGTGCTTGGCATGGTTAGTGTGCCTCCCTATATTCTAATAGCGGAAAATGGCCAATGGAAACTTATCTGGTAAAAAAAAAAAATACATGCCTACACGTCTTAATGTCAGCATGTTGGATACTCAATGTTTCTATATTACACAGGTAGTGTGTTCCGGTGGGACGAACATTTTATTTTTTGAATGAGTCTACCTGCTATATGTATTCTTCATTTATATTTTAAATGAGTTAGTTTATTATTAATTATTATAGTATATATGTAACAATGCAGGACAACGTTAACGTACTTTGGCCACTTTTGACCACTACAAACTAATGAATGTGGCCAACGAAAAATGTGTTCTTCACTGGCTTCTTTCAACATAAAAAACATATAAACATTAGTAAACGACAATTCCCTTTAATAAAACAGATTAAGGTTACAGTCAGATCATTACCATTTTCTGAGACATTATACTTCTCATTTTCTTTATTTCTTTAACTAATGTCTAAAACGTATTCCCATTAATTAACCCCATTAGTTTTATCCAGAATAACATTAAATATGTACATTGGTCATCTTTCAAATAACTTTTTCCATTTCAAGATAGCTTAATTCTCGTACATTGATTTCTAGAGAATATTTCACCGGAGCAACGGATCATTACGGTTAATGTAATTTTCAGCATCATATTCTATACTGCTTTAAATGTCTTAATTGTTTTTTTTCGATTCATTATACTTAATGACATGCACGGTCACTTTTTTGGCTCGTATATATAAGGCAAAGTAATTAATTAGGTATTAAATGTCCTGATGAAGTGCCAACTTCTAGCTAGAAATCTACTGAGACAAAGCTGTTTTCCACTAAACAGGAGCATCCCGCTCCTCTACGGATGCCAAATGAATATGGATGCGTTGCAGGGTCCTCCTCCATGAAAATTATATGCTATCCATAGTCAAATGTAGAAAAATAAAGAAAAACTATCTGACTTTTTTTTAGCTTTTTTTCACAGTACGGGGGAAACTTAGAGAAAAAATGGGGTTCCCAGGTGAAAAAATAAAGCATGGGTGAAATAAAGCATGGGTGAATGCGTTTCTTACGTCTTACGATCTGTGGATCCTGTCCCTCTGCTACATAATAAGGCACATTTTCCATAGTAGGCATAAGATTGATGAGTTACAAAAGCACCTGTTTTTTCCACTATTAACACAATTTACCTAGAATGTTATGTATGAATTGTCCTTCTATCTACTTGTATCTACATGGACCCCCAGATGTTGTAGGCCAGCCATGACTCAAGAGACCTGTATCTATACTACATTTAGGTCTGGACAGGCCATACACCAACTGGGGAAAATGTTCATTGGGTGACTGGGTCTTGGCCTAAAAAAGGGATATAAAGGGCATTTTACCCCTTTGCATGCCATTTTCCTAATGCTTTTTCCAATGTCCTTACTTCTTGCTAATTTACCATAGAGAGGACCAAAAGTGGTTAGAGTGGTAACCAGCTTCACAAAATGTGTTAAACTAGCCATGTCTGAGAATCCCACCTTTTCTAGGAGGGATGCCACGGTTGAAGGGTATTCTGACACTCTGCATTCTGCTGCCTTATTGGGGACCAGTGAGTTATTTCGGCGGTAGTTAAAATGTTGCCAGACATACTGTAGCCTCTCGTAGCTGTCAGCGTAACAAAGGCAGAAGCCGAGCGTATTTGCTGCTCTCACGCATGGATACACACCAATGCGTTTCAGGACTGTTAGTATGTGGCAGTCTTAAAAAAGCTTAGTTAATGAAGTCCAGGTGTACTGCAAAAACACCCTATAAATGAAGCCCCCCGTCTATACGTGGGTGGCTCTTCCTTTCATCCTGTGAATGTATTGAAAACCAACATATTAGCAGCACAGAGCTCTTTGAATGACCATTAAAGTGCCACACTACCCCTCAGCTCTCAGCTTTGGAGGGCGGGTGTAAAAACTATTTCTTATTACCTTAAAATTACCTTACCTTTTCAGCCAATTATGATTAGATTATTATAATCAAAAGAAAATAACTGCGTTATTATAAAGATTTGCCTTCTCATCAGCTGCACAGCAGGAAAACGCAGAGCTCCAGTGTTTTATATCTCCGTAAGATAGTATTTGGGTTCGATGTAAGGAGACGTTTATTGGAGCAGAAATTTATTTTGTAAAAGCTTTGATTAGAATTACTAATAACGTGTCTTACTCATGGCAACAAAGGCAGATAACCCAGATTTCTTTTCTGTGGTGTGTGGTGGAGGAGTCAAGTCAAGGGGGAAGGTCTAGGCTAAGGGGGAAGGTCTAGGCTAAGGGGGAAGGTCTAGGCTAAGGAGGAAGGTCTAGGCTAAGGAGGAAGGTCTAGGCTAAGGGGGAAGGTCTAGGCTAAGGGGGAAGGTCTAGGCTAAGGGGGAAGGTCTAGGCTAAGGGGGAAGGTCTAGGCTAAGGGGGAAGGTCTAGGCTAAGGGGGAAGGTCTAGGCTAAGGGGGAAGGTCTAGGCTAAGGGGGAAGGTCTAGGCTAAGGGGGAAGGTCTAGGCTAAGGGGGAAGGTCTAGGCTAAGGGAGAAGGTCTAGGCTAAGGAGGAAGGTCTAGGCTAAGGAGGAAGGTCTAGGCTAAGGAGGAAGGTCTAGGCTAAGGAGGAAGGTCTAGGCTAAGGGGGAAGGTCTAGGCTAAGGGGGAAGGTCTAGGCTAAGGGGGAAGGTCTAGGCTAAGGTCTAGGCTAAGGAGGAAGGTCTAGGCTAAGGGGGAAGGTCTAGGCTAAGGGGGAAGGTCTAGGCTAAGGGGGAAGGTCTAGGCTAAGGGGGAAGGTCTAGGCTAAGGGAGAAGGTCTAGGCTAAGGAGGAAGGTCTAGGCTAAGGAGGAAGGTCTAGGCTAAGGAGGAAGGTCTAGGCTAAGGAGGAAGGTCTAGGCTAAGGAGGAAGGTCTAGGCTAAGGAGGAAGGTCTAGGCAAGGAGGAAGGTCTAGGCAGGAGGAAAGTTGGCTCCCTAAAAAACAAAGGGAGTGGGAAAAGGCCAAGTAGCTTGAGCCAGTTGTAGAAAGAAACACCACATCGCCTACCTAAAGATGAAAGGAACAGTTTAGTGTACCACACACACAGAAGCAGATTATCAGTGGCAGGAAAGTGCTCCCATAGAAATGAGTAAGAGCACTTTCTGTGCGTATGGGGTCTCATTAGACCCTGTAGAACACTCATCTGACCCAACACCGGATGGCTGGCGAAGAGTAGATTGTGAGTACAGTTTTGGTCAAACACATCGCTTGCCAGCCTTGTATCTGAGGGGCATGGAAAGGGGCAAATGCATAGGTGGGGATTCAACCTGCCCTGGAGGTGTAGACATCAGTCACGAGCAGGCATGGAGCCCAAACCTTTGCAGTAATGAGGTGACCCGGTACCTTTCATTTTAGAATGAGTATTTATTAATTATTATTTATTATTGGTCTCTAATCTACTCAGACATGGAGAGAGGTGCAGAGACATTTTGGAATTCATTTTAAATCATTGTTTGTTATAGAGAGGCATTGTCTTAAACACAGACATATATATATATATATATATATATATGAAGCCAACATATATGAAGTCAATATAGCGAGCATGAAAGAGCATCCCCTCGTTCTTTAATAAAAAAATAATTAAAACAAAATGCGTAAGGTAGTTTGTTTCACCGAGCTGAGCTTAAAATAAAACAATATTGTCTAATGCAACTCAGAATGCAAGAGGAAGCATTTGGGAGCGATCACGAAATATGAGATACTCTGCTTTTTGAAGAGGGTTGTGCAAGAAAACCCACTGAGATAAACTGTATTGTTTAATTGCTGCATATTCCTGGGTAGAGGCAGGTGTGGATATTTTTAATTTGGCATGAAGTGCATTGTCAGACCATTTGCACAGAAGCTCAGATCCTGAATTATTTTTTTTTTTTAGAAACTCTCAAATGAAGTATTCTGTTCCCCCACACTTCTTCACCTCCATGTGGGCGCGGTAACTCATTCGGTGCCAGCGATCCGGCATTAATGCAGAGGTTTTCCGACTGCTGCAGGTAGTGAAATAAAGTCATTTTAATAAAAGAATAGGTCTCCCAAATTATAATAAAATGCGTGCTCCCTTTCATCGTGGCTTTATTTTAAAGCAATTGTAGCCCATGCTTAATATTTATTGTGCTACCATCTTTCAGTTGACCAAATGTCTTCAAGTTATGACCTCCATGGCTTTTGGGCAATTTCTGGGGTTTGGTAGGGCAAGAGACGAGTTCTTCTTCTAGACTCTGACCATGGATGGCCACGAACACTGCAATTCATCTTGCTTCAATCCAATTCTTAATACTTACCGATAAGACAAACAGAAGAGAAGACGCATAACTCCAAAGTGTAATAATATGACCATTACCGGGGTATTAAAGACATTATTCCAAATATTCTGCTGAATTTAACTCTTTTATAACTAAACGCAGCATTAGAAAAAAACTTCCTACTACTGCCCAAACCCTTGCCAGAAAAAATGATTTAATCATGTCAAATTCAGCCTAATTCATATTTTTTCAGGGAATGCTTAGTTGGCATGTGACACAAAGGCAGGCAGCGATAGGTTTCTGCTATAGAAATTGAAGAAAAACTTGTGCCTGCTAAGGTTTTTTTGCTTAACATGGTAGAGGGTACGATTAATGTTTTGTCTAAGTGGAACTGCAACTTTAAGAATAGAAGGTTGCACAATTTCAATTTTCAACATTTTTTTCTCCTGTTATTTATCTCCCGTTGGCATTATCTGTCATACAAGTAGTTAATTATAAATCTACATTTTTTTGAAAGTGTTCCAGTAGTGCTTTTTAATTAATTAGTTATTACAATAAAATGAATTAAAGTATGAGTGAGCTTTGTACTATCTCAACTCCTAGATTTGTTTTGGTATTTTAATTCAACCGAGCGTTATATGGTTTCCCGTGAAGCAAGAATTGTTAAAAATAAATAAATAATTATTGCAAAAAACATGATCAATTTATATCCTTGAATACGCTATAAGAAAACTGTCCAGATTCCCGATCCTTACTCTATTTTGAATTACTCGGACCTCTACAATAATAAGAATCGAACCACTGACAGTATAGTCCAGCTGGTTGACCTAAGCCAAGGTTGTGCTCCTAAACCTGCAAACAGGACTGGTCTCTTTTGTTAGATACATGTATGCCCTTCTGATGTCTACATTAACATGGTGACCTTTTTATGATGTTCTTCTTCTGAGCTTCAGGTAAAGTTGAGATGCTGCAAGTTTATTTCCATGTGTGCCCTATACGTGCCATGCGGTACCTCAAGGAACTAGTAAGAACCAAACGAGAAGCTACTTTGTTGTATGGTTGCCCAAGGCTCCTGACCTGGATGTGTGTGAAAGTATGTTGCTGTATGTGTAAATGTTAGTGTGTGTGTGGTAGTAAGGGGCCTTAGTCTGTATAAATGTGTTATTGTTTGTGTATGTTAGTATATGCAAGTAGGAATGTTAGTATAAATGTTGCTTTGGGTAAGTACGATGCTGGATGTGTAGGTGTTGTCACGCCCGCCGTCACACACCTCAGAAGTCAGAAGTCTTCAGCCCTGAAACACCTAACAAGGGGTTGAGCCCCAAGTTAAGAGGACAGGGACTAGATGATGCCAACAGTGAGGAGGCTCAGGTGTAGGCAGGTAAAGTTCAGCACTGGGTAAAATAGGCAAAGCACCAGCGAAATTGTATACCTGTACAGGTAAACTGGAGGAAGAATTCCTGGGTACCAGTGGTGTTTTGCAAGACGAATGTTACTGTGTGGCATTTCAATGAATGTGTATATCTGTATGTGTGTTTGGGTGTATGGGGTTAGCATGCCTAGGCATGAGTGTGTTGTATTAGCATGTGTATGTCTGTTACTGTAAGGTATTTATGTATATGTTCGCATGTGTGTCTGTTAGGATATGGTGTTATAGAGTGTGTGTTTTATTATTGTGTGCGGATCATAGACCTATCATAGCTATTTTCTGCAGATCCCCCACCATACGTTTTCACCGGGACACCTCGATAATTTAAAGGGACCTCTCAGCTATCATACTCATTAAAGTGCATATGATTACTGGAGCATCCGTTTAACAGGTTCCTGGTTTCAAAGCATGATTTAAACTCGATCTAAAGTCTCTCAGTCATTAGCGATAACATTCTCCTCTGGGTTATAATTTTGATCAAAATAATCCTCTCTGCGAGACGAACGTACAACGAGTCTACTGAGTCAGGATGATTAAATGACATTATATGACATTATAAAATTTAAATGTGAACAGCTTAGTTTGTGTCACTCTCCAACCCTCACCTTAAATAATCCTCAAATTCAATAATCCGAGGGATAATGTGGCCAGGAGATAAGGGAATTAGAAGATAGAATCTCAGTTTATGCTTCTTGTGTGTAAATTGCATCCCTACACAAGTATAAGAAACCATTATAACTCTATTGGTGCTATAGTCCTCTTAATCCCCCCCCCCCGTAAAGGGCAGACATGGCCGAAACCCTCAGAAATTTGGCATAAAGTGGCACCCATGGAAACAATCATGCTTCAGTAGCCATGCTTCCGACACTGTTTACGCCATAACCATGTCAGGGTGCGGAAACCGTCAGATTTCCTCCGCATTTGCGCTCGTAAATTCTCCCGCGACGGTTCCCTTTGTTCTGGTTATAATTTATATTTGAGGTTAAAGGAAAACGTAAACGATCTCAATAAATGTTTGTGAGTAGGCAAATTTCTCATCATGTGTAAAATCACAGCACCGAATCTGAGAATATAGAGCCGTCGTCCCTCGTTTAAAAGCAAGCCATGTTTCGCCAGTGGCTCAAATGGATCTCGGCTCTGCCTCCGTGAAAAAGGGGTTAAAATTAGAGGAACATTTCGTATTAGTGCATTTCATGCAATAAAGTATAAATTATTTAAAATAACGCGACCTTTTATCCTGCACCTTTTGAAGGAAGCAAATTAAAAATGTAAATTGGGAGCTAATTAATATGCAAATGTATTCATTTGCAGTTAACAATTAGCAATTAAACCTGCAGTGTCTACAAAGAGCACGGACAAAATTAGTAACTTAATTTATCATTAAAAACTGAAAACGTACACAAAATTTTAATTGACTTTCAAAATATTTCTCTAGCATTTTCTTTTTTTCATGTTCTAATGTAAAAAAAAATAACATTAGTGGTATCTGTAATGTAATGTGTGGTCTAATGGCATATTAATGTATGTGGCTGCTTCTCGTACATTAAACCTGTAGTCACCGGTGTTCTCTGTAGGCATGCTTGCGTGGATATATTTCAGACATTCTATACATGTTAACGTATTATCTATAGGGTCTATGTACAGTCTGTTTGGCTCCTTATCGTTTAGCCTCCAAAGTCCAATTGTTGGTCAGTTATGCATTCCTGGAAGCATACTTTGATGTAGAACATCTACTCGTTTTTACATTATGAAACACGAGCACCTGAAAGACACCAAGAACGAGGTGACCTCCACCGACAAATAACCATTACTGGTCATCTGGACCCAAAGAAGGCTTTCATTCTGGATGTTCTGATGCCTCAGGATCCATACATAGGATAGGACTGTCTTTAATGTAAGGCCCCAAAGGTTGACCAGATGTGATTACTAGATGTTCCATCTATGGGGAATGCCTCTAGATATGTGTGGTATAAGTTATAAAGGGTGACCCTATCTATGCAATGAGCCAGCTATTTGTTTCCAGAAATATACTAAAAGAATTAAAGTTAAAGATAGATTGCTGTAATTAATCAGAGTCCCCATGCGAGCGAATCACGTTCTCAGGACAACGGCCTTCTTCAGTGTAAACGTGCAGACGTTGTGTTCAGATCGCATCTTCTCTCCATAATGTTGCAGACATGCCAAAAACTCAGGGCAATATGGTGGTATTGTGGTGACGTCCTTTCCCCAATGTTCCAATCTTCTGATTCGTTGGGGGTGGTCTAGACTCTTTTTCAGACTGCACAAGTCTAGTAGATAGTAAAAAACATTTTGATACTACAGTTTTAGATCAGCGGTCCAATGATGGCCCTGAGAAAGGTTGATGGTACAGGTAAATTTAGATAACTAGAAAGCTTAAATCTTGATTTTTGAAATCTCATTGTTGGTAATGACGTAACACTAGTATCAAATTGTTTTTGTGACCATTACAAATTCCATCATAAGTATGGATTGCACTAGTGTTTACATTAAATATTTGATTCTAAGAATCTTGCTAGACTGAAGAGATAAGTGTGGTTATCTCAGGGCAACCTTGTCTCCCACCAGCCGTGTCAGTCGTTCCACCCTTCTTTTTGGTGCATCACACACTTTACACCCTACAGGTGAAAAATTATTCTGTCGGGTAAATTGCACCTGGAACCTTCTGACCGTTGACCTCTCCTACTGTTCTGTACGGACTTTTTCCAAGAACTCATCCAGAAGGTACCATTGAAGAAGTGTTGCAGATATTGTGTTGTGTTGAGGGTGCTTTGTGGTTTGTTAGGAACCACTTGATCCTGGGTAGGAACCAGATCACCGTCCAGGACTGTCGCAGGTTGCTTAAAGTCTCCATCATTGACAGTCTCAAGGAGGTAGAATAACCTCCACACCACCTCTCATCTTATTCCCTTAACCCCAAGTGTCAACCCTGCAATAATACCACATTTTATATAAATATATATATATATATATATTATTAATATATTAATTTGTTAAGATGCAAGTATTTCTTATAAGTCATGTTTTTTTGTTAGCTGCTTATTTAGAAATTTCAGTTTTTCCATGTAACGACCTATGTACCCCCTTTGCCGCGATGTAGTCATGTTCTGCACGTTAAAGAGCAACCTACAGGATCAGCTTGCAATAGCGAGTCGTCTTTGCTGAATCTTCACCTACAATGTGTCTGGTCTGTAACCATCACAGTTGGAAACTTTAGTTCAGCAAAACTCCAACGTAATATTCTATTTTAAAAATATAAGTAAAAAAGATGTCTCTTTCTCTCTGGAAACAGCTGTGATATTAAAGTCTTCTGCCAGTTGGCAGAGAGAAAGCTAAATTCCAAGCATATTGAACTCAAAGTTCTATCAAACGTTAAAGAGTTTTAAGAAGAACTGAGTGAAAAGTTCACAGAATGTTATCAGATTGTTACTTTAAAATAGACTCTGCCAAATGGTTATTAAATTCAAGAAAAGGGACTGTTTATCAATTAAAGGAAACATATTCCGTACTTGTGATTATTTTATAAGCTCCGGGGGCCAGCTTCAGACTAATTGGTGCCCTGTGCAAAAAAAATTAATTTTGTGCCCAGCACCCCATGAAATGAGTACGATTTCCATTAGCTATGAATATATTTTCTGCATCTGTTGGTAGGTATTCGGCCATTTCTTCTGAATAGGGGGTGTCCAACAATTAAGAAGCGCCAGACAAAGACCACCAAAAGCATTATTTGTTTTTCCTGGATAGATTGAGATAGATTCCCTAGATAGATAGATTTCTTTTTTTCACCCCATTAAAATACTGCTGAGCCCATTTGCAGGTGTGGACTGCCTTGGGAGTGCGTTCTTGGATGCCAAGTGCCGTTGCCCTACTTATTTCAGGAGTACAAGTCGGCAGGCTGTGTGACTCGAGCCAGAACCAAACCAGACCCTAGATTTGTCTAGCCAAGTTGCGCATGGGTCATATTTGCGTGCGGCATAAGGAAATTCCTTGTGGACACTTCTAGCAATATTCACAAGGACCATGGCGGCGATTGAGCCAGCTTAGCAATCGCTTGCACTCACCTTGAGCCAAGTCAGCAGTTAGGCTCGAGCACAGGCTGGCTCGCCAATTTATATTTAATAGCTGCACGGTACCAGGTACACAAATCAAGTGTTTCTGAGTGAAACGATACCTGGATTGCAGGGAGACAAAGGCAACACTGAATTTACACCGGAATCTGGATTTGTGATTCTAGATTTCTTTTATTTGTCTACATTCACCGTACAAACTATGTGTTCCGGAACGGAAAAAGCCCTTTTAACATCTGGAGATCTTATAATATACACAGCTTCATGTTGCCACGAGTAATCGTAAATATATTACTGGATGCTAACCTCCGCTTGCGGTTCTATGGCAATAATTACGACAAGTGAAAAGGGCTAAATTGAGCATTTTGCTTATATACTGTGCTTTAGCCACAGGTGATCTGACTCGCATATTAAAAGCGTTTTAACCACTACATAAAGTGCTTTTAGTATTCAGGAACCTGATGATTCTTTTTAACTTTTATTCAGTAATGTGTTTTTTTAAGGCATATGGTATTCCAGTACTTAGGCTAATAAGGGAAACTGTACGGTTAATCACACAATGCAAAAGTGGATATATACAGCCCTCAGTATGAAGCAGGTGGCAAAACAATGGAGGATTTTAATTTCATTTATTAAGATAAACTGCGGAGAATTATTTACTTTACCGGGCTCCATGGTGAAAGCATTCCAAGTTGATAATGCTTTTAAGAACAGCTTTCATTGAATTAATCTCTCAGATTAACTCATTTGCTGCCAGGGACCCTTTAGTATAGATCAAGACCATTTGGGCAAAGTGACATAGTGTTACAGAGAGAAATTAAAAGTATACCGACCATCGATTTGCTAATTCTACATGGTCTGCCAAACAGCGTGCAGCGCATCAACTAGAAGCTGATTTACAGTTTTTACAGGCAACAAATGAAACATTAAAAAGGACGTTTGTGTGCGATAGCTGCGTGGTCCCTTGTTCCTGGCGCCCCTATTTGCAAATACATGTTGGGATTTGGGGTTTCTGAATCCCCCCCCATATGCACCTGCCCCTCCTAAACATATCTCCTTGCATGCGATATACTCACCTACACCCAGGGCTTGTTGATTTTAATGGGAGCTCCCCGCAGCCAATCAGTGGGAAGAATCATCATACCACTAAGAGGAAGGGAAGCTGCAGCTTCCACGCCGGCTGTTGTATTTTTTTCTCTCCATTTTTTTTGAAGAATGCATTCACAGAGTACTTTAGTATGCATTCTTCTTTAGCGGGACTATCTGGGACAGGAATAGAAATTAGTCCCAACGGGTCACGCATCTCGCCCAATAGTTTACCCAGCAGACTTGCAGCAAAACCAGACAGTCGGGTGCTGCCGAGACAAATATCCCCACCGTCATAAGCTAAACAAAACAGGAACAAGCAGATGAGAAGCGCACCGGACTGACGTTAAAGAATCATATCCACGTGAGTTCAATATTTATTGAACTTCGCAAAATCATAAAGAGCGAAGAGTGACCAGCGTCTGACGCGTTTCACCTTAGTGGTTTAATCACAAACACTAAACAGTCCCGTTAACATGAGAATGTATACATTAAAAGAGATGATTGTTGTTTTAAAGTCCAAAAGAGATCATTATTTCCACTGATTTTGTATTTATAGTAGAAAAATGCATCCCCCCCCAGATGGTTATAACAGGTTTGTAGGAAGATGTAGAGTGAGGCTCTTAATATCTTGTAATATGGAATGTTTAATAAAATTCCGCTAACCTAATAGCCTTGATCCACTTCGTTAACTGATCACGTAATGTCGGAAGGAGGCCAGGAGGTAAGTGTCCTTCCTGGGTTTTTAGTGGAAATGCTACTTAGCACCCAACCAACATCAGTAAGTGAAAAACATTTGGATTTGCTTCAGTGCTATAGGGATTCCCCACTTCCTTTATTCTTTTGTGTTCTTTTCAGGACTTTTTCTTAAATAATTCAGCCCAAAGTGGAGATCCTTGCATCAAGAGGGGTATTTGTGTCTTTCTTTCTTCTAAGAAGAGTAAATATTTCCAATTTTGTACAATTAGCTTTGACTGTATCTTCTGTGAATGTTCTCATGTGACGTGGGATCAGTTACATTTTATTGTGTTTATAGAGTCTCTTTTTTGTTAACAGATCTACTGTTTTCATAAACCAGAACCTTCAGCGCAAAACAGATAATATTCATTTTGATCTTGTTTCCCGTTTTCACACCTGCAACACCTTTATGACCCTTAATGTCTTATCCTTTGCCCATTCGTTCACAAACAGAAACATTTGCTGTGATTTTTTTTAACTTTATAACGTTACAAAATGAACAAGACTCTCTAAAAAGTTCTGCTGGGAATTGGATGGGTGTCTTTAGACATGCAGCCCTCTTTATTACAGTTGGAACATTTATAATTCTAAATCCAAGATGAAAGGTCCGCTAGAATTCTTACACGTGGACAAATCATTTGAGGTTAAAAATCTCAAAGAACTCTATGTCGAGTCTGACCATATAGCGTACATTGTAAGCTATGCTCACAATATGCACTATATGCACCGTATAGGGCTGCACGAGACTTCTGCTCCCTCTAGTGTTCAAGGGCTGCAAGCACAGGCAAAATGTTTTTTTGTTTTGTTTTTTTTTTATAGCAAAGGGGCTTATTCACTAAAGGAGTTTACAAGTGTAGGATTTAGAGTTTCTACTCACTACCATCACTATGCAATAGGAAGCGTCAACCCAAGTGAGCTTCAAATTTAAAGTGGGCTTCTCTTGCGAGAAGAGCCGTGGATAAAGCATAGTTACATTTGTGATATTTATTGTTGCCCTCTGTAGGGTCAGCTTGTTCATCCTTGGGAGGGGGCTACATAATTCATACCCATTAATTCATAATTCATTACTCACTCTTTAGTGAATAAGTAATTAAAATGCTACTCAGAATCAGCTTTCAATGGGAGTGCTTTCTTGCCACTGATTGGCTGCTTTAAGGAGCCAAAGCGTTGGACCAGGGAGAGGATGGGAAGCTGCAGCTTCTCTCTAAGGTAAGTTCCCAGAAAGGACTTTAATAGGTAGTGATTGTTTAGGGGGCTCCTTGGGACCCTGGAGTGTCTATTTAAAGTCATATTGCATTTTAGAAAGAAGCGTTCCTTTTTGGCAGCAAAGGGGTGGAAAAACCTACGACGTCCTCGCATCTGGAACCATTCTTGATACTGATATTGAACGGCCATATCGCTGCCCATACAGAATTTAAAGGCAGAATAAAACCAGTATAATTGCAGTAATCGGAGTAAGAACGTGCCCATTTAGAAGGAGAGAAGTTTGCCGATTGAAACGAGTGAAAAGTGGTTTGCTGAAAAGAAAAGTAATTTGATCTTTATGCGAGTAACTACTTCATCGGCCGCCTCGCAAACTTATCAAACACTGGGCTCCACAGGCACTAATTCAGAGGTCTGCTGATAAATTATACATTTGAAAATATTACTACGTCCTTAATGATCATTCACAAAAGATTGCGGAATCGGAAGCAAATGCAAAGTTTTCGGTGGTCAGAGATACAGCGGGGAGCGTATGAAACGGCGTATAAAGACCTATGAGGCTGGAAATCTAAACGGGTTTCAGCTCCACGGCAAAACCTTTTCAGGAAAGCGGTAGGACGGTAATTTATCCATCGAATGGCTCAGCAGACGTAGCGTTAAAGAAAAGCATTCGAGATCTTAAAAGAGGAACGGTTGCCTTGTAATCATTCGGGATAGTATTGAATTTAATATGCATTCTTCATTAGCGTGGCTGTATAAGGTAATATCATAACATTTTATATGCGTTTCATGACGTACATGAGCAGTTAGCATCTTTTAACCCCTTAGGGGCCACAGGTTGTCCGTAAACCCATTAATGACAATGCGTTGTGAACTTGTACGTGTATGGGCTTAGTCGTGAAGGAGTTAAACAAGGTTGCCCGCCAAATCTGCACCAAGACCAGCATTTAAGAAGTAATCTCCGGGTGTCACCGAACTACAACCCCCATGAAGCTCAACCTGCCGCAGGCACAGTCCTTTGCCTTTCTGGTTAAATGTGATGTATACCTGGGATTGACTCGGAGTCTCTGGGTGAAGCTTTGCTTCCCAAAGTCTCAGGGTCAGTTTCTCTTTCTCTGGGCAAGGAGTGGCATTTTGCCCCGCCCACTCCCCACCCATGGCCCGCCTATGACCTGCCCACTCTCACCCACTTTACCATCTGTTCCCCACCCAGATTCCCTTCAATTAAGGCTATCTTGGGCTTCTCACTTGAAGTCCCTCTGTTCAGGAGCTCTGGTGGGTATGAGCGTATCACAGTGTCCTAGAGCAATAAAAATCACATTCATGTGTTTAGAAACAGCAGGAAAAGTGAATTGCGTGAATAAAATGCATTCTTTTTCCCTGAATGCTGCTCTCAGGCACATAAAAAGCTATAAAATGTTACAACGTCACATAAAAAGTCTTGATAAAGCCCTTACCCCTAAGCTTTCCTCCACCTACACCTCTTGAAACAAAAGTCTCCTTCTGTGGCCGTTTGAAATGCCGGGAGGTATAGAATAATGAATAATAAAGGATGGATACAGTACACATTCAGACACGGAAACAAAGAATTTGTTGGCCGATCTATTCTGCACCCTTTCTCTACATCTTATTAACTTCCACCACTTCTGCTGGAAAGCCGTTCTACTTATCTACCACCCTGTGTCATGTCACTTACAGAGCCGTGTTATTGTACGTTACTGCTCCTTAAACACATGTTCTGGAAGCTTTGAGATGCTGTTCCACTAATCGAACTCTCTAGCATGGTAAGTAAATGCGCAGATATGTCATTTTATTCTTTCTGATGGGTTAATCACAAACAGTAATTTTCAAGAAGCGGGGTTTCTAAGGCAACAGCGTCCTTGGGAAAGGTTGGGGCGTTTAACCGGACTAAGAATTGTGTTTATATTTAGTTCAAAAACATTAAATTCAGCAGAAGAGGAGGAACAGCATCTATATGACATCATCATATAGTCATCACCCCCCTCTCCAAATATTTGACATACATGACAAATACATAGGTTATTTTCTTACATTTTTTGCGAAAATATAAGTCCTTTTTTAAAGTGGATTTTATAAAAAAATAAATAAAAAAAAAAATCTATTCCTGATTAGAAACTTAATTACAAATTTACATTGTATTATCATTTAAAGTATTTTACTTATTTAAAGGGACACTACAGCCATGGTATGCGGTGGCCCCTTTAAATCCTACCCCCTAAATATTTGCCCCCTCCCAGGTCTGCAGACCTTCTACTGTTTGCTCCAGCTTCGCCAGTGTCCCTGGTGTTGAGGGTCTAATGGGACCCCCACGCGCAGAAAACGCTCCTGATGATACGCATTCCCCGTTGGCGAGGTTTCGTGGGACATTATCACCTAAACAGGTGTAACATTGTGATCTTTATGCAAACGAGGCTTAGAGACCCACTTCCGCGTTGATCAGAGCACAGTTTTGGGGGAGAATATTTCAAACCTTCATCGTGCGGTTTAATCACCAGCTGGAGATCAAAAGCCGCCGTCACGCTATGGGTTGCTTCCAAAATATCCTTACATGGAATGAGATCAATGTCAAAATTGGTAGATACGGCAAAGCGCCCGCAATAAAAAGCTTTTTATGTGTCTTGTTCAAAGCATTTAAGTGCCTTTTAGATCACTGATTGAGCCGCGCTCACTAGAAAGCGGAACCTTATAATACCCGAATACATTTTCCCGGAATAGAATTCTATTACAGGGATTTGCTGCACCGGGAGAGATAATTCCGTCGCCGTGTAATGGGGATAAATTAAATGTTTGGTGATAAACAAAAAAAAAATGTTTGCATTGTTATGGAAACGCTCCATATACTTTACGGCTGACATACGGGACGGCGTGTGGACGGCCGCTCATTAGAACGCTATAAGCTATAAGAGATGAGGCAGCCCGGCGCTCGGATTCCTTAAACCTCTATGCTGGAACAATAGGCTAGATTCCGGTGAAATCACTCCTAAGGAGCAAAATTTTAGCCTCAAGCGGCTAAAAACTTTCAAAATAGCTATTATTGTTTTATATAGCGCCAGCATATTCAGCAGCGCTTGCATTATGGGTAAGCAGGACATAAGTAGTATATAACATAACAATAATAACAATTAAAATAATTCTTCAAAGTGTTTTTTCTTAATTGTCACGTGACACAAATGCAGGTTTTGATAGGCTGTTGCTATAGAAACCGGGGAGCATCGTAAACTTTGTTGCCTGTAAGCAGTTAAACGTTCAGAGGAAAAAAACTCATTGCTAGATCTGCTGAGGTCGCCTGCTATACTAAAGAGCTCAATGCGTCGTCTAAGTGGAACCGTGAAGGCATTAGAACTATTCGAACAGTTAAGAACTCCCCCCCCCCGAAATATACATTTCTGAGAATGTTCATTTAAAAAAAACAAACAAAAAAAAAAACACAATATATGTTAAAAATGTATTTTTCAAACGGGTTTTCAAACATATTGATATTTCATGATATTGTATTGTGAATTTTACCATCCCTGATGTTCTTCACATAACTATTATGGGCCTGCGGAAGGGCAATGTCATCAGAGTATGTTTCCACGGGTTCCCGGCTCATCACTATGGGGGGCCATAAGCCGGATAAAATATCTCCTCTCTGTCCGTCTATCTGTCCTTGCATATAGAATAAAACGGGCAAGGACCCTCCGTATTCTGCAGGCGGGTCTGGTGAAGCTCATGCGTAGCGTGGCCTGACAAGCTGGGGCAACTTACCAATGGGGACGTTCTTAAAACGCTTCTCATTAGTCTTCCTCGCGGAGGAGATGGGCACACCTGGCTTCCAAGTTTGATTATTAAGAGGTCATTCGCAATTATGGATGCGTTAATGTTGCAGGTAAAGCTCGTTAATTAGAGCCTTGCGCAAAATGCATGTCAGCGCTGCGCAGGCACTCAAACGCCAGCTGTGTTCTACGACACGTGAGGTCGGTCATCTTATTGGAATTCTCCCCGACGTATCACAAGAGAGAAGCACGTTCGTTTAATCAGAAATGTGTGCGTGAGAGCGATAAACGATTAAACCGCTACGCTTAATATGTTATGCTTTGTCCTCTAACATTGTTAAATAAATATATTATCTGAGAGGAAAATGTGTTTTCTTACAAATCTAAAGCGTTGTGCTGAGCGATGAATCATTCAAACAATGCAAAACACAATTCATTGACATGTATTATCCAATATCTGGTGAAGATTCCCACAATTAAAAGGAAGACTGCATATTAACCCCTTGTTAAGTTAAGACGAGTTAACTTATAATGTCGTTAAGCTGGCGGTGTGCTCTGTGCGTTTCCTGGTTCCAGAACTCTGCCTCTGAGGCATGGTTCCTGAACCTAATTGGTGATTGCGACCAAATAGCACATGGGCGCAGAACGACTACATGTCAAAAATGCACATGTCCCAAATGTGGTGTTTTACGCCCCAAACAAACTGACAAACCTTTCTGTGGGTGGTATCCCTGCACTCAGGAAATGTTGCCGAACACATATTAGGGTATTTTCTTGCAGCATCACACAGGAACCTGTCAAAATGAATAGGAAAATAGTGAAAAAAAACTTTTATTTTTATTCAGTATTTTTAATACTAAATTTCAGATTTTATAATGTCAGGGAAGAAAATTAGATTTAAACAAGCATATATCAAGAATGAAAAAATTGCTCTAGTCATTGACCCAGGAAAATGCCCGATCCTTAATGGGTTAAAGTACTCCTGCTCCTCAGGGGAGGGAGTCTAACGATTCTTGCCACGGATTGGCTGCTTTCCTGGAGCTGCATTAAATGTCACTTTATGAAACTTTAACTACGAATACGGGGCAGATGCTGGCAGGGGGCTGCGCTCCATCTCCTAGGGGTAGAAGCGTTAGGATTGCTCAACAGTTGTGTGTCAATTTATATTTCTCAATAAAGAAAGAAAAAAAAAAAGGGAGTTTGTTCCCAACGCCAGCGCGCCAATGCACAGAGCTGCGAGCGCAGGAACCCAGGGTCTCAGGGAGACAAACACCCTTTAAATACAAATCATTATTTATTCATTTATATAGCACCACCATATTCCATAGCGCTGTACACAGTGAAAAGGGTATCGCATCACATAATTAGGACTTACCGGAAAATATGGTGAGGGGGTCCCTGCTCCAACCAGCTCACAACACGTGAACGCGCAGCACACTTTGGATTTTGGGCACGCACACGTGTGAAAACACGCACACCGGCACACTGTCTATTCACAGCGATCACCGGGTACCAGCGTAACGTGATCGGACATGTCTGTCAACATTTGAAATCGCCAATGAGGGACAGGGTAGGTTTAGGAGGTGTGGCTGGAGAGAGTGACTTGGTGATGTAATTGTTATGTGCCTGAGGCTTGGTTTACAGGCAGTAACAGATTGTATTCACACAATTACATGTATGAAGCCATTTCCTGCTGTTTCTATACACATTATCGGGGCTTTTAGGGCTGTAGAACCCTGTGATGCCCTCATACTCAGCAAACAGTCTGAGCTCCTAAAAACAAAGAGGAGCAACACGAATTTGGGCCGCAAAGAGGGACTTTTCCTCTCAAACTGGGACACACGAGAGGTCCGCCCGACCGCCTCCTCCACTAGCCGCCACATTAACTCCCACTGCCCACAGAAGCCTTCAGCGTGCCGGTGACGTCATTTCACCCGCCCAGCCTGGGACGTTGCCGCTGTAGTTCCTCCCTCTTCCGCACGCGTCAGACAATCGAGTTTCCCGCCGGTCCGTGAGCTCTCTGACTGTCACTGGCGTCCGCTCATCCCGCGCACGGAGCACCCGGGTAATACGCTGCATAGCCCTATCGGCGAGGCCCGGTCACCCCAATTCTAACCGTCTCCACAGTCCCGCGCTGTCCAATAGGAGCCCTACCGGGGTCCCCAACTCCAGTCAGGGTAACTCCGGGCCTGGCGTTTCCGTTCGGCTACAACTCCCATCACCCTAAGACTACGAATTTGCTGCCTTTCGTTGGCTATAGGGTGCTAAGCCCCCATGTCCGCAGGCACATGGAAATTGTTGTGGTAGCCTCCGCCCCCGGGTGGAGGATTAAGTTATCTCACTAGTTAGCAATTGGGACAAAAAGCACCTTGAATAGGGGTATCTGTGGATGAATGGCGATGTGGTAGTTATTAACTATAGGGATCTACCCTGTCATCTCTGCAGCTCTATGGTATTTAATGCCATATACATTACCTCATCGTGCAATAGGATCTTATTACTGACGATCACGAGAAGCCTGCCATATTTTAACTTCCAAACTGATCTGCTTATAGTGCAAAGACTGCAAGTACAAATCGGTTTGGGGACCATTTAAATACCGCAGGTCATGTGATCCTTTCTAAAAGGGGCACGTGCTGCTTCCTGATACCATGATCTGCTGAAGCTGACAGGATGGGTTTGTTTTGAACACTGGCCCTTGAAAGATAATGAAAAGGTTAACCCTGTACAGCACAGCAGGCCTTGGGTTTATCCTAGGCATATAGGTATGAATGTATGGATCGCCCGGTTCCTCGAGGGGTTAAAGTGTATTCCCAGGTTAATAACGTTAGGGGTTTATCGGTAAAATAAGCTGTGCTTTCCGCTCGTTGCCTATGCCGTGCATTATATGCCTGTCCCCAGGAGGCGCTCGACTAGCCCTGTATAATGTATAGGTAAATGAATGAGACTTTTCATCTTCTCAGCCTTGACTTATGCATTATACAGGGCCAACTCAGCCCTTCCTGAAAGATATAATAAATAGTACAAGGGAGTTGAAGCCCCCAACTCATCCTTTTAATGAATGGGCACGCTGGGGTTAATGTAGACCTTTTGTTCGTCTGCAGATTTTAACCAGTTTGATTATTTAACCTTAGTTTCGGCTTCTGAACCGACAGCTGTCATTCACTAAAATACAGCAATTATCCAATCTGGGGCCTTAGAGTTAATAATACAACCCCTCTACCTGTATGTTGTAAAAGGTCAGATTGGTTCTATGATTTAGCCTCCGCCGCTGAAAATTAGGAATCCTGTGGAACTGACCTGCGTTACATTTATGGTTGTCATGGTGAACAGATGCCCATCTTTTTTTTTTTTTCTTTCTTTCATTAGACATGTGACTCTATATACACATGTTCTTGTTTTATTTACGGGGCAAGGCAAGTGCTTGACTGGGAATATGATGCAGAATCACAGCCCAAGATGTTTATTTTCCCCCAAAATACTATTTGAAATCCTGACAGCCAAGGATTTACATTATCCTTAAAATGACCCGTTCTAGCTCTAAAGTGAGTGCAGTTACGCGGTAATTTCTACCCCTTGTTTCAACAGCAATTGAAAAGTTGTTTGAAGGGAAGCAAGGCTATATGTTTTACACGGGTGATCATGTTATGGAATGAAGATTTCACTTTTGGAACGTGGCAATGTCGCTGTCAATGATACGACCCTTTGTATACAGAGTGTTTGAACAATATATCCATGTGTAACTTTCCTGTAATAATTGTTACTGTTTTTTTTTTGTATAAAGAAACACTTGCATGATGTTTTACCTTTCCCCCCCAGATACAGTAAGATGCCCCCTCGGAAGAAACCAGATGCGGCTGGTGGCCGAAAAGCCCCCGCAAAAAGGAAATTAGCAGAAGAGTTTCCTCCTGGGGAGGTGCTGACGGATTCTGCGAAAAAGCAATGGAAATTAGGATTACCGGTGGGACAAGGTGGCTTTGGCCGGCTTTACTTGGGTAAAGTTTCTTCTTCTTCTTTTTTTTGTATCAAAATAAATAAGCTTACAGTCATACGTCCAAAACAAACGGCTCACCTTCCCATAATATAAGTAGTTTTTTCATTCGTCAATATTTACATTTATTAACCTGGTGATTCCCCCCCCCTATTTTAGCTGATGTGAATTCCTCCAGTACAGTTGGATCCGATGCTCCTTATGTCATAAAAGTGGTAAGATTTTCAATTTGTTTACATGTTTCATGGAGCTTTTTCTTATTTAGGTTAATTTTTTTTTTTTTTTAAATATCAGAAATTAGAATTATTATTGGAGGCTCAACTGGATGTGTGTGTGTGTATATATATGTATATATCTGAGATCTATAATGTTGAATTTGCAGGAACCAAGTGACAACGGGCCCTTGTTCTCAGAACTCAAGTTCTACATGCGAGCAGCTAAACCTGAGCTGAGTAAGTAAAAACTGATTGTCAATCACTTATGGTCCCGTATTATATATATTAATATATATTTGCACATAATACTTGCAAACTCATAATGCCATCCAAAGAATTACTATTATGTGAGTGAATAGCGTGTGTATATGTTTATTTACTTATATATAATGTATGTGTAATAAATATATGTAATGTAATATATATACATGCACACACACTCACAGTGCCCAGTCGAACCTTTATGATGTTTTAATATTTTCGTTTTTTGGAGACTTCTACTATTTGGCACATAGATTATACTGAAAATCATCTTGCAGTCACTTAATGTTTCAACCCAACTGCATCATGCCTCTATATTGATTGGGCAGTTGGACTCAAGTTTTGCTTGGTAATAAAGCTATTTCTGTTTTTGTAATGAACGAACAAGCTAGACTTGTTTTGGAAGATATAATTATAGCTGCTCGATCTTGTTATGGCCATTGTTTGTTTTCGGGAGATACGTCTTGGAGAATGATTATGTAAAATTTCTTATAAATTATCTACGATTTCCTCTTTTATAACGCTTTTCTTCCCACATTGGAAAAAAGTTAAATGAATGCAGCCCTGGCTAAGGGCAGCCACCAAGGAAATGGTGATTCAGAATAGGGAAGCACCGTTGTGGCTTTTTTTTTTATTTTTTTTGAAAGCCAGGAAAAATAAAATTCACTGGTTTCATATTAAGTGATTTACTTAGCATATGAAGAGAAACAATAAATTGATCATGGATATGATCATGGATGTGTCATGGCTCATTCTAACACTTGGGCAATCAAATTCCATTGGATCCAAAGTTTTTGTCGAGTGACCCAGTGGCTGCCATCATGTTTGGGATCTTGTCCGCGTGTACCGAATATAGTTAACCGGTAACACATTATGCCATTATCCTAAAATGAGTGTCGCGGAAAATAACTGGGCATCTTGGGAATTGTAGTCTCGCATCGTCATGAGCCATAAGTGTTCATCACCCGTGTCTTAATTGGGAACATTGTCGGAAAGGGTGGAAACTGCGCAGATGACCTTGGACCCATTTGTAGTACTTGACCTTTTTTTTTTCCTATGACCTGACCTACCTTATTGAGGAACACATTTCTAAGAATCTGAGTTTCTAATCATTAGGTAAATATACTTTTAATAAAGTTGGGCAAAAAAAAAAATGCTTACACACCCACATATACAAGGTAACCAATAGAGGTAACTATGTGTATACACATTTGCAGGGGATCACTACATGATATGACTGTTCATATGTGGTTTTTTTTTCTATAATTTTAGTTCAGAAATGGACTAGTTCACATAAGTTAAAATACCTCGGTGTGCCCAGGTACTGGGGATCTGGACTTCATGAGAAAAATGGAAACAGGTAAGCGTAAAAGCTTTTGAAATGCATGCACAAATGTTATGGTACAAATACGTCTGTGCAGAAAGAGCGATAATGCTACTTAAAAGCCCAAACAATGAATGTGGTTTTTTTTGTTTTTTTTATTAAATCTCAGTTACAGATTTATGGTAATGGATCGGCTTGGAAAGGACCTACAAAAAGTGTTTGAAGAAACAGGGAAGCTTTTTCCGCACAAAACGGTCCTTCAACTTGGTCTGAGAGTGGTAAGAATTGTAATTCTTCTTTCTAGTTCTTGCCTGTGTCAGATTTACCCAAGAATTTGTATTTTCTCCCCCCATTAGTTTAATATTTTACACTCCCCCTTCCTGAACTCTTGCCAAATGTTGGCAGATCACATAATAAATACCCCAAGTTAAGATGTACGGAAGTGAAGCAGTCAGGATAAATCAGTCATGGGTATCCTGAGCATGACAAGCCAAGGATAAAGCAAGGTTTGAGTTTCAGGTAGAACCTTATTGCCGTTTTGGGCCACTTGTCCCATATAGACTGCCGTTTTTGCAACACTTTACTGTTTTTATGTGTGGTTTACCTTTTCTCAGTAATACAAAGTAAATCCGGCACTGACAGTCTTAGCTGGTGCTTAAGACCAAATAAGAGGGGCCTGGTGGTTTTAAGTACAGCAAGCAAAAGTATAATAACTCACGCACAAGCCAAGCATATATCTTGTTTTGTGTTCTTCCTAGATTGATATTCTGGAGTACATACACGAACATGAATATGTACACGGAGATATCAAGGCCTCGAATCTCCTCCTCCACCACAAACATCCAGACCAGGTATGTGCTTCATTTTAAGACTCCTTAAAGTGTCCTTAAGTGAAAGCATCTAAGGTTTGTGTGTCTCTGTCTCACTTCACATTCAATAGCTATATTTCTACTATTGTTGGCATTTTCATTTGGGTATTTGGATTGCAAAGACTTGTGTTTTTAAACAGCTGTGACGGGCTTTGCAAAAAGTGCTGAAAGATATTTGAGTGTGTTTGTCATTCTGTGCTTTATCACAATAAACAAACATCTCCATTATTTTTTTTTTAACAATAACTCTTCTTGTTTTAGTTTTCATTCGTTTATTTTGAATGCTTTGCTGTGTCTTTTTTTCCTTCTATGTAGTGTTTTTACCTGGGGTTATATTATGGTAACTAAGTATCATAGTAACTATGATCCGCAGATCTTCCAACTGTGGCCCGCATTTGGGGAAGATCTGTGGATTTTAGTTGCAGTAATGCTTATATGCTACAAAGATTTAGTTGGTTAAAGATGTAGCCCACATTTGTCACATTGTTATTAAAAGGTGTTGTATATATGTGGCTGGCAACCCAGCGCATTCTTGCAGCATTTTCCCATTTACTTTTGGGACCTATATCAGGCTGATTGTGGCTTACGTAGGCTCCCACAGTATAGCACATACATCTGTGTGTGTGTGTGTATATGTGTGTGTGTATATATATATATATATATATATATATATATATATATATATATATATATATATTATTTATATATATATATATATTGCAGACAATTCTCTAAAATAAATGCCCACATGCATGTATACTTCCTTGCGTAGTTTACTAAACATTAAACATTACTAAAGTGATATTGAAGCCAACTTAATTTGCAATCTGTAGGTGTTCCTGGTGGATTACGGCCTCACCTACAGATATTGTCCAGAGGGCGTTCACAAGGAGTACAAAGAAGACCCCAGGAAGTGCCATAATGGCACAATAGAGTTTACAAGTGTTGATGCCCACAAAGGAGTCAGTAAGTGAATTTCTTTTTGTCTTGTGCATTTAACATGACTGAAATGTATGTTTTCTGGCAGTCGCCATGCATTCAAAGGCCCGAGTTTACACGTAGCAGAGCTTGTTTAGCTACCGTTTATTTATTTGGACTTGGTAAATCTGTACTTTAACTTTAGAAGTCTGTAAAACTAGTTTGTAAAAAAAACATCAAGTTGAAGTGTTTGGCTCAGCTGTTGATTTACTGTATGAAGGGGGGGGGTGCTGTTATTGAAGAAGTAATTTGTATTTCTGTCCAAACAACTTGTTAGGCCTCCTACATACAGTATGCAAATTTCCTTGGCACGCAGCGTGTATGTGACATCCCTAAAATTCTTAGAAATCAGATCATCCAGGCAGAACATTATTTCTTTTCAGTGTAAAAAAAGAAATAATAATCTTGGATGTTAAAAACATCTTATTTTCAACATAGCGGCAGATCAGACCATTGCAATTCCACGTGAGAGCTCTGGTGTTTGCAGTAATTAACCCACTTATTGCCGAGCACTATAAAACACTTAAGATCTGTCAATCGGTACTATTGTTATGGTTTCATGCCTTCTAGTAATAATTTTTTTTTGATAACAGGTCCTTCAAGGAGGGGTGACTTAGAAATCCTTGGTTATTGTATGATTCAGTGGCTGTGTGGCAAACTTCCATGGGAAGACAATCTAACGGATCCTAGCTATGTTACGGACTCAAAAATAAGGTAAGCGTTGCCAATAAGCGTCCTGTCGAATGGCTAAACTCGACTGTCCAAATCATACATTGAGGGATTGTGTCCAGGGGAATTTACAAACACATTAAATGGTTTGATATAATTTTATTTAAATCTGCCCACTTCCTTTTGGTAGAAAGCTTGATTCCACTCAGTCTCTAGTGATGTCATCAAACCTCGAGTGATGGAACTTTAAGTGCAGCCTGCATAGTTAGGGTTGATTTTAATGTAATTTGTGACTTTTGTATAACTCTAGCTTAAGACCACACTTTATTTCAGGAGGGGTTTAATTATTGTTAATGTATTTTTATTGTTGTGATTATTTTCTGGCTGGTATATAGTTACTATGATATGACATATTTTGCCCTTAGATATGGAGACGAAATCTTAACACTCATGGAAAAGTGCTTCCCTGGCAAAAAGAAACCAGGTAAGACCACCTTGTGTTTTGTAAGATGTACCATGAACGCTCTCCAACAATCCCACCTTAACATGAACTTACTGTGATTTAACAACTCCTTTGAATGGTGGCCATTAAAGGTTTGTTCCTTTTAATCTCTTTCCAGATGAAATCGGGAGGTACATGGAACTGGTTAAAGAACTCGGTTATTCCGATCAACCTTCATATCAGAAACTAAGGGACGTCCTTTTGCAAGGTCTGAAGGCTCTCGGCGCTAAAGATGATGGGAAGCTGGACTTCTCTCAGGCTCAGAATGGAGACGTTCCCCACAAGGAGCGGAAGGTATTACTAGACAAGTGGCTATGCTGCTGTATTTTTAAAGTTACCCAAATAAGCAGTAATTTAATTTATACCTATGAGTAATGCATGAGGTGGAATTTTTTTTATGTATGTTTATTATATTATGAGCTTGGGTAAATGGTTCTGTCCGCTTACCCGGTCCTGTGCAGTTATTCCTATGCTTTGTTGAATGAACATGTCCCAAATGGGCTAATGTTCTGAAGGTCACTTGGGTTTCCAGAAGGCACTTACAGTCGCAGTGAAGGTGTGTGATTCTTCAGGCATTATTGATTTTAGCAGCAGGAAACGTATAAATAACCCAATTTCCTGCTGCATAATCTTTCTACAGCACTCGCACTCGCCCTAGTGTCCGTTAACAGAGTAGCCTGCTTAGCCTGCACACGCGGGTCTTTCTGTTCTCTGGTTCAGCTTCCCTTTCACAGCCGTGACCGGCTCTCTGCTAATTTGCCTCTGAGGCTGGCGGATAACCGGTTCTCTCGGCTTGGCCAGGTCAGCTCATCGTGAATACAGTGCATATGTCGCCTGCGTTGTTTCTAGTAAGGCCATCCCTGCCTAGCCCCACTTTGTTCTGCAAACTTATTCTTCAAATCTTAAAATGTTTTGCCACACTTAGATATAATCCATTTTACTATGATTTTTTTTCTTTTTTTTAATTAGAAGTTATTAAAATGCCAGACAGAAGCGACGGTGAGTGTTAAGCGCACTCTGTGTTGTTCTTGCTTCCCCAGTTTACCTGTTTGGCTTTGGTTTTTGAGTTATGCTCTATATCCAATTTACCTTACTAATTATTTTTTTGGACACTCACTTGTCCCAGCTGGTTTTTTTTGGGTGCGTTTATAACCTGTTTTTTTGTGTTTTAAATGCCGCATCGAGCCTTTTTATTTTAAATGTTGCCTATTGTTGGGGGAAAAGGTCTCCCCGTCACTTCATGCATAACAGCATGGCAATAATGAGAGCGTCTTTCTGTACGTTTGGTCGGAGCGAACAGAAGTGTCTGTGTATATTCCTGACTAATGCATCACAAATTTGCTGACATGCTAACCTTGAAGTCTTTGCTGGCGTTAATCAGAAAACCTCCACCCGATTCACTCCGTCAATGCCGTTTGCATATGGAAGTTCCCACGGGGGAGCTGCCCCGTGCCAGCTGAGGGTTACCTGCCCATTGCAGTTATTGTATGTAATTATCGAACCAATCTGTTCAGCCCAGCAGGGTTTAGCGGATAATCTGGAAGCGGCGCTCCTTCGATGAGAAATGGATTGCACTATCCACCCCCCTCACCTAGTATCCCCATCAGCATTGTCTCTATACAGCTGCCGTCCTAACATCAAAGGCCCGCGTTCGCGTGACGTACCATTGTCAGACTCTTCTAATTGATGTAATTGTTCGACACGAGCATTGCCGGGGAGTCTATTGAACTTTTCCGCGTGCTGAACGGGAGCCGATCTGCAAGCGATTCCCTATAGGTGCGAGTCTATCGCTACAAAGACGGAGATGAAACGCGAACCCCGTCAAGCTTACTTAAAAATGAATCTGCGCTTTGCGGAATTCCCTCAACATCGCGTGGATCTCGGTTACAAAATTACGGGAAAGATAATCACAGATAATGTGAACACTTTTTTATAAAAAAAAAATAAAAAAATCTAGCGTAACGGTATATCGGCTGTAGGTGACCGTTCGGCTGGCATTATCTGCTCATGTACTTTTGTACGATGTATTTAATGCCACGAGAAAGATTCTAGAGCTTAAGGGAATCTGTGGGTTTTTGGACAGGTTGGTGATAGTTAAAGAAACCTTTTGTTGGACCCTAGGCTGTTAAAGATAATTAGTCAAAATATTGCGTGCATACATTGTGAACTGATATCATTTCTAGCCTCAATGTATCAGAGATCTTCCATTTTGCACAAAAAGTTCCCTTTTCTACCCAATCTACTCCTGTGTCGTTCTGAGTGTTCAGGTGTACGTTTCTGTAAAATGGAATAAAATGCCCAATTTGTCTGTGTTAAGACCAGTAGGTTAATGGGGATTCTTTATAAACAAAAATGTAAAAGCATATATAGTGTGACATTAATAGTCCTAAATTATTCTATTGAACTTATATCCGTCATATTTGCTAAGTGTGTTCTTTGCACCAAACAATTGAAATCCTTTTTTGCAGAGAAAGATAACCAGATCCACTAAAGAGGCTGAGACGGAAGAAACGGAGGAGACGGAGGCTGCTGCTAAAAAGAAACCGTCCAAGGGTTTGTCTCCGATTCAGTTGATGATCTTTGCCGTGTTGCACCCGTTTAATGTGTGGAGTTTTCTGCATTGTCGTAACGTGACTAGTGTATGTTAACCGTCCTAGTGTGAGGCGCGAGTTTAATCACGCCGCTAAACCCATCTCCTTACATTCTGCTCTAAAAGTTTAGTCCCTCTCAAGTGCCTTTGGGTCCAAGTGATGGGAGTATTAGCAGCATATATATATATATAATCATAAGAATCAGTGTTTTTTTAAGATGTAGTGATTTTATTCTGTTGAATATTGTGCATACGCATTTTAGTTGTGTGTGCATTTTATATATATATATATATATATATATATTGTGATCCTGCACCCACACAGGGTACCAAACACGGCCCTCTAGGGTATTAACGCCACATCTCAGTTAGAAAATCAACCTCGATTTTTTTTTTTTGTAGTCCACGTACAAAGATATTTACAGAATTACATAGTACACAAATTCCCTACAAACAAAAGCCCTACTCGTCTGAGCGCATACTAACATATAACTCCCTCACTACTCAGGGTCTAAACTAAACAAAACGTAATCCCACCAACCTTTTTGATGGTCTCTTTCGTGCATAGCCAGCCCTGCTGCTTCCAAACAAACTCTCTCTCCTCTCCCTCTGGTCAGGTTATATTGCAGTCAGTGCAGCTCATTACCTGCAGCTGACCAGTGCATTGGAGTCAGCTTAAACTCCTGGCCTGGATCCTGTCAGTTCAGGTGCATGGAAACTGCGGGGTGGAGCACCAGCCTGCCCTATATGTCATATAAAACCCTGCAAAATCGAGGGGGAATGTATACCCCTTCCACAACAACACCCCGCACCTTGTTAATATATATATATATGTATGTATATACACACACACACTGTTTTTTAATGGGATATCTTCATAGGGGTACAGAGGCCCTTTATCACTCCCATCACTCCTGGGTTCCAATAGCACGTTGTGTTCGCTGTGTATATCTATATATGTATCCATCTTTGCATTTGTTTTCTTTGATTCTCACTAACCATAATCTTTTTCTATTTATTTAGCATAATGCAAATTTCATTTAAATTCTCAAAGCACCCGTCGCGAGTCGTGCCAAAACTGTCCTGTTCAATCTTGCTTTAGCAGCTCGCTGATATTAGTGTAGTGAATGTTATAATGCGCCGAGTACAAACTTACTTTCCTGCTTGCCACCTTTTTTATTGTCGGGTTAGTACACAGAGTTTAGTGAAAATTGGTGATGATTTTTTTTTTTAATATATATTTTGTTGAATTTATCCTGACAGTAACAATTATCTTGCATTAAAACCGTTTTTATGCGCTTTTTGTACAGGGCGTGCAGCAGCAGCATCATCCAAAAGTCCTTCAAAACCAACACCGAAGGGTAGAGGGCGAGGACGAGGACAGAAAAAATAAAAATTTGTGGTCTTTTACTCGTGTTTTTATGTGTATATGGAGAAGACGTGTCGGTTATATCTTTTTTGAATAAAACATTTTATTAATTATCACAGATCTCTTTGCATGTACTGTATTCGTATCACTAAACTCCCCATGGTCAGACATTAAAGCTGTTCCAAATCGAGTTTTTGTTTTATACATATATAATAGCCTTGTCACTTCGGGAATTGTTGGTCACGCTGTAAAGAAGGGTCCAATAATAGGTTTGGTCGGACCTGGCCCAACGTTGCCATACTCACAAGGACAAATGTCCGCTGTTGGCATCGCTGTTCCTCTGCTCCCTGACCCTTCCTACCACCTGTGTTCTTACCCGTAATGGTAGAGTGTACAGGGGGTGTACAAGAAGGTCAATAAAATAGAGAAGAAAGAAGAAGAGAGAGAAAAAGAAAAGAGGTTGTCAAAGCAGGGAGTGAAACAAAAACAAGATGGTGGTAGATGACATGAGTGGATGAAGAGAAAGGAAAGTGATAAACTAAACATGGAAGAAAAGGAGAGAGATTAAGGGAAGAAAAGGGGAGAGAGAAGAAGGGATGGACATATATGCTATGCTTACAAAATACACGGGTAAATCCATCCTGACACTCAGAATTGACAGTCGGGAATAGTGAGAACATTCCATCTGTCAGGATCTCTTTTATTAATACATGCAAAGCCCAGACAGGACAGATCCTAGGAACCAGGTCACAACGTGCCGTACTTTCTTATATCGGTTTCTGTACTTACTGACCCTTACATCAAGCTTGGCTATTTAAAGTCGGCCCTTTTGTAGCGGCCACCCGGTTTTTGTGCGTTTAGCGCAGCGTCGTCATTTATTATGCAACACAACAGAATACAGTTTGTCCTGCTAGTGAATTATTAAATGCCAGAACACGCTTTGTAACCCTTTAATGTCCTTTGGGGTATAATTAAGCCTCACAAGCTCCTATAGGCAGAAAGCGTGATAACAGCACGATCAGGACTTCAATGTTAAAATCCTCCGGGGCAAAAACACTTAAGATGCGACAACTCGAATGCTCTGTTGTATGGAATGCCCCCCAATTAAGGTGGGGCAAGGTTATATACGTTAAACAATATTTTTGAAGCATAGTTTTACAATAAGTCATCTTCTGATAAAATATGTGATTCCTCAGTGCATTATTTATTTATACGTTTCCCTTACAACATCATGGCTTCCGATTCGCTATGGATGAATATTATCCCCGTCAGATGATTTATTCCTTTGATTATATTGCTATAGGTTATGACTGGTCTGCCTTCACAGCATGTCGCCTCTCATTTTCCTGGTACAAATGCTTATAATTATATATATATATATATATATATATATATATATATATATATATATATATATATATATATTTTGTGACAAAATACCCCTCCACTTTGGTACTCTGTCCAGGAATCTTTACTCTGCAGAGACGGCTCAGACACGAGGAGGGTAAAATAAAAGGCTGGGCCTGTTTTTATTTTGTCGCCACAGGCATTACAGAAAAATAAATAAATCAAACAAAAAGCCTTGCTCTTGTGAGCACTAACTAATACACGGTTCTCCAACCTAACTGCAGTTGGACAGCTTATCCGTTCCCAACAAACAAAATAACAAAATTGTATACGATAATGGCAGGACTCAGTATTTTGGCAGCACTCTCCCCCTCTCTCTCCCTCTCTCTCCCTCTCTCTCGCCCTCTCTCGCCCTCTCTCGCCCTCTCTCTCAGGGAGCCAAATGATCTCTCTTGCACTGAGATCAGGAGGCTACTTAACTGCCTCTCCCATTAATTAGTGGAACCAGGTGAGTAGTAGGAGAGTATCCAGGAATCTCCGGACTGGATTCCCACCTGCTGGTCTTCGGCTGCTCACAAAATGTGGAGTGGAGCACCGGCCCACCCTACTCTCCAAATGCTCCACCCCAGGGACCCAAAATACACAAATAACAACAGACATTCTATAATTCCATTATTTACAAGACATCTTCCTGGGGCTGGTAAAACTATTGAGGGTAACCACCCTGCAAAATATAAGGGGATATATACACTCCCTCCATGATCATCCCCTGCTTTCTGTCACAATATATATATATATATATAAATTTCCAAGAGACTCAGCTGACTTATTACCAAAACGTCTAGATAAGCCCAGTGAACGCTGCCGATCGCCTCCATGTTCGTTTATACGTGACGATTCTGTAGCTTGGTCGCTCGCCAAATGATACATAATTAATCTGTCGTATTCTGCCCATAAAGTAAAATGACCAAACAATTGAATTGCTAATCCCTGTCTCAACGCCTGCGGGAGATTGACTGCCAAATCAAATAGTATCAAACCAACCGATCCGACAGTCAATTGCCAAAAGTTTGGGCTGAATCTGGTGAGCCCTGGAAACTGTATATCACTATACTAAATACACAGCTTATTTGAAGCGTAAGTCTTTGGTACTTCATCATGGGGTTTGTTATATACAGATCGCAGGGCTTCAATTAAGTGGCTGAACGTCAGATTCTATCTGCTTAATGAAACTCATCGGAGCTTCAACAATTTCTTTTCCCAACACCCCTCCCCAAAAGAATATCATATTCATAACCCCCTCCGCTGGGCTTGGTACATTTTGCTATTCTTGATCTCTGTGTCTAGCGTCCGTAAGGGAAGGTCCTTTACACAAAAGGGAGCGCGGCGTCTTTCGCCGGCGTTCGCAGCTCTCGATTACTCCAGTTGTGTGTAAATATTGGAAAACAGCAGGGTCCTGCATTCCAAGAATCACTCGAGTTGTGCCGCAAAGACAAGTGTCCTTACTGGTATTGCCGTCGTGCTTCCGAGAGTCCCCGCTGTTTCTAATCAGTGCGCAGAGCCGTGAAAAATACCGGACTGACATTTACAGGCGCAGCGGGGAGATCCTTGACTAGGGAAGGCTGAAGATCCCCCTACCTGCGCTTCAAAGCGGCCAGAAACAGGAGAACTACTTGGCTCTTCGGCCGACGGCTTAATGAGGGTATCCTTAACGAAGCGAAACGGCCAACACTCGCAGCCCCATTGAGTCCGCTTACACGCACGGACCCCCTACCCGGCAGCAGCCCGGCTTAGGTTAAAGTCATTGACCGCTTAAGTATCGAATCATAAAGGTTGACGGGAGATTAGAACCATTCGGCCCGTCTAATCTACCCGTTTTCTCCCCAAAACATATTCGCCCCTCGGTCTTGCGTTAGATTCAGGAGAGCTTTATCCCCATCCCATGCCTCTACCCCTGCTGTTCCGCTTTTCTACCACCCTAAAAGTAAAGAAAACTTTGAATCCAGCCCAAAAATAAAATATATTTAAAAACTTAACGTCAGGGCATGTAAGATATAAGTAATCGTACGGTCGGGTTGACTTTGGACGGTCCCACCGAGATGGATGATTTTGGGCCGTCGGAGGGCTTTATTTTATTTTAATTTTTTTTAACGTTTGGTTGACTTCCCCGTTACAAGCTCGGCGTTCCCGATGGGGATACGACTAGACAGATTGTCATTTGCCATTACTAATTCTGTTTAGCGTTATTGCCGGAGCTGTTTTCTAATTAGCTATCTTACTGGGCTCTTAAATTTTAATAGCCAATTGAAACTAGGTTTTAGCCAAGTGCTAGATCTCATTTGTGTTCAGTTCATTAACGAAGTTGGTTTAGGGTCCATTAAAACAAAAAAAAAGGCCAGATATGGTGGTTTTTTGCATACGTTAACGCCGCTCTCTTCAATGTATTCACAGACGTTTCTGATTTTTTTTTTTTTTTGGTGTTTTGGAGGATTCGCGTTTGGGCTGTCGTGAATAATCGGCATTCTGGATAAACTTCAGTTGTTTTTTTTTTGTTTTGTTTTTTTTTGTTGGCTTTAAAACGAGTTGCTGTCACGAGGGGGGAACAGAGGACACTGCAAATGAGTGACATGTTTAGTCATGCTTTTGTTTGACAGATTTTAGAGGCATCTAAACGAAACGATGTTTTTCTCTACTTCGGCTGATCAAAATTATTATCAAAACCATCTGAGGCACCTTCTGGTGGAGTAGTAATCTTGCTGGGCTGAGCTTGTAAAACATTCTGCCGCACACACAAAAGCGTATTAGTGCCAGCAACCAGCGGCCCTCCGAGCAAAGGCAGCTTCGCAGGCTCGACGAGCGCCGTTGCCGCGTCCGGGTTTTTTTCTTTCACGTCTTTGGCCTTGTAAATAAACGCTCGGATTCCGAGTAGAATTAACCTCTTGGTTTGGATGTGTGTCACGGTGTCATTTTTGGTCTCTTGCTTAAACCAGGTTTTTATGGCATTACGGTAAAATAAAAAAGATGTTTTATAAGTGCCGTGGTACTTTTTACTGCTTTCTATTCCAAAAATTGCCTGGCCGGCGGCGGAGATGTTCTAATGTTCTTTGAAGCTGGGATGGTGCTACAGAAGTATTTTAAGGGTCAAAGAAGCAGTTATTACATCCATGCTGTTAATAGAGATTATCGCTTGCCACAATTTGACTACTTGATCAAAATTGTTGATGTTGAGAGGGGACATGACTGCGGTCAGACCCATTTGGCCCATTTAGTCGGCCTACCTAGTCTGCCCATTTTGCCGGATGTAAATGGGTCGTTGGACAACGCCGTTAAAAGTTCTCTGAAAATGTCTGCCCTTGGAACGCTCCCAAAACTGAGTGAAGACTCCGTTTCTCAACAGAAAACTTAGTAGTGATATCATGAATTATATATACCTAAACAGATACGCTGGGCAGCCTGAGTGTGACCAAAAGACGGGGAAATACACTAAATCAGAAAATATTGAATATTTATTACTTTAAGCCCGTGTTCAAAATGTTTTTTTTTCTGTGTCATGTTACATAGGCCGCATATGCCCGCGTGTCACAATGCAAGGCTTTGGACACTTAACAGTTGAACATATCTTTAATTGAATTTTCTTTTTAGCACATTGGGGATTGGCTTCTTGTGCCAGCTCGTGTCAGCTGTCTTCTGAATTCTAAACACGTCTGTGTAAAAGTACACAAACTGGCACCACGAGCCACGGCAGGCAGCATCCAGTCCTTGATACGGAAGCGGTGGAGAATAAAGAAGGTCCCTTTTGTTCAGTAGCACAAAAAAAAAGTGTCCCGTTGATAGTAACTCTACTAATGTTTGAACGGGTCAACTTGTTGGGAAAAAATATAGGATACGTTTATTCTGGTAGAGAATCCACTCAAAGAAATCCAGTCTCGTTATCTGCTCTGTCTGCCCAACCATCGTTCAACGCCTACCCTAAATATCTGGCTCTGGGTGAAGGTTTCAGATCTTCCTACAAAGGTGACAAATTGGAGATATTCTGAGGTTGCCAAGACCTTTGGCGGGTTTTATCGGGTCTCGTGTTTGCTTTTGTGATTACCCGTGGTTGGAATTTTATATGATACTACGTAATCACTTTCCCTACCTTCTTATTAGTGATAGTTGGAAAGTAAATCCCAATCCACCTGCTCTATGAAATAAATGTATTCTCCGAACAGGTCCAACTGGTTTTATCATGTCCTATTTACGCTAATTCACCCTGCGTCTTGACTTGCTTAGGCTTGAAGTCCCATTAAACCAAAATGGTTTGAGTAGAATGATTTTGGATTTTTTTTAAAAAAAATTTTCTTGTTTGTTTATTACGCTAAGTTGTCTCCCTTAGAAATCCTTATCTGTAGACGTGGGTCAACTGGCCCTTGTGTGCTACAAGCTGAGCCAGACCTCAAGGCAGATAGGGAGCAAAAAAAATGGCAGACTGGTTGGAAGTGGATATATCATAGCAAAAATTCAGTGTATACATATATGTATATACACATATGTATTGCATGTAGTCTACAATATATGGATATATTTACATTTATCGGCCAATCTCAATTCATTTATTTTAAATTCAGAATCTTTAGTGGAAATCCATATATATATATATATATATATATATATATATATATATATAATATTTTGTAGGGAAAAAATATAGAAATGCTCAGAAATCCTCTTAGGTCCTCGCTGTGTAAAATGGGACAAAAAATTGAATCCACCCTTTGGGTTACCATGTGTTTAATTAAAAAAAACAACATGCCGTTTACGAGGCTTTAACAAATGGTTTAGCACATGGGCATCTGTACTCGCGCAGCCATCGAGTACTGAAATCATCTTTATTTCATGTCTTTCCCAAAATGTCTTTCCCAAAATGGAAACGGCAAAAGAAAATATTTAGGCTAGACAGCCAGTGAATTTATGTGATGCGGATGAAAGCCACCAGATTCGGATCATTTGAGATTCTATTTATTCATTATTTTTATTTTATGATTATTCTGTCCCTTCAACATATGTTTGCGGCGGACTGGCCAAAATCCAGTAATCAAATATATATGTTTATGCATCGGTGTCCTGAAGGGCCACAAACAGGCCAGGAATCCTGCGTATCCTTGCCCGGCAATGAAATGAATTTTTAATTGCGATTCCTGTGCTCAAGCTGGGGTATTAAAAAATAATATATGAAGCTGAACACCACTGAAATATAAACCAGCGATTCACTGCACCTGCACTTAGGAAATAACTACCCCCCCCCCCATGGCTCTGGTATGGATGATGCTGCTGCACATAAAAAGACGAGGCGGTCTGAGCGTTTGGTGTCGCTTGGTCCACCGCTACAGGGGTCCTTGGCTGCCTGGATATCACCAGACACATGGCCTTAAAACTCACCACTAATTCAACATTACAATGTTTGAGTGGGACCACCTAACGACACTAACTACGCTACGTCAGAACCAAGTCATGTCTGAGGGTGCTATGAAGCCCAATGTGGTGCTCCCCCCCCCAGAGGTTTGTGCCTCGTCTGTTGTGGGGGATTGGACAATCACAGGCCTAGTGCGACTGTGTCTTGGTGTCTACAGCCGTTGTGCGTTTTTGTCCCATCCTTGTGGCTGGTCGCAGATGGAGGTTTTTTTTTTAAATGTCAGTGTCAGGACTGGGGCCTTAATCGATCACTTTTATTTTTCATCATTGTTTTTATTTCACATGCTATTATTTCTTCACTGCTGTCCGTTGTAGTTTTGCCTCCTTTTATGTCTTTCACTTTTTTGGACACTGAAAATGCCCCAGTGGTTCTGAGCCCCGGGTCCATTGGGCCTGAAGATGAAGCCTTTTTGGTTGGAATGATGGGTTTGGACCTTCTGGCCACCACCGCCACTACTCTCCAACTTGATGTGGCCCTCTCTCTTTCTGGAGGCAGACAAGTAAAGCCCCGGCCTGCCATAGGATCCTCTTCTAGTGAAGGAGAAGCCCCTGCCAAACGTGGGGTGGGTAATTTAACGTAGTGGCCGGCTGAGCGATATATGACCGAATATTGTGACGGAATCCCCAATATTTATTCCTTAGGTGATATTTTTGAATATTTGCTGGGTATGCGTAATGAGAATAGGGCTCTGTAGATGCCAGGAGACATTAATAGATAAGGCAAGGGTATGACCCTATTGATACGCAGGAAATTTGCAGAATATATAGGTAAAATTTGATCCACTACTTGTAGCAGACCCGTTCGTCCACCTTTATTAAAGCCATTTTTATTTTGCAAAGGAATAAAGTTTAATTGTGTGCTTTATCTTCTAACAGGGTTATTAAATCATGTTACGCACCGTGTTAATGCTACTGAGTAATGAGCGGCTTGCCGAGTATTTAATATGGATTGATCGAATATTACTGTCAGTTATTTATAACATTTTAAAGCATGAAAATTGCAGTTATACTTAAGTTATTGAGATGGATGAGATGCTCGCTGTAAGAAAATCTTACTGCCAGAGTCTAAAGCGCTATGTAAGTATTTATGTACAAATAAAAAAGAAAAAACCTGATTTAAAGGGTTTTGCGACTAATGTAAAGCAGTATTTAGTAGATATATCACTATGGGTGTGGGTGCATAGAAACTGCAGCCCTGGCGCTTTAGCTGCACTTCCCTCCATAGTCCGACAATCCTTACCACGGATTGGCTGATTGGCTGCTTGAAGTAAAATTTAAAAATAAAATCAAATTTAAATTAGAAAATATCATGAGATTTTTTTAGATTTTTTATTATTATTAAATGGTGCATGGAAGAAAAATACGTTTCCAGGATGTTTTCTCTCTCTCGATAGATGTACAAGTTCCACACGGTCCATCAATCTATAAACGTTATTATTACAGAATGATAATTACGTTACGCCTCTGAATTCAATGTGTGTTTTCAAAACCCTCAAATAGTGGCTGTCAATGTTTTTTTATGTAAAAAATAAAACAAAATAGCCAGTGTTTTTTTCTAAGTTTGTTTCTGAATAGCTGTCACATAAAAGACTTTGGGGCTCATTGTTATTACTCGGCAGCTGGAGGGTAGGTTATTTAATGTAGGAAAAAAAAATAATAATAAAAAAATAAATATATATAAATATATACCGGTATATCAAAGTATTTGTTCTAATCAGTTATAACAGTTGTCCAATTTTCACAACTTCCAATAATAAATGCTTTCATAAATGACGAAGTACAAAGCCGAAAGGGTGATTGCTCGTGTTTTATATTTCTCATGGCAGTCAAAAGAGTTTTTGACCCATCCGTATCAAATGTTACGTTTCCCATCTGGCCATAGACGGGCTATTGGATGACTTCAAAGAGTCCAATTTTATAGACACGAACAATAAATCCTTTTTTTCATTTGTGTTTCTCCGGCAGATGGGATGACCGCTGTCCAGTTCCACACTTCAACCTCTATCGAAACAGGAATGATTTTTGCAAAAAAAAAAAAAAACATTTGGTGGAGCCACTTATCATTTCTGTATTATAATTACATACAGTTATAGATTATATCCTCACGCTACAGAATAATGGTTGGCCATTCATGGGTCGGCACCATTCCCCCAAAGGGTTAATTATTAATCACCCCATGGTGGTCACTCTTCCATCAGCTTTTGATTAATAGTTTTTTTTCTTGTTTGTTTTTTTTGGATGTTTATTGAATGCCCTTGATGGCAACTCAAATGTTAATGTATTCGCGTTGCTTTTCGAGGTGTGTCGAGTTTGATCAGTCAAATAAACCCTTTAACTGGACTGACAAACCCGCCTTGGTGAACCAGGAGAGAGATGGCACGAGTCGTCCTCCTCCTCCTCCGTTTCTAGATTGTCCATCGGAGAAATGCCCCTGAGGGGCTGTGGATCATCCTATGGCAGTTCTAGCTTGTAACCCGCTCCCGTCTCAATAAGCATCGAGCCCCGTTTAGTAGTAAGTCTTCATCACTTGTTTTTCTATTTAAGGATGTAGCGTGGCTATCATTATGATTATAAATGCAGCAATCAATTATATACAATTTATGGCTATATATATAACTCCCAATTAGCATAAAATTGTGTGTTTTATCCGTGAAACGTTCTCGATTAACTGTACTTTATAACCAAGGTTGCATTTCATAGACGTTGGTTCTTTTGTATCTGCCATTTATTATTTTTATTATTATTATTATTATTATTATGTATCTGTCTACACGTAACCATCACAAAAATGGTAAATCGGACTGATCCCCATAATGATAGCCCAGAGTATCAAACGGCTTTCTCTTCAGTGTACAGAAAATGTTAATTTGAATCATTTCGGTCACTTTTAACTCTCGTTGATCCCTATAGACCAAGCAAGCTGAGGCCAAGCTGTGAGTAGCGATGGTCTCCCCGTGGAGTCACATTAAACTCCGTGGGACCCCAATGATCTCGCCCTGAATGGAGACGCGGTGAAAGAAGGCAGAACACCTCCTGTGTTCTTCTACAAACTGAAAACTAGAGCTGAAACAACAAATCCACTGAATCGCTAATAAATTGATGATGAAAATATTTGTCAATGACTTGGGTTATCGATTAGTTCGTCGTTTGATTAGTTGGTCTGGGTACAGCACACACAAAAGTTTAGCTTACTTCCGACAGACGTGCCAGACTGCCGGCTACTGTAAGCTGTATTAACCCCCTTACCACCCTTCGGTCTGATCCGGTCCCCAGTTTCTCTCTCTTTTCCCATCTTGTCCCCTTATTAACCGCCTCCCACTCTCCGGTCCCCTCATTAAATTATTTTAGATATGCCTTTTTTATTTATTTTTTTATCCAAGTAATCGACTAATAGAAAAAATAATTGGCCAACTAATCGAATATAAAAATAATCGTTAGTTGCAGCCCTACTGAAAACTTAGATATGTGAAAAAACAACAATGTCCCATCACTGTCCTTAATGTAGGACTCAGAAATGGCTCTGCAGGAACGTCGTCCCCGGTTTTGGTCTTGCTTCCCCTCTGTGGGAGCCTGAAGTCAGACAGCTTCACTCCGATAATATAATATACTCGGATATTATTTACCTGTATTACTTGGATGTTCTAGAGTTTGTGAGGGAGCACCTGTTGGAGGGCGTTAAGCTGGACTTGGGGGCCTCCATGATGATCCATAAACTCATCAGAGCTGAGGACATAACTGTACAGATTTCAGGGTTCCCTGATACCACAGCCGAGACACAAGGACATGACATGGGGTGGCTTTACCCTAAGGACACCTATGCATGGTAGGGAGTAGCCAACGGCTGTGGTTTTGTAAAAGTTTCTCTTTAGACCCCACAAAGCCCTGGATTCTTCAGAGTTACCCTACTTTACAGATACGTGCAGCTAAAAACTAACCTCTGCTCACGGATGCCCTAACTGCATCGCATGTTATAACCAGCGTGCTTACTCACTAGTGAGTGCACCACAGTAGTGGATTGCTACATTATGTGTTGGTGATCTAGAACCAAGACTACTCTTTAACTAGAAAAGTTCTTTTGAGAGCCTGAAACAGATCCGTATGGAATTCCCCACTGATTCCGAGAGTGAGATTGTCAATGATTCTCTTCATAACCACCCCCTGGCCATGTCGCGCGTCGTCTGAAATGTCTGAACTCCTTTGTAACTAAATTCACAGACACTTCAATCTTTCACGCTGATCATTGTTCATGTGGCCCCGATCTCTCGTCTTTTTTTTTTTGTGCCAGAAGTCTTTGTAATTTAGTGACAATTTGTCATTGTCACCCCAGACATGTCACTTCACTCCAGAAGGATTTGATTTTAATGTTCGGCATAACGTTCAGATGAGCAGCTTCTGTAATGTTAATTCGGATCTACGATGGAAGAAGGCTCATTTTTATTTTTTTTACATAATTCTAGCACATTAAGATTTCCGCACACAAAATAAAAAAATTATTTGCCTCTTAAGGATCTTTTAGGATTTCCAGTTATTCTCCTGTATAATTATTTCATTTTTGAAAAAAAGGTTTATATCCATAGCCGGTGTAAGTACCTTAGAGTGAAGGCATTGAACAAAAACATATTTGCATTGTTTTTTTTAAAGCAAGGCCAACGGAAGACCCTGGGCCTACTTCTTCTGGAACTGCACTCCCATGTAGTTACAACAGCTGAAGATGAGGGAAGGATGGATCTTTTTGGTCCAAAGAGGGGAAACACTAAAGTCTTCAAGAGAAAGCAGTGGCAGAAAGTTGGCCATCTGGGGTTGGGGGGCAGATCGCCACCAACGGCCCATTGGAGGTTGCACCAACTCAGTATCCGGCGCTCTGTGTCTAAAAGGGAATGGCGCACCTATTAATGCGGTACAGACGCCAGCCAAGGAAGCTCACTACTCTATATAAACCTATGCAATCCACACTATAAGTGATATGCATGGTTTTGGAAACCGATGTACACCAAGGGAGCTGCCATCTTAACTTCTTGTTCACAGGATTCGACTGTTCCTTCTCATAAGGTGAATCCACCATTCTTGTTGTTCCTCCTTTTGGTGGCAGTTGTTCCGCTTTAAAGGGAGGGTGAGGCTCATCGGACTTTAAGATTTGACGTTCTCCTCCATTCTAATATATTCAATTTCTAGGATTTCTGGACATTTTGCAGCTTTTTAAATTGAAAATCCATACCGAATAGGTTGATATGATCAGGTTCAATTTCATATGTTGCAATGTATTGAAACAGATAGTTACTGACATCTAAAAGGAAACCGAGGCTCGATCAGGGGTCTTGTCTGATCAAATGGGTTTTGAGAAGGTATGGTTTAGTTTCTGCACTCGGCTATCTTTTCAATTTAACCAAGGACAGATGAAAGGAGGTAGCCTTTAATGTCATCGTGCGGCTGTATATTAAACACCAGGTTAATTGAGAACCATTGTACGTTTAATAGGAGGCCGCAGGGACCATACAATAGAAAGTTCTTTGTTGTAAAATAGACCATTAGGCAGAAAAACAAGTATAGTGCTAAAATGGTCGTATGAATCTCGGGAGATCAAGCCCTTAATGGGACACCAACCTCCAATTAAGAGCGCGACCCAAAAGACCAAGGTGCTAAACATGGCCCTTAGCATGGCTCCCAAAGGAACGCTGTTATCCAGATGTCTGAATTTCAGCGCTGGATCCCAGTAGTAGGAAACAAGCGGGGAAAAAAATCAAATCAAGAAATAAGAAAGAATGCTAGTCTAAAACGCAAAATTCATATTTTGAGTTCCTATGACCGTTTGTGATGAAAATTAAAAAAATATAGAGGTAAAATAATTAGATTTCGGGCGAGTTCTTAGAAACAGGCCAGAAAATTTATCTAATCGATATTTATAATTTAAATGATATATTCAAATAAACAAAAAACTACAGACAAAGATGGCATTAAATCTGTATCTCTCCCGGAAGGTCAATAAGTCCATGATTCCACAATATTTTTTTTACGCTGGTAGTTGTTGAATTACTAATGTGTATATTTATTATATGGACGTATTATATTTTTATGTCTAGAGCTAGAGGGTCATATCACCAAACCTCCATGTAGCATTAACTTATCTTTAACATATGGGATGGGGGAATCAAGGGGGAAGCATAAGTAGGCTCTCTTAAGTCATATAAAACTCAAAATACCCTTGTTTAGGAAGACGGTGGGAGTCATGGGAGGCATCTTGGGTGCTCCATTCATAATGCGTGATGGGCATGGAGTGGCAGAGTAGGGACTGCACTCAATGCCCCCTACTTTTTTTTTGTTTGTCAAAATTCTCTGATTTGTTTTTGGAAGCCAGGAGTCAACTTCTGTGAACTCAACGGCAACTGCATTAATGTCCCAGGCACTCACATCAGCTCATAAATTAATGAATATTGGCGATCCTTTGCGAGTTGTAGCAAGACAGTTGGGTGACATCGGTCTTGTTAAAAGTCTATTGAAGAGACCCAATGGTCGCGCCAGTCTGCTTAGTTGGCACAGTCTAGGCATCCTGATCTCATCTACAAGGAAACTGTTACACTTCACTCCCGTCCCACATGCCATGGCATACATCTAATTATATCTTAGCAAAAAAGGGTTAAAAAAGTATGATTTATATAAGATACGCTATATTGGTATATCCTTATATCTATTTTCTTCCCAGAGATTATAGCATTATCCCTTCCTGAGGTCACTAGGTGTAAGGTAGGTTCAGCACATATCTTTGTCCTTTTAATAATGCCCCAGGAAAATGATCAAATACTCATTAACATTAGGGTAATTCATTTGAAATTTGGCATGTCATTCAGATAAGTAACTACTGTTACCATTAAAAAGAATGAAACTTTTACATGTCTGCTTCTCACACGCTTCATTCTTGTACTCTTGAAAGCTCCTAATGTCTGCCATCTGGCAGGCAAAGTGCAACCTTTGAAAAAGTTAAGTGTCTGTGAATTTTAATGTATTAGATAAATATCAGCAGTTGGAGACATTTCAATTGAATTTTTCTGAACCCAGAGCCTCATGTCTCTTAATTCAGCAATATGTGCTGCAAAATGTAGGAAGAATAAAAAAAAATATATGTATAATGAAGACTATGATAACATAGTTGGGTTATTCTTGTCAAAGGCTAAATGTCTTCACTTCGAGTGAATGTGAGATTAAGGAATGTTAAGTAAATGGATCACAAGTGATAGAACCCTTGGGTCAAATTGGAATGCCATCTCCATTGATTGAAACCTTCTTTTTTAATGTACAATTTGCAGCTATTGATGAATGGAAACAAATTGAATATTGTAGATGTCATTATTAATTAACATGTTTTTGGTTTTAACGACCGTTCTCACATAGACGTGTGTGCACAATAATTTGGAGGTTTCTTTGGTTGTTCAATGCTACCCTTCACGCTCAATGGCGTGGTCTCCGATATTCTAATACCAGATGATGCTTGAGGATTGGGGATATCAGGCTTTATAATCAGGGGTCTACAAAAGTTAGGAAGCCATAACCAACAGCCATTGATTAGATCACATTAATTGATTGCCAAACAGGGGCAGTCTGGACTCACTCAAGAAAGCCAACCTAGGTGTCTTTCCTCTTACCATTCCTTATGCCAATCTGACAATCTACCAGTACACGCCATCGTCTAACACTTTGAATTTATATGTTTTTTTAAGGCCAAGGTACCTTGGTTTCTGGGTGGCTATAAAGGGTGAATCATTTCCACTAGATGAGTTTATTTGGGTTCTAAAATAAGCTATAGATGTGCATCAACCAGTACAACTTTTGCTTTATTACCTTTGGTCACGGTACCTCAAGGTCATGTCTCTTTTCCCAAATATTGGCAGTTCAGTACACTATATAACACTGTTTACAAATTAAAAAAAAAAACAATATATATTCTATGTATATTCTATGGATCTGAATGATTACCCCCCACACACCATGTTGTTTCCCTTCTGTTAAATTCCCTTTAGTGTCAGTTGACTTTGTATAGGTGGGTTGGAGAGATAACATTATGGCAGGAAATTCATTGATATGCTAATTATGCCACATTTCTTTCTCTCAAACCAAAATATATCTTAAACAGTTACACTGATCACACTGTTACATTTACAGTGCCCCTCTACTGGAACCCTTGAATGTTGGATAGATGGGATGAGTAGGATTGCAGAGAGGTGGACATGGGCGTTATTCCACAAAAGAAGGGAAAACGATATGGGGAAAAGGAATGAGGGACATCGGGGGACAGATATAAGAACAATTACTGTGTGCTTCCAAAAAAAAAAAGACTAGAGAAGAGAAAAGGAAAACAAAAGTTGGACTGGAGATTACCCATCCAAGCCCTATGGTATCTATGGGTCAACACGCGTGGCCAGGCGATATCATCTACACGATATTACATTAATATCATATATTATGTTTTAATGTGGAGAATGTACAAGCTGGTAGTTTAAACGGCTATTAGGCAGCACTAGAAGGTGGTGAACGGGCAATAAATACTTCCCATAGAGTCATCATTTGTTAAACATTAAATAAATGAATCGCAATGACCAGGTATAATGGACTCCTTACGACCTCGCGTATCCTTAAAAGTCCCCTATCATCAGATAGGAACATACAAAAATACGCTGTCTGTTTTATTATACAAGAACTATAATAATTGCAATTTCAATTATGACTGATTCAGAGCTTGGAATTGACATAATGACTTTCACTATTAAAAGCCGTGCCATTATGATTAAGGTGCTTTTATCACTTAGGGTTTTTTTTTTCTTCGCCTTCTCGTGACTGCTCATAAATACAAGTAATTTTTTAAAAAAAAGCTATTATTTTTTTCTAAAGAAATTGGGTTTGTTACGAGCCCCCCCCCCCGTCTGGTACTGGAAAGGTTAAACAGGCCTTTGTAACGGTAACTGTGTTAAGTGAAGGCAACTTTGTTAAGTGAAGGCAACTTTGCTTATTGTATTAGACTCCGCATAGCAGACGTGGGCTGTTGATTGAATGGCATACAAGCGGTTAAAACTGCATATTTATGCCTACGTAAAAATGCCTTAAAAAAACTAAGTTTAGGATGCTACTTTTTATAGAGTTTGTGCACAAAATGAAATACGTTAAAAGATATAGGAATTAACAAAAATTGTTACTTTTTTATTTATTTTGGTTAGTCTGCCATATGTAGCAGCGCCTACTGTAGGTGCCCCCCCCTTATGTCCCGGCACCACATGCTTTTGGGGTTACTCTATACATGCCTATACAAACCTACAGCTCCCATCATTCTGTGCTAGAACCCTACATTCTGATCGGTGCCTGCTAGAGTTTTGTTTTGGATGTTACATGACGCGGGCCCTCCTGACAAAATAGCCCACTTATTGTTTAAATAAACAATTTAACCCCTTAAGGACAATGGACGGTCCCTAAACCCATAGAAAACAATGCATTTTGAGCCCGTACATGTACGGGCTTTGTCATTAAGGGGTTAAATATTCCCCAGAGCTACCCTGCCTGATTTTGGCTAATTTAAGGAAGCCCACCGGTCATCGACAACCCCGCGCCAAACGTCTTCCCGAGTCACGCCGGGGCCCAGAGTACTAATGGCTTCCCCAGTGCCCTGTGAGTGATGCTGATTGATATTTGGCCCGGTAAGCGTCATTTAGTTCTTAGTTAAAAAGCTGCCTGCGTGGATGTGATCAGAGCAGGTTTGCCGATGAAAAATTGCTGATAGTTTTTATTAGGGAGCTGGCTGCTCTGCATCTCTCCTGTACATTTATATCAATTTCTCCTGCTTGCATTGGCACTGCTGGGCACGAACGCGGCTGATCGAGAGGCGATCGCTTGCAGTTGAATTGAGGCAACAAATCAGCCATGTTATCAACAGATGTTTTATTGTCTGGGTACCACTGGAAATATTCCATCCAGATTTCCTCTCTACGGCACAGTTAGGTTCCATAAGCTAACAATTTAAAGAATGTTTTCAGTTTAACCTCTGCCCAGCTAGCACTTGAGCTCTGATTGTGTATTCTCTCCTTAAGATGTGGCTTACATGTGGTTAACCAAAAAGGCTCACCGTGAAACACGCGATTTGCGGTCGTTTGGGAGTTAATTCCTGGGTTATTTCTATTATTTGGACTGCTGTCTGTCAAAGAGTTCGGGAATTGTAGTGTTTAACCTACAAACTGGACAATGCAGATGTCTTTGGTCAATTAAGGTCAATGTTGTGTCATTGATGGTCTGATGGACCCCACTGAAGCTTTTGTACTGGTGATTTGGAGAGTATGTTGATGGGTCTAATGGTTTTTACTGGGGATTAAAACCATACCTGGCACTTTAAGGCCAGCGGATTATAAATCGCATGCACGTGACCGCTGGCTGGATACATATGGATCCACCTAGATACATATGTAGTGCTGGTGCAGAAAAGGAGCCAATTTGCCCATCTAGTCTGCCATTTTTACATTGGACTTTTTAATTTTTTAATTCTTTTTAATTTCAAGCTTTTTTTTAATATATATATAATCAGAAACCCACATTATCATACCTGGAAACTTCGCCCGACAGGCTACTCGGAGCTCTCCCTCTTCTCCCCCAGAAGAGGGAGAGCTCCGAGTAGCCTGTCCGGGGGATTGGGGTTAATTTCAGAGTTCTGTGAATACATCCTGGTCCAGTGTGCAGTTAATTAAAAGTTCCTAGCTCTTTAAGGGTTATTGATCTGGCCAATCGTGTATCGATTGACCCATTGACGAAGTTTACGTGAAGAGGTTAACTCTTTCATCATTTAAACTTTTCATAAATAACGCCATAAAAAAAATGTATTTTAAGAAACGTCTGTATACCGTATTAAAGTTACACTGTAATAGCGAGTTGACATTTTAATGGCTTTGAAATTGAAAACTAATTAAAAGTGAAATTATCATATGTTTAAATACCAGCCAGAACTTTAAAGAGACTTTTTATGAGTTATTAATTTTCTAAGTTGTTTATATTTATGTTTTTTTTTTCCAAAACAATTTTCTGCAATATTTTTGCGACATGTCTAGTAATTTATAATAAAAAAAACAAGCAATTTAGTGTACAAAAAAAATGTTAAAATTATATTATATTGTTATGTCCCTGCAATGCCACTACTCAATGGGCCAGTTAAAAGATCTCCCCAACTGGCCCATTAACACTATGGGGGGCTCCATAGTCCTCCATAGTTTCCTTCCGTGCCACCAGCATATGATGTCAGAAGTACGGACAGAGGTGTGGAGGGGGGGCAGGTGGCCACTAAAGGTGCTCTCACGTGGTCCCAGAAGACAAAGGCCATCGTGGCCTTACTTCTTCATCACAGTTTTTCAGTTCTTTAGCAGATAACAGAGAAACACGAATACCTCAGGCTTCAAAAAACAAAACATGATTGTAAAACCGGTCTAATTCCATTGTATATCGATTGCACGTTATCCTGGGTCAGATTTAATGAGCATTAAAGTGATCATATCTATGTATCTCTCATTTATTCACTAAGAACATGGTTGATACCTGGAACAACCTTCTTTTGGAAGTTGCAGATGTTAATACAGTGATGGAGTTTACGTATCTGATAGCAATAGGCTACTCTGTCCATAAGACATGGTGAAGGAACGTAGGAAGGATACCTGGCGTCTTCCTAGGAGATGCTACCCAGGGACCTTCCTCTTGTGGGAGAGCGGCTTTGTGTGGGAGCAGCCTAGCTGCTCGTGTGGTATGGACTAGCAGTCTTTAGTGAGTGGAGTGAAAGTGGGCAAGGAGAAGACATGGCCAAACATCACCAACCTGCCTGGAGAAAGGAAAAACAGACCCAGAGAATCCTGACTATGCTGCTATGGTCATCTGCTGACAAATTCTTTCTTTAGCCATTTGAACTTTTGGTACATATGATGTCATACTTAGATGCAGATCCTTACATCTCACCAACAGACCCATTAATCCAGTGACCCACCAGGGGGTGTCGCAATTGTCCAGTAGGTAATCTATCCCTGACACAGACACAGAAAACTTCCAAGCTTGTAATGCGTTTGCACTCCTTCTGCCACCATAGACATGACACAACCACCTCCTTCTCGATCGGTGATGTGACGCCATGTGCTTTACCGAAAAGTATCTTGTCTTGGAGTGTCACTTTCTTATTATTTGATTAAAACAGTCTGACCAAAGTAGAGAACAGAGTTTTAAAGAAACAGCTAAGGTGACAGAAGCTACTTAGACCCAACAAAGAGAAGGAGATACATGTTCAAATGTATGACTATGGCCCTATCAAGTAACTTATAAAATTATATCGTATTCATATAGTGTACAATAAATATATGTTCAAATTTGGTGAGAAACAGTAGAAAAAACATGGCAGTTTGCCTCGTAATTTGCTATACTCTGGGTACTTAGAAGTAATAACAAATGTTTTCCCTACGCGTGCACTTTACAAACTCTACTGCGAGATTCCAAAGAGAATTCCTCCAGGATTAGCATAACCATTAAAACTCTCTGAAAGCCGGAGAGGCCAGCATCTTCTGAGGAGAGGAAAATGTCAGCAAAGTACGAACATTTATTTGGCCGTTTGTGAAACAGGAAGACATATTGTCCACCCTGAGGAAATATGGGAGCAGGCAACCATAGACTCATATATCCACACGCTTCCTCCTCTGGATGCCGGTCCCCAGCGGGGAAAATTGGCAGGGACATTGTTTAAGATAATGTTCTTGTTCCCATGGACACAACAGTGCTTCGACCAAGCTGACACGGAACTGTGCAGACCAAGCTTCGGGAGATAAAGCCCATCGTGCTTCAGTCTCCTCTCGGCCATTAGAGTGACCACGTAGGGTATCTTCCCCCTCGTCCGTCCATCATACCTGGGACTAGGCCACGGCAACGAGAAATTACAGTATCATTTTTCTCGTTGCGCCGTACGGATCATTTCTACACTGCTCAAGGCCTCATAAATTGCTCATCTGCTAACATAAATAAGTCCCTTTGATAGTAGATGTTCTGATCCTCTAGGGTATGAAGGGGGGACATTGGATCTGTCATCTTTTTTTTCCTCAAGACCTGGCACCCTGGCGCATTCGATCTTTCTGAAGATTCAGGGCACGCGTTCTTCATTACGGTCTGGGCACTGGGGATTTTTTTTTTTTGCAAGATTAATGAGCGTCACGGAAATTCTCCTGCGCATCTCGATAATTAAGTCTTTGTTTATCAAAAAACAAGTTATATTAGGAGCAGAAAATTCGCAGTAATTATTCATAATCCTAACAATTCAAGTGTAGCTACCTCATTTGCCTGTGTAATTCTGCTTTTTAATTTCTTGCATATATTTGCATATTAATTTTGCCCGTCGGCTGCTGCAGGCTTTGACAGTTACTATGTGATGGTTTTCGCAAGGGTGAGACACAGTTGGGTGGCATTTCGACTGGGTGCAATGATAAATTATGAATTTTCTAATTTGCCGCATATCGAATTAACTCTTTTTGAGCCAATTAAAGAAGGAAACTAGTATTTCTAATTCTTTTTTTTTCTTTTCTTTCAGGTGCTGCATCTGTCGGGGGGGGGCTTTAAAGCCATTTTATTGCTGCGAGGGAAGAAAAGGAAAAAACAAAACACAAACGAATGCATTTTCATTTTCTCAGAGCAAATGTGTCTTTTCAAACATCAAATGCTATTTCATGGAAACCGACACAGAGCTCTGTTATCAACTGGCCACTCGTAAATCCCACAGGGCAAAGATAAAAGCATCTTTAGTGATGACCACTTTGCTTCCATTCATTCCCTACATGTTTGTGACAAAGGCTTTCCTGCAAACGAGGGAGGAGCCCGCTGTGCTCCCAGTGTGTTCTGATTGCATATTCACAAGCAGTCGCGGAATACAAGAAACTAAGTTGAGCCGGAATATTAGAAAACATAAACCGTGAGCTTTCAAAGCCAAGGTTTCTATATGTCAGTATGAAACTCTCATTTGTCCCTACTTAGGATGGACAGTCCATCTTGGGAACCCCAATCCCTCTGCCCTTCTTTCCTCCCCTGATGTCTCTCTTGCCGTGGAGGTTCGGAATGTTTGTTGGGTATGAGTGTATCACAGTGTTCTACCTCGATAACTTTCACAATAAAGAACACACTGACCCAGTGCCCCCATTGGCCCAACATATGCAGAAACATGTGAACTTGAAATGTAGCCTGCTAAAGATGCTCTCATCCCTTGTGTTTTGGGGGTCTTGCATTTATCTAGGAAGATCCCTTGGTCGTAGGTATGGTTGCGCCACGTTACCAGGGCTAAGTGCAGAGAAAACACCAGAAAATATGTTTAAGCAAAGTTTAAGCAAAATCCCATACCCACATGCATTTCCGGCAACCAAACTGTAATATATGTTGGGGGCAGGACAAGATAGACCCCATCAGTGGGTTTGAGACATGTCCATCCACCAGCCTTACCCAAACAGGCATTTTACGAGACTAGTGCAATGAGGGGGTACGAGAGAGCTATGTAGCAGGTCTACGTTACTGTAAAACTGACCTCGATTGATTATTACCCTCCATGTGCTGGTCAGAAGAAATCAGAGGATGTCCCCAACTGGCCCATGCTCCCCACTACCCACAAAAGCAGGACAATGAGACAGTGCCCAAAAAAATGAGACTGTCTCTTAAAAATCAGGACTGCTGGAAGGCAGGCTATCTGATATCTCTCGTAACTAGGTATACGGATAACTCTGGTACAAATTTCGAATAATGAGAAGATACATCACAGAGGACGCTTGTCCTCTCCCAACATAATGCCGGGCATGTTTTTTGACCGTAGCAATTCAGTGACAAAGCCCAAAGGGTTAAAAACAAACGAGAACAAGGTATCAAATGCTCAGAAGAAGGAATGGGCCAAGATAGACAATATATATAGACACAAATTTGCATATACGCAGGGATCTGCATGTATCAGCCACGAGCACCAAGAAAGCAAGCTACCATCTCTGAGCCGGAGCGGATTCGCTTGAGCTGCATTTCCCTCGAGGGCCGTACAGATACTGTAACTCTGCTCTCTGGAATGAAGCAATCAGTGATAAGGATCTGAAGGAGCCAGCAAGCATCAGCTAGCAGAAGAAATTGTACTTGGTGCTTTTCTTAACTTTATGTAAATTTCTCTGTTGCTTTGATCAGATAGAAAACTCTCCCTCCAGCTTAGTTAACTGATATGGTTTTGCATTATTTTATTGTTCAAAATAAATAAATAAAAACATATAAACACACTGTGAAGTTTAGGAAACTAGGCAATAGATATAATTTTTTTTATTCTTAACACTTTCCTTGGTTGGAAACACAAAATGCGTGTTTGCAGGTATTGGAATGGTGCCAATATAAGGTGAGTGGTACGGGGCAGCCGTAATAGGGCAGCAGATGCTGTGAATGTATGGGAATTGAAATAGATGCAGTAATGCTGTCTTAAAACAAAGCGTCACAACATGACCGTGCTGGGGTATAGAGGCCGATATACTATCCTGCGCTGTCGGAACAGAACGTGGCAGTGATTAAGGTGGCCGATGTCATGCAGTCTCTTACTAAATGGTGTGACAGGCCTCCCCTTTCCTTGGGGTTTTTGTCAAGGAGCTTGGTTGTAACCACAGTCTTCTAGGGGTAAATGAAGCCCAGGACACATCCAGCTCAGCTTCAATGCTTATTTTTCAGGAATAACAGCAGCAGTTACAAGCAGCACAGGATTATTTGGTCTTTGCTTGCTTAGGACAAAACAGCTTTGCAGAGAGAAACCACTCCTCAGTTCCTCAGCTCTCCTAGCTGGCATAACAATGGCTCCCTCCTCTGTATCAGAGCTCAATCCCCTTTAGCCTCTTCCTGCTAATTAATCAGCCACAGGTGAGCTGTTACTTAGTCCACACCTGTGGAGCTCCTGTCCAGAATGCAGGCTCTGCTGGACTGGATCAAAACAGCAATTAGTGCTGCTGGAGCGCTGGCCCACCCTGCTCTTCCAGATGCTCCGCCCCAGGGACCCTTACCATGTTCTGCAAACTGCTAGTAGTGCAGTTTGTAAACAAACAATATATTTCCCTGGGACATATTTTAACCCCTTAAGGACAATAGGGGTTATTACTCGTAGCATAGTGCGGGACAATGGCTATTTTAACATTTTTTGGTGTTGCTGTTTAGCTGTGATTTCCTTCTTTCTCATTTCGTGCTCCCACACATATTATATATATTGTTTTTTTTTCAGGACAAACAGGACTTTCTTTAGATACCATTCATTTTATCATATCATCTAATTTACTATAAACAAATGATAAAATATGGGGATTTTTTGTTAAAAAATTACTTTTTCTTACTTTTTAAACAAAAAACTTTTACTCATCTGCAAAAACAAATGAAAAAACCTGCTAAATAGATCCTACTATTTGTCCTAATTTTAGAAATACCCAATGTTTTTATGTTTTTTTTTGCTTTTTTCTGCACGTTATAGGGCAATAAGTACAAGTAGCGTTTTGCTATTTCCAAACCATTTTTTCCAAATCTGGTAATTCTTCCCCCCATGTGCCATTTCGGGTATCTTTGAAGCCGGCCAATGCAATTTACCCCATCAAGTCATATATTTTTAAAAACTAGACACCCCAAGGTATTTGAAATGCTGGTATTTTAACCCTTTCCATGCACTAATTTTACCACCAGCATTTGTGAAACTTTTCACATGTTGTACTTCAGGTATAAATTTATCGCTCCTGGTATATGTCCGTGTCAAACAACACGCCAATATGTGTTCAGTAACATCTCCCCAGTGATACCCCCATGCATGGGTTTGTTGGGTTATTTGGGAGGTAAAAGGCCGCCTTTGTGAGGTGTGTATTTTTATGCCATTTAGACTTCTGATCCTACTGCCCCCATGTCCCATATTTGGGACATCTTTGAACCCGGCCAATTCAATTTATCCCATCCACTCATGCATTTTGTAATACGAGACACCCTATGGGCATTTGTAATGCCAATATTTTAACTCTTTCCATGCTGGAATTTTTGTAAAGATAAAGAATTTTAGGACTTGCTTATTACAATTTTTTTTTGGGGTGACAGTGGGGATTTTTACATGTTACCATATTATTTCTATTTTTTTAAAACATTTTGAACAATTTGTTTTTTTTTTTTTTTTTTTGTTTTTTTTTTTACTAATCGCTCATTAGTGAGCTGGGCTCCATTGACCTTGCATGGTTGGATGCAGTACCTGCACTCAACCTGCAGGAGGAGCTTGAGAGTTCTCAAGAGGGTATGGATAGACCCTCTATGAACTCATATCTATTGTTGATGCCATCCTGTGAATGACGGCAACGTCATTTACAGGATTGGAACTTGTGGTTGTTCCTCGGAGCAATCACAAGGCTATCGGGGTAGGGGAGTAGTGTTACCGACATGCCTCGATATCGAGGCATGTCAGCAACACCGTTTATGCTTAGGAAGCGATTCTGATCGCTTCCTAAGCGGTTTCAGCCGGCCGTTTTTCTTCCGGGGAGGGCTTTCCTCCACGGATCCACGGTCAGCCTCACTTGTGAGGCTTCCGTGGATTCTGCAAAGCCGCTGATCGCGGCGATGCAGCTATTTAACGGCAGCCCGTACATGTACGGGCATTGTCGTTATCTTGTTGCACGGCAACCCCGTACATGTACGTGGATTGTCGTTAAGGGGTTAAAGCAGGCTACTATTGAGCAAGGCTGGTCTAATATACCTTCCATCTACCACTTTACCACACCTTTTGTCACAATGGTTGTAGTAGAACATCAGAACACTAGTGGTGGATTATCAACTAGGCACACTAGGCATGGGCCTAGGGGCCACCATGCTATGAATAACCTGCCAACCCACTGCCACTGGCCATGCAGGCTACTGTACTACAAGGGCGGCAGCCCTTGTCCGGTATTGTGAGCACTGATCACGGACAAGGATGACAATGTGCACAGCTTCGGAAGTTCCGTCTTTGTTGATTGTCACCAAATTTAAAGCAGGTCTCCATACCCTGTGGCCACAGACGCAGTTAGATTGTGCCAATTCCTTTTTCTTATTCACACCTGTTTAAAATCTGCTCTATTATGTAATGTATTTAAATTAATGATTCGAGAAAAAAAAATTGTACACAGGATTATAAATGTTCATGTCTGCTTCGAGACACCTTTTATATATAGTTTGCCTTTAAGTCACTGCAGTAAGGCGACTATGGATAAGCAGCTCCATCTGACATGTTAAATAATGCAGAATAATTCACACGGTGACAAGGTAATGTTCCTTCTGTTAAGAGACCTGGAAAACATTGTTACATTCACAGGTAATTACAGGTGTTAATCCCCTGTGAGCAAATGGTTAAAATTTAATTCTTTGGAAGGTTTTAATCCTGTATTGTCAGGCATGTTCACATATTCCCTTTCACTGGCGTTCACTGGTGACCTAGATTGACAAAGATTAAGCATTTCTTGACCGACTGGAACCACGGGGGGTTCACTCTGTACCCCGTATCATTGCTTAATCAGAGGTATATCTGAAAAAAACCCTGATTTTGATTTTATTTATAATATTTATTTAGGATGATGATACCTCCGACTACTTCTCACCGTTTCAAGGTGTCTGGGGCAAAGTCCTCAACAAAGAATGCATATTACCTTATACATAAATCACTCACATTTAGGAGAAGCTGTAGCTCTAGAGCTGCAGTGGAAAAGCTCCTTGGTGTTCATACATTTCATGCTACTGGTTGGCTGTTTGAACTGAAGTCAATGGGATCACTTTCTACCCATGCATATGGAGGGGTCTCGTCATACCCCTGTAGTGTTATGGCTGTAGTGACCCTTTAATGGTGAGATCTTTTGGCGTCAAATGTCTGAACACCAAGAAGGTGTTCCACTGCAGCTCTAGAGATACAGCTTCTCTTAAAGGCTAGTAATTTACTTACAAATACTATGCATTCTTTGTTAAGTCAACATCACAGGGTCCATTTAAATGGATGGCCCCCTCAAAAACATTAAGGGTCAGCCAACTGTGATGGCTGTGATGTCATCAAGTGGAGTTACTGAAGCTTCTCTTCTAAGAAGACATATGGACTGTATTGCGCTAGATTTATCAAGATCCACATGCTTACTTTTTATAAAGAAACAAAGTTTTGTTACCTTAAAAACAAAGTGTTTGCTTTTTAATGCATTTTAATTCCTTTATCTGCAAAAAATGTAATTATTTTCTAATCGTTGCCAGCACACAGATTTTACTTTACTTCACTGGACACAAACATCGTTCTGTGCATGAAATGAGATATTCTGATGAAGATGTAAGGGCACAGAACAAAGTTCTGAGTTTTGGACAATTTCCAGTTTTTTCTTTTCCATTTACTTCAAAACAGCTGCCCTCCTAATTGTGTTTTGGTAAATTTCGCAGCAGTGGGGAGCTCACAGCTGACTATACAATTTCAAATAAGACAAAATTAGTAAATATGGAGTTGCTGGGCTTTATTTTGAAATGGGGAGGGTTTATATTTGCCATAAAGGAGGTTTATTGCATAACATTACCTCCTGAGAAAGAGACAGAGAGAGAGAGAGAGAGAGAGAGAGAGAGAGAGAGAGAGAGAGGGAGAGAGAGAGAGAGAGAGAGAGAGAGAGAGAGAGAGAGAGAGAGAGAGAGAGACAGAAAGAGAGAGAGAGAGAGAGAAAGAGAAAGAGAGAGAGAAGGCGAGAGAGAGAAGGAGAGAGAGAGAGAAAGAGAGAGAGAGAAAGAGTGAGAGAGAGAAAGGGAGAGAGAGAAGGAGAGAACGAGAGAGCGAAAGAGAGAGAGAAAGAGAGAGAGAGAGAAATAGAGAGAAAGAGAGGAAGGAAGAGAGAAAAATAGAAAGTGAGAAAGAAAAAGAAAAAGAGAGGAAGGAAGGAAAGAAGAAAGGAAGGAAGAAAAAAGAAGGAAAGCAACTGTAGAAATGAAGAAGGGAAAGAAAGGAAAGGAGGGAAAGTAAGAAAATGAAAGAAAGGAAGAACAGGGAGGAAAGGGAGGAAAGTAACAAAATGGAAACTAAAGGAAGACAATGGAAACTAGTAAGGAAAGAATAGAATGTTTTGTTTTTCTTCACATTTGCTGTTCTGATATGTTTTTGACCCAACCGCTTATGTGTGTTTAGGAATCTCCTTGCCTGTCCTTGTCTTCTAAACATGTCAAGCCATAGCTTTCTTCATATCTCTTAATTGGTGACATAGAATGGTTCTGATTTTATGATTTTCTTCCACGCCACCTGGACTGTTTTAGCAAAACCATCGGATCCTAAAGTTCTTCTGGAAGTTGTGTCTCTTTATTTACTCATCCAAACATAGATATTTAATTTCAGCTCTCGTAACATGCCTCGGAGACAGAAAGAGATAAACTAACTGACCCCCCCACAATCACACCGTGCAGTAATCTATCCATTTCTATCACATTTACAGATCGGAAACAAGTTGTTACAAAAAAAAAAGCAATCTGCGGGGGAATAAATGAAATATTTCAATAATCTGAAGTCCCCGAAATAAATGGAAATGGGAGATGATGGACACCGTTACATGGACACAAGATGAAAGCTGCTTTAATCAGGCCAGTGGATTAAATAAAAGAAGCTCTTTGTGATGAGTTTAAATTACGGGCGGCTTTTCAACATGACGTTTTGATGCCTCATACTAAGTGGACTTGTGAAGAATAAATATTGCGACAGGGCACGGGACCTTTAATTTATTTTCTGTATAAATATTTGGTTGTGATATTTATATCTTACCGAATCCCACTGGGTAGCCGTTTTTCCAGCGTGTGGTTTAATATGGAGAGGTGGAATTTCGGGAGGATACGCTATAAAATAATGTATCTAGAATAACCTTCCGGAAGAAAGTGATTTGGAATATTATCATTAACTCAATTCTCAAATGTCTGGAATATCAGGAAAATGTATGTATAGACAACGATATGTGTTTATTCTTTTAGAAAATATTTGTCATTACCCAGCTCAGAAACTTCAGAACTTCTGATCCGTGCAGTATATCTGATCACAGCTTAATGGACCAGACTTTGAAGGGGTAACAAAGAGACCATATTCTAAAACTGGAGGGTTAAAGTTTTGTATTGAGAGGGTGGTAGATAAATAGAACAGCCTCCCATCAAAGGTGGGAGGTAGATAGCTCCTGAATCTAAGACGAGACCAAGGACTGATGAAGGTTTCACACTGGGAAAAATGGGCAGACCAGATGGACCGAATGGGTGTTCAAGCCCTTCTTTGAGGTTTATGGGGGGAAAAAACACACAAAACATCTTAAAAATCCTACATTTGGTGACATATATGGTATTTATATTATAAATGTGCTTTTTAAGGCATTTCTGCAAGAATTATATAAATAAAACTGTTTCTTCCGGACATGTCTGAACGGTGGATCAGGACACGATACAAGGAGGACTTGAAGTGATGTCACAACAATTGTGCATATCATGAGACTGTAGACAGGGAGGAATGAAGTTAACTCTTTCATGGCGTGGCAAAGCCTTTGTGTCCACTCTGTCACCCAGACAATAAAGTGCGGAATGAAAGGCCATCCGGCAGCCTGTCTTTATCTACACTTGATCATTTACATCAAGTTGACATTCTGAGGGTTTACACATGGCTCTGTAATTGTATTCTTTCACCAGTTCTGCATTACCAACCATGAAAATGGAATCTTATCATCCCTGACCAATTTTTAATGTACAAAGTGATTTGGCCGAGGTTCAAAAAGAAGCACAATTGAAATCAGGTGAAAGGCACATTTATTTTTTTTATTATTATTTTTTTTTTCTGTTTCCCGAAACCTATATTGGATTTTGATCATAAGGATTTCAAAAAGAACTATATAAAGGGCTGCGTGTATATAAACATTAATATCTTTACAATAGACGCAGGGATGTTTTCATGCATTATGAATGATCAATGCCCGACATCAGGGTAAAAGTCGCATTGAACTGTTGCTTTCGTGAATCTAGACGGGTGACTGTTAGGATTAAAAAGGTTTGCAAGGCTTGAGATATTGCGATTGGATGAGACATAAGATAAAATAAGGACATGAGCCTGACACTTCAACGTTAATATAAAATAGGTTTTATGATTTAATAAACACATTCGTTATTGCAAATCAGGAAAAGAAACATCAACTAGATATATGGCCCCGAATTTAACATTTCACCCCCGAATATCTCAACCCCATGCAGAAGGTTTAGTTCTGAATGGAGAGTCTAGTTCCCAATGGAGAGTCTAGTTCTGAATGGAGAGTCTAGTTTTGAATGGAGACTCTAGTTCCCAATGGAAAGTCTAGTTCCCAATGGAGACTCTAGTTCCCAATGGAGAGTCTAGTTCTCAATGGAGAGTCTAGTTCCCAATGGAGAGTCAAATTCCCAATGGAGAGTCTAGTTCTCAATGGAGAGTCTAGTTCCCAATGGAGAGTCAAGTTCCCAATGGAGAGTCTAGTTCTGAATGGAGAGTCTAGTTCTGAATGGAGAGTCTAGTTCCCAATGGAGAGTCTAAGCCACTGTTAAGTCTCTGGTAAAACCACCTCAAATAGTGCTACTAGGCAATATTTCTTGAAACTTTGAGATAGACAAGTGTAATCTTACTACATTAACGAGACAGTAGGGTCTTTGGCAAGAAGAAATGGGCACGGGTTGGGGTTGTCTCTTTATAATGCATAATTCATTAGTGTGATAAAATAAAACATGTCGTCCCATCACAGCTCACTGTTATTCTTGGGAACATCACAATCATATTGACCACCGAAATATCCTCATAAACCTTCATATTGAAGGTGGACGAGACAGTGCAGCATGGCCCGGAGCTTGGCCAGACTACGAATCTTTGAGCAGCCATGACACATTAAGGCCAGTAATCACCAAACGACGTATGTGCAGCTGCACACTATGTGTATTATACGCACGCAATGTGGGGCCACACGTATCCAGCCAGTGGTCACTGGAGTGGCAATATCAGTAAGGATTTGGCCTGTCCTCCAGGCATTTGCCCAGTGCGCCAGAGGGCCAGTTCAGGTCTGGTTGGTAAACGCCAATCGTAGGTGTGGCTATCCATAAACAGCGGAAAAGCGGGTGGTAAAATAGGTGGATCTTAAAAGGAATGGGTGAAATTAGGCACCCTTCTGCTTGTCTAGGGAACAAAGAACCTTCAGCAGAGGTCCCAATAACCCACTGCTGGGGTAGTTCCTTTTCCACCCTTTTTTAGCCCCCAAAAATGAATAAATAAAATATTTACTCTCCTACTTTCTCTTCCTGGAATATGATTATTATTATTTATTAATAATTATTATTATTAATTATTGTTTTGTATAGCACCATCTTTTACTGTAGCGATGCACTATGGGATATTTGCCACGTGTGATTGTAATCTGTCGAAAGTCACTATTTCCATAGAATTGAAATCTGTCAGATAGTTACCAGTTAATAGGATTGCAAATACTTTTATCAGTCCGCCCGTCCAACATAATGTTGTCTGAAATGAATCCCTTGGATAATTACCAATATGCATCTTGTATTTTCTCTCTCAAGTCCATTTTAAATGATATTGAAAAGCCCCGTGATAATTGCAGAAATAAGTATCATTGAACTGCTATCACGGGTCCAAACAAATGACATTCAGATCCAATGGACTGGAAACACTTTAAATTGTAAAAAATATTGGAAAAAGGTGAAGAATAATGGCGCATTATGCTGCGATATATAAATGCGTGTGGGCTTAGCGAAAGTGTATATTTATTAGCTTATATGTTTGGAAAGATATAGGCTCATTATTTAACAGTTAACCCTTTTGGTGGCAGGAGATGCGGTGCTCTGCACTGTGTAAAGGACCTTGTAAAGGAAATTCCACCAGAAGTAGCATCTTCTGCCATTGTCTGTGCCACGGTGGGACGTATGTAAGTCATGTGACCACGTGTGACATCATGACGCACATGATGATTCTGGAAACCTGAAGTGTGGCATGATGTCACTGAGTGGATTCCACTTTCCACTTCTGCGCTTGCCAATGCTTGAGAAATACCGCAGGCAAACCGGAAAGTTCTCAGGTATGCTCCCACTGTGTGGAAGAACACAAGAAGAGTGATGCAATTGTGTACTTGATGGGTGCCACTCATCAGAGGAACGCCACACTGGTACACATAGGTTCTAAGCCTGAAAATTCCCTTTCTCTCAATGTCTTCCTACTTCTGACCACTTCTGCTTCTTTGCCTCCTTTCCATAGTCTCCGCTTTTTCCATTGCATCTTCTATGTCTGTCTTCTTTCTTCTGTCTTCTTTTTTTGTCCACTTCACCCCAGTATCAGCCCCATTGACCAGGCCTTCTGGAGTACTTCTGCAAAAGGGCGGAGCCTCAGCATGTGGACAGACTCTACCCCCGTTCCTCCAATAGAGGAGAGGGTGTTTGCAGAGGCTCTCTCATTTTGAGTAAGCATTCTAGGAGACTTGGTCAGTGGGGCTGATACCAGGAAGAAGCTGAGGAAGAAAGGAGACAGAAGAGGAGCCTGGCTAGCCCTGTATAATGTATAGTTAAGTTAGTGAGAGTTCTTCACCCAGCCATTCTTGCTGAAGGAACCTGCCAGTGATGGCCCTTCGTGATGAATACTGAAGGAACTGAAAGAAAAGGAGCTGAAAATAGTGCTTCTGAAGCCGTTCCATACCCAGAACATATGTCTGCATTCAGGACCTATAAGCATTCAAATGTTTATCATGCTATAGGCAATTGACTACATCCTGCCCCAGCAGGGGAACATGGAAGCTTATCAAGCTAGATGACTTTCACGTACCATCTCACAGGAAACTAGTAGTCCCAGTATAGGACCTCTCCAACTATGCTTTGTTCTGACGCAAAAGGGCTCGTTACCTGCCAATGGGGGATATCAGGGTTAATAAGCATTACAAACGTATCAATATCAATAAAAATAGATTAACATGGTCACTGGACTACATACACTCACAGATCACCTGCATGGCACTAATGTATCAAACCAAGAACACGCATTCTAAAGCCATATTACCAATTCTTTACAAAATACTAAATAATCTAAAAAAAAATCCCAGCGCAAGATGTGTTTTTGTATCAGAGAAAGATTTTTTTGTAGTGTGTGTGTGTACATGTGAAACCATTCTCACCAACCTCCCTGAACTGACAGCATGCGCAAATCGATGTCCTGCCAAATGGCTTCGCCATCCAGGTTCTGCGAAGATAAACCTTCTGTCTCCATGATATGGAGGATGATGTCAGACACAGCTAATGCTAGGGGGGAAAAAAATATTGTAAATACTTAATCAAATCGTCGTAGGTAAAAGAAAACACATTTAGAAAAATAATTGAACATTTTGTAAAGTACAGTAAAAAAAAAAATGAATGTTACCGTATTTGCATTGTGAGATCATTAGGACTAATATTAGGATTCGATCAATTTTCTTTGTTAATAAAGATTCTCTGAGATGCGCATCCTTTCCCAAAGATAAATGAATCCTAGCAAATCCGTCTTGGCCACACAGGTAGAAGCATGAGATACTTTAATAAAATAGCAATCTGCTGCTGCATTAACTCTTTCATTCTTTTGTATCATTTTTGTATCGTTACATACATTGAAGCTACCTGTTACGTGATCTTTGTTGTGAAATTGGAGTAATTCTTTTTGAAATATTTGGCATAAAATTAAATATTTGACATCTGAGACTTATAGCAAAAAGTGCAAAACTAACACATCAATATTATTATTATTATTATTATTATTATTATTATTATTATGTGTAGTAGTACTATATATATTATTATTAATAATAATAATAAATATAATAATAATATAAAAATAATACATATAATAATACATACTAAAAATAACAATAAATAACTCTCCATCTCCATTATCCATAGCTTGTATTTTATGGACATACATGCATGGTAAAGGTGCAAAATGGGATTTGTAAATACCCCATACAAACAGAAAATAATTTGGCATCCACCAAGGTATTGTTTCAAGTGTGACACTTCCAAATAGGTTGATTTTTTGCAACAGTTTTTTTTATTGTCCGTTGTGGCAAAATTCTTAAACCAACTTTGAGTGTTTCAACTTAACTTCTCAATTATTTTTTATTTTTTTTTAACTATAAAGGGGCAATAAATAGCTTTACATGGATACATGGATTTGTAGTCTAAAACTGGAGAAACTTGAAAAATGTCCCTCAAGAACGGAATGTAGGGAAGGAAGGACGTGGCATTTATATCTTTCGTATGCGGTGAAGGTTATGAGGACCTGCAGCAGTAGAACCCATCGCGGCAGGACCACCGTTACTTGGTTCCACAATCTCTATCAAATCCTGTATACATTAACCATGGCGTTCTCCCAGATGAAAATGGGCAATGCTCTCTGTTGGAATCATTGATCATGCCAAACCGTCTGGCTTTATGCCTTGATTACATATACAGGTATTGTGAAGCTACAATGATGTCCCTCTCCCCAGAAGAATCAGACAAATAACTCATAGGAGTGCAAGTCTGTCAACTGCAAGCATTACTTGTTCCATTTGTAATTTTCTTTGTCTGTCCATTAACTGAAATGAAAAGTGCAAAGATCTATTATTCCGTGACATGAGACAGAACACAAAAACAAGTGTCGTGTCTGAGCTGGTGGCATAATCCACATAGCAGAGTAAGAAAACACAGGTAAAAGATAAGTAAAATAACCAAATCTTGACATTATATATCTGATGAGCAGCCTATAGTAATCATAGGCAGGGCAGGAGGATCTAATAGATTGTAAGCTTGCAAGAGCAGGGCCATCTTCTCCTTCTGTACCACTATGTTTGAACATGTTAATATTATATTATTGCCAATTTTATATATATATTGAACATATGGGTCATTGTTAAGCACATACATTAAGATGGGAGAAGGACTTCATCAAGGCTTGTTTGCCAAGCCAAGAGCAGACGGCTGCATTTTTATGTCAGGTCAGGAGGCGAGGTTGGAACAAGCAGCACTGGTTCAGTATCAATGGTTATAAGCTGTGGTCAGGGTTGGGAGCTTCAGTTCATTCTTAAAGGAAAGTTATTTTGCTCGTTGTGAAGACCTCACCGAGCCAAGGGTTGTGCAGACAGAACGCCTGGAGATCACTGGCAATGTTCAAAAATAATGTTGAAAAATTATGTATGCTACTAATTTTCATAGCTATTTGTTTTTTAAAGTCATTTACAACGTTAACAACGTCTGCGCTGGATTTCTTATCCATTTTATGTTATTGTAATGGACAAAATTTGCGTTTATTCCAAAAACAAGGAAAATCCTAGGTGACCCCAAACTTTTGAACGGTAGTGTTTGTGTTATTAAAATCAGTTTTGCAGTAGTTGTTATCTATTATTTTTATTATTATTATTATGGAAATATGCATGCAATATTGTTACTAGCTTTCCGGAGCCTTTATAACTCTTGAGTAATACAAATCCATGTGCAGCACAAGCCTTTTACAATCAAAGAGTTAAGTCTCCGTTTGATGTATATTCCTCCCTATTTCTCAGGCCTTGTTACTCTAACAAAGCCAATTCAGCATATTTCTTCCTGGACAATGTTCCTTGCTTGAAGAATTGCATTCCGGCTCCGTTACAATGTTTTCTGTTATGCAGGGTTTTTTTTTTTCCGAAGAGATGTCAATACTGGGAAAATGATCCTTAATCTATAAATTCTCATTCGTGATGGCAGGAAGGCACTCGCTGACCTTAGTGATTTATATAGCAAGAGAAGGCGGTGGGTTCACTTGTAATGTGTCTGAGTTCACTCTTAGTGGCCTCTGCATAAAATCCTTCAGCTCCTTCAGAACCTTGTGCTGCTACAAGCTTTCAAACAAGAATACTTCTTACCGTATGCACCAATATTAAGACTTGGAATCAGCTTAAAGGAGTATTGTCTGCCCATAATGATAACGCAAATCAAAATGTAGATGACGGGGCACTATTCAATGTAAATAACGCAAAATAATAAAGTTCAATGGAGGTCCACTCAGCCCAGAACAACCAAATAATAAATATGGACCGACACTCGCATAAGCCAGTGTGTATAATGGTGAGGAACTCAGTACAGATTCAATACAAATGCATCTGCAGTATCCATACACATCATAGTTGTTAACTTGAAGCCGCGGTGGACAACGTGTGATCCAGCCAACGTTGGTTCCAGATCCCGTGATGACTCCAGCCGTGCGGCTCGCGGAACATCATGGGATTTTGAATTCACCAATTGTTGGAGTGATGCCCTTTACCTGTCCCTATTTTGAAGAGGTCCTATAACTACTTCATTCATAGACATGCCATTCTTCTCGATTAGCAACAATGTTCAAGAAGTTCAAGAAGCCACCACCGGCGGATAGTCCCACTCCCAGGGGAAATATAACCTTAGAGGACAAAATATAAAGTCACATGAAATTGCTTTGGCAGAAGTCATCTCAACACAAACTGTAAGAACTCATACAGTAATGAAGCACCACCAGCAGGGGGCGATATACCAAAAGGGCTGGTGGTACTTGGGTCAAAAGCCAGCTCTGCTACCGTATTTTTAGGACAATCTATAGTCCTAAAAAGCACCCAATAGATTCATACACATGCCTCTGACTGACGGCATATCGTGAAAATATTGCTAATATTGTGTAAAAACATGGGAGTCGCTACATTTTTTTTCTACGTACTGATTTTTGGACGGTTTTCCTTTTCACATAATATGATTAATAAAAAGATTTTCAAGTGTTTACCTTACCGCAAGAGTGTCCAAATCAATACTCAAAGGACCCTAATCCTGCCAGAATTTCTCAATTTAAACGTGTACTAATAAAAGAACACCATGTTTTACAGAGAAATGTGTTATAGCCGTCATTAAGACTGTTTAGCATTTAAGGACTGCAGTTTTACACCATCGTCCAAAGAATATAATTTTGGTTACTGATGTCTTATTTGATTAAGCTAATCAGGCCACGTCTTCACCCAAGTTACTTATATTTCATATATTCTTCTACAACAGCATGGGAACGTGGATGTTTCTTTTTGTTTTCCTTTAAGATCCATCACATAACATTTGATCTTTGTTAAGGGAATTTGATCCTGACTAACTGTGTCATGTAATGCCAAGGTTCCAAATAAGAACTCTTTGGAATAGAGAACTTGGCCTCTGGACCCCCCTGATCTGAATGGTTTGGGCCACGTGCAGAAGCCATTTATGTAGGGCTCCCCATGTGGTTACGATTGTGAATGAAGACATAACCTAGTATAAAAATATAATTAGTGACCTGGCTGGATCCTTTTATGCTCTTTGTTTGGGATTTCTTAAAAGCCACTTGGTTAGTACTTGTGCATGAGAACATTATGGTCCACCTAAATGGGATATTCTTCTGGTATTGTGTTCGGCCCATACAGACCAGGCGAATGCTACATGAGCATAAAAAGATAATGGGCCACGTATGTCACCCGGCAGAAGTTGGCCTTAAAGAGCCAGGGCCTCCTCGTCATCATCGGTCTGGCCTTACACGTGATTACATGACTTGGATTATTAATCGGCCACTTGCATACACTGAACACTTCAAACGAACAAAGAGGGACACTAGTATTTTAGTGGCAGTGGTTAGAGGAAAGGGCTTTACTAAGACATTTTTAGTGACTTTTTGACCTATTAATTCCTGTAATTCGGTGATGTATTCATCCCCAGCACATTCATAGGCCTGATCCAGGACAGTGCCTCAGCTGAACCCAGGACTCACGTTCGTTGTCATCATCCTTAATGCTGGTGCCTTAACATCGTATCCTGGCTCCTGTGCGTCTTAAGGATGCGAAGCTCCGGGTAAAGCAAGGAGAGGCTAGACATAGTCCTCCATGGAGTTAATGGGCCAGTTTGGAAGATCAAAGATCTCCCTTGTACCTGCCTATTCAGCAGAGGGGCACTGGGGTCAATTACATAAGCAGAGTGCCTATATAATTGAGTGAGGGATCTGATTCTCAAAGGGGACCCATGGAATTGCCCAATAGGAAGAATCTGGACTTTTTTTTGTGATGGATCCTTTTAACGACTTGATCATTTATTATTTTGTCTCGTAAAATTTTAACACTCCATAACTCACTTATGTATCGCTGAAGGAGTTAAGATTCCGTTCGCTGATGTTGAAGGCACTTACAATGAAATCCATCTCCTACCAAGCAAGAACCATGAGGGTGTGTTTGATTACTCCATTGTTCAGAAAGACCTTATTACCTGCACTTAGAATTTATACTATTACCATTTAGAATCAATAGTATTATCACCTGAACAATAGCATCCGTTGAGCATTTTCTATGTGTTGGTGCCTTATAATTTTGCTATATTCATATATTACTTTAAAACGAAAGCACTTGGATCTCACGCTGTTATCATTTCTAACTGCTAGCCTAAGAGTGGTTTCTAGGTTTTTTTTTCTTCTTATTTTTCTTTTTAATATATCTGTAATTTACAACAAAAAAAAAACATTTTTTTTAATGGTATCATATATTTTTTATTATAGGGTGATTCTGCACTGTTGAGGTTAAGTGAATATAAAAAGTTTGCTGTATTTAAGAAACAAAAATTTCCCAATAATAGATGAAACTGGTTACAATTAGCAGATGGCCTAGAATTCCAAATCCTAAATTAATAAAATAATATTATAAAATAAAAAGGGATTTTTTTTTCAAAAAAATATATAAAAAATACCCTTTATCAAACAGCACAAAATGACCTACAAAAACTTCCCAATAATAGATAAAAATTGTTTACAATTATCAGATGACCTAGCATTCTACATACAATAGTAATAAAATGATATTATAAAATAAAAAGGGATTTATTCAGAAAAAAATATATAAAAATTCTCCTTTTATCAGACAGCAGCCTACATTAAAAAAAAAAAAAAAAGAATCAGGGCTTGTTGGCTTTTACAAAAACACACCAGAATATTGTTCTTAAATGGTAAATATTTGCCCAAAAATGAATTCCACCATTTGGCAGCTATTGAGTCTGATCACATTGCAATGAAAAGCTCCTAATTTGTTGTAACGTTATGAACTGATACTGAATTTATTCCCTGTTGTAATGCATGCCTCGAAAAGATGACCTATTTTGTATTTTGTCATTCTCTTGGGTAAAAACCAAATTAAAATTCTACATAAGTGAAAAATGGCAGACTTTTATCTGGAATTTTTTTTTTTTTTTTTTTTTTTAATTCATTGTAGGGAAACGATGCAAGAACACGAATTTTATGTGGACGTTTCTTTAAGAAACAGTCTTTTTAGTTGACAAAATACATTTTTTATTTAAACAACTATGAGCAGAATGGTGGAGAATTAATTCATGCGTGTCAGATAATGGATACACTCTATCATTAATTGTGTTAAATTAGATTGCATTTTGTAACTTGAAGGGAGATGAATGCGCTCTAAATGGGAGGGATGCTAACCTCGGTATTAGCTGTAATTTTAGCATTAGCACAATACAGAGGTCACGTTGGTGTCGCTAAGATAAAAGAGAACGTTTATTGAAATGTGTTTATCTGTGTTTATTTGAAGCTAAGAATAGTTTCATTACCTGAGCCAGCTCTTTATATCAAACTTCTTTAACCCTTTCGGAAACGGAGTGCTGCACACCTACTCATAATTAAAGGTACAGTACGGGACGAGGTTAGCAAGCCTAGCTAGACTAATTAATGAAAGTATGATTTAAACTAGTCCTTTGCTTTTAGCTGTTTTGATGATAAACATTCATATTCTTTCTAGCGCTTTGCTACTTGCTATTGTCGCACAATCATTAGGATGTGTAACGGGTGTGAAAACAGTGTTTCAGATATTATATATTAGTTAAACATAGAATTTGACAGCTAAGATAAGAACCATTGGTTGTTGCCATAGACGATGAAAGTTCTTTTAAAAAAAAAGTTGGGTTTTTTGCATTAAACCTTAAGAGGAAATAATTAATTGACAGATCTGCCAAGGATTATTTTGTTGACGTAGAAGAAAGGGCAGGTAATGTAGAAACCCATAATTTTATGGAAATGACGGAGAAATGCTATATTTGCAGAAGGACCATACAAAACACTCTATGGCATATGGGATTGGGGCTGTACGGGTGGTCTTTACCATGAGCAGTTTAACCCATTCTCAAGTCCCACCAGTGATGGAGTCCTTGGTAAAATAGTGTTAGTAGAAAACAAACTTTGCTCCATGAATGGACTGTAAATGTCTTTGATGAGCACTGTTTGCATTGTTTGCGAGAAAGAAAGATGAGTCAAACCTAGTTGAGGATTGGAGGACATTCCAAAGGATGGGGGATTCTTGGGGAATAGGACATCTGATAAAAATAGATGGTCGGAGGCTTAGATGTAGTGTTAGCATTCGTTCGCCGGGAGGCTGGTTGATACATGGAGTTCTAGAGATTAATACAGTTAGGGAATTAAGATATACATGAGATAAACATATGGCTACCATGATCATAAAATCAATGGACTAATGTCGTAAAACAGGTAAAAAATGATTACCTTCAACTGTGTTCCAGTGAAAATCAAGATGCCTAGTAATTCCAGATGAACTCAGAGCAAACAGAGGAAGTAGCTTTCAATATGATTCCGGGGCTGTAACGACCATTAGACATGAAGAGCAGCCTCAGGCGCTGCAAGAAGAGGGTGACACTTGGTAATGCCCCTGTGGCTTCTTGTGCTTCTCTCTCTGCCTCTGGAAGTGGACATGAAACCAGTCCGGGATGCAATCTCTGACCTTCAGAGGTCCCCAGTTATGGCTCTGCACAAGCGTTTGGTTGGACAGGACTATAGAATCTACTGGTTCTGAAGAGTAACACAACGGAATGGTTATATTATCCTAAATAACTGCTTCATTCAGAAATAGCCTCGCTTTTCCAGATATCAATCCAGTAATCACACGTGTCATGGGGACAGAGTACACGCTATCCCTGGCCTTATCAGTATTTCTAGAAACTGGCGTGTTGGCTGAGAATGATGAACATGGAACTCAAGCAAGAGCCTGGAAACCCTCTGACATCATGTTTCTTTTACCCACAACCCTCTCCATTGCCTGCACCCACAGACACGCTGAGTATCAAAAAACGTATATAGTCTAAAACTCACAGGAGCGAAAACACAACTTTTCTTCGATCTGAAATTTTTTATGATATCGGATCTATTATTCTGTTGCTTTTTTATGTTTTGTTCTAGGTTTTGGAATCTATGTGTATGTATCATTTTGCGAATAAAGAACCTGGAGATTTGAACGTTTGGAACTTTGTTGCATGTTTTGCGGGGATCTATTTTTTGGTGGTTTACACACGGCACACTTTGGATATACATTTCAATGAGCTCAGTAATATTGTTATACATTTTTATGTTTAATTCCTGACAGCAAATCCTTCTAATGCTCTAGTATTTGGATTATAATAATACTGTCAAATCTTCGCATGGCCCTTCTCATCCATTCAGCTCCCAAAGTGGGATTTTTCATTCACTCTAAGTTTTCCCTTTGATCTCTCATTCTCGCCCCTAACCCCCCTTTGCTTATTCTTCTTGTGTCCGTCTAAAATCTCTGAAGTGTATTTTCCCTTATTTTTGCTTCTGGCCCATCTGATGAACAAGGGGTTTGATTGCTGCCTTTTTCATGGAGGTATATGGAGGCAAACGAGGAGTTTTTTCCCCAGAAGTGATTTTCTATTTGTTCGTTATCATATACAGTATGATGTCATTAGTGTGATTTATAGTTAGGGATGATAATTAATAACTCCTAAGTATTTATGCAGCATATACCAACTTGTATAGTTAGATGAGCAGGAATATGCTCAAGTTCATTGCTACATCTGGAAATGTTGCAGGAAAAACTGTGTTGGCCATCGGAGCCACAGAACCAGAGAGCTAGCCCAACTCCACCAACTTGATAACAAATTTCTACCAAGACTCACAACTTAATAAGAGTTGTTAAAATAATCCCATGACGGTGTGAGAACTGTTTGTTTTTCAGGGCATCAATGGGAGTGCAACAATGTATCCACAGGAAGCATACTTAAGTATGCTTCCTGCTTTCAGAAGAGAGGCATAGGGAGGAGAAAAATCATACAGAAGTCCTATTTTTTAGCCAAATATCACACATACACCATATTGCAGCGAGAGGGCAAGGATATGGTCACTCTTCCTTTTTAACGATGCTGAATAGGCTCCATAGAATAACACGACTGCCATATACTGCACAGCTCCTGTTACTTTTAGTGCCATGTGGGAAAACAACTAATTTGATACGGTCCCCTCCGTCCCAACACCGTCCATGCCAGGAAATGTATTGCAGTGTCTGGCACTGAAAAGGTTAACCTCATCAGTGAATTCCAACACCAATATTGAAGTACAATAAATACACTTAATTAATTATTGTTTGATTGTCCTCATTGTGATTCCTAAAAAAATAAATATAAATAAGTGAGTGACGTATACACTGGCATAATAATTACTGGCAGTCATGTATATACATTAGGCACAGGTCTATGTAATATTTAACGTACATATGAACACGCTCCGTAGAAATGCATACATGCGTGCTTAGTACGGCAGAATACCCAAATGCAAATTAGCATCGTCCACTTGTATATAACTGAGGGGGTACTTTGGAGCGAAACGAACCAATACATATGTTAAACTCACTTCTGTAATAAAGATTAAGTAGACGTTAATGGCTTCCCAGTCATGCTTGTGGAGGTAATCTCTTTTCTGAAAATTCAAAATTAGATTTGGAGGATCGAAGCAAACAGGGGGCGAGACTTTGGCGTAATATTTTAATCAAATTGTCATGAATGAGTGGATACAATTAAGAATTCTGTCAGTTACTGCGCTGAGTCCCTTTTGTTAGTCAGATGTTGTGAAGGATGCACTGGGGCATCGTGGGTACAGATTAATTTCGACCTTTCCCAGGATCTTCATTTTTGACCCTCTGGCGAGGCTCTGCTTGTCAGATGGCTATTTTTTTTTTTCCGGGAGAAGGGCAGACAAAGAATCTCATTTTCACCCAGGAGGACGAGCACTGAGTGGTCATTTACCAAACGTCTCAAGTCCTCTTTCTCACACTGGCTACAAATTAAATCATGACCCCTATCCTCAGCAAAAGCATTTACAATAGAAATCTGCAATAAAAAGTCTAATTTTATTATTGCGATCATTAAAAAAAAACACAGTTGTGATATTGACGAGACCAATCCAATTATTATTATTTGTTTTGTATATTGTCTGGTCAAAACAAATTCACTCTCTGAAGAAATATGTTTAGAAACTTTTTGTTTACCCAAATGCGTCTTTGTTTTTTTATATCCTGCTACCAAATTAGATTATTGGCCAAAAAATCTAGTTGTAGCATAGACAAAGTTTTATATATATATATATATATATATATATATATATATATAAGAGAGAGAGGGGGGGGAGAGAGAGAGAGAGAGGGAGAAGGAGATGGAGAGGGGGAGAGATAAAGAGATAGAGATATAAAGAGAAAGAGATAGGGATAGAGAGAGAAAAAGAGAGAGGGAACTAGAGAGGAAAAGGAGAAAGAGAAAAACAGAGGGGGGAAAGGAGAGAGAATCAGAGGGAGGAAAAGGGAGAGAGCAATAAAGATAAAAGGAAGGAAAGAAAGATAAAGAGACAGAAAGAAAGAGAAATATAGAAAGGAAGATCAAGAGAGAGAGAAGGAAAAAGAGAAAAAGATAGAAAATAGCTGAAGAAACTTTGACATTGTCCTGACACACAGACAAACGTATAGACAAAGCACAAACCGAGATGCAGACAAAAAACATTGGGAACAAAGTTTTCAGAGCCACATTTTGTTATACCACAGAACCAAATGCAGACGGACAAATGCAGACGGACAAACAAACCAATAAAGACACAGAGACAGAAGAGAAACACACAGTCTTTCATATACCGACAGACACACAGGCATACAAATACGCACAGAAAACGCCGGCGCCCAGGAGCCTCACGCACACACCATTAACCTGCAATCATTTCCCTATCAGATTATTTCCTTTCTTACATCCCGGCTCTGATATTCTAAATCACTGTGACGTCCATTGCCCAATATTTAGATTCTATCGCTTGCTACCGACAGGATTAATAGTATATACCGGTATATATCCTCAAATTTCACTGTAGCAGAAAATATAATACGCGGGTGTTAATAGGCTGTGTATCATTTGTTATTTTATTACCTTTACACACCAACGTACAAAAAGTTATCCTGGGGAAAAGTTTAAAAAGTGGTCTTATCGCCATAGCAACGAATAGAATAGTCAAATCAGCAGCAGCATTGGTTGCTATGGTGATAACACCATTGATCAATTTTATATATATATATATATATATATATATAAAACCCCTCCTTCTATCTCTTATATATTCACTTCTATTTATTCTCAATTCTTTTTTACATTTTTCTGTATTTTAATTTGACTTTTCTCTTTTTTTTTTCTTCTATTTCATTTTTTTTTTTCATCACTATGAAAGCGGACGTAACTTATACAAATGTGCCACTCTCAGCAAGCACGCCGTGAGTACCCTTTATTATACAGAAGGACCTAATTATATTTTAACACTGCATTTACTCGCTTGCCTGGGGAATTCGTTCAAATAAAACCCACAGACCTATTTGTGCTGTGACATCATCAAAAATGCCATTTTTTTTTTACACAGAAAATAAGACTTCTGTTAATTTCTGCGCCCCCCCCAAAAAAAAAACCCCTGCCACTATCTAACCAAAAAAAAAAAAAAAAGTGTTAAACACGTTCAGGAATAAACACTATTGCACTCCAGGGGTTGAAAACGAATATGCATCAAAATGTTTGGCATTTAATTTTTTTTTTTTCTTTGGGAATTTAGCCAGTGAAATATAGCTGCCAGTATCTCAGGCCTGCGTGTGTTCTTCTGCAATATGCTCTCGATCAATCAGATTTGCATAACTAAACTGTCGGCATGCCCGCTCTGCTGGCCAGGTGCGGGCGAATTTGCATATAGAACAGCGCGGAGGTCCCCAGAGCCCCTTCAGACTCTGGTGACTGCTGAGGCTGCAGTCCGCCAAGCTCGGGAAATGAAATTGGAAAGAGCGAAAAAAAAAAATATATAAAAAAAATGGAAACAACGGAACGCGAGCACGAGGGTGAAATATGTACATTGTGTATTTTTTTTTTTTTGGGGTTATGTAGATGCCACGAGACGATATTCGCAGGAGAAATCGCGGCCAGACCTCACACAAAGTCGCCAGAACTGAGGCAATCCGGTAGTGTTCTTTAGAAGGGTGGTTTGCATTTTTTTTCTTTTTTTCGTGGCGTCTTACAAAACTTTTACTATTACAGGTAGCCACAAATTATATGTTTCTTTAACAAGCAGGGGTTTAACTAAAAGTTCTGGTAAAAACCCAACAAACAGAAAAAACTGAGTAGGAAACAATACAACAGCGTATCGCTGTGACCGTTCTAGGTCACACTAGACTGGGCTTAACGTGGTGGACCTGATCATAGTCTAGAAATGGTACTATGGCTATGGCCCTAACTAAGTGGCAATAAAGGCCAGAGGCTCCACATATGTTATTTGGCTGGATACATTTATATACGCGGCTACACATATCCGGCTGATGGCCCATACACTACAAGACGCCATGTGCTGCTGGGTACGCATGCGGTCCTGCTGGCCCATCGGCATTTGCCTGTTGTGCCCTTTGGCCAGTCCGAGCTTGCACGGTGACATGGCTTATATATGTTTAGAGATATTGTTACCCACATTTATTGAATGCAAGGAAATTAAATCTGATATCATCCAAAAAAATAAACATGAGTTTATATCCCACATTAAAGACAATGGGTCAAATTCAGTAAATCAATGGCGATCCAGCTGACGACTACAATGTGGAAAAAATAATAGATGGATCTATGTTATTGAATCCACCCTATTCTATTCCAAAAATAAATAGTGGGTAATACAATTGCATATAGCAGTATTGGACCAAGAGAAGATGGAATCTTTAGTCAAAGTTGATACCTTTGATTGGGTCTACAAAGATGTCACTCTTTGACTTTTTTTTATGTTGGTCCAATAAAAAGATATCGACTTCTACGAGAGACTCCATTTCCCAAGATCTAATGTACACAAGACAACAATCACAAGTACAATGCTGGAGGGAAAATCACTATATTGCTTCTCCAGGAAGCGCTGGTGGTGAATGCTACAAACACATCCGTATTTCTGCATTGTGAACTGCATGTAACTTAGTTATGGACGTTTCACCCATTAGTCATATCCAATTATGGTCTTAAATCTTAATTAAAATTACATTTGTAAACTGTCTAAGTGCAGAAACAGAATTTGAAGGCAGGTAAGGATCATCTATCCCAACTAGTGCACCTACCTTCTGAAACTTGGTCTTTGACCTTGTCATGTTCACTATATTCTCATGCCTATCCCATACATGGTTTTAATCAAAGACTAGAATATAGATTGTTTGGACTTAAACTTGGGTTCTTTAACATAAGGCAGTTTAGTCGATCCTCATGTAAACTTTACACTTGATCAATTCACTTTTTATTCTTTAAATTCCCTTAAGAGGAGCCCCTTTTTTGATTTGGGACTCAGATCTAGATAACACCTGGTGGAACTGATTTGATTTTCATTTCTTTAGGAATCCCTACCAGTTTAGGAACCCATTTTAGGCTTGAGAATCCTATGGTCATTTTTTCTTGAGTATTATTGCCACATGGGCCAGATGCTTACTTTGTGAACTTTGTGAACATTGCAACAATCACAGAGTCCAAACGATGGTGTTATCAGCCATTTCACTTTTTGATGATAGCAGCTGATGCTATAATTGGTGCAATACGGAAAATATCAATGAGTGCTTTACCTCTGGTCACCAGATTAACTAAACATTCAAAGCTACATCTATCTTCTCATGCTGTCCATGCCACATATGACATAAAACACTCACTACCCTATTAGTAAGCCTAAGTTACCTTCTAACCCTCTCATTTTACCTCGGACAGTTGTGATTTCTCTGTGGAACTATCCTGCTGTCCCAGATCAATAATGGTCAGAAGATCTCCTGGACTGGCCCACCAAGTTCTGAAATCAATTGAAATCCAATGACACCAGCCCCTCATAGTGCAATGAAGCTGTATCCTGGGTTATGACATCATATATAGACATTCTGTCTCAACTCAAGGAACTGAGGCAAATCCAGCCACATGTTCTATCCTAGGGCCTGTTATAACCCTCCCTTGAAAACATTGCGGAGAGGCTGTAGAACCCTCAGAATTATAGGAACTGGTTCAAGATTCTCTATGACTTGTAGAATTCTATGCTTTTGTTTTTTAACCACCTCATAGGTTGTCAGTACCTCCACTGTATTATCCAGAGCTCCACGTGTCATTCGAATCCATACGTGTCATTGTGTTCTAAAACTATTTAATACTTTTGCAGAAATCTCTTTTAGAGAAACGTCACAGATAGATTTTCTGTCCTGTGCCTGCTGGAATAATCACCGTTGCTTGTCTAATGAAAACTGTCACTCTTACATTCATACCACATTATTACTAATGCAATAGCAGTAGACAAATCTGTATTTAAGTGGGTGATTTTCTATGTAATTACAGGTACAAGCACAATTTAAAATCCTTCTTTACAGGAGAGATCAAAGAAAAAGTCCAGAATATTTTTATTACACATTTCTGGATGTTTTCCAATTTCGATGGTCCTTGGCTAACGCGTGCGACAATCTTTTCTAACATATGTACGGAGTCCTTTTATAGTCCTGATAGATGTAAAAATGGAAGAAATTAGGCAGAAAAAAAAAACCACATTATTTCCCAGGAGAGAAAATTGCAGCCCTATGTAATGTGCTAGGATATCATTAATATATGACACTTAATTAATAAACGCTTTTGACAGCATTATTTTTTTTTCCTAACAACATAAAATATGTTTCTCTAATAGAGTGTTACTTATTATTGCTTAAAAATAAGATATAATTATATTACTACTTAACCTTTACATTAACTGTTTTCCGGTCTAAAATGTATTGCTTGTTTGTTAATAAAAAATTAGCATTAATGTACATGGGATCTACGTATTGTGCAGTGCATTAAAAAGTAACACAGTGTTTTCTTAGTTATTAAAGAATTAAACTGTTGCAGCTTTTAGAATAGCTAAACTAATTTATTAGAACTACCTATAGTTACATTTTTCTCCAACCAGTGTAATTTATTAAAGTTTTACTGCAGAATTGCTATGATTTGTGGCAAATATTTATAAAAAAAATAATATAATAATATAATATATATATATATATATATATATATACTGTATATATATATATATAGTTTACTGTTCTGAAGTTCTCTTCCATAGCTCTCAACAGTCCCTGTTTTCACAGGACAGTCCTGTTTATGGAGCAGTGGTGGGCCAGAAGATCCTTTGATCGGTCAAATGGCTATAAAATCAATGGAGGTCTGTTGGAGGCCAACACTGAAGCTCCTATATGGCCACCTTGAGACGCTCTGCAGCTGAGCACCGTCAGGTGGCTCTTCCGGTGAGGTGGGCAGGTTACCGTGTTTCAGCCCCACCCACCCCGGGAACTGGCCCCACCCCTGGAACTGGCTCCACCCCTGATTTGGGCACCTGAAATATTGGGGTAGTTTCTCTTCCCGTCATTCTTCTGATGGCAGCTTCCACCAAAGAGGAAAAATATCTTAATACTAGTGACGAGATAACGCGACAGGATAGAAAAAGTTAATTAAACTTTGTGTTTAGCTTCGAAATAGCAGACAAATAAAAAAAAAAATAATGAAGAGAAGAAATCGAAGAGAAGAAAACACTGAATTTTTTAAATATAATTACTATTCACATTATTTTAAAACCCGAAAAAAATAATAATTAAAACAATTAAAAAAAAGAAACAATGTTTCCAGTGGCACTAAACTTTTTTTTTTTTTTTTTCTAATAGCTATTATTGTGGACGATATACTGTCAGGATCCTCTTCTCTTTGTTTGTCTGTCAAACAGACCCCCTCTTACAATTAAGGGGTAAAAGCCTGCTCTCTCCCTGATACCTTTCATGTCTTGCTTTCATGTCGCAAATTTTAATGTATTTTTGTTTTTTTTTTATTTCTAATTAAAGGACAGAACAGATGGTGATTTGTTGATGGCTGCATGTCCATTAAATTGGTCTGGTATAGTATTGTTCACTATTATCGAGGAATATTTTATAGCCAGGACTGTATACAACCGGCAATTGCTTTAAATAATGAACCATTCGTAACAGGGCTCTGTGTTGGACCAAATTATGGGACCGATAATAAATTTAGCAAATTGTTAAAGCCATGAAATAATAAAATTTCAGTTTATTTATTGGCGCGTTTATTGCTGGCAATAAAGCGGGGTGTATTGTTCAACCTTGTTGGTTTTAATACGAATGAGTACGGCTATTTTTAAACCAACAAAGTGGTTAATTGATGAGATTACTAGCCATGAGTATGCGGTAAACATACATTATTCCTTCGGAGTGGGATTATGCTTTACGGCATTTGGGGGGGGGGATAATTATATTGGCTCAGTTCTATGTATCTGAAAGGGAAGGCTGATAAGTAATGCCATATTGTACCAATTTGTTTCTGCATATTTTTGGTTCTGCAGGTGGCATTGTTACTGGCAAACACCCCCCCACCCAACGGAACACAGGGGGTGCTGTATACATCATTTTACCCGCCATGATTCTGGATGGTTTCCCAGATCAGACCCTCAATCTCTTCTTTTAAACAACAGCACAGCCACGAAGCAGAATGATAGCCGGCCGGTTATTTTCCTACACAAAAAACTCCAAAATCTAAAAACCCCTGGGATGCCAGAAACGCATGATTGGTGTAGTCGCTGGAACACAAAAGGTTAAGAATTAATCTGTGTTCACTGGAATGAAAATTGTTACGTTATAAACTCTTGGTAACAACAAACAAGAGCATTTCAACATTTTTATATCTATTTTTTTATGCTATTTTTGTATTTTTTTGCTATTTTGGGTAAGGGAGGGGGTGACTGGTGTGGCCAAAATGATAATTTCTGGATTATTGAAATATATATGGCTTTTGCTTTTTGATATACATTAATTACAATTTAAACAATTTGGGGTATAGCAGACTGTAACCTAAGATACACTAAAGGGCAAAAAAGCCTGATCAATAAATGACAAGCATGTTACACATAGTTTAAGCTTGAATGGTCTTGGAGCTTGCAAGTAACACTGTACAGTGACACCCCCTCCCACCACACCATACGCTGACACCCCAAACACCCCTCCAGCTTTACAGGTTCTCAGACAGGTGCAAGTATTTTTCATCCGTCACACTGGACAGATTGATTTAAACTTGTGTGTTCCTTATCACTATTCTAATAGCACCAATCAAGAGTTTTACTCTCCACACTATTTACTAAAAAGTTCTGTTTATTGTTGATCAGGACATTTCATACCAGACACAGACAGGCGACAATAATATAACGCCCTCTATAGTGTCTGATCGGAGTAAAGTGACACCAGTAATAGTAATAACTACTATTATTACTACTAATTATAATTTGTATAGTATAAGTAATAAAAAAAAAAGAACCGTGAATGTCATATTGGTATTTGTATAGATTGTACACAAAAAATTAAGCATTATATATTATAGTTTTATGCTTCATTTTAGTGCATTAGAACTTGTTTGTTTAACAGAATGTTTTTTTCTCCTTTCTGCATTTTTCTTGCTCATTATAACATCTTCTCTCGTACGTTTGTTAGCTGAACAGGAACACCTCTTGTACTGTCTCTTACCCTAAAGCAAAGCCTAACAATCCCATTGATTCTCTTTACACTTCAATGAGCTGGTTCAAGAGCACCATGCTGTCTCATCCCCAGCCATATCTGTTCCCGAAGGGCAAACTTCTGCTAGATTTCACACCTCCATTGGCTCATTGGGCATTCTGAATCAGACAGATCACAACACAACTTGCGCAGGAAATCATTATACAGCGAGTTAACTTTTATCAACTTTCATTCAATTAATGTTTTCGGCAACACAACATGTTTACTTGATAAGGAGCTTAAAACACAACCAAGTTATTAATTTATATTTGGATTTGCTGATTGGAAGCCAACCAAAAAAGAGAAATGGCCGCACCGATGCTAATGATCTCCGGGAAACATTTGTAGCGTGTAACATGTAAGTGGAATACATTGTCACACTCGAGGAAAAAGGAAATGGCACCTCCACCCAATATGGCTCCCTCCAGAACCCAAAATACACAGACTTTGCCTCAAGTGTCTTTTAATTAAAAAGAAAATAAGGAAGCTTTGTTAAGTTGTGCTCTGGGATTTTGTTTATTACTCTATAAATTAACATATTAGTGCCTTTGTCTATTTTTGTTCTTAAATGTCTTCTGCTCTACAACTAAATATACATTATTAGTTTCCTGAAACAAAATGGAATATTTGATTTGCACAATATTTTATGTGCTTTAATATATAATATATATACGGGGGGGGTAAAAATATATAGAGAGAAAGAGATAGGGATAGATTAAGAAAAAGAGAGGGGGAACTAGAGAGGAGAGAGAGATTGAGGGGAAGAGAGAGCAAAATAGAAAGAGAGAGAAAAAGAGAAGAAAAATATAGCAAAATAGAGAAAGAAAAATAAAAAACCCAATAAGTTCACAGATACATGTTTTGGGGTATTGTTGAAAAAAAAACTATTTACACAAAGCCAATATTCTTGCAAATAGTATAAATACAATTTAAGAACATATATCCCCGGTTTAAATATTGGGGATTCAGCCCATCCTTTTTTAAGATAGCCTCCATAGACTGCATTAAAATGTGCTGTAGTGAAGATGGCAGCTGCGGAAGGGTAAGGCTGTGGGTTCTGCCCCTCTCAGGCCTAGGGCAGCACCAAAAGTAAATACACCACTTCATTTAATCCTGTTTTGTTTAGACTTAAGGACTGGAGCATGATTATCCATATTATGTCCTGATAGCTTAGCTATGTTTAGGGAGCACATGTGCAAAATAGTAGATGTAACGTGGGAAAAGTTGTAATGTGACATCATCATGCTGTCACATAAAGTATGCTGTCACAGCCCCACCCACCTGTGATATCTCTGTAAGAATTGTTGAGAAATCAACTTAACATTGCAAAACAGAACGCCAGCAGCTGCTTACACTTAATTTAAATTATTTGAAATCTAACCCTTTAAAATACACATTAAATCTGTGAAGTAACTAATACAGGGTCAACTCCCTCTTTCATGCTGGAGAAACTCGGTGGGGTTTGCCCATCGTAATACAGAGTTAAAACTCATCCCACCTTCAATAAACTCTACATTTTCTATATCCTATATCATTAATGTTCCATTTCCAAATTTCCATTGTGTCCTTAATCTCAATCACATCTATATTATTCATCTTAATTATGTTGCAGCTATATAAACCAATAAATTTTAAGTACATTCCTGCTATGGTAATTCGACAAATATTTTTTTATAATTTTTTTTTTTTTTTTACTTTTTTTTTTTAGCTAATTCCACCTTTAATGTGCTTTAACTCCTGGTGAGTGAGAAGGTGGAAAAAAACAGGAATTTGAATACATGTTTTTTATTCTATGGAACATATTCATTAAGCTGAAAATGAGACGTTCACTGGCGAGCCTTTCACATTTGAGCTAATGTTCCTTTCCACCTACTCTTCTGAATATAATACTAATGAATATTACCCGTATTATTTATAAATATCCAAAACCTGCCCTGAAAAACGTATCGAAACATGTTACATTTTGTTCCATTATTTTTTTTTTTTGTGGTCAGGTCAAAAGCAAAGTGTTCTGATTGGTTAAAAAACTTTGTTGCCATGCCATACATATCTTTTTGGGGTTTGCGTTATTAAAGAAGGGGTTGTTTTACCCACCATAACTTATGTAATCGTTATTAAAGAAAAGACAAAAGAATGACAGATCTACTGAATATTCTTTTATGAAAATGTCAAAAGCATATTTTTAACAATTATTTTACTTATGGCCACTACTAAATATATTTGATGAATATATATTTGATGAATATGAATATGAATATGAATATGTATATATTTTTATTTATGAAATGTATATATATATATATATATATATATATATTACTTATTTTTATTTATTTAACAGATGTATTTAGCACTTTACAATTTACAGTATAATAAAGGACATGTACAATAAGTCCAGTCGCAGTACGTAAAGTAACAGACATTTTGATCTAGGTACAAGAAGTATGAACATTTTAGGGACAATCTAGCCATCATATGCACTTTAATTCAGAGTGTTTTGTCTGCCACTGATTGGTTGCTTAATGCAGCCAATCTGTGGCAAGAATCAGTGGACCATAGAGGAGTGCAGCAGCAGGGCTGCAGTTTCTAACTCATTTACTGATTTCTTTATTTTTTTCATTTAAGAATGCATATTTAATTACCCACAGAGTAATATGCAATCTTCTGTTGTGGATACTACTGTACCTTTAGGAGATCCCTGCCCTTTAGAGCTTACAGTCTAAGCGATGGCTATTATTAAAATGCCTATTATAGTATAAATGTATACTGAAAATAAAAAAAGTTCATACAATAACCTCTCTACTTTCCAACCTAATTATTTTTTATGACAGGGTATATATTTATCTCATATGCCACGTTGAGGGTGTGAGGACTCATTTCATATCTGTAGAGAAACATTCTTTCGATAAGATCAGCAGTAAGACGGATAGACATATGGACAGTGCTAAAGTTAGGTGCTTACAAGTCGAGTGCCATATGAACATCTTTCTGCTTCATACCCTCCTCTAGCTTCAGAACACCAACCTTCTAGGACTGTCTATTTTTATGTATCTAACGTATATTGAGCTATAAAATTATTAGTCTGAAGTTGGCTTCTATTAAGGATCATAAATCTTGGCAGATTCCCTACAGTCTGTTGCGGTTTTTCACTGCCAGGAAAAGTTGTCTGAACTCAAGATAAAGTAGAGCTTTATTGAGAAGCCTAACGGACCCTCGGCAAAGCATTGTGGGCTGAGAAACCCTGTCTAGCAGCCCAGATAATGCTCATGACAATAGCAACTCGTACAAAGACCTTGGAAACAATGCCATACAAATGTATCATCCAAATTACAGAAAAGGTTTCTGGGTAATGGAATAGTTATGGGTAAGTAAAGTTAGTTTGGTCTCCCTTTTTGGTGCAGTGTGTTCACTGATGAAAAAAAAAACGTTTCTGCACTTCTTTTTCTCTGCGGCTCTGTTTGCATTATTTTGGGGAGCGGTTGTCTTATTTGGAGGCTCAGCCCTGGGATGGAAATGCTCCAGGAAGCCAGGGTAAAGTAGCGGATCACCAGGAGACGCGGAGCACCAGAGAAGAAAGAAGAATGGAAACTCAGAGAAGAAGAAAATAAGCTGAGAACAAGAAGGGGAGATTGTGGAAGAGGAGGACGAAGGGAGACATTGAGAGAGTGTGCAACAGAGAGTGTGAGAGAGGGTGTTAGTGTTTTATTTTTTCCAGACATATTTAGAAGTTCTGACACAAATTGAGCGCCATTGAATCGCCCTGGTTGACGTGGGCACCATACTAGAATAAAAACACCTCTTTGAATACCAAAGATATGAACGACTCAAAGGGCTGCGTTCACCGGAACCACAATATTACCCTGACGTATTTTTTTTGTGCGCGCAAAATCACCGCACAGTCCGCAAGTTTCTTTAGCATATCTGCCGAGATACTCTAGGCCCAAATGGCCTCTATAGGCATTAGCTGACCCAAAAAATTGTTGAAGTAGAATATATCAGTCCGAAAACACATATATTTTGGAGAAAATAGAGCTGCTATACTTTTGAAAAGGATTCTGCGAAACAAATTTTTGGTACAAAGGCTCATTTTTTGTGAGAGTTTTAATTTTCCAAACATTCAATCTTTACCTTCTGTTACAGCGACAAATGATTAAAAAAAATAACCGTTATTACAATTATAATAACCTGATTCGTTTTTGTTAACGAGGGAAGGATTTTCCTGTCGCACTTCCTCAGAAGATGATGCTCTTTCAAGTTTAAATGTCCCCTTTTGCTAAATTCCCAGGAGAGGGAGCACAGAGCGCCTTCACCCTCTGATTCTACCGCATAGGGACTCGTCGCATACAAATATTCAAACAAACCCGCATTCAATAACAGAGTACATTAATAGAACGTGTAAGATCCATTCAAATCCTACTCAGCGTTTCCTTCGTCGGACTGACAACTGTGTCGTTGCGCCAGGCGAAATCCTTTAATGAAATTATGTTTGCTGAAGCATAAAAGGAAACAATCAAAATATATTTCAGGTCTGACACAAAACAAGCATCAAGCGGAAATATTAGATTTTGTTGTGTTAGATCTCGGCTTATGGAGGCTGAAAATAATAATAATAATAAAAAAAAAAAAAAAAAATATATATATATATATATATATATATATAAAAAGATAAAATAATAATAATAATAATAATAATAATATATATATACATATATATATATATATATATATATATATATATATATATATATATATATAAACCAGGACACAGAGAGAGAAGGTAGACTCATGAAAAGATAGACTTCGGCCTCCAAACCACGTTGCTTCTCTGATTGATACTTTTCAATTATGCCTTCGTATTTCACTGACATTTGAAATGCTATTTTTTTTCTTTTAAAAAAAACATTTTAATTTTTTTTTCCCCGTAGTGATAACTTCAAACGCCGCGGTAACCTTGTTTGGCGGCACTGGTAAATTGCTTCCTTGTACGACATAATAGCGGTGACAGCTTTTTGTAGGGAAATGAGTTCTCCAGTGGGACTTACCTATGATAAGCGTCCAGTTTTCAAATTGTATTTCTGTGTATCGGAATTAAATCAGGATTTTGTGCCTCTCTTCTGCCACCGCGCTGTTGTGGTTCCTTATATACCGATGACAAATAAGAATAACATAGCATCGTTTTCACTTAAATTGGATATAGGGTTATTATGTCTTTCCTTTTATTATAAACTATTAAAATCCCTCAATTTCATTTTTGGAAAAAAAAAAACAAACGATGATAGGCTTACTGATTTTAACCCTTCGACGGGAGAAAGGTTTATCTGTTTTTTTTCCCCCCTGAGAGCGACCTTATTGCGTTTAACGGATTAAAGAATAATGGATATTCCATTTCTTCACAGATTTCAGTGACAGGAAGGTATCAAATTCTAGGAAAGCTGCTCAAAAAAGTATTAAAGATGTGATATGACATAGCATATTACGTATCAGATGTTAATAAAGTGATTTCTGGGAAGGTGCATGTGGAGGAAGCTTCAAATATATCATACTGCATATAATATAAAATATTTGATTAATTATATGTATGTGTCTGTTGTTATTATTATTATTACTATTTATTGTTTGATATGGCGGCACCATATTCTGTAGCGCTGAACAATAGGTAGACAGGACATAGCAAGCAGTATATAACATAACAACTTGAGGGCCCCTGCTCAAAGGAGCTTACAATCTTCAAATAAATATATGAATATATTTACATGTCCCCCGGCTGTCCCGATTTAGGCGGGACAGTCCCGATTATCGGTCTCTGTCCCGCTGTCTCACCCATCCCTTCCTCTGTCAGGGGCAGAGGAAGGGTGAGGCGAGATCCGTACTCACCTCAGGTGCAGCTGCGGGGGGGGGGGGTGCACAGCCGCTCGATCAGCAGCTGCAGCCTGCAGAGTAGTTGGGAGATCACGATCTCCCTCTGGTCGGCTCAACATTAGGGAGCGCGAGGTCTGTCACTTCAGACAGACAAATAATGCCGAGCGCAGGGATATGACGTCATCCCTGCGCTCTGCAGCTATAGCCGACACGTAGTGAAGAGGGAGCAGTAAAGCTGAAGGGACAGACCTCGCACTCCCACCACAAGATACAGGATGAAGGCTGGAGGAAAAAGGATGGAGGAAGAGGTAAGAGATGGGAAGGAGTGTAAGGGCAGTGTATGTGTATGTATGTGTTTGTAAGCTTGTGTGTGTGTATAGGCCAGTGTGTGTAAGAGCAGCATAGTTATTTGTTAGCTGGTGTGTAAAGGCAGTGTATATGTGTGTGTAAGGGCAGTGTACATGTATATGTGTGTGTGTGTAAGGTCATTGTATATGTGTGTGTGTAAGGGCAGTGTACATGTATATGTGTGTGTGTGTAAGGGCAGTGTATGTGTATATATCTGTGTGTAAGGGCAGTGTACATGTATGTGTGTGTAAGGGCAGTGTACATGTATGTGTGTGTGTAAGGGCAGTGTACAAGTATATGTGTGTGTGTAAGGGCAGTGTATGTTTATATGTGTGTGTGTAAGGGCAGTGGATGTGTATATGTGTGTGTAAGGGCAGTATATGTGTGTGTAAAGGCAGTGTTTGTGTATATGTGTGTTTATGGGCAGGTGTGTGTAAAGGCAGTGTGTAAGGCTAACATTAGCCCTTTTTAATTAAGAAAAATCTCTGCTGTTGTGGACTACTCTTCCAATGATGCTCAGCCAGCATTATGGTGGACACCTGGCTGGCTGAGAATCATGGGAATTTTAGTTATCTGCAGCTTTACTGGTGCTGCACTTCTCAGCATCCTGGAAGTAGTATGTCTTGCTGAGCCTCATGGGAATTAAATTCAATCTGTTGGTTATTTTTAATATGCATGACTGTGCTGACAAAAATAAAGCCTGTTTTAAGATGGCTAATGTCATCTTCATATGAAGTATGCACAGTACCCAACAGGACTCTTGGACTGTGTGCAAGAAAATAAGTAGATAAGGGCCATTCTGTGAACAAAACGTCTTTCCTGAATCTACCGGGAAAGTCCCGACAGCTGAGCTAATGTCCTTTTTAGTTGGACTGCTATCAGTTGTAAATGCACAGGCCCACTATAGGACTCTATGCATGCAGAAAGAAAGGGGTAGATATGAGTTTCCTATGGACCAGTAAAGGCCATGACTTCTGTGGGGCAAAAAAGGGCAGTTCCCCAAGGGGTCGCAAGGTGGGAGGCGTGATTGAGCATGCAATTCCCCAGGCGATATCATCCCTAATTCAGGTTCAGGGGTCAATGTTAATGAGTAGACAAAAATTAATCTTCTGACAACTAGCAGCAATATACACTATATTTGAAACATTACTGTTCTTTTAAATCTATATGGAAATCGGAATTACCATATTGTTATTTTATCTGGTTTATAACGTGACCTGAGATTTCCTTTTCATACCCAGCTGTCTTTATATACATCTCCGAACTGGCAAGCGCCCAGAATGCCTTTACTAAATTGAATAGCTACATAGCAAATTGTCAATTCAAATTTACAAGAACAAACAAATATTCAATTTTTTTAATCTTTAAAGAGGTTACAAGTCTTTTTACGCAAATATAAAGATCTTTATCAAAGTGATTTGTACTGTGCAGCTTAGCCTAAGTTGATCACAGAGGAGAGAGCGAGAGAGAAAAGGAAAAAAAAAATCTTTCTTTTCAAACAAAGCACACGCAGATTGTAAGTTTCTATCCTTTTTTTTTTTTTTTTTTCCCGTACGATTTTATAAAAATGCTTTGAAAACCCGATTTTGCCACTTTACAATAAACTGGTCTCTCCTTGTGTTCTTGAAATGTCATTATCTGTGAAAAATGTTGAATACAGAAGGGCAAGTTAAATCCTGCCATTGAGACAGCAAACAGCTTTAGCCAAATGTATTGGCTGAGGATTAAAAATGCATCAAGCATGTATTTGTCTTCTCCACGGAAATCTCTTATTAATAGTTTAAAAAGTGAAAAAGCTTACTCGCGTTCCATTGGAAATCTAGTATTTTCTAAATGCGTTTAATGTGCGAAATTGCAGGACGCCAATGTACTCATTAAATCTCTTTTGCAGAATAGTTTCGAGTTATTTTCCCATAAGTGGACTATAAAAACACGCAGCGATATTAATAAGACCGACTCTCGGAGGTGCATCAGTCTAATAAGATTAAGGGTCCTGTTTTCCATTGGCTCCTATGTGTACGGTGAAAATCTTTGGAAGCAAACATTACACTCCTTTCCTTTATCTTGAAGGTCAGTTGCTTCTTGGTTTCTGCACGGGATATAAGAATAGAAAAAGGGATCAGCATTTATAATGCGCTAATGTATAGCGTGGCGCTGGTGTGCATTGCAAAGGCACCAGAGCTGATATGTTTTAAGAGGACCCATGCATGCCAGGTTTTTGGCACGGTTGTTTAAAGGGACAGTTTAATGTCCTTGCCATCCCCACTATTGAAGAATGCTTATTACAGAATGTAGAAGACACAGAAGATGCAGCCCTGCTGCTGCACTTGTCTTCCTCTTACATAGCCTGACTATTCTTGCCACTGATTGGCTGCAAAGTGCCCCCATTGAAGTCACTTTCCACACATATACATCACCTGGATCCCTTTATTCTTAATAGATGTATTAATTCTCTATGGTTGAATTGCACAATCAAAGGACAATATTGTTTCAAGCTTCTTAAGTCTTGATGCCAATTAATTCCATTTCCTTTCAAGATGTGATTCAATAAATGTTAGTTACAGCTTCTGGGAGTATCAGTTGTATCTACAGGTGGCCATAATTTGGGTATGTTCTTCAATTTTAGGACATTACTCTGGGGATGTAACCTGGATTTATCACAATATTACTTCACAATTACAAAATGTATTCAAAAAATGAAACATATGACCATGGACCGTCTTACCCTGTATATACACAAGGAACATGGCAAAGCCCATGGTGCATCCAGAGCCTAGTCTTGGGAGGAACATGGCCAAAGGAAGAGCATTGCACGAGGTCATGTGATGTCACGCTACCTGCACATTGTTGAGGATATTTTAAATGCCAACTCCCAGCTTCCCCTGGACTTAGGACCCATTTGGGTCTTAAGACCTGGAACACAGCTTCTAATACAGCTCCAATAAATCGAGAAAATCTATGGTCACATCAAGTCAACGGATTCTTTCCAATCGGCATTTTATTAATTCAAGAGAATTAAGAAAAAATATAAATACTATCTCCTTTAGGGTAGGAGAACAGAGACGGTTTGGCAGCCATCGTCAATGTGTGCCCTAATTTTCCGACATTCAAAAAAAAAACAAGGGTTAAACACAATAAAAAGGGTTATTGATTAATTAAATGATTAATTAAGCTTAGTGTAGATTGTTACTTTTAAGCTTTTGGAATCCGTTTTTGGACTAAACACATTTTTTCATACTATGTATAAAGTATAGCTGCCAACAATCCATTGGGAGTATGTGGAAATGTACATGCGCACCCACATTAATTAACTAACTGGGACAGTTACCATCTATGTCTTAAAGATGTAGGACCGTTCTATAAAGGTTCATGCGTGTTCAAGAAAAGAAATGAATCGGCTGGTACTTTATTCATGACGGCTGACGCATTTTACAGGTCACACCTAAAGCATTTACCTATTTACTAAAGAAAGTTTAAAGGGACAATTTGTGGACAAATTAGCTTATAAGTACAAATTAGAAGGTTTTTCTTAAATATTGCTTTTAGAATGTTTTCTATTAACCCATGGTGTCATCATCAAAGATATAGTCAAATAAATAGGGGCTATGCCAAATAAATATTATATGCGGATTAGATTTAAATGACCGGATTTAATAGGAAATTACTTTTGTCATCAATTATTACTGGAAACATTCTATACTCTATCAATGTAACAAACAGACATCGAGGGGCTAATGAGGCTTGCAAGGAGACATGTTTTGTTCCTATGTCTTACTATTGATAAGCATAATGGCCGCTGTTGATGACCCGTGTTAAATGACATCACGTTCAAGGTCCTTTAATAGTTTGTAAAATGATTAAAATCAGCCACGTTTTCTGTTGACATCTGATAAAATTACCAGTTTAATAGCCTGGCCTGATAGAGCTTCCTAAACGCATAAATAATATTAGATTGTGTTATTAGCAATCAAAGCCAGTGTAATATCGGGGGGCAGTTAATGACCCTAAATACCCCAACATGGCAGCACACAGACGCATGCAGGAAAAGAATACAATATTTTGGTAAACAAATCTAAAAATTTAATTGAAATAATATTTATTTGGTTATTTTTAAGAATGACCATGCTTTCAGTGACCGAGTTCTTTATGAATATGATATGCAGGCAGTCGTTTTTCGCCCCAATATCCCCATTTTTATACTTAATAAATCCGGGAGCACAGAGGTTAAGCGCACACTGCTCATTTCTGGCTCCCCATAGAGCACTCACGTCTTTGGGCATCCTAAGGAGCGATCAGTGAAGCTTCTCTTTATAGTCTATTAAAACACAGATGTTCATCAGTTACAATGCTAAAACCAATCTTGCAATTTAAAATAGTGTTGTGCGCATTATCAGCCTAAATGTCTGAAGGTGCCGTTCCACTAAGACAAAACGTTAATGGCGCTCTTGGGTACGTTGAGCGAATAAAACTTAGCAGCTCTGTTATTTTGTTATTTTGTCCATAGGTCACGTAATAACAAAAACTTAAAAAACCCTTTTTTTTAGAATTTATAGAAACAACCTGTGCTCCCTTCCATTTAAGTAAAATGGCCTTATTTGCTATACAATTCTATGTAATTTCCTAGAAGAAATCGGGTATCGGATCTTAAAACAGCACCCCGGCCCTATTTCATGTTATAGGCATAATGGAGGATATTAAAGCATGCAGGTTGGAACATGTATTTTTTAGTCATTGGAGTCTTCTGTCTCACTTAACTCCTCCCTCAGCTGTCTGTACTGAAAGCAAGGAGCATACCGAGGTACGCTTCTCGCTGACCTCCTATTAAAATCAGTGGGATTGGCAGCAGCCAATCACGTGAATGCAGTCTGAAGTTATGCTAGCATGCGATTGGCTGATGCCCCAGCAACTTCAATAGTAGTCCCACTGAGCACACCTCAAGCCTTAAAATGCCGCTCTATGGAAACTTGAAATTTGCTTAATCTTCCATAGTCTAAATTTATTTTAAGTTTAAAAAGTTGTTTTATAAGACTTTTTACATTTTCTTTTCAAACATACGCTCTATACAGTTAGCATACAGCTAACGATCAATTAAAAGGGTAAAAAATATATCTTTTCGAGGTTTCCTAGCACCCTTTTTTTTTCTCTTTCCTCTCTATAATCAACCTCATCACATGAAATGTATTGCTACGGGGATTTAATATATTTTTGCATCTCATTGAAAGCGACTCTCATATCTAATTTTTGACTGTGGTCACCTGGGCCTCTTCAACACTTCAGGTAAATGATATTACTCCTCATTCAATAACAGCAGGGGAAAAAAAAGAAAAAGAAAAAGAAAAAAAGCTAGAAGCTTAGCGGGGAAACTGTGTCAATTATACGTGATATCCGCAGAAAGTAATAAACCCTATCAGGGCTGCCGAGGAAATGAATGGAGAGAAGTCAATCATTGGAAAACATTTTAAATGAAATTTTGGTACATTCCGCAATTCATTATTATCCCGTGTCATTAATACATAGCCGCGTTGTACTAGAGGGAATTTGAATAATAGGCACATTGAGCGCACCTTGGCGTGGGGTCTGACATTCGGAGAGAAGGAAGGTTATGTCATTATTTGTCAGGATACAAAAAATAAAGGGTGGCTGGGGTCGGTGCTAAGAGGCTAAAAAGTGGGAAAATATACAAAGACCAGTTGTTATTTTTAATACGAGCTATAATGTACTGTGAGTGGTCAGCAGGAATATCGCTACAGAAGCCGTAGAGAGGTTGGAGCACTGGGTCGTGTATATGTATTTTTTAAAGAATGGGTGGTTAGGTGTCTGTTGTCGACGAGCATAACTGCCAACTTTCTAAACGAGCTGAACTTTCTAAAATATAATAATAATAATAATAATAATAATAATAATAATAATATTGTTATTATTACTGATAGTAGTACTTTATTGTTATTATGTATTATGTATACTTTACGTGCATGTCCATTTGGTACTGGGTCAAGAGCTGGAATAGATTTCAGAACAAGTGTAGCAAATTTTGGACTGTTGGCAGCTATGAGCATAAAACGCAGCGTTTCTTGTGTTTTAGGAGAATTGTGACCGTGTGCAAGGGGTGTGAGGGATATTTCGATGCCCTTCCTGAGGTCACATAAAGAATGAATCCATAGCACATGAAGATCAGAACCTCCATTTCCATACCGGAGGCTGGCTTGGTATTCCGTGATGATTTGTAATATCGAGGCTGCCTTAGCTGCTGGGAGTTTAAGTCCAGAGGTCTCTGCCAGTTACTCTAGGCATCTTTTCCATTCCCCACATAAGGAAAACCTGCTTATTAATGTCTTATTATATATTTTATATTTATTTTGCGACTTATTATCTGCATCACAAACCTTTACAGTTTGCTACATGCGCTGCGTTTACGACGTAGCGAGAATCCCTTTTTTTTTTTTTTTTTTTTTTTTGTATTTTACTGTTAATAGAAATAGACTGCGGGCTTATGGGCCGGTCCTGCTATACACAAGCTCAGGCGTCCCGAGAGGGTTTCAATGTGGTTAATCTTGCTTGCAGCAATTACCGTGGGCTGCCGATAGATTTCCTGAATAATGCAGATAACCCGACAGTATTAGTCGAAATTCTGTGGTATCCACACAGATGCGTTAATGTGAATGCACGCACACAAACACGCGCACGGGTCATGATTACAAATCAGCTTCCCCCGAGGACCATCATTTAGTCAGTAAAATTTTAAGTGAGAAAAGTTGAAGAAGGCTTCAAGCTGTTGAATATTCATGATCCCTTTTCCTTCTATGTTTTCCCCTCTGTTCGGGGACAAAATCCCAGCCCTTAACCACCTGCAGATGAACTTTTTATGCTTTGTATTCGAGAAATATTTTAACAAAATAAAACACGCCTCAGTATTATACTTTTTTTTTTTACCTTGTACTTTTAAATCCTAAAATTAACATTCACATGAACAAATTTGGCGTTTGTCGAATTAATTCAGTGGGTCGCAGGGAGTGAGTGAGGAGGGCGAGATTTACATTGCGCGTGTCCCCAGACACACAGACGAATGTCCCCAAAACAAAAATTAAAACATTTAACGACTTTCTTGACAGGATCGCGCATGTGGAATCTTTGGAAATAGACGGAGGATAACGGGACAAATGTATTGGCAGGTGGGACACACAATGCCACTAAAAATATGCCAATTTAACCACGTGCCTAATCTGATTTGTGGAAAGCATGTTAATTAATTTATTATCATTAGAACAGGGTTCAGGCTCCATAACTGGTGAGTGACTAGAGCTCCTGTGGTCGTCTACCCTTACTATATAGGAAATGGTGGAGGATCGTAGGAGTCCAACCTCATATAAAGGTGAAGAACCTTGGGATGTCTACCACAAGGAGCAATGGTTGAAGTTATTTCTATGATTATAAAAGCATGGCCCTAAAATGTTTGGCATTATAATCTCATACAACCAAAATGTCCCTGTCCTCCCTTGATGTCCTTCTTTTCTTGGGGCTCAGAATGTTTGCTGGGTGTGAGGATATCACAGGGTTCTACAGCCTCAAAGGTCATTTCAAATGTTTGGAGAATTGTGATTTCCACAAATGAAATACTTACTGTTTTTCTTTACTGATTTAATTATGGATTATATAGGACCAGCTCAGCCCTTCTTGCTGCTGGAAACTTGGCCAGCGTTGACCCTACGTAGCTCTACCTGAGTCCAGCAAGACCTCCAACCATCAGTCAAAGAGGAGGTAGAAGCATCGTACACAACGTAGCTGCTGACATAGAAAAAGGAGTGTCAGCATATGTATCAGCATTATTTCTGCGTGAAGAAAAGAAGCAGGCTTGTACACATTACTCTTTAGTTATAAAAAGCGTTGAGGCAAGATATCTAATCCAATCACATTAATGTAGCCTTTAGCCAATGATCTATTGGGAAAGTACATGGATGAAGGATTTCAGGTTACAAGAGTCAGATTTGATCTATGCATTGTGTTGGTTGATATTAACAAGTATAGATAAACTACACAAATATCAGAAATGTTCTTCTTTGGCCAATGTGTAGGCATAATGCATGGCCTTTGCATATGCCAGCCAAGAGAGCACTCCATACATGAGATCACGAGAATCCAGGTTGTTAGTATATATATATATATATATATATATATATATCACAGTCCGTCATGCTGAAATAGAAAAGTGTCTTCCGCAAGCTGGTGCCAAAAAGTTGGAAGGAAGGGGTACATACTAAGACATTTTGGACAATGCTATGCTTCTAACTTTGTGGGAACAGTTTGGGGAAGACCCTTTTCTATTCCAGCATGACTGCGCCCCAGCACAAAAAGAAAGCTCCATAAAGACATGGTTGGATGAGTTTGGGGTGGAAGAACTTGACCGGCCGCACAGAACCCGGACCTCAACTCCATCGAACACCTTTGGGATGAACCGGAACGGAGATTGGGAGCTGGGCATCTCGTCCAATATCAGTACCTGACCTCACAAACGCTCTACTGGATGAATGGGCAAAAATTCCCACAGATACGCACCAAAAGCCTTCCCAGAAGAGTGGAAGCTGTTACATAGTTACATAGTTCATAAGGCTGAAAAAAGACCTAAGTCCATCAAGTTCAAGCCTTCTACCTAACCTTCCTATTCTTGATCCAAAAGAAGGCAAAAAACCCCCTAATTCAGCTATTTCGAATTCTGCCATCAGGGGAAAAAAATTCCTTCTTGACTCCAAGAGGCAGTCGGATTTCTCCTTGGATCAAGAAGCTCTAAAATATTAATGTTATTCTATTTATATCCCTGTATATCGTGCCTTTCTAAGAAAATATGGAGGCCCCTTTTGAAGGCATCTAATGTATTGGATAACACCTCCTCCCTTGGAAGTGAATTCCATATCTTTATTGTCCTCACTGTGAAGAATCCCTTCCTTTGTCGTCTATGAAACCTGCGCTCTTCCAGTCTCAGAGGGCGACCTCTTGTTCTTTGTATATTTCTGTTAATGAACAGGTCACTGAAGAGCTCTTTATATTGGCCCTGCATTTATTTGTATAATGTTATCATTTCCCCTCTGAGACGCCGTTTTCCTAGCGTATATCATTTTAACTTTTTTAGTCTCTCTTCATAACTAGTATCTCCCAATCCCCTTATTAACTTCGTAGCCCTCCTTTGCACTTTTGTTATAGCTGCAAACGGGGGACCAACTTCATATTGATGTCTATATATTCAGAATACAATGTCATAAAAGTCCCTGTTAGTGTAATGGTTAAGTGTCCCAATACTTTTGTCCATGTAGTGTATATATACTGACATTAAAAAACTTTCAATCTATACAACTTTTGCCAAATTGTCCAGCACAACTTGTGGATGAATTATTACATTATACGAAGTGCTGCCATGTCAAGTTTTTGATGACAAGTAGCTGCAGTATATTACGTATTTTTTATATATATATAAAAAAATCAATAAAACATAAATCTGAGAGATTATTTTATAATGAAAAATAGATTTTTTTGTTTGTTTTGTTTTTTCTCTCAAATGTTCATATTTCAAAAAAAAAAAACCCCACCAATATTAAAATATGCATGTGTTACAAAGCGGAATAACGGCGCATTAGAGAGATTCTTATTTATTTTCCGTATTCTCCGGGAGAATCTAAATTCCAGCCATGTTTTGTGTGAAGGGTCTCAGTGAACGCTGACATTGTGAGTGTCAGCTTCAGATCATTTTAATCAGAGAGTGGATATGCATGATAAAACGGATAAGGGACTTTAATCAAAAAATCCGTTGGTCTGGAAACGTGACGCACTCTGCCAAACACACTTCATCGTACGTTTCCTGTGGCACTGCCAAGAATTGCATTTCATGAATATGCATTAGACACGATATTACATTAAATTGTGACATTGTTGTGTAGTATTAAGGATTTAGAGTGATAAAAAATAGACTTCTGCTAAGTTTTCATCAATTGAACATTACTGTCACTGTATCAATTTTCACAGCTTATTTCTCGGTTAGATATTGAAGTTGCAGACCGCAGCACCTCCACTAAAATACTAATTGTAATAGGCAGTTCTCTGCTTTGTACTTCAGCCGCGGATATAGTATTTTCAATAAGGGATTTGTGAATATTTGACTTACTGTGATGGAAATTTGTGTTTCCATATTTAGTTTTTTTTTGCTTCACTTATTAGATTTGGACAGAAATCCGATGCGTTGCAGATCAGCTTCGTACTGGCGGTGAGTGAGCGGAGGTGACCATATACATGTTGCGTGGGGACAGTCTGGAGCGGCTGGGTAGGAAGTCCTTTTAGCCACCAGGCTGACGTGACCTTCCATCGACCAAATGGGTCTTAAAATCGTTACCTGTGAAAACTATACTTTATCAGGTGGTAAAAATAATCTGAATTGAGTCAACTGTTTTCAAGCAGGGGCTTCTGCTGTGATAGCACCAGTTAGGTTGCTCAGGTGTCATTAAATTGGGGTAGAATATGAAGGAGGCAGCTTCGAATGGGGTGACCCTGAGATTCAGCCCATTCACTCTGATATTGGTTTACAAACCCTGAGGCTCAGGGATAAAATCATGAGACTTCCCTTAAATGTCAGCTGGTGACAAAAATTGGTTGAAGAACATTTTTGTTTTACTATTAGATTAAAAGGGTTACATTTTCCTACCTGCAGACACTGAAGGCGGACAAGACACATACCAAGAGTGCCTAGATAGCGGTTGGAAATGAATGATTCCATGGCTGCCACCATGTTAAAAGAACAACGCTTACTGACTGACATATTTCTTACCTTCTAAACTCGTGGTGCACTTTGCAGTTCATTAGCTCCTAGAAAAGAGTGATAAGGGATAAATATACTGGGTTCTGGCTCCCAGGAGGGACTGTGTATCCAGAACAGAGACATTTTGGAGGTATAGCATTCACTTTGTATTTCCGTTTTTGTGTTTCTAAATGAAAGCCCCAGAAGAAAACATTTCAATAAGCCCAACATTCTCCATTAATTTGCTCGCTTTTCCCCTTCATTTTCCGAATGACTTCATTTACGTACAGCTAGAAAAACTCGTCAAAACTTGTTTTTCATCTCAAGGAACTAAACACCCATCACAATAGGCTTCATGGCATTAGAGCTGACCCACAATCTTTGTGTTACGTCACCATAAAAGCCCGTTTCATTTCAGTTTTTTTGCCATGGATCTTTCCCCTTTCTAGGTGCGAGCCGATACATTGTTGCATGGTAAAACAAGTGGACAGCTTGGTGTTCGGATCCCTTTTGGTGTTCGGGTGGAAGGCTGTAGGTGTGTCTGGAAAATGACCACCAAAGACCAGAGATTGTGTCAGATATCTTCTAAGCTGGATTGTGTACAAACCTTGGCACCTGCCTAGGGCTCGAGGTGCTTGGGTGTAGCGTCATCCACACATATACCTATGTGCAGTACCAAATTTAGACCTTGCCTAGGTCCGCATTGAGTGCTAATCTGGCTCTGCCCTAGGATTCGTCTTTAGGAGGGACAGTCTCTTTTCAAGACCCCAAAAGTCACAATAATAGTGTGATGCCCCCTGACTGGCGGGGGAGGTGTAAAATCAGATCTTTGCTGTTGCCTTCTCATGATGTTCCAAAGCTGAGTGCCGCGAGGAGGCTTCTCGACTAATGTGGGTGGAGCCTATGGCCTGGACATGCCCACTTCTGGAATGACCCCGCCCCTCCTCACCTCTGCCGCTGCCGCTGGGGGGGGATTTCTTTCATGATGACTTTAATTTTTAACAATGGATCTTCCCAAAGGAGTGCAGTAGAAGCACATTTTTTAGATAATGTGTTTCTTTTATTGTTAAGGATTATCACCCTTAAAAAAAAAAGAAACTTGATTCACTGGCCCTTTAAAAAATCTCTTTTTTTGTACCTGCGTCTTTGGCTGAACCTTTAACTAAATGCTAAGGTTAGATGTCATTGGTGTCTGTAGTAGTGTTTTATTATTGCTGTAATTATTTAACTCTGAGATCCTGGATCACGGACAACCAATTTTCACACTTCAAGTTTTATCAAATTAATGTTTTTTGGCCTGTTCCTATTTTGATAAGCTGGTGAAGATTAATTAATTGCTCTATATCATACTTGGCTCTGTGAAACCATCATGAAACTTGTCTGCTGGCCACTGCGGCAATACTGAGAAGCTGCTGCTTACGTGGATTGGAGCGAGAGGTACACAAGGTAGTTGTGAATTATGATTTATCTCTCCATGGGACGGAAATGCATATATTTAGCCAAATGGATTGGCGGAGGGGGAAAAAGTTAAGAGATTTAAGCATTTTTCAGCAAAAAAGACAATATATTGACCTTGAAAAAATAGTTTTTAAGACAATAAGCATGTCTTTTCGGTGGTAGAAACCAATAATGAGCAGAATAAGACGTTGTTTTAAGGAAAGATATCTGCTGTGATTCGTTGAGCTAATATCTAGCTGAGCGTCACGAATGTACCTGGGAACTCCTGGTGAGGGCTCCAGGTAGCCGGAGCATGGATGTTCCCAGGTATAATCACGGGGTTTGTTGCCCGTTTGGGGTGCTAGAGACTTCCTGGAATAGAAGATAAATCTATAAAGCAGCACAGAACACTGGCTTAGAATACTACTATGGATCCCGCTTCAGTTAAGAGTTCTTGGCATCCGTAATAACTTTCCAATCTCTCACGCTGAGACATTAAGCCGCACATGATGTCCACATGGCTTTGCTACCAATATAGCTACCCTTGTCTCCTTCTTTTATCTATACGTGGGGGCTCTTATGGTTTGACCTACAGTCTCCAAGTGCTTCAGTGGGTCTTCAGACCAGTTTCTTCTTTCTTTCTTTCTCTTTCTTTCTTTCTTTCTTTCGTTCTTTCTTCAGAGAGTAACACTAAGCCCACTCCACACCCAACTCTCTGGATACTTTCCTCCCACTCACAACCCACTAAAGAATTGATTGTAACGTTTTTGTTTGAAACACCGTTTCCCAAGCACAGAAAATGAACTTAATGTGTGTAGCAGCTTTAAATATCTGCTAATGTTTAATTCTATAAAACTAAGGGAAACCCCCCCCCCAACATTATAACTTTTTAGGTGCACAATTATTGTTGCCAGATCTTGGAAAGGTCCCCAGAGTTGTAAGGCTCATATTTTCAAAGCTAAGTAATTCATTCTATAATCATCAGCAAGGAGTATAGAACATTTTTTTTTTACAAAAGACAATATAAAACAAGTTGAAAAATAAGGGTGGCGTATAACGATGATAAATACAGGAAATCTAACATTAAAAATAACTCATTAGTTCCGCTAACTTATTTCGCTGCAGCACTAACTTTGATCCTGATGAAATGTTTGGCTTCCTGAAAAACTTGGATTAACCATGGTTAATAAGTATATACATCAAACAGTCATATAATAAAAATGTTTTATTATCTGTTTAGACAAACATATTAATGTCATTAATTTCATTCCTTACCTTACACAGCAAAATGAAGTGTTGGCTTGATACATATTAAATTTTTTATATAAACTTTTTATTATTTTTATGTGTTCTGCAAGAACGCAACAAAATATTTTAGAAAAGCAAAAATAAATCTCTTTGTGTCTTTATAAGCAGAGATAACTGGGGGTTTCTTTCATTGTAGCTTGGATTTGAGATAGGAATGCCTGAAAATATGAATTCCAAAAATCCAGACTAGTCAATGGTTTTGCGGGACGTTTAATGTTTTCCATTGAACCAACCTTAATCGTCACGCTGGTTTATCTCATTTTGTTCCAATAAACTCCCTTTATCTAGGGGCTGCCATTGTTGCCAGTCATGTGATATTTTGGGTGACTTTACCTGCAGAAACAACACACTGGGCTGATGCTTTATGGCAATGCTAATGAAGTCCTTCCTCCATACATTTTCATTAGTCAAAGGGTCTGCCTGGGTGATTTAGACTGAACCATTCCATTCTCTAGTAGATTGGGCTAAGCTAACAGCTAGAACACATACAAAGTAGAACCATTGTAAAAAAAAAGAAAACGGCAATATTTTTGAAAATATATTTCAATTCTATATTAGTAATAAGAAAAATGATGGGAGTTTGCTACAAAAAGACTCAGATTCAACTATAGGGGGTCTGAAGACTTTCTGGGGGAAGGGTAACTGTAACCTTTGATGGGTCAAATAATTAAAGATTAATTAATACTATATAAATTTATATATATATATATATATATATATATATATATATATACATATATATATATATATATATATATATATATATATATATATATACATATATATATATATATATATATATACATATATATACTTTATACATGTGTATGCCTATGATAGTCTGTGCTACCCGCACAAATTGTGGGTTTTTCTGCAAATGCGGAGTGAAGAATTTTTAAATAAATAACAAAAAAAATGGTTTTAAAACTCCTGAAAGACCCCCTAGGATATTCAGTATTTCTGAATAAAATAGCTGTTAAATGGAGTTATTCTGAATTAGCTTTTACTGGAAAGTGGTGAAATAATAACATATATATGTACATAAATAATAAAAAAAAAAAGTCTTTTTACAGCGAAAGTTCAGTAATTCTTTTACACAGCCACTCTGGATAAATGACATCCCATTTTCATAATTCAGGTTTTAGCAAAGAAATAATCTGAAGTGGATAAGGATAGAAGGAGGGGGCTAGTATAAAAGCATTGCTTTCAACAAAACTACATGAGGTGTCAGTATTCGGTCTCTGTGTTGAGACCTGAAAGCATAATTTCAGTTCAGGAATAAAAACAGAAGCACGAAATCTCAGTAACAAATTTACACCCACCCTCCTACGCACACAGCTTGGAAAGCAATTTTTTTTTTCATGGTTTTACTTTTTTCTGATTAGTTTAATGTATGGATAACAAAAATAAAACATGTTCGCCCGGGAAGGTGGCTGAGATGAGTGAGTCACCTGTAGACCTTGCCGTTCGCGAGTACCATACAATTAGAGGTCACGTTTGCCTAAAATAATGCAGGGAAGGATCCCTGAGAACGCGGCGTTTGAGTGACAAATTGCCCTGTCAATCAGCTGCTCTTTGAACGTGTCGTAAACAGTAAAAGAAATTATCTGTTCCATGCATATGTGGCTAACCTCTCAGCTGTGAGAGCTCCGCGAGCCTCCATACTGGTAGATAAACAGTTGCTCAGAGACATTTTTTTAATCTAAAGATCTCCTGTTGCTTTTCAGACAAGCTAAATGTCATAATTGTTTTATTGGATTTAACTCCCCCCCCGCCTCTTCGAAGTGGTACGCACCTTAACTTTACGGATAAATTGAAACTGAATTGGGAGTGGAATGGAGGATGGAATGTGTCATGGTGAAGCAGGGGTTCCTCGAGCATTCAAAGTCCTCTGTCTCTAGAAGATGGAAACATGCCAAAAGCAGAATTTTTTAGTGGCTTAGTTAAAGTAATTTAAAAAATGTGTAAACAAAAAACAAATCAATTTGGAGAACAGGAACACCCTTGCACTTCCTGTTCCCAGTAGTTAAAATTGCTGCCGCCTTTTACCTAAAGATGAGGATTTCTAATAAAAAATGTACATATATTTGTGAAATATACTGAACTGCAAAATCTAGAATTTGAGAAAGTGCCAGGTCTACCTTAAAGGTGTAGCAACCTACTAACATACCTAGGAACTTTATGGCTCAGGCTACCTGGAGCCCCCCTTACGAAATGCGGGCAGGAAGTCCCGCTAATGTCAGTGGACGGTCCTGCTGACATTGGAGGGAGGGGAGCAGCAGGTGTCAAAACACTGTTCCCGTAACCCGAAGTTTCCCATTGGCTACCCATAAAAGCAGAACTTCTCTTGGAGACTCTGAGCAAAACCCAGAGAGTTCCCAGGTATGGTTATTTAGAATAACGATAGGTGTGTAGTCAAATATTACGTAAAAAGTCCCTACGTTAGTCATGCATTTTTATATTAGTTCACTAGTCAATGAGGAATAAAAACTTAATTTTTTGACCGCTAACAAAAAAAAATTTTTTCTGTTTTTTTTCATGATAGGTGGGTACAGCGAGCAATTAAAAGCTATCAACGATTTATTTTGTTTAATTTGGAATGGGCAAATACTGATTTATTTTTCTTGCTTTCCAGAAGTAGATACCACATTGACAGTTCTGCCTGCCAGGACATCATACTGTAGGAGTCGGCTCTCCTGACCTAACATCTCCGATGGACATCTGATTTCCTGATGTGGTCTTCACCATTAAAAACATGACTGCGCGAGAAGAAATCTCTTCATTTCTTCATCAGTGACTCTCAGGCATATGTGCCCCTGACTCCGAGGGACCCGTCTTCTTGACTGCTGGGATGTATATCCATTCCCTAAGACAAAATTGAGATTTCTACACATTTTGTTGCTCTATGTCATCACCAGCTGGTTTCTCATTTCCATCTGAAACATTGTCCTGCCTTTCCTTATTTTCTCTGGAATAAAAACCTTGATACACTGGCACAGACACTTCCGCGGTAATATATGTTTCCTTCTGTGCGTCTTATTCTAAGAACACAATAAAAAGCAGAGGGAAGTGTCCAATGTATGCAATTATTGTGTCAGCAGTGACCCCAAAAAGCAAAACATGTAAATATCCATATATGTTTGATGTAAAACTATTTTAAAAAAGAAACACATTTCTGAAAGCAAGATGAAAACATGCAAAAATGCAATTATTTTACATAAATATGTTTAACTTTGCAACCAAAAGTGTTCCAGACTCTTAAAACACAAATTTAATGAGGATAGATTGTAGATTTAGAAAAAAAATCCTGTTTTGCCCTCATAGGCATCCTGAGAATCACTGACTTCCATTAGCCTCTCCTGCATTATAATTTGCAAATACAATATTAATTAACCCCATGACAGAAATTGGAGGGTCTACTTGCCATGGGGCTTTAATATCACCCAAATATTGGGGTCTGGAGAGTTCTAACTCAAGCATGACAAATTGTTTGGGCACCAAATTATTGTGCTCTTCTGTGGCCACAGCGGTGAATGATGCCAGCCCTCCCCTGATTAATCACCAGCCCTCCCCTACTTAATAACCAGCCCTCCCCTGCTTAATCACCAGCCCTCCCCTGCTTAAACACCAGCTAAATCTTAATTGTGATCTTTCCATTAAGAAAACAGAAGTGTAGTAATTCAATATGAATAAAAATGTTTGACCCCTTAATCACGATATAACTGTTAATACAAATATTTTATAGAATTCATGCTTTTAAAAAAAAACACATGCAGTTTTAGCATAAATTCACATAAATGAAAATATCTATCATTAGTGAGGCAATGGAAACTGGAAACTCTCTCTTTTTTTATTTCACGTTTTGTAATCTCTAGAAAGTAGTTTATACTCATGTTCTTACTATGATTAAATATGCAAAGTCATTTTCCTGATTATCACCCTGTTCTGAACCAAATCAGATGCAGCGATGCTTCCCTTTGTGCAAAGCCAGCTACTGCATCATATCCACAAACAAATCCTTGGCAAATAATCATTTTAAAAGGGGGCTTGTTAAGGTAATGATTAAATTAAACCACCCCTTTAAGAATATTTAGATCCGGTCTGCTAAGCAGAACCAGCTAATGGTTTTTAAATTGGAGGCTGCGAGTGCTAGTGCAGTCCTTTTGTGGGTCAAGTGGGTATTAACAAATGTTAAGATGATTATTTTTTTTCTCTTTTTTATCACCTTGAAATCTGGTAGGAAAAAAAGAAACAGTGAGGAGAAACAAGGTAGAAAAAAAAACATTAATTTTGGAGGTATTGTTTTATCAAGGTCGTTTCATTCGTTAGAAGTTTACGTAGGTGAAACTAAATTACTCTTAATGCATTTTTTTTACGATACTAATTTGTAGGTCGGACCTCATACGGCGCCTTAAAGGTTAATTTGCTGTATCCTTTGAACCGATAGAATGCTGTTTGCTGTAGTTCAACATCAAATGTGTTTTCATTGTAAGGTCAATACAGTTCTTGTTAGATATATATTTAAAGGGACATTACCATATTATTTAAACTTACATTTAATTTTTGATTGGGTCACCAGGTCCCCTTTAATGATAGATGGAAAGTTTGCACTGGAGATCTGTGTTGCTGCTCTGCATGATGCATTTGTTAAACCAACCCCAACACAAAATAATCATCTATGTGGATATATCCAGTGACCCCAAACATGGGTTAACCCATTGGTAGAATTGGTGGTAAAAGGACTGTGCCATAAGTAGGAGTGCTTTGTGAAGTAACATGGATGGAGCATAACATTCAGTGCTGTATACTACTCATGGCGTCATCTTTTTACCACCAATGTTTCCAATGGGTTAGCTCATGTTTGGGCTAACTGAATGAATCCGTATATCATTGTGTTGGGGTTGCTTTAACAAATGGAAGATTCTACATCAACTATGTTACAAAGTATTTTAATATTCAAAATACCCCATGGTGACCATGAAGTATAGATCCAAACTTCAAGAAGACACTTGTGTCATATATTGCCTAGTATTTGTTTTAGATATGTAATTGTGAGCTCTTTGGGCAACAAATCCATCTATAAAAATGACTCTAGGGCAAAGAGATAGAGCAGGAGTATTCCCTTTGCTCTGTGCATATTTATAAATCTCAGGTGGGGGGTATTTATAAAAAGCAATTGTGATGCAAAATTTTAAAAGTAGTCTTATCACCATAGCAACTTTCATCCAAACAAAGAATTCCAGTAGCTGCTATGGTGATAAAACCCCTTTGCATAGTGATTGGCCTTTTTTAAATAATGTCAAATACCGTGGAGATTTCTAAATGAGATTCAAATATCAACTACTTAATAATTCATAACAGATATTGCGTTGTTGTGACTCGTAATATTATATATATTATATTATAATAAGAAACAAATAAATATTGGTGTATTAGCCCAACGCAGTCTTTGGTTGAAGCCAACATAGAGAAAGAAGTAATGTTGCATACGCTTTTGAGGCTTCAAAGGTATCTTTTTCTGATGAAGCCCCTAACCATGGGAACCAAGTGGTTCTAATAAAAAAAAAAACATTACTTGTCACAAGGTAAAAATATTGTAAAATGTCACCAGCTGATATGAGGACTCTTCCAATGTGAACCTTTTATCAGTCCATCACAAAGATTCAACTGCTGAGATTGGCTAGTGGTGACAACCAAATGGATCTAAGAATGGTTCCATAATTTATCAGAAGGTAAAGATATTTTAAATTAAGTCACCTGTGTTCAAGCGTTCCTTTCAGGTGTGATATACCAGAGAAAAACACTAGAAAAAGACTAGAATTTGAAGACATTAGCTCCGGACTATAGAACCCCAAATATCTGCTCCCACACCCCTGAGATCCCGAGACTGGGGTAAAATTATGAGATTCAGGTTCAAATCCAGAGAGTTCTCAAACCTTGAAAAGTTCAGAAAACCTTGTTAGTCTGATAGAATGTAGCGATTATTCTTACATTCCGATTTGAAGATTAAACAGTCAATTCATTCTTCTGAATTTCCGGTCCTTGAGCTGCGACAAAAGTTAGATCTTAAGGACGCGCTTCGCCAATGCAATAGATGTTACTTCGGCAAAGTCCGGAGCTAATTATGGCATTTAAAGCTAACAATATAGAAATGTCACATTAAAAATGTTTCATGAATCTCCTTCCTTTTGTAGAAATGCTAATCTGGAATATTTCAAAGTAGAAGAGCTGGACATTACCTATTAATCTTCCTAAAATCTCTATTCCCATCTTTTGACGATTTTGTCAGAAGTAATTTTTTTAAAGAATTGTTTCCATAAAAATGACATGCTTCAGTAATAAAACATTATTTTGTAATTGATCATAAGGGGATTAGAATAGCTAAATCTGGCACAGATAGGACAATGATTTTAGACGGCCATCGTCTGTATTTGATTATCAGCCAACAATTCAATTAGCTGCAAAGAACTAGTGATCTTTTCACCAATCCCATTTATTTCTGACTTTTTTTTCCCGTCCGTCGAAGACAAATGTTACGATTTTATCATCACAATTCCACAATTTCAGATCAATTTTAACATTTTAAGATGCATTCTTCATGCACGCATCCACTCTGCCTCAACATGATCAATGGTTCACAGAGAAAACTCCGAAATAGCAAAAAAAAAAAAGGATCTTCTTGAAGTTTGGATCTATATTTCATGGTGACCATGGGGTATTTAGAATATTAAAATACTTTGTAACATAGCTAATGTAGAAGCTTTCATATCTATATCCCTTTGTTCGAGTTGCTATATTCCAAAGGCTGACATACCAGATTCGATAAACATAATAGGGGCAAATATGATAAGCAGGCAATAATAATTCAGTTGCTTTAAAATGAGTGTCTGCAGATATATAGATAATAAAACTAAAGGTGCTATTATTATCTTTATCTAACTGTGGGTGCTAATTAGGCGCTGAGTATGTGAAAAGGAGGGCACGGGCACTCCAATGACACCATGTTGCTACCAAAACAGCAGTGAAGAGCTGTCAGAATTTCTTTAAAGTTGATCTGTCTCTTTTCCCAGGTATCACACTTTATTAACCTATGTGGCAATGCTTGCAGATTAAAAGTTGCAATATATATATATATATATATATATATATATATATATATATATATATATATATATATATATATATATATATGTATTAGAAAGCCACCTTATGTGTTTACTGTGGGAACAGTCATCGTAACGGACTGTTTTTAGGATGAATGTGCTAAAAGCCACCTTATGTGCATACTTAGGAACTCTCTGGGTTTTTTCTCCTGCCTTACTCCCTTCCCAGTCTCATAGAAATTTAAGCTTCCAAAAAGGAAGGATTCAGGATGAATGTTAACACCCCTCACCTGTGTTAAAAGCCCCATTATGTGTATACTATGGGAGAAACCATCCCAACTTCCTGTTTTCAGAATGAATGTTAACACTCCTCCACTGTGCTAAAAGGCCCATTAAGTACTATGGGAGAAACCATCCCAACTTCCTGTTTTTCAGGATAAATGTTAACACTCCTCCACTGTGCTAAAAGGCCCATTAAGTACTATGGGAGAAACCATCCCAACTTCCTGTTTTCCAGATAAATGTTACCACCCCTCACCTGTGTTAAAAGCCCCATTATGTGTACACTATGGGAGATACCATCCCAACTTTTAAATGGCTTCATACAATGATAATCTTAATACAATCATAAGCAAATTGTGGAGCCCTAATTAGAAAAAAACACTGCCAGTCACACCACATAAAATTGGGGGTTTTAAATTCAAGTCGCCATGTTACAATTTTAAATCGGAATCTACTATTTGTTTAATCATTTTGGAAATATAATTTTTTATTGTTTACTGATTTTTGATCATTCATCCCTTTTGTGTGCAAATCTGGACAGTAGTAACTATTTAAAAAAATATTTCTTTTTTATACTAACGTTAACCTCGAAGAGTTTTTTTTTTTTGTTACAAATTCCACTTTTCTACCTCAGAGCTCAGATTGCTTTTTATAATCAAAGAAGAGATGGAAGAGTAATCCTTACACCAGACTGCAATCACATTTAATCATATTTAATATGCTTATTTTTCACCTGATCAAACTTTTAAGATTTGATTTCCTACATCTGATTAGATATTTAGTAGCCGTTATTCCACTTCTTTCCACATGCGTGACACGGATGCTTTTTGTTTTTACATATTTAGTACATTTTTACATGTAAGAAAAAATATGTTATAGCTGCTTTATACTTGATGTTATATATATATATATATATATATATATATGTTTTTTTTATAAAATTACCCCAGGGCTGAACTAGTGGTAACTGGGTGGCCCTGGCGCTTTAAGGACAAAGCCTACCTGATGAAGTCATATTCGGGCGACGGCCACACGCTGCAACACCCAATCTCCCATTGGAACAGCAGATCAATTAAGCGCGAGGCCCCTTAATTACTCCATTATTGCCATATATGCATAGAATTGAAATTCACAGCTTGTTTCTTATCTTTTATTAGTGTGTCATACTTATTTTTCATTTCCTTTTGATATGTAATGTTGTTTATAGGTCAAAAAAAGTCTCCATACACTAGATGACAAAATGTATATGAACACCTGACCATAACCTATATGAGTTCATTGAAAATCTCATTCCAAAATGCCCCCCTATTTGCAGCTATAACAGCCTCCACTCTTCTGGGAAGGCTTTCCATGACATTTTGGGGAGTTTCTGTGGGAATATTTGCCCATTCATCCAGTAGAGCGTTTGTGAGGTCAGCCACTGATGTCGGACAAGAAGGCCCGGCTCACCATCTCCATTCCAGTTCATCCCAAAGGTGTTGGATGAAGTTGAGGTCAGGACTGCGGCCGGTCAAGTTCTTACACACCAAACTCATCCAACCATGTCTTTATGGACCTTGCTTTGTGCATTGGGGCTCAGTCATGCTGGAAAAGAAAAGGATCTTTCCCAAACTGTTCCCACAAAGTTGGAAGGAGAGCATTGTCCAAAATGTCTTGGTCAGGAAATTGATTTAAAATGCTAATTTTGCCACCTTTTGGGAAAGATCTCAGCTTACCTACAGTAAAATAGCCCATAGATTTGGAAATATGTCCAAGACAATTATTGAAAGACAAAAAGCTATAGGTAGTTGTGATAAAATAATTTAATTCGCCTTCTCTGCTATGACATCACCAGGCAGGATAAATTGATCAAGGCGTCTTGGCTTCACCCACCTCATATCAGCATCTTTCCACATTATACTATGCCTTGCTTTGCCACCCCCTTCTCTCCCATTGTACAGTACTATGGACTATGACTGCGCTATATAAATCAATAAATAATAATCGTGCGTATGCACAAAACTGGTATTGGATAATTTATGAGAAGTATAACCTCTTTGAATTAGATTTTGCTTGTTCAGGTTATTATTTCTTTTTGTCCTTCTTTCCCTTTCTTCAACCTTTTCATTATGATTATACTTTATCAGATGAAATACAAGATTTAATATTACGCGTATAATTTTATTAGCGAGGCGCTTACTTTGATCGTAATAAGCAAAATGTCAAATCTGCTCAAAAAAAGAGGTGAAGGCTTCATTTACTTGAAGTCATGGGTGCATGGATAATACAGCTGTGTTCATTCTAAGATAAGGAGGGCTGATATCGATGAAGTTTAGAGTTTATTGCCCCTTTAAAAAATGAAATATTTAAACAATTGAAACCTTGTGGCGTTGGTGCGTTAAACCTGCTTTGAATCTAAATCAATATTTAAATGTCCTCCGACAAAGTCAATTATGTTATGTAAGCTTGAAAGCGATGTGGCAGTATTGTACAAGAATTCTCTTTTTTTTCAGGCAGTTCTTGATTTCCATGAACACTGAAAATGAATAATACCTTAAATCTTCCTTATTACAAATGTTATACTAAAGTGATGAGGAACCGTATAACTACTTTATATCGGGGTTACTTGGAAAAAAGAACATTTTCGTACTTCCAAAACGTCTAGCCAGCTCCCGAAATTTACCTATATTAGATTATGCAGATACAATCTATGAAAATGCTTCTAATCTCCTTAGGTTCTGGAGAGAATAAGCAAATGCTGAGATTTGCATTAGATTCCGACTTTAAAATCAACTGTTATAAGTCACTTCTTGACTTTGATATCATGTCTTTTCGGCTTACAGTAAGGTGGAGGAGAAACATTTTTCGGTTAGAGATAGCCTTCCTTCAGGATAAGGCAGCACAAATCTCCTTTTGAAGGTCAAACCTACTGCTTATCTTTTTTTTAATTATATTACAACTGATAGAACCATTGCAGTTAAAACATCTTAGGTTCTTCATTTACGGGGGGAAAAAATGGTTGACTGGTATGAATATAAATATGATTTAGCTACCAGAAATATTTGATGGCGTTTTTTATCTACTTGATAAAATGCAAACAGATTCTGCATACCTCTTAACATACCTGATTTTCACCGGATTGTCTGGATTTGTGGGCACTGTCTTGCTGTCCTGGGTAGATGTCCTAATGTCCTGCTAATGTCCTGGGGACCATTGATCAGTTGAGGAAATCTGATCTCCACTAACCGGTCCAGTGAGCCGTAAAACCTGTAGAGGTCTTCCTATTTGGGTAAGGAGGGTGGACAGGTTAACATGCCCACTATCAGGGCCAGTCCTGACCCTACTCACCTCTTGCTGCACACCCCAACACTGGTGTCCCATTTGGACAGGCAATGACAAACCTAAAAATGGAGGACTTGGTCATTAATTCTTAAAGTCTTAATTATTTTTTTGTTAATCACCTTTTAATTACTTACTCAATGATGGATGATAGTACGTGGAGTCCAAAAAAGTCTGTTTTTTTCTAGTATTTCTAGCTTTCAAAATTACTGTCCCATTTATATTATGTTTTGTTATAGTTTTCACATTATATAATATTTTGACAGCAGTTTATATGTACTGTATATGCCTTGTCTCTGTTATCTTACTCCAATCTACTAAACAAACTCTACTCACTGAGTTCATATCCCACTGCCATTTTGTAGACAATAGAATACCTCAGTCTTAATCACACCTGACTAATTAAAGTTAATGAAGCAAATAACTTCATTAGCTCTAGCGTAATCAAATTTTCTCTAACAATCCAACAACATGCAGAAATTATTAATGACCATTCCTATACAAAAAAGCAGCATCAGTGTTTTTTGGAAAACAATTCAGTCTTGATGGCTGGGTATGTAAGTTATACCAGGCTACTGGTACAAGAGTTTCAAATTCTGCTTATCTGTCATGTGGTTACAGATGGGGTCCAGTGTCCCACGATGCAGCTGACTTCACAGGAGGAATATAATTCTACACAATATGGCTTTTTTTTTTTCAGGAAGTGTCATTTATAATATCCCCTCGTATTGATCCTGGCCAGCACTTATTGACAGCTGAAAAAAAGATAATGTTTTAATTGGGGATCAGATAGTTGCAGTCCAACAGAATTGAATTTCAAGTCTATTTCCCCGTAGAATAACTGAGTACTTCTGCAGCCCGAGGACAAAGATTAATGCGGTGTCTTTTTATCTAGGTGACCCTAGAACTGGAGCATCTTTGGCTTCGGTGACTAAAAAGCTTTCACCGTTTCGTGGCTGGAAAGTGTTACAGAGAATCCGTCGACGGCTGAAATACTATTAATTCAGGAATTCTCCGATATTCATTTGGCTTTACAGAGAGACAGTGAATAGCATTTCCCGTCAAACAAGTCCCTCAAGACTTCTTAATCAAAAGCTGGCAGATATTAGGGCTACAAATGGGTTCCGTGTTGCAAAGTACGGATTAGCAAAATTCCATCCGTTTGATTTACAAAATTCTGAATGAAAATCAGATTTGCTGTACCTGAATTTTTTGCAGGGTGTTCTCAGACACTAAAAAATCTTGAAACATTTCATTTCCGTGAACTGGATTAGACGGAAGAGGGAATATTAACTGGTTGAGTATACTTCAAATATACTTCAAGTAAATTACAAGATCCAAACGTGAGATACTTCTGCAAGTTTCCTGGAGCTATTTTTACCTATGGGTGGTTATCAAAGGGAATAAGTCTAGTCCTTCAACAGTTCTGTTCCAGCAAAGTAACTGGAAGATGCTCTCATATTCTTATTCCCTTGCATCCAGTGCCTCTATCATGGTGGTACTCCCCCCGAGCCAATCCTCAACTTCTCTGCTGATTCATATGGATTAATATTCTGTTTAGTCACAGCTGCGGCTTGTGGTTACTGTGCCAGCGCCTAAAAGGACTATATGGTACCCGCAACTGCTGGAATTGGGAGAGACCAAGTCAGTGTGGGCTGATGAGCCATATGGTTATAAGTTCTTGGTGTATTCGTTGGGGGTTACTGCCTGATGTGCTAAATCAGCCATCAGCTGGCAGGTTGTTAATGTCCTCAAGTTGGCCTGGCGGTGAATATTTGTTCAATAAACCTGTGGCCAAGTCCTTGCTCAGATATTTGTGTCCAGTGTCTTATGGGGCAGAGTAAAGCTATTTTGAAAGTGTTCCTATTTAAACCTCTTCATGAAATCTGTGCGACACTCTTTATAAGTGTCAGACAGATGGAGACATACCTCAAAAAATGAATGGGGCACATAGAAAGATAAAAAGTGCCATCTAATTGCTTCAAGGCTAGATATCAAATTTCCAGGCCTCAAAAGAAAACAATACAGGAGATGTAGAAACTAACCAGCAAGATACGGGTCTTTTTACCTACTGTTGTCTGGTTCGCATACAGTGACAATCTGATGTTTACTATTCACAAAGGTCCATAGCAGCTGTTTCTTTTGGGACATAGAACACACCAACTGGGTCTATCTTAATGCAGGAGCCAGGCTATAGGTGAGCTCTGAGGCACTCTCTGATGTCTAGCTGATCTGCTGGAGCCTTCAGCTACCATCTGTGAATCTTGGTATTGCCATTGGGACAGCATACAATGATAGCCTCAGTATTCGGTGGGTAAAGAGGAGACGTGGAAGCCCACCACAAACTGCAGATAGCTAGAGGAACTCTGTCTGAAGCTTGTGGTGAACATAATTGAGAGACACCAAGAAACTCATTGGCTGACACTGCCTGTGGCTCCCTTTTATAATGAAAATGGACACTGGGTTTAGCAATCAACACAAGACGTCCCTTGCAGTTAGCACACTCTTGATGTTCATTTCCAGCACCGCTTGACTGACTTTAAACATGACTCTCAAAGCTCATTTTAGCACATTTTATAAAGAAATAAGGGTTAATGCTGCCCTTTCTTCTCCGGCAAAATACTTTAAAACCACAATCTCCCATCTCATATGTTTCGACACTCAACACCACATGTAAATTACAAACATAATGTACTTGCCTGCTTTTATTTTAGCTTTCGTCGCTCCTCAGAAAGCCCTTTTGTGAGGTCATTGACTTGACTGAAGTGAACATTAAACCAGCACATGCCTGAATTTGAGAGTTTGACTGGGGACTCTGAACTTGCTCTCATTATAGGTATTATTCTTAACCAACAGGTAGCTATGTATAAACTGAGCTTAACAAAGGCAAATTCTAACCAGGAGGAAAAATAATAAAAGCTTGATAGAACTATCAACAAAAAATAAAATATTGCCAGAAGAGACAAAAACATTATACATAAATGAAACCCTAGGATGCTATTAATGAGTGATATAATCAGGCAGTGATTAGCTTCATACGGTGAGGTAGGGTTGTGAATTCTTCGCACAAAACTTACGTTTGCCAAGTTGCTCACAAAATCATCCATTTATTTTTATGGGATATTAAAAAAAATGTGCATGAATTTATATGAAATGTTTTCTTCTAATTTGTTAGGGAATACTCTTAATGACCTTGAGAAATGAATTATCCTTGATGGCTCCTTTATATGAAATGTATTAAGGTTCTTTTGTATCGGTTTTAGGAGGAAACAGTTGTATTGGGAATACTGAAATAAAAGTTAGTATATATTAAAAAAAAAAAAAACCCTGATGCTGAGTTCATGTTGGCATCGGCTCAGTTAAAAATTCTTCAATATGAAAATAAAACTTTCAAAAAAAGATTTTACATTGAGGAGATTTAAACTAATACTTGATGTGATATTTACTTAAAAAATGTACCTCATGGACAATGAAATTATTATTAATATTTTTTCATTGGTTTCCTCCGTTCCCCTCTTCCCACACGTTCAAAAGAGAGCTTGGCTGGCTGTAGGAGCACATTGATAAAGGGGTGCTTGTACCCGAAACGTTTCTTCTTCCACCTTGTCCGTCATCACGCTCTGTTTTCTTTTCTTGGATTAATGAGTTTGGATGCCCTCGCCTGAAACTCGCAAAAATGACACCTCCCCAAAACAAAAGGAATATTAAAAAATGCATTTAAAAAAGGGAGCCCCGAGACCTCCAGTTAATCAAGGAGGGGCAATGTTGCTTCTCCCCTCTCCGTCTGGAGTCCAGCCTGGCCAGCTGAGTTAATATCTAACTCGAGTGACCACTTAACTCCAAGAGACATTTTAGGAGCAAGGAAAATACTGTGGCAAAAAGAATTTCTCAGAAACTAGAAGAGATTTTCAGGTATTGAGTGCTTTAGAGAATTTGGGTTGGTTTAGAGTTTATAAAATGCTACATTTCAATTAATGTGCCTTGAAAAAGTATGCTTTGTCTGAGCATAGTCATAATCTGTACCTGTTTGGTACGTTGTAGCCAAATTAACCTATTCCCAAAATGATATTTTTTAAGGTTGAGGAAATAAGCACATTTTTTGGTCCCATCCTTATTATTGGGCGATAGATACTGAGCCTTTAATCTATCACTGCCCTTTATTCACTCATACATTTAGGCTGAGTATCTATGTATAAGATTCACCTCAATTAAAGGTTCTGCAGGTTCCACCAGAACATCTAAATTTTGGCCTAAAATGCTCTGTAACGTTCTCTTCTCCAAACTCTATATTATGCAGACTGGTACAAATCCCCAAACAACTTTTCTTTACATATTATTAATTCTTCAAGTATTCATGCCTCTGTATCAATAACAATATCCTAATAAGCCTAGACCAGTTAACTGACTACAGAACTTTGCACATATACTTCCGTCCTTAAACATTGTCAGCTTTCACCTTAACAAGTGTAGAATAAAAGATTTCACTGTTTTTTTATGCCTAGTTAGGTCTATCATCTTTTTTAATTAATAGTGTTATTTTGAAGCTGTCTGAACTGTGTCATTACCATTATCAAAAAACCCAATGCCATTAATGAATAATTTTCATTTCTGATCCTTGATATCGCTCGCAGTTGATCTCCTGTTTTCCATGCCGGCGAGTGATAGCATCATTTTCTGCCCGCGATCAAACTTAATTTGGACTCTGATTATATTAGGCTATTGCTACTGAAGTGTCAATTTTTGTCAGGCAATTAGGATCTGTAACCTGTGAAGACTAAGTTTGATAGGCATTGTACAATAATTGGATTGTTACAGTAATGCCTTAGACTATTCTGTTTTTTTTTTGTTTTTTTTTTTTCATTTTGCCTTTGAATCTTAATACTTTGCTTGTATGAAGAAAGGCTTTTTCGGAATTATGCAGGTTTAGGATGTTCAAGGAAACAATAGGGTCATGTGGGTTTACTAAAACTTACAATTATTAAGCTAACTGGTGTGTTTTATTCCATGTCAGGTCACGATATTTGTCTAACAATCCTTACTTTATGTTTAGATCTATGGTTATCGTATTTCCCGAGTGTTCCAGTTTTCGCAGGGCAGTCCAAGTTATACATCACCATATATGATAACTATTGTCCTCCTATTGTCATAGAGCTATAGGCTGTGCTAAATAAATGTAATGTTATGCATTTTTTAACAAAATAATCCAAATCTGAATGGGATATATTGATTTGTCTATTCCGGGGTTTAGTGGCAGGAGAAGCAGCCCTTTGGTGGAACTTTTAACTACGAAAACTCAATGTTTTTCTCCTAGCAAAATATCTTCCAAGTAAAATAATAAAGGTTATGATGATGTGGTGGTGACTACCAGTGATGTATTGAGCTTGAGAGGCTGTCCTATACCTGACCCAAAGTAATGTCTCCATCTTCCAAAATATACTTTTTGTATGTATATATATTTGTGTGTTTGCCCCCCACATACCATAAGCGTGTGGCTGCACATTGGCCATTTTTCAGCCACCGGACATTTTTTCCATTCTAATCCGGTACCGGTATTTATTAACTGACCTTACAAGAAATGTTTGCATTTAGCAATAGTTACAAAAATAAAGAAAAATCAATAATTCAAATGAGACAAATTCCAAGTAGAAACAAATGCCAAACCCCAGCTATCTTTTCAGATGGAAAGCAGGCCTTGGACTGGCCATCTGGCATACTGGGCAAATGCCACCGGGCCGCTGGCAGACAACACCACTCACTTACCCGATCTGCCCCTCCCAGTGGCAGATCAGATACGGCAGCTGCTGTTTATGCCGAGCCGCACGCTATTGGCTGCACTCGTGTCAGTAGGCGACTGCTGGCCTTAAAGTGCCAGGACCCTCTAGTCTGGCCCTGATGGAAAGTATTTTTCTTGAAAAGGAAATTGCTCTTTATTTGAAACCACTTATTTGTCTATCAAGACTCTTCCAGAAATAATGATTTAAAAACCCTTGATACATGAAACAGAATTCTTCTATCCATTGAAATGCCTGCTACCACCTAACCACAGCACAATAAGCTCTTTTAGTAGGTTTTATCTACAGCGTATTCAGTCCGATAACTAAATGGTATAGAAAACAAACCTCACAGTATCATCTCTTTATTTATGAAAAACAATCAAGGGTTTAAATCCCAAGTCCGACATTTTATAACATCATTTATCTGTTACTCTTACGCCGCTGAGAAGTTTCAAGAAGTGATCTCTTTGCCAGCTGGGGGCAGAATTACATGTTAGCAAATTGAAAAAGCAATGTAAACATCGGTGATAATATCAACATGTTGTCTCCGACTTTGTTATCTGAGCGATTACCAAAATCTAAATAAAATTACCACCGTGTCATTTTAAAGTATTAGCTCCTATTCATGTAAATATTTTGCTTGTCAGATGATTTATGTATTCCGAATTTGTATGCGTGTAATAATTACCAGAATATTTATTCCTATCTGACATATCCAACCAGGTAGCGTAGCCGAGACGAACATATCTGTTACATTTTGTGAAAACCTGTTATGTGTCTTTTTTTTTTTTTTTGCCTGGTAAATGAAATGGAAGTTAAATGCTTAGAGGTGTGATAGCAAGAAAAAGTGACATTTTGAAAAGAATTAGAGAAAACTCGTTTTTGTGCTGTAAAGTAAGACATTTACATACATTGCCCCCCTCCCCCAGGCCTGGACCAGGGGTGACTAAGTGGCCCTGCCACTTTAAGGCCAGTAGCCGGCAACTGATATACGAACAGATGCGCTTGGCCGCAATTTATGGTACTCTTTGCTCATGCAGTGTGTATCCTTGCTTATCCAACCAGCGCCACAACGGGCATTTGCTGGTTGGCATGACTGTTGTAGCCTCGACTTCCGGGCAAGGCTTAACCCCCCCCATTAACCCCAATAATGACACCACACATAATTAAATATGGATAAGAAAAGGCCACAGCCAATTATATTTATTAGAGTCATTGTCACGCCAAAACCTGAAACAATAAACATAGGTGCGTTAACAAGGACAATGACTCAAAACACCAACATGTAAATATATACAATAAACACAATAAACACACCAAGCCTGCCAAGTAATCCGGGTACCAGAGCCAAATACCACTTAAGGAAGAGACATACCCAGATGCCCCCACCCTGACCTGAGCTTCCCAGCACTGACAGCCAAGAACCTCCCACCAGTTGTTACCAACAATTCACTTACCACCACATTAACCCCCTGGATACCTGGCAAGCTGCCGCCCCACAGACTGTGACAAAAACAACACAAACCCCAAACTAGAACACCAACATAACTGGAGGGTGATACAGGCAACCAGGTAAGCTGACCAAAAAAAATACCCCTCCTCTGCACAACAGTCAGGGCCCACTATAACCCATGCTGCCTCAGGGCATCAGGGTGGTTGGTTTGGCCTTGGATCTTCCATCATTTCAAGTATTCAGAAGAGATATTTTCAAGAAGGTTCTTAAGTAACTAATATTGTAGCACCGACCATAGACGTCATGATGTCAAGGGATTCACTTTCCACATGTTAGAAGACGTATGAGCAGATACTATACATTACAACCAAACAAAACTAAATGAAAAATCTAATTTTTCACTTTGCCCACTCCCTATCCAGTTGCACCCACTTCCAACCTCTTTCCCCATCCACCCAAACCCCTATACATAGGTATCTCCAACCTTCACCCCTTTACCCCAGTTCCACCCCTGTCCAACTACTAAATGGCAATTGATGGGTGACTTTTAGTATAGATATCCCAGTTGGTAAAAAGGTATAAGGCGATGCCTCATAGGAGTCTGCATTGATGCTTTCAAATAATAGCCAGGTGGTTAAGATAAGGTAGACTTTCTTAAGAGCTGAGCTTAGGGGTCAGCATTGTGCCTTCTTTTAGTTTCTGTTGATAGAACCTTGGAGCCATCCACCTCTTCTAGTTTTGTTCCTCTATTTTCAAAAATGTTAAAGCCGGACGCAAGGGAACTGTTAAATAATTAAGTTATATATAATTTATACAATATATATATATATTTATTTTTCCTGCTCTTTCGTGTTCCTTGAAACATAAAAAATAACAAAATATATATATAAAAAATATGATCGTGAGATAAGGGATCATAAATTTCCACCTCATTACATTTAATATAAATTTCAATGCACCATCATAAGATTATATGCTATATCAGATTTCCACGTGTTTGCTGGTCACCATTGATTAATATATAATGTAACCATTTAAATAATTATTCTTTTAATTAAGCAATTTATTAGCAATACACCCCAATCTGGCTGCTTTAAAGGTTTATAAATACTCCAGTTTTGCAGATAGGAAATGTTTCAATCCATTGGACACCGACGTGATTTTTAAAAATCTTTTTCTCATATTTTTTTTTTTTTTTTGAACCAGATTCCAACATTTTAATTTGACGATTAATGAATTCGGAAAGCTACTAGTTTCCCAATTATCTGGTGTGTTTTGTTAACTAACAATCTGTTGAGAGGGAAATATTAAGTTTGCTTGGCAGCGAAACTACTAATGATTATCTTCGGGTCTTTTTTTTCATTGTAGCATGAAAATTGACTCATATAATTGCACAGAACAATTTTCTATTTTAGTGAAAGCATGTAGGGGAAAAAAATATATATATATATTTTTTTATGTTGCAAAAGAAATGTTACTGGCAAATATTGGGGGTTTCTGTTGGCTCATTTGCAGTCATCGAACTTTAGCACCACCGTTTGCAAAAATATCCACTAAATTGTTCATCACAGAAAATGATTGTTTAATGACAGTCTCCACGACTGAGACAGATGGCGTTCCTGACATCTCGGACCTTGATGACACGTTGAGATTTGGACAAAGGAAATCTTTTCCGTTGCGTGGAGAAACCATGGCTTTTAAACCCTTCTATCATTGTAAGATATGTCTCGGAGGTCTGTACGTTTGGGATTTATTTCACTATTTTTTTTTTTTTTTTGCCTTATTAGTGGCTGTCTATAATTACTCCTTTTTGGCGTGAGACAGATGGCGATGTTTAGTATTTGTGTTATGGGATGACAAGAGAGCAAATACACTAAACTGCTAGCTCTTTAGACCAGCAAAAGACTGAAACCACTAATTAACCGGTGGGATAGTTTGCTGGCAGTTGACGAAATGTTACTAGTTCTAGGGCTAGGGGTCTAAGTATGACCTGTTTGGCCGACCAGGATTGACAAGACCCAGCAAAGAATCATGGAAGCTGACTTTATTCATAAAAGTCAACTTTACTGAATATTCAGAGCAATAGAGCTAGCAAGAAGCACCTGTCCCTTGATTTGCTGTTATGAATAACTATTATATTATGATTATCTTTTATTGATAAAGCCCCAGCTACTTACAGTCCCTACATTCAACGGGTCTGACAAAACTAGAAGTGACCGACTAAGATGGTCCGATACAAGGAGGCTCTGCTTGCAAGCTTTCAGTCTAGTGTATATGATCAGTTACCCAATGTCATACCCATCAGATAACTTGTTTGCCAAGAGCATGGATAATTATTAGGACCCTTATCTAAATATTAAGGCACATTTACTTTAATCTAGTTTTTTTCCATACAGTATAAAGCTTTACCCAGTGGTGAAAAATATATATTTATTCTTATAAACAAATATTAAAAAAAACTTTTTTAACTTAATATTTATACTAATTTTGTTGTCTTTAGTATAGCAGTATTGGTTTATATATCACAAATCTATTGTTTAGAGAGGCACTGTATGTAACACGGACTTCAGTTAAACACAGATAGGGTGTGTTTACAGAGTGCAGTCTGACTCCCCACGTGCTGGAATTTTTACTTTTGTGAAACAAAACTGAGCAGACATTAAACCAATGAAGAACGCATTACTTTGTAAGCACTTTAATATGCATTTTTCAACCTATAAATAAGCAAATAAATAAAATAAATCACTCACCTTTAAGAGAAGCTGAAGCGCTTGAGCTGCAGCACAACACCCCATCAATGGTTCCATTTTTTGTGCCACTGTTGGGTGGTTGGAGCGCTGGAGCTGGCTGGCGGTGAGTATAGCGCACATATGCTTTGGGGAGCAGGAGAGGTTTTCAGGAAAACAAATGTCCTGTAAGGAGCTGGATGGAGTATACAACTGAGGATAATGAGGCGGCCATGCCACTTTAAGGCCACCACCCGCCTAACTACATAAGCGCGGGCCAATGTCTTGATATGACAGGGCTCACGTGAAGTTTTTATGCTCATGTAGTGTGCGGCCAGGTACATCCAGCTGGTGGCCGCACATTGCAGCACCCATTCTGCTGCTGAAGCATATGGACCAATGTTGGGCATTGGCCTTCTGGACATTTGCCAAGTTTGCCATATGGCCAGTCCAGACCTGCATTTTCAAGAGGAACCAAATGAAAAAAGTAAAGTACCAACCAATTTTCCCCTTTAAAACATGCGTTTGACTTCTAATATATCACCAGGAGTTAAAGGAAACATGAAGAGTTGAACCTCGGGTAGAGGTGTCTTTTTTAACCTTATTAACTATGACAATATAGTATTTTGCTATCAAAAAATCCTACTCATGTCCCACTAAATGAATTGCTTTCTGAGAGTCTCTCTGTGCTGCTCTCTAGTATTTTTATGTCACTGTAAATGTTCCACATCTTGGACAGAGTGGTTTCTGCCTTCTACATCAGTAACGTATCTAAGGTGCTTGATTTTCTGTTTTTTGTTTGCTAAGTTTTGCGGAAGTTAAGGAACAGAAAACATTTGATGCACCGGTTAACGCGTGCCACTTCCTGAGCTTAGTACAGCTGCCTGATACCATCGTCTCCATCGCACTATTCTTTTCATCGCTTAGCAAGCTCTTCTAAAAAGACAACACAGATATCCCATCCCCTGTATACAAACGCACCTTTAGTAAATACCACCAACAGACTCACCCGTAAACAAGAAGCCAGGCGGAAATAAAAAGCTGAGTGTTCAGGATAGAGCAACATGGAAAAAAGCTTTTCATATAACGGTAGAGATTCACCATGCTCTAGAATATTGAATGGTAACCTTTCTTCTGACATTGTCTAGACTACTGTTTACTAGTCCTCAAGACCACAAATAAGACCGCAAAAAAAGTGTTATGGACATCCCTACTTGACCACAGAGGTATAACCCCCAAATCCATTAATATATTTATCTGAGGCCACGTCTTAGAGTGTTTATAGACATGGTTGTGTGGCCCTAGTAGTTGCATATGAAAGGTGAATTCACAAGGCCAGCACTTGCACCATGGTAATCCACAGTAAAGAATGGTCTATGTCCCAAAGGCCATATATATTATCCTGGACCCAGGGCTGGACTGATGATGATGACAAGGCTGCCCAGGTACTTTAAGATCGGCGGCGAGGATATATTTTTATGACCGCATAGCGTTTGGCCGGGCAAATCCAGCCAGTAGCCACACACTGCAGTGTTGAACATCATGCCCAGTGGACCACCAGCCATTTGCCTGAAGACCTGCATAGACTTCTGATATTTACAGTCTCTGGTAGAACCTTTCAGAGGCTTTGATTATTTAGAATGCAAAAGGTTTTTCATAGTTTGGACAGGACTTATTTTAATATAAGTTGGGACAGAACCTCTTTCTGCCCTATGTCCATCTGGGATACTTGGCCCATGGCGCTGTCTGTCTTCAAGCAGTTGAGTTTCATATAACACCTTTACGACATAAAAGAACTTCACCAAATTGTCAGTAAGAACGTTATTTCATGTACTTCACAGGAAGCCACTGGGTTTCTACTGTTTTCCCAAAGTAGGTCACCCCCAACAATTTGAAAATAACATATTATTCACCTTTCATATATATTTTTCCTGATAAAACACTTCATATAATAATAGTAAGGCACGAGCATAACAAAACCCATTATCAAGCGGAAATATTTGAAAAATGTTCAAAATTTCTGTACTTTAGTGAATATTTTGCCAAAGAGCACCACTATATATGGAAAATTATTCAAAATCCCACTCTTTAATCTATCTCTAAAACAATTTTCCTTGCTCTTAAAACGCTCTAAAGTGCCACTTACAGCAATTGCGTATGACACCAAAGAAGTGATTTATAATTTGGTAAATGTATCATTACTAAATAGTCGTACTAATGTTCCATTTTAACACGTCAAAACCATATAATGCCTTCGCACCAGTTCTGGCGATACATAGGATATATTTTTTCTTATACAGGGCAGTTGCGGTATAAGTGGCGTAAGACACTTAAAGCAACAATGTCACCTAAACGGGGTTTTTATCGGAAACGTAGAACATAGAAAATAGTCTATACATTGCTGTAAGCAAGATGCAAACAAATGTGTAGAGGCTCATAAAATCGATAGAAACAAGTTTTTGGGTTTTTTTGGGACCCACATTTGTGACATCACTATGGGGCACCATATGCAAATTACGTATTCTTCTTTGGTGTAGATAATTTGCATACAATGCCATATGGTGAGATTACAAAAAAGGGTGGATGCAAATAAATCCTTACTTATTTCTAATAGCATATTAAATTATAATTTGATGAGACAGAGACTCGACATTGTTATGTAATATACATATGATGATACATATAATGGTACATGTGAGGACTATGGTGACTCCTTGATTTGGCAATGCACAAGAATAAAATAATCTAAATATCAGCATTTGTTGGGCCCCACACACCTTCAAAATGCTTTGGCTACAAATACAGAAGGATTAGGGAGAACTTGATTATACTTATGACAAACTTTAATTTATCCCATTCCTTTACAGAATTATACATAAACTCTAAACTCCTCTTCATTATATAGAAGTCCACCCATGACCTAGATTAGGAATGAGTGAAAGGCCTATGGTTTGGTTTCCAGAATTCTTTCTCAAAATGGCAGAGCTTCCAGTGATGTCCCCTACCCGTTTGGAAGGTCAAGGTAAAGGAGATCACCGGAGGCTCCATCAGTTTGCACCGTGTGTGAACTTTGCACCTGTGACGTCCTCTCCCCTGATTGTAGAATCACGAAGGTTTGCCAAGAGGTTATGTCTGCAGAAGAAGAAAGAAGAGAGAAGAAACAAAAGAGAATATAGAACAGAGAAGCAAGGAGCACAAGAAGATGCAAGACACGTAAACGGAGCTGCAAGACATGGAAGCGGAAGTGGTCAGCAGAGAAGGTTGGGAGACATTTCGAGAGCACGAGAGGATGAACAAAAATGAGAGAGTGTGAGAGTAAATGGGGGCGCCGGACAACAAATTTAGTTTCAGAATCTAAAATGACCCTCAATTTTCACCAGAAACGAACGGTAAGGAAATAAAATGCATTGTAAAAAAAAACAATTGGGCCAAAAACTAACCAAAAAATGTATCTGAATCGTTTCCGGGCCATTTGCACATGTCTAATTTAAATAAGATAAAAAAAAAATATTAATATATATATATATATATAAAACTATTGTAAAGATAAAACTATTGTTATCGCTATCCATCTCTTTTTACTTCCAAGTCAAAATATTGTCTTCCTGTGAATCGAAATCCACAATTTAAAATAAATGACTTCTATTTCTCAGCTTAGGTAGATGGAGTTTATGTTTGTTATAATGAAGGGAGAGCACCATTCAACACTTAGGAATTTATGAGTGATTTACATCTGCCTCTAAAGTTCATAAATGAAATGTGAGAGTAGCAGATGCTACGTTCCTTGACTGTGCCGTGTCTGCACATACTGATGGTAAAGTAGAAACCGAGAAGTCTCATAAATCAGAGAAATCTTTTCTCTCGCCCTTGATTTCCATCCTGTGCATGCACGTAGCTTCAAAAGTCATATTGTAGCAAATGCGTTTCTTGAGGAAGCCTAAATACTTTGCTACATTGTGACCGCGTCCCCTCCGCTTTCTGAAACAGATTCCCAAAATAAATGATCGCAGAGAATGTCTCCTCCTGGAAAACAATAAGAAAACGCAACGAACGCGGAACAGATGGACCAGCTGAAGACCAGCTTCTCTAGAAATTATTAGGACACTTTGTGGGTTTCAGATAGAGGGCACAGCTTGTTGCTTTTCTACGTTAATTAATGCAAACAGAGGAAGCACAATCCTTGAGGTGTCTTGTTACCATGGCAGTAAAGTTATGCAAAATAATTGTTGTAATAATTTCACTGGCACTATCAGATATCCACCATGTAGCATCTGGCTTTCAGGTCATGCTGCTACGGAGGAGATGGTGCGATATTTCCAGGTATTATTATTTAATTATATTTTATGCAGAAGACACCGAAGGAAAGCAGGCCCTTACTCTTCAGAGCTCTGTTAGGCTAACAATCTATTAGAAATGAGTATGAAAACTTTTTTTTTGTAAAGACGCCGTCAGTTTTAACAAATAGTAAATAAATGCAATACATAGTGATGATACTGTTACTGGAACGGGATAAGGTCCAGAATGTGGTTGTTTCTAGGTACTGTAGGGGTGATTTGTGTGGCCATAGATATCTGAAGACGTGGTTAATGTATATAGATACTGTATGTTATTGTACAAATATACAATATAAAAAAGGTATAACAGCAAAGCCTCAAGGGTAATCATTCCTCCTTATGGTTGTGAAAAAATAACACATAACAATAGTTCAAATGATTTGTTTTTGCCATTTTTAGTGAGAAGAGTCAGTCTATACGTATTCGGTATGTTCAGCTGACATGTTACGGTTGGCAAAGCAAGTCATGACCAAGCTAATATTCCAACAGCCATGATCAATACAGCCAAGATTGTGTAATGTATAATAACCCTTCCAAACCTTAGAACTTTGCCAACAGCTTCAATGCCCCGCTGACCATTTGATCTGGTTAGGCAATAAATAGCAAGAAATCAAGAGTGGTCTGGGGGTATTAAGTAAAACACAAGAAGTTGAACAAATTATGGTCAACAAGGCATGAATATTGGGAGAAACTTAAATGAAGGGAAGAAATGGGATATTCTCAAAGAGAATTTATGTTGGTCAAGAAGGAAACACTTTCAGAAGACTTTGAAAAAATATCTGAAGGTACCTATAGGTACATAATTCACCAAATGTTCATTGGGCACATTTTCCTGTAGGTAACATACATTCTCTCTCATGTGTTGTCTAACTCTTGACCCTCGCTTGGTATATGAAACTCATTTCTTGATGCCATCATCATAGAGAGGGTTATTCTTATGCATCAACGAGTGTGACTACGACTCTTCTACGAATATCTTCTATAAATTACTCTGTCTGAACATACAGGTCACCGTCTGTCTGTCTTGGAAGTCCTACACTCATGGAACTCAAAATATATCCCTTAAAACATTCTAAATTGTCTTTTTTAAAAAAAAGATTCTTGATTTAACAGTTCTTGCTACAGAACGCAAAAACCGGTGCCAAATATTAGAGAAAACAGTGTTTTCGGAATGCAGCAGGAAAAATAATGCATTCATTTAAAATTCCATTCATGCTAACACTAACAGAAGCTATTGTAAAAACAATTGTGTCAAGACAAAAAGAGAGATAATATCACTACCACTCAATATAAAATTTAAGTAATTAAGACATGCAAACTATTATACAATTTACTTAGAGTGTTGTATGAATAATTAATTAAATGTTAACCATTTTTTGTTCTCCCGCTGTATTACATTTGCAAAAAATACTGGTAAAAAATACATTGTTTGTGTTTCTAGTGGCATTGGGATTTTTCATGTAATGTTGCTTCTAATCCTTAACATTTTAAGGACATTTAGGCAGCTGAAACATATAAGGCATGTTTAATTGATTGACTTTTTCTTTAGAATTTCTTTAAAAAAAAAAAAATGGCCCCAGGGATTTAAATTCAATGACGTTTTCAGATGACTTTAGCAAAAAAGAAGTTGGTCTTGTTTACTAGAAAATAATGAAAGTGTGGCTCTATCTGAACAAACTGGTTTATATTTATGTGGAATTTGGAATAAAAAGGGATTCTAGTGCCAGGGGGATTCTATGCATGTCCCTATATAAAAATGTAAAGTTAGTATTAGGAATATATATATATATTGTGACAGGCCTCCCTTTTCCTTGGGATTTTTGTCAAGGATCTTGGTTGTAACCACAGTCTTCTAGGGGTAAATGAAGCCCAGGACACATCCAGCTCAGTTTCAATGCTAATTTTTCAGGAATAACAGCAGCAGTTATAAGCAGCACAGGATTATTTGGTCTTTGCTTGCTTAGGACAAAACAGCTTTGCAGAGAGAAACCACTCCTCAGTTCATCAGCTCTCCTAGCTGGCATAACAATGGCTCCCTCCTCTGTATCAGAGCTCAATCCCTTTTAGCCTCTTCCTGCTAATTAATCAGCCACAGGTGAGCTGCTACTTAGTCCACACCTGTGGGGCTCCTGTCCAGAATGCAGGCTCTGCTGGACTGGATCAAAACAGCAATTAGTGCTGTTGGAGCGCTGGCCCACCCTGCTCTTCCAGATGCTCCGCCCCAGGGACCCTTACCATGTTTTGCAAACTGCTAGTAGTGCAGTTTGTAAACAAACAATATATTTCCCTGGGATGGCTGATCTAATATACCTGCCATCTACCACTTTATCACACCTTTTGTCACAATATATATATATATATATATATATATATATATATATATATATATATGTATATATATATATATATATATTATTTTTTTATTATTATTATTATTATTATTATTTTTATTTTTATTTTTTTTAATACAGTCATCAATTAATTGTGGAAGTCTGATGACTTGATGAATTGCTCTGTTTAGTTCTAGTACGACTCTGAAACCCCCTCTCTTCTGTCATTAATGAATTCATTCCCCCTCAAACTCCTAATAGATTGTAAGCTTGCAAGAACAGCATCCTCTTCTCCTTCTGTTCTTGTATGTGTTATGTGTGTTAACGTTATTGCCAATTTTGTATCTTTTCAATGTTGCTGTTAGTTTTCATAGTCCCCCCCCCCCCGGTAACAGCAGTATGGGATTTAAAGGTGCTCTATAAATAAGAAAAAAGAAATGCTAATATTCCCTCCTAGTTAAAACTTAACCTTTAATAAATCTAATACGTTCAAAGCAATTCTTACTAAAAATTATGTAAAAATCAAGTCTGGTCATATGAATTTTTTTATATATATTGTCATGTTTTACATGTATGTAAGTGGATATGCAAAATAATATTTTTTTTTTTATAAAAAAGTACTATTATGCAACTTTGTAGTAAATATCACCCTCTGATTGGCGTTCATCTATTTTGGGGTTATCCCGATCATATATTCCTTTGGCATTAATTCAATCTTTACAAATATTTATACATAAAACAAAGCAAGAAATCAACGCTTACCCAACAAATACTAAAATCAACTATCAAAGACATAAATGTTAGAGATTCTGTCACATTATATAACTATATATATATTGCTTAGCCTGTGCCTATGTCATTTCAGAAGCACCCCAAAATCTTAATTTTTGTATATTTTGGGGTATGTTTGCACGTTTATGGCCAGAACTTATGGTTAAGTAGCCCCCCTACCACTCATTAATGGTCTCCAGGGAAGGCTTTACATTGCATGAGAGTCTCAGTGGGTTAAGGTGCAGTCCCACTGATTCAGCTCCTTGGTAAGCAACATAGACATGAAACATTATTTAGGACTCGCCAAACTTGGGGTAACGTAACGGCCGGCTAAGCAATATATATATATCCATGTAGTGTGATGGAATCCTCAATACCTATGCTTCAAATAGGTGTTTGTTGGATGGGCGATGATTTTATTACAGCCGATTGTGTGGTGGACAACCGGACTTACTGAAAGACACTTAGCTGAGTATATGTTCACACATAAAACTTATATTCACACATAAAACTTACTTTGAAGCATATGATAGCTGGGTGTCACCTTAATTTTCCTAGGAGAGTTCACATTTTCAGCTCTATGTTCCTTTCATTTAATATATAGAGCATTCATAGAAAAATCATCTGAAATTGCAGTCAGCTATCCCCCCCTTTTAGCCCAAATATATCTTGGGAATTCAACGTTGCTCCAAGCCATGCAAATCTATATGTAACTTATGGCATTCTAATTTTTTTTACTGTCCACTGAAAACAGGTTGTGTTTAGACAGTTCTGTTGAAGAATAACCCTTAATTTATACAGTGCTAACATATTCATCTGTACATGACAAAAAGTAACACATAGAAAACACAAATGATACAATGGATATGATATGGCCCCTCTGTGCTAAGATTTAGAATAGCGGTTCTCCCACTTTGATCTTTACAGAGATGGTGGTAGATAAACGGAAGAGTCTGTTAACAAAAGTGGTAGAGGTTAACACAATGAGGGAATTAAAACATGCATGGGAAAGGCATATGGGTCCTGAATCTAAGATGAGACTAACGACTGATTAAGGTTTAAGTCTCTACATCAGTAAAATAAGTAGACTAGATGGGCTGACTAGATGGTTCTAATCTGCTGTCAAAATTTTATGATCTGAGGACCAATTCTAAAAGACTTTGGACCACCTCACCATATTGCCACTCAAAATCAAAAAGAAAAAAATACATACAACAGTATAAGTTAAGTCCTTGCTCAAGATAAGTGAGCTCTCTCTCAGTCTCAAGAATCTTGTATCATCTTGAAGACTACCCCGTGGCGCACATTTGGTTCTGCAAACTACAATTTGTCTCAGGTTATAATTAGATAACAGTGTTCCTCAAAACACTTTCCACACCAGCCATAGAGACGTAGACATTGGTAAATTCTCCTAAGAAGTCAAGTGGCCAGTGAAGTTAAGGGATGAGAGGATTTTTCAGTTGCAGGCGAGGATATACTAGTCGAATGAAAAGTCATATGCTCTCATCTGCAACTTGGACTCCCCTCTTGACCAAGAGGATAGGGGAGGATGATGATTACCACCTTATGTGCAGTGGTGAGGTTAATGATCATAAAGTAAATAACTCTTAGGGAATATAACACCATCATTAAATATTAAAGCCGATGGGAGACACAGAGCCAATCCCGTGGCTTCTCTCATGCCCTCTATCTTGTGTCTAGTGGGATGGTGGAGTTAAAGTCACATTAACCCTTTGGAGAGGGGATGAGCCTCTCCTCTTTCTCGCATCTTCTGTCTTGTGAGATGGAGGAGATTAAGTTAAATATAAAAAAATAATAAAATATTTTTTAAAAATCACGAAGACATCTAGGAAATTGCGTACCAACATGAAAAAAGGTAAGTTAAAGATGGAGGTCTAGCCTAGTAGTAAAATATCTGTCCTGACATTGTGCTGTTCTATGGACCAATCTGGCGGAAAATTAGCAGATTGGCTCTGTGGGAAAAACGAAAAGCCGGTTTACTGAATTCCCTCCAACCTCTCGAATTTTTCTGCAGTATAAAGCAAAAGTGACCAAAATCACATTTTCCAAACAGCTTAACTGATTAGTCCTGTTGGCACATGGAAGAGGGCACTTCCCAAAAGATGGAATCTATTACAAGCATTTAAGACTATGTAGGTCTCTTCTTCAGACATATTCTCTGCCTGAGGAAGAGACCTAGACAGTCTGCAAGCTTACAATCACTTATACTTTAGTTAGCCAATAAAGGTATCATTGTTACCAAATTTATATTTTTTTCTTTCAAAGGTTAACACAGTAATGCTAAAAGCTGGTATGCGTCTGGCTTTAGATGCCCCAAGTGGCCATGTGCGGAATTGCTAGTTGTTCTAAAAAACCTCTTCTGTTGGCTTTTGCTCTTCTGATAACATCAGCCTTTCTCTAAATTGTGCTTACGTCCCCCTTTCCACCAGTGATTGTGGGACCCCCAGTGTTATCATGATACAAGGCACGGGCATATTTAAAGTTTCTTCTGTTTTGGGGTTCTTTATACAGCTGTATAAGCAGAAGTTAAATGATACGCGTTAGAGCTTTACTAATGACTATATTAAACAGAATAATTTTGATTAGCAAAAGAACAATTATAATTTGAAGTGTGTGATACGCAACATCCCCAGGGTATGTCCTTAACATTATCCTGTTTTAAAAATTACCAGTTGTTGTTCCACTAGTGTGGGGAGTTAAAACGCCAGAATTCATATTCCGTGCCAGGGAGATGTGAATCAGGCTGAAAAAGCAATTTAAAATGTTTGACTAATGAAACAATAGTTTGTTTTAATCTTTTTTTATGCTCTCCGCCGTTCAGACATGAAATATGACTGCTTACATTTTGCTTGTCACAAGCTCAACAATAAAGTAAAAAGCATTCTCTCCTCGCAAGGCTCATCGTGAAGTGTAAAGAATGGATAATGCAATATGTTAAGAATATATAATAAGATGCAAGTCGACATGTTGACGTATTCGTGGCTTCTTAACGTTATTATACCTCTCGTTCCATTCCTCTGTTCTCCAATGAGTATGTTTTGCTGTTTTGATAAAACTGCAGATTAGAAAGAGAATGCAGAGACCTCAGGTAATGGAACGACCGGATGCTTTAATGAACTCCGCCACGCAAAAAGAGTAGATTTATCTCTCTTCTGCACCCAGGGACTGGAACGTTAGACCATTTCAGATTTTTAACCCTTTATGAACAAAGAGGATGATTCTGTTTGTCTTTGGCAAACAAGACAGTGGTATTGGTAATGATTGTGTATTTATTTTTAAAAGGCAGTAAATAAGTGGAAGAACCTCCCAGCAGAAGTGGTAGGGGTTAATACATTCAGAGAACTTAAACGTGCAGGAATAGGCATATCGCTATGCTGAAGACAATACGAAGGACTGATTAAGATTTGAGGTTTTTACAATAGAGTTAAGGTGCCGACTAGATGGGCAGAATAAGTCTGACCTTTATGTTACTATGTAACTGGCGTTTTGTATCTTAAAGGCCCGCATGCTCCTTAAACCCATCCTATGGAAGCTGAGCCTGCTTGGCACAGTGCTGCACAGAGTTAATGGGCCGGATAGGGAGATAAGGGTTCTCCCTTTTAACCGGCCCATCGAGATGTGACGCCCCAATTGGGGCGACCTGGCTGTAGAAACCCCACATGTGTTTGCAAAACGGACATCACGAAAATTTAAAGGGACCATAGAGCTGTCATGTGCATTAAAGTCCATAAGATGGTTCGAGTGTCCACTTGGTTTATTATTAACGCCAATCTCTGCAGCTTGCATCAAAACAACAAGTGCTTAGTGACACCACGCATAATGTATGTTTCATAAGGCGTCCTCTTTTAACTGCTTCCATGCTGTACCGCTCGCCTGAAAGTTTTATAAGGTGCCCGTAATCTTTTATTCTTCCGCGCCCTTCCTTTCGGCAGACACGGCAGAAGCCGTTCAACAGCATGTTGATTGCTTATTTTTGAAAATCAGTTCGACTCTATTTAATTCCAACCAGAAAGCAAATAGTTGTCACTTCACCTAAGTATAAGTACTGCATTTTTCATCAGCAGTTAACAAATGTTCATATAAAAATAGGCAGGCACTCTGCCAAGCAATCCCAGATTGTCTAATGGAGCTAATTTTTGGAGCCTATTAATTCATCTTCTTAACTCAATCTGCATTCCGAGCACACAAAAGACAATTTCATTCTATCTATAATTGAAACAGTATATATATATATAAATAAATATATATTTATATATATATATCACTAAATAAGAATACAATTTGGGTTCATATGACTGCTTGTATGGATCAGATAACCCCAAAACAAACAAAAAAAGTATTAAGAATTGTTTTAGTTCAAAATTATAAAAAAAAACCAGACATATGATACTGACTCAGGTTTAAAGCAATTTAAAACAGTAGGCATGCGTTTATTGTTCTTTTAAAAGACTATTTTTGGTATGTTACTTAGAATTATCTCCTGGAAGGGAGGCATCTCCTGCGTAGATCGACTTTTTTTTTTTTCTTTTTTTTCCCCCTTTTTTTCCAGTAATCGCATACAGTTTTAAGCCTTTAAACCAATTATACCAAATCCCCTAGTGTAAAACACCTCTATAATTTACCTGGGAGCTTTAAACTTCTCTTGTTATCCGTCGGACCGGTGCAATTAATGTATAGAGAGGAGGAATTCTATTCTGCATCTTTTTGTTTTTAACCTGATTTTTTTTTTAAAGTGAAAAAAAGTATTATATAGCCTAGAAAATATTCCTAAAAAAAAAATAATTTCTATATATATATATATATATATATATATATATTTTTTTTTTTTTTTTTTTTTTTTTACTTTTTTTTATTTTGCATCACCAATAAATAACAGCAGGATCTGTCACACAAACTGTAGCGGTACAATAATATGAAGGCAATTGTCCGTGCGCATCGAGATAATAGCTTCGGAAGGGACTTGACAAAACTTTAAATTGTATAAAAGTTGATTTGAGGACAAGCTCAACGCAAGAGGAGGGAGCCCGAGCACCTCTTCCTGCATTCCATGAATTATGGGCGTCTTAAGAAATCCTACTTTTTCTTCCCTAACTTTGTTAGGGACGGAGATAAACGGTTAAGACTTCTCACCGAAAACAGAAACGAGGCACATATTCTTGGAGATGTACAAAAAAAAAAAAAAAAAAAAATTCTAAGGGCTGCCAATAGAGATTTCCTAATGTCTTTCAACTTTAAGTGACACGACTAATTCTCTGCAAGAAACCGACGCGATTGTTAAGTACGGCATAAGTTATTAAATGACAAGCCTTAACGTACAGCGATAATCCAGCCAGACATTTGCCTCTAGCTTGGTTACCCGACCCTTTCCAAATAAAATGAGAATAGATACGTTGATCATTTTTTGGACTATTTGACAATATTACAGGTAACATAAATGACACCAGTGCTTTTAATATTGCCTCCTCGCTCCGTAATAAATGTTAATTCACGTGGGTGAAAATAATTCTGTCTCTGCGCGGCACCGGAGAGCGAGGCTCTTTAAATCTTATTATGGCATTTAAGATTCACTCATATTTGAGTGGTTTGCAATTGTTTTACAGCTGTAAACGGGGGGGGGGGAGACAAAGCCAATTTTGCTGTCCTTCGGATATGTCAAAGAGATTTTGCCTATTAACCCTTCAGGGACCAGCGGAAGGAGATAGGTACGGCATAGCGCTGCTCCAAAAGGGTTAATAGATGCACATTACATTAGAGAAACATATACACGAACATTCAATATAATATATAAAAGAAGAAAAAAATAATAAAGGGAAATTTCAGGTTAGCAGTAAAAGATATAGGAATCAAAAATTGAGGGTACATATGGGATGCCTATTATAAAGGCGAAATCCACCCTCGTAGAAAAATTAAAAGGTATTTATAGATGTTTTTTTGTAAATTGTGTTGTATTAACAAGTAGCTTCTAAGAAATCAATGTATATTCTTAGGCAAAAGCTAAGTCTTAGGAAAAAAAAAATAAGATAAAAAAAAAAAGGGAATTAAATACTTGATTTCTTGGTCGGGGGTTTATTGTGTTCGAGCGTGTTTATTGTGAACGCATTTATCAAAAGTTACAATCGTATAACGCCGTTCCTTTGAAGAACATGTCTCCGTTTTATAACAAGCTTTATAATTTTACATGTTATGAATACTGCAGCACAGCAATAACCGTGAATCATTAGCTATACAAATCATGTTATTCAATCGGTGAGTAAAAAAGAAAAAAAAAAAAAGTAAAAAGAAAACATTTTGAATATTTTAAATAAATGTGTTATGTAAAAATGATTCGCTTGTCCATGTTGATATAGCTGTCCGGGATGATCAAGAAGAAGATTGCTTACCTCTGGACTGCTGTTGACCAGGAAGAGAAGATCAACCCATAAAAAAATGCAAGAAAAAAGGTGGAAAAAAAGGGGACGAGGATATAGAAACATAGTAAACTTTTAATGAAAGGCATTTTATGGCAGGTATGTCTTTCAAAATGATTTCAGGATTCATCTGAAACAGGCTTCCTTCTGTCAAACCAGTCAAAGCCATCATTAGCAGATCCACCTTAAACAGAGAGAGAGAGGAAAAACACTGCATCTTAGCTCTACTGAAAAAAAGACGATATTTTAATAATAACCGAGAATGGAGTGGGCATGAATAAAAAAAAAAAAAAAAACATGATTAAATGGAAAAATAAAATACGCTGGACGCTTTTATCGTGATAGAATTTTTATCTAAGTAAAGTGATTAAGTGATCGTATTAAGGTGCTGTGTTTCATACAATTGTTTTTAATGCTTTATTATTATTATTTAAAAAATGTACTCTTTCAGGATAAGAGAGATGCACTACAAAATGCAATAGAAATCCTTGTGACATATTTCTTCGTCTCTGAAAGGGTTAATGGGTCTGCGTGGCATCTTATCTTTTGCTGATCTCCAGTTTTAGGTTAAACATATGAAATGTGATAGATTGTATGTATACATTGTATACATTTTAGAAACAATTTGGAGAAAAAAAGGAGTTGCATTTTAGATGAATATATATATTTATATTTATATTGCTATTTATATTTCAATAAATGCATATGGCGAATGCCAAACTCATATAAAAAAATATTAATTGGGAAATAAATAAATGAATAAATAATGTTATATTATGTAAAGTATACAGAGGTAACGTTATTGAAAAGCAGATGCAGATAGCACCAAAAACTTACTAAATTAGTGCAGAATGATGATTTTGTGTGTCCTTTTTTTAAATACACATATTTTCACTCAAAATAAATGTTTGGTTTTTTTTTATATTTTTTTAAGGGGGATCTTCAGATGCAGACAGTTTACATGTCCGAAAAGTAGCGCAGAACATATTATATTATTAAATTTTGATGTTAAAAACAAAAAAATCCTCATTTTTATTTTGACCCTCAGAAAATAAAAGTAGTTACGCAATTCCAAGCCTGTTCTTGAAACTTGTATGAGTAGCATTGCTGGTTCTGGAATTTTGTTTTATTGATTTTTATTTATTTTTCTTGAAAATCAAATTTTTAGTTAAATCTCAGAAACAGAGATCCCCCTCCCCCTGTCTTTTATCTCTTTTACTTACAGTGGGTAACATTTAAAAAATAATACCTAATAAACAAAAGTACCCTGCAGACAGCAAAGTGAGTGACCTTTATCTCATAATAAATCCTAATTTGAGTGTCTTTATTCATATAAAATCCACTGTGAACAACAAGCGTAAACATGAATCAAATCTCTAATGTCGGTGAGGAGGGGGCTATTAGATTTCACATCTACACTTAGCTCAACACATTATCAGATTCATTTCCACAACTCGCCTCCCTTGTTTATTTATTTTATAAAGCCAGTATTACGGTTAATAATATGATATATAGTATAGTATGTGCTATACTGTTTGTCTTTAAACATTATGGAGGGGGCAGGATTTTGGTTTCCTGCTTATCTTTTCAAATGTAAAGGCCCTATTTTTTTGGGGGGGGGCAGTTGAATGCAATGGAAACTGGTGCATTTGAACATTCTGAGGGCATCAAAGAAATTAAACCATTTAACCCCTCAGATACCTGGTTGTGTGGTACCCACATACTGTATATCGAAAAGATCCTTCACAAACCTGCTGTCTAAAAATGTTTACCTCACAAACCTCCGTGTTATCTAATTCCATACCATCCCTACTTCCTACCCAGTTCCCCTCCCACTCCCAGCCCACTTAAGGCTAGCCCTGCCCCTATGTACAGTTAGTCCCACCCCATGCATAACTAACCCCGCCTCTATGTGCATGTTTACCAGGCCCCTTGCAAAGCCACTCCCCCAGAAGCAGGGGAACTCCGGATAGGCTGTTGTAGGAAGTTCCCAAGTGTGATTGGTAGCCGCTGGCATTCCAGTCACTGTGTTGTTATTGAAACACAACCAATCGGTAAATAGCTGCCATTTTCTAGAGAGAAAGCCCCATTAAATTCTGAGGGCAAAAAAATGTATCCTCAGAATGCTCATACAGTTCCAACACAAGCGCTTAATTGTTTTTTTTTATCTCTGCCGGCTACGCCAGAGGCAAATTATTCCATAACTACATTTTATAGAGTTTTGGGGTCCTATAATTATTTGACAAAACCTAAATACATTTTGTAAGATGAATCCAAACGAAATATTTACATGTAAGAAATGAGAAAAAAAATAAAAAATGCTCGTCTTTACAAGATAAGACAATTCTTTGATGCAGCTGCATCTGCTACGATCGTACGAGATATCTCATGCATGAGATAAGAAGCCGGCCGGGATGAGTGGGTGTAAACTGAGGAGGCGTAAAGCTTAAACTCAGATGACTACCTGCTGTCTTAATCATCGTCAACCATCTTTCCACTTCCTCTACCACCAATACCCACTTCCTTCCGCATCCCTCTCTTCCTCGTTACAGAGTTCAAGGCTTCATACATGGGATGGAACAGCTTGAAATGAAACCTTGATTTTCTAGTGATATGAGAGGTTTTTTTTTCAACGTTTTAGCTAAATTTTAAATTTAAATGAAAAAAAATAAATTCTCTTTAAATTAACATTACTAACCTAATTAAACTTTTTAAGAGACTGAATGCTTGTTTCAGCAGAGCCTTCCTCGCCTTATTTCTTGAAGTCAACGTTATTTTGTGATGCACTATGATGCAAGTATATCCGTTTTTCAGCTTTTCTACTAAATTAGGATGCGATGCGTCTTCATTTGTATTTTCTTTGCACTTTGTAAACTTTTTGGAGTTTTAAAGTATACATTTTGATTGTATGATTGCAAAACCAGGGTATAGGCGGCACCAATGAAGGTTCTCTGATATCATTAGATCAGAATAAAATCTAAAGGAGTCGTTTCCAGACTTGGGAACCCCAAGAATCTATCAATTTATCATTAAACCCAGAGACTGGGGTATAAACCCTCACACTTGTGGGTAGACCCTGACAGTTCCTCGTTAAGGACCCTGAAAAAATGCTGTCCCACTAGACTGATTCTCCGATTGTTTCAATGAAGTCAAATGTCTCTTAATGAGATCTCCACTAGGAACGACATAGCAGCTGCTTTGGTTTTCATTATCTGTACATTGTAAAGCAGATTTAAACAGATCAGCATATTTTGACCATAAATACCCTTTATCATCATGAATGAATATACTTTCAAAACAGTATGTCGATATTTCAGCCCGTAGACTCCTCATATCTTCTTAATAAACCTATTTGCTCGCATCACATTTAATTGCCCTTTATCCAGACCCTGGGACACACAGATTTGAGGGTTGACTATTCTCACTCAAACTTCATCCAACACAAGCAGTTGAGTCCGGACCTTAGATCACACAGAGACTTGTTTATTTGTAGTGCTCTCTGTCTCTATCAGAGCTGGACTGGGAATTATGTGGTGGCCCCTGTACTTTAAGGGCAGAGGCTTCCTAATGCCATAAGCGCGACTGATGGCTGGATATGGTTGGCCATACGGTATGTTTTATGCTCGTGTAGTGTGCGGCTAGGCGTATCTAGCTAGTAGCCACACACTACCTCACTACAGCTAGAGTGGCAGATCGGGTACGTACAGAGTGATGCCAGGCAGCTATCTGCAGGGCATTTGCCCGATGTGCCAGATGGTCAGTCAGCGCCTGGTCTCTATTGTGCTCACCTGGAAAACAGAACAATTGGATTGTGAACTATTATGAACAAATTATCTGTTTTTTTTTCATAGATATTATATAATGTCCTTAACATAGCAATATTGTTCTTCTGAAGATTAGACTAGAAGGCTTGCAGATGCCCCGTAGTGGAGAAAGCACCTGAACGTACAAATGAATAGTTACATTACGCCTGCATATTTACATTTTGCTCCCAAAAGAAATATCTTATTTGTTTCTCCCTAAGCTGTGTAAACGCTCCACGATGCAACGTGACCTCCATTAAGCTGTCCCTTCTTGTATTGTGTTCCGTCCACGGAAGATGGATGCAGATGAGCCTGTAAATGGTCCTGCTGACCAGCGGTGACACCTTGTAGCAGGCACTCTGTCCGCGACATTCTTCGATAGCTGCATTTAGGAAAGGATTCAAAGAGTACACGGGTAATTCCGGGCAGAGAAAGAATGATGTGTTACCATTAGCATGTCATGTTTCAGCAAATGCTCAATTTTTCCAGTGATGGGGAAAATGCAACCTCGACTGAAAGAATACTTTAATAAAGGTTTGTTTGTTGGTGCTATCTTCGGGTAACAATTCTTTCAGCATTTTGCAAGCAAGAAATAACGCAAGAGTGGCATGTGTATGTTTTTTTATCTTATCTTTTTTTTTTTTTGTATGTATATATAAATAGAAATATCTGGTTATTACTAGTATTGCTTAATACCTCTCAATCAGCATATTTTAACCCAGAAACTTCCCGTGTCTTTATTTCATAAACCTAGTGGTTCACATCGCATTCAAATGTCCTGCATCGAGACTCGGAGAGCTCGAAAAAGTTCACCATCAAAACCGAATGATTGTCCATAGAAAACATACAGCCGTTCTTTAAAAAAATTCCATTTTGTTTATTTTACTTTTTTTTTGCGAAGCTACGGACTTCTCGTACTGGCCACAAAGATATACCAGCGACGCAATAATGCCTCACTCATCTCCCCATTAACACAATGAACCGCAATGAACAGACATCAAACACCTGGTAAGATGTGCGTCTTAATGGCTGCCCCCACCTTTGTGATATCATTATAAAACGGAGAGAATTCATTAACCCTTCAGGCAGAGCACATAGTGCCTCTTCACTTTGGAGAAATTGAGCGCAAAGCCACAGATGCACTTAAAAACTGCAATAAGTGGGGTTCTGTGAATATACGTCGCGCTGGAACATTTGCATAGAAAACACCTAATTGAGGGTTTTACCCCAAGTGATAGTGCCGATCGCAAAGCAGGGGCCTCAAATTCCTCCTTAAAGCTTCGTGAAAGTCAACAGATTAACGGGAATAAAAAAAAGAGAGAGAATGAAAGAAATTACATCCAAAATAGTGCTTTTTTCCCCATCTAAGCTAGGGCATTTCCAGTGCTAAAGCAGAATGTTAATTGAAATCATACTGTGCCAACAGGAACATTGGAAAGAGACCAGTCAGGATTAGACTAATTAAGATATCCATAAAGAAGAAATAATTAAACAGGTTGAATTGCCTTAAAGAGGAATTTACGAATAAACTGAAAGGAAATAAATGATTTTGCTGCTGCTCGGTCTCAGTGGGTCTGATGTCAATAACTTCACGCTAAAGGACGAAGAAAACAGAAGATGTTCAAAAACATCTAGGCCGAGGCTGGGTTATGTCTCCATCAAGATCAACGTTATAGCAGATTGTGATGCAGTGTGACTTTCCTAAACACACAATATACAATGTCGTCTTTTTTAGACAATAGGGATGTTCTCGGCAAGATTTACTCTAGGATTTAAGTACTTCTAAACTCCTGGGAATGGGGTATCTGTGAGAGAAGACTGTATAACTAGAGGTCCCAATGATTGTCCTCTACAAACCACAGCTGTACTATAACTGTATGGTAATTGTATTGTGGATACTTATAATCGTAACAGATATTAATGTAAGAAAGTTGGCCAGAGGGTCTACTGGAGGAATGAAGTATTAGCTCTAGGGTGACTCTGTCTTCATAGGACTGTTCCCAAATACTATATGTGCAGGGCCAGACTGGTGATGACTTAGTGGCCCTGGCACTTTAAGGCCAGTGGTCGCCAAATAACACTAGTATGGCTGCCCCATGTTTAGGTATAAGATCTTAAGGGGCCACTGACTCCCCAGTCAAATGGCCAGTCTAGGCTTCTATTCCATGCTGCCATAATGCCATAAAATCTATCTACCACTCGGTAATTATGGAAACATCAGGAGTGCAAGCTATTTAGATGAGCTGAATGGTTCGAATTCTATGTTACTAAGTTTCCACGAAGGTAACTGACATCACCCCATGCTGTGAAGACTAGAAAACATTTAAAGCGTATGGTGAGTCAAGTTGGGTCGTGTAACATTGAAACATAGACTATGATGGCTGATAAAAACCATTCAGCTCATCTAATCTGACCGTTTTTCCTGATATAAAGACTCTTAATCAGTCGTTGGTCTCGTCTTAGATACAGAAGCCATATGTCTATCCCATGCGTGCTTGAATCCCCACACTCGATTAGACCCGACCATTTCTGGTGGGACACCCTCTCAATAAACTCATTATCTGCTAAAAAGGCCCTGGGGTAACATATCGAGGCTTATGTTACATATAAAGAGAACGTTTCATGCAAAATGCCACATATGTATCGTCAGGAACATTCTATTAGTTCCTAAAGTGGTTGCTTTACTTTTAAGAGGGCCGGATTACTCTGAAATTAAGTTGCCCACCCTTCAGAGCTCAATATGTGAATGCCCCCCCCCCCAAAAAAAAAGGTATTTTGGGAAAATACAATTAGCAATCAGTCTGAATTGTACTGTCAGTAAATTATTCTCACGTTGCAGGACGTTTAACTGTTTCACCTAGTTTACATCGTAACAATGTATTCCTTATTCCCTCCCACAGCCATTTTAAACAAAACTAGACATTTCTATTATAAGTAATTACAACCTTTCCTTTATAATTGTGCCTCTACAAAGAGATGAGCTATTGTAATAAATAATTAACACATGCCATTCACAATATCATAGGAATTACATGCAACATCAAGCACGAACTACACATTGACACGTGACCGTGAGTTCTTTTGAAATTATGTTTCAAGAAAATTATGAGTTGGCTACAGGTGCCTCCAAAACAAGTTATTAATTCTGAAAACATAATATTTAACTGGTAAAACCATAAACAGAAAAAACACGAAGCGCATTGAAAGGAGATTGACCTCTCTCATAGTGCGGAAAATGTTAGAAAAGTGGGTTTTTGTGCGGATACCGCTATACTTAAATATTAATAACATGGCAGGAATTGTTTTGATTTGATAATATGACGGCAAAGTGTTAAGAAATAAATTTATTTTAGATTTTCTTTGAAGCGTGCTGTCATTTTTTCTTAAGAAATGAGTAAATGCTGAACTCCATATGCACTAAAAAAACTCACAAAAAAATAAATTAATTCAACATGCCGTTTTATTAAAAAAAAGAAATTCAAATCATTTAACCATTTTTAACAATTCGGGTACAATGCATTATAGGCATGTTTATTCATTTTCTAGGAGGAATAGGTGATGTAGTCGTGAAAAACAAAGGTTAATCAGAAATAGATCCATTGAATTCTGCCTGATCGGGTATTCTGATGGGTTTATATATTTCTACCTCCCCATGCAATGTCTGAGCCCTCCTTCAAATTAAATACATTTCTTGAAATAGGAAAATGTTATCTCTATTGGTCTTGGTTGTAGAGCATGAGATCTGCGTCTCCACTCAGGGGTATGTAGATAAAGGGGTTTATTCACTAAGCTATGAGTTGCCTAAAATGTGAGTCTGATGTATATGATAGATGAGTGAGTCCCCCCCCTTTGTAAATCCATGGAGAGATTCAGCAAGGAATCTATTCCTTTCAAATAAATTTGTCCTACTGCCCCCCCCTTGGCTTACCAATTCAGGTGGGCATTCCCTTGCCGTTGCACATGCATGTAGCACTCACCAAATACCCAACTCCAGCGTTTGCTTGAGCGAAGATTCCAGGCAGTGATGTATTCTGGCCTAGGCCAACTGAGCCTAGACAGGTAGGTCCATGGGGGGTCCTTCTGCCACAAAACTGAGATGTAGATCATCCTGCTTGGCCATCAGACCCTTTGTGCGTCACTGTTCAATGAGCCAGTTACAAGGAAGATATCTGATCTCCCTGACTGGCCCACCGATTCTGTGCTGGGCCAGCATAACCTCCATTGAACGTATTAAATGATGTTATACATCTTTAAGACCCAATGATGATGGTGGACACGGAGGGTGTAACTGGGGAGCTGCTCTGGGTCAGGCCAATGTTCAAAGTAAATGGTTTTAAGGCGTCCAACGAGACACCCCATGTGCTTGTGCAGAAAGCGATCCCATTGGGGCACATTCCTGCCAATGATTAGCTGCCTCAAGCAACCAAAAGAGGCACAAAAACCAGACTAAGGAGGGGATCGTGCACTGTAGCTCTGGAGCTGTAGCTTCTCCTAAATATAAGTACAGCAAGCACTGTAATCTATATTGTCACGTGTTTATATATGTTTCATATTTCTATGATATCGGAATGTCCAGATGCATGGGAATAATTTTCAGAGATTGCGTAATCCGTGAGAAAATAATCAGATGCCAAACTATATTTATTCTTCATGTTATTTCACATCTTTCTGTCAGGTTGTTTAAACCACAACGAAGGTCTTAATACATTGTGTAACTTGGCAAATGTCAAAACACTCATTGGCTGCTCTACACAAATTGTTTTGAGAATGTTATCACAACAAATTGAATCGGATTTTGTAAGATAAGTGATTAAAGATGGGGAACACCATATTAAACATGAAAAAAAAGAAGAGGCTACTTAGCAGATCTATAAAAAAAATCATCAAATGTCTTAAAACACGAGAATAAAAAAAAAAACCAAAACAGAATACTTTCTACGGCTGGCACAAAATTCCATCAAAACCAATCAATCAAGTGTGAAATGCCGGAGATTGAAAAATCCTCCAACTTTTGCTGTCAAGAAATCCCTTAAATTGTTCCATAAAAGCCGCACTCTTCAGACTTTCCCGGCACCATATGGACTTTGTTTTTCTATTCAAGTTCTGCTTACATTAAGAACGAGAGAGATCATCCAATATGTACACTCTTCAAATGTCACTCAAAATTGTAGTAAAAAGCATAATATTATCCTGACTGTACTGGGTGGAAGAGAGTAGGTAGTAAGAATCAGACCTGGTTAGGATTTAATATATAAATATATATTTAATATATATTTAATATATATATATATTCTATGTAGTTAGTATAGCTACACATAGTTCTATTATACAGACTATAGTTTATTTTGTATAACAATTATTAAAGTTGACCGGGCTGTACTATTACATAGGATTGGCCAATTATTGAATAACTGTGTAATAATATAGATTTTTTTGTTTTAAAAACTAACCCTTTCTTCCCATGGAGGCTGAAGATCTCATGTAATTCTTCTCCGGAGACTTCATGCTAGAGAGCAGGAATAGGAAATCATATCTGTCACCTTTCCGACTCGGCACACTGAAACTAAAGATGCCTGTATCAAAAAACATGCGTGTACAAAAAACTGAGCATGTACAACCAGCATACTTAAGTACACTTCCAGCTTCAGCAGAAATAACCAAGGGAGGAGCAAAATATGCCTAATTTCCATCTCCCGTAAAACAAAATGCAGGCGCCTGTTTCTATGCTGTAAAACACACACAATCACGTCCATTTACTCTCCCCACCTATAACTTTTGGCCGTAAAGTAGTTGTGAAATACGTAGGTGGAACTTTGTCGTTTATAATTTGTCAGCTTGTTAATGAAATGTTCATGTTATAATTTTTATTTAGGTAGAATATACCTTTTATTCTACAAGGACCTAAAATATAATCTCTGTTGGCCCCAAGTACACTTTCTAGAAATACTCCACCTATATTGTAGCAGTATTATTATGTAGTTTATTAAAAATACATGTATTTTTCTTTTTCTTCCTTTGTTGAGATAAACCACAAACGGGCACTTCCAGTTCATTGTTTGTTACAGGATTAATTACACTCTCTGCTATTGCAGTTGGCAGTCTAATTACAATTTATTTATTACCCATATAGGTGGCTTTCGTTTGAGATCAGGACTTTGCTTGTTAATGTAATAACCGCAGGTTGCAAAGAGGCTAAACTGAGACCAATAAAGAAAAATTAGACACTCAACTAGTAGGGAATCCTGATAAAAGCAGCCAGTGGAACAGACTAACAAAACAAGCAATGGAATAGGGAGACACGCGCGCCTGAGATATACTCGTGGATAAAGCTCAGTTATCATTTATTATTCTCTGGTTTCAATTTACTGATTCCTGAGTTTTGTAACATTCAGGAAAATTGGCTGGAGAAAAATCAACCACAAGTGGCAAATCAACCGCTTGGAGGCCAATACTTGACTTGCCCAAGTTGCTATGAAATAGCCATTGATTTCATTATTTTACAAACTTGTGATTGATGGGCAGAGATGCGGCCAAGCAAGGTGTAGGTGGACCTACAGACACCTTAAAGGCAAGCCTGAGATGAAAAGCATCACCTCTGAGGTAAACCAACTTTAATGGGCCAGCTTTGGCTCAAGCTGAGTCAATCGACTAAATCACACTGCAATGGAAAACAAAGCAAGTTGGCTAATCACACACACAGTAGAGATGAGTCCGGCTGAAATTAAAGTTGATTGGCCATTTTAAAAAATGTTCAAACTCATCAACATCAACTAATTTGCTCAAGACCAGGTTGGCTGGCACAGAACTAGCCAACTGGCCAACTCAATTACCAAATGAACTGTTATTTAAAGTGGTCAACATTAACTGAACAGCCATTAGGGCAAAAGTCATGACATCTTGATAGGAAAGTAGAAATATCGACTCAACTGCATCATCGCAATTGTTGAATAAGAAAGTCACTCTCAAATGTGGTGCTTGTAGGCCCCATTAGGTCTCCCAAAGGGCTGGAGTGCCAATTCGTACCATAGAACATTTGTTGCTGTCAATCTTTAGAGATAATTTGACAGACAGTGCAGAGGTATAATAGGCCTGATTACCTCCTTTAAAAAGACTTTTGTTTTTTTCCCCACATACATATACACATCTTGAAGCCCACGGGGCTCAGAATGGGCCAGAGTGGGCCGTTGACTGGGTGCCGAGCAGGGCTAGGCCTTGGCGGCATTTTTTGAATAAGTTGGGGGTGGGGTTAACAGTGGGTTATTTAAGGGTTTGGCGCCACTAGGGCAGGCGCCATTTCGTGTAACCTACCACTCGCTGTTTGTCCCTCCCTCTGTTCCTTTTTGTGTTGAGTGTTTCTGGTATGTGTGTTTTTTCTGTCACGGTCGTGTGTAAGCTTACCAGGTATCTAGGGGGTTAATGCTGCTGGGAGAGCATTTGGTGGTACTTGTGGTGGGAGGTTTCCTGGCAGGTGGAGCTGGGAACCTCAGGTCTGTGGTTGGGCATCTCGGTATGTCCTTCCCTGTGTGGTACCTGAATAACCTGGTAAGCTTGGGGTGGTTTTTACATTAAATGGGTAATGCAAATTTATGTTAATTTATGTTATTTATTGTTTGTGTTGGTCATTGTCCTGTTAACGCACCTATTTTTGGTTTTAGGGCTGCGTGGCAATGGCCAGCATTGAAATAAAATCGGCTGCGGCCTTTTCTACCCAAAACATGGTTGTTGTGTTTTTATTGGGGGGGGCTATGTGTTTTCTGGGAATGCCTAGCACGGGAGTCGAGGCTGCTACAGTCAATATTATAAACATACAGGAGGTCAAAATCCAGAAGGCTATCTTCGTTTTATGGTTGTGAATGTTTTTCAAATGCCCGTTGAAATTTAGATGTATGCACAGAAAATCTCATGAAAGTTGGGAGCTATTTAAGTAGCACCTCAAAGTAAGCCATTTGAGCTCTGGGTTAACAATAGCGTCCATACCAGCTTTTACAGGACCACGAGATAGACCATTAGTACATAACAGACTTCTCAACAGTACGGGCTCTTGAAGACTTTGATTTGGAGCGTGGTAACCAAGTATTACAGAAGTCTCAGTTCAAACGCTGTAGAACTGACCCTTAGATACAGATTACCAGCTCGCAAGGAGGCACATGAGTCCCCACCACAAATGAAACCTCAAGCATATCCCCTTTAATTTAACCTACAAGGTCCCCTTTTAACATTAAAGCCAAAACACACAGAATGTTTAATTACCCCCAACAAACTGTACTTTTTTTTATAGTAATGCTTCTCAGACTTCTCTGTTTGTTCGATGAACAGAAAGAAACGTAATAACGGAAGAACTCTTAAAATATGCGCCCGAGAATATAATTTAGAGAAGTGTTATTTGTTTTCAGAATCAATTATAATTCTTAACATTGCAGTTTAGAGAACACAATGGTTCTTTCTGAAGATCCTTAGAACTTTCGCTAATGGTAAGTCGGCAGTATGTATAAAGGAAGGTTCTATGGCCCATTGACTTTATTTAGATTGAAATGCTAAGCAGGGCTAAGTAGAAGCATCAGTTGGGAATAAAGGGTATATACTCAGCAGTTTTATGTCCTTTTTCCTATTTACTGCTTACCCCTCACAGGGTAAGGCAACTAGATAAGAAAAAAGCAATCCCTTTGTGCTCCAAGTCCCCGTACAAGGTTATCCAATTACTGCTGTTACTGCATCAAATGAACATATCGTATTTTGAGAAAAACAACGGCACTGACCATAGTTTTTTTTTTTTAAGTGTTTTCTTTTTTCTTTTTTGTCCATTTTATTGTTTCAGTTTTCTGTTTGACGAACACACGGATCTCTGTTTGAGATCATTATATGCCTGTAATAAAACACTAAGGATCACAACTCCGATTTATTATTTTTTTACTTATTTATATTTTTATTTGCTTATACTTTTTTAATTAAAATATGTTTTTTATTTTTTTTTTTAATGAGCATTATGAACAGTATGCTGATCACTCTCCTGACATTCAGTGAGGTAAATAAACAGTTAAGTCTCAATCCGGATGGAAGTCTTAAACCTCGGAACTCAGAGTCAAAGTTGGACCCTTCAGGTTGCCTGCTCGACAGTTGCATACCTGCCAAGTGTCCTCTTTTCTGCGAGATAGTCCCAATATTCTGACAATGTCCCACTCAGCAGCCCACTATAGCACTTTATGGGTCACTGTGTCGTGAAATTAATCAAAGATCGTTCTGTTCCAGCACATGAAAAAGTGGTGTGGTTAACCTATTCCCAACCAGAACCATTATATCGCAATGCAATTCAATACTGATGAATCAAGTTGTCTCTATTTTTAATATTATATATTCTATATAAAATAATAATACTATATTTAATTTCCTTTCAGATTTTTGCTCTTTGTCTCCTTTTCTCTGTTCTCTTTATCAATCAGTTCTCTTTCTTTTTTTCCCATCTCCTTCCTTTTCCTCTCTCTTCTAGTTCACATATTCCCATACCCTAGGAAGCATGCCACTGTAATTGGACGTAATCACAAATGCAATGATAATATATTCTGTATCCCACAGAGCTTACAATCTACGTAAATACATACGGAGACCGTGATCAGCGAAAAACAGCATAATTATCACCTGGGGATTGTGAAGACAGCTGATCGCAGACGCGTTTTTTCTGTATCGAAAAAATATTGAAAAACATAAACATACCTTAATTAAATGTATCCTTTAAGTGCCAAAATGAAATGATGAATCACGAGATACTACCGCCTTAACATGATCTATCTTAACAGGCCTAAAATAATCAAGGCTGTCTTCCGTCTTTTATTTTAGTTATTATCAAACATTTTGCTATAAGGAACAGAGTATATATCTTCTGTTTCCTGCAAAACAACACATTATTCATATACCCGCTTAATATTTTTTTTAACGCCGTCTCTTTTTTCTTTTTTTGGCAGCTTTTTACTGTTTGATCCAGTAGTCAGATAGCGTTAGTAAAACAAGGCTCGTTTTGGTAATATTAAAGTTTTGCTTTTTTTCCCCCCCGCTTTTTATGCATTAAATTAGACAAAATATTCATCTTTTTTTTTTTTTTTGTTTGTACTTGGAATAATAAAAAAAAAAAAAAAAAGATTAATAAGCAAAGCTCTGTGATGAAATATCCGAGCAAGCGATAACCCTTGGAACATTATAAAAAAAAAAAGAGGAAAAAAAATTAAATACCGCTTTCTGTAGTCAAAGTGAACATCAAAGTATGCAACTTTTTCAAAGTTTCGAACATTAAACAATTAAGATGAAAAAACAATTAGGAACGAAGAAAAAGATAGTATTGTAGAGGATGGTCACCGCGTGTGTCATGTGGCTTTAAAAACAAGTCGCATAAATGATGATGCTATTAAAACTGAACTAATTAAAGAAAGCTTCTTTTAAGAACTCATTAACTGCAACCTCATTTGCATAATGATGCATATTAATTAAGTTTTAATGAATCTGAATTTGCACCAAGCCTATTCATGTTGGCTTTGAAACAAATTGAACAAATTAGTTAAAAGCTTTCTGGAACCTACTTTTTTTCTCGTACAAAACAGGATAAGAATACATTGCGCGTTTCCACAAAAATATATATATTTTTTCCCCCGCTATTAATTTAATTTCAAAGGTGTGTAAACCCATCTATTAATTATTCTTAAACACAAATAATTTTTTTACAGCCTCTTAGAAAAATACAAAACCTATTATTCCGTTGGGCTAAGAAATAATATTATAAATAAAGTGGTTGTTTTTGATGAAATCATTACGGTCCTATTTAAAGGCAATAAGATCGCGTTTGTCTCGGGAAATTTTAGTTACTTCTGTTTTCTGCAAAAATTTTAACCCTTTGAGTCCTTTACCGTTCCTTCTGTGCCGGCTTTTCGAAAAAGGTTCAAAAATACTGCGGGCAAAACATGTGAAATCAGTGAAATCAATGTACATAGAAAAGACAGTAACCTCAAGCAGGTCTAGAGTAAATTCCACCAAAAGACCAGGGCCGGACGGGGAATAATGAGGCCGCCCTGGCACTTTAAGGCCACCTAATGATGTAAGCGGGGCCGACGGCTGGATACGATAGGGCTCATGTTGGGTTTTACGCTCAGGTAGCGTGCGGCGGGGCATATCCATCATTTTCCCTGTGTGCCAGAGGGCCGATCTGGGCCTACTGGAGATCCTTCTAATGTTTCAACACAACAGGGTCTTCATTATTAAAGGATCACAAGTGTAACGATTAATAGTTACTAATCTCCAGGGCATGTCCATGAAAAAGCCAGTAAACCATTAAACAAACATATACAATACATTAAATATAAATAAATGTAATAACACAAAAATATACATTTTTCCATTATTCACTAACTTAACCTTTTCCACGTGGGTTGTAAAGGAGGGGAGAGGCTTGCATTTCCATCTAGCAATGACCAGAGTTAATTCATTTCCCAGTTGACTTGTTTAAAAAATAATTTTGACTGCGCAGTAATCAAGTAGATTTGTAGATTTTTATTACATGGTTGCGTAAATGCGGGGTTATGTGGTAGCGGATAAGCAAATGGGACTTTAGTCCAAATGTGTAAGTTTTATTACTGTAAATTTCCACATATTGCCAATGAGCGTTTTCATAAATTTTAGCCGGAATTAAAGTTCTTCTAAGATATAAATTTCTTCAACTTTATCATATTTACAAGAAAATGTTGGCATCCCCCAAAAAGGTACAATAACCGGGTGCCGGCCTATTCTCAGCATGTCCCTATTGTCTGAAATGGCACCCATATTTTAAGTGGATTTTATACCGATCCCTGTATTTATTGACCTTATAGATGAGCAGATTCGTGCTGGTTTCTAAATCCGATATCCCTACCCCATTCACACATTATATAAGTACTAGCTTTTATGAATTATTTTTGTAAAAATAAAAAAAAAAACATATAAACCAATTTTGAAAAAAAGTTTTCATTTTGCTTAAAATAAACACCAAATTACAGTATAAACTCTATTGATTTCCCTTTACTCCATTGAGCCTTCATCAAGGGTAAAAAGATTTATGTAATTACCTCTGTCTGTTTTGTTTGCTGGAAATACATATTTTTTTTTTCAGTCAGCAGATACAAAAGATGGAACGTTCTTATTGTTGAGATGAAAAGATTTCTTTAGTAAACAGTTTTCGTATGATAGATTCTTTCAAGAAGTTGACAATTAGGAAGTTTCTATGAAATGAAAAATGCATGCCTCTAGTTTTATCGTTTATTTCCCTTTTTTCCTTTTTTTTTTCCCCCTGCCCTTTCTTCCAGGACAATGTCCCCTTTTTTCTGTTTCGATACTTTGATGCCCAATATGGCACCGCATAACAGAATCCTTATTAATATTCATTTTCCGGATCAGAAACATCCATTGTTGTTTCAACTTTAATCAGCCAATTAAACAGACAGAATATTATCTGTTAATTATTTTGTGGTTTTTTTTTTTCCTTTTTTTTTTTTTTTTTTTTTTTACATTTCATAAACTGGAATTTAGCTGGCGCCGTTGTTGGAATATAATAAGCTCTAATTAAACTAGCTGAGAGTGATGGAAGTTGTAGTATAGCAAGAAGGGCAGGTCGCGCTTACTGAATCATCTGTGATAATAGGTAGAAGATGCTGGTGGACCATGACTGGCTATCCTTATTCAGCAGGATACCCCCATGCATTTGTCCTCCTTCATCCTCGTTCTCCAGCTCCTTGGCTTGCAAGAGGTATGCCTGGTCAAATACTTCTCAATGCTAGTCACCTCCAGTATGGGCTTGTGCAAGAGCTTCAGGGGCTCCAACGAGACCCCCTCCGTGCTTCATCGCAATGAGAGCACTTTGTTGTCAGCAATTGGCTGCGTCAAGCAGCCAAAACTGTCTTGAAGCACGGTCGTAAGACGGGATGTGGGCTGTAGCTCTGGAGCTGCAGCTTCTTCTAAAGGTAAACGATTGATTTATTTTGTTACAGGTAATGAACGGATATTAAAGTACCTACAAAGTATGTAAATCACCTTATTCATTGGTTGGGTGGGATAGGACATTGGAACGTCCCTTTATAATGTACGGGCTGTTTATGAACAAGCATTTTCATTGGACAGAATAAAAAATAACTAATTGTATAAAAAGTGTTTTCCATTGCTGAGGCTAATTGGTGTTTGTTAAGGGTCCAGATTGAACGGGAATCCAACATGATACAACTACCGACCCCTTGGTTGGATTTTTAATGGTAACGTTATTCCTTTTTTAATGACTGAGAAGGTAATATTTAACAAAAGATTACAGGACACTGAGGTCCCTTCTTTGGGTATGGTCATGCCATTAAGGGTATAATTTTTACCTCGCTTTTCTGATTTCTTTATTACAAAAAATACCCTCTCTACTGTCTATTCTACTGTCTATTCTACTGTAACGTTCTTTCTCTCTTTTTCTTGGATAAATAGTAAACCTAAAAACCCATAGAGACGAGAGTAAAGTACAAATGGGCATTAAAGCTTAATTATGTATTATTATTTATTATTATTATGTTTATTACTGTTTTATTTATTTAATTATTATTATTACTATTTCACAAGGATTTTTTTTATTTTTTTTTAATTCAAGTTTAGTAGATTAATTGTTGGTCTCTGTATCATGATAATTTTTTTTTTTTTTTTTACAAAGTCGCAGTGCTTTCCCTGCTCCATTTTTACAAATCACGTTTCCGCAGCTGAAATAAGTTGCGAAACGTTGCGCACGTTGTCACACCAGAGACCAGCCTTCTCCGCCTGCCATTGTGCTTGCTCTTGCTCCATCAATAGTTAATAAAAAATGTTTCCTCGTGTTCAAATTTAAATTTAAATTCAGAGGTGAGTTCTATTTCGACCTCAACAGCAATATTCTATGATTATATGAGAGAGAAGACGTACGGTAGTCAATGTGTGATGGAACCTTTTCATTCTACTAAGTTCCATATACGTTCTGAGGGCGCAATCCGAGTGAGGAGGGTCGAGTGGGCCCTACATTATACATAATCAGTGAGATGAAATGTTTCAACTAGCAATTTAACCCATAAGCCCCATTATTTAGCATAACTAAATAACTACCGTCAGCTTGTACTTTTTTGCCAATCTGTAAACACTATTACCTTTATTTAGTGCAATGAACTGATAAATGTAATATTCCGGGAAAATTATAGATCTGCTTGATGCCTTAAAAAAAAAAAAAATAGTATATTTATAATACATGTGATATTTGGTTTTTTTTTCCATTACAAATATATATATTTCAATAATATTACAATAATATTAAATTTAATATTTTTAAGGTATTTTTTTTAGTAATGTATTGCACTCCACTCTAGGACTCAAAGGGCTAAATGCCTCCTTAATTCTCATGCGATATCTTTACGTGCCTTCAAACACCGGGACGGGAAGCAGTCTGTTGCGCATGCCTGGGGCCTGATCTACTGACAGTAATACAGTTCGTGGGCACCCAATGGATCTTATTAAGATTAAAGTATATTTCGAGCTGACTAAGTGAGGATCGGATTTTCGCTTTCAAAAATAGTAATGAAAAAGTAGTACATAAGTAGTACATTTTTTAAGATATCTGTATTCTCAAAACTTTATATATAAATAATATATATATATATATAACATATAAAATAAAATATAAAAACATATATTTTAACATTTTCAGCGGTATAGATAATTGAAAAAAACAAACATATGATGTTAAAATTTATTTTTTAAGAACAGAAATCCACATTTTGTTATAAATCCAAAATTTTCCATTTAACTATTTCAGTGTTGGAAGAAAGAACACCTCCCATCACGGAGATTTATTTTTTTATGCCTAAAAAATAATTATTCAGCATATAATAATAATTTAAGCCTATGCTGGCACGTGTATTTTTCCTATTTTTATTTAATATTTGAAGTTCAAAAAATATATATATTTTTCCTGGTCAGCGCGATTTATAATTCTTGTATCCCTTCTTTTCACGTTACCTGATTCATTCTGGAAAGTTTGGAGATGTCTGGAAGGGAACGTTAGCAGAATAGCGTGAACTTGGAGAGACTTGGCTTCTTGAGGGAGGAAGGTTGTCAGAAAGTGTCTTCCTTGGGGAAGGTCAAAAGTCATTGGTATTAAACTAGACAAGCTGGTTGTGGAGTGTTAATGGAAATGCAAAGCAGATGTTTAGTAATTAGGGAAGATGTGAATGACAAGACTTGAGAGGTATACTACATGAGCTAGCTGGCACAAAGCAGCTGTTGTTACCAATTGTGCTGTCAGAAACGTACACAAGTCACACCGTCCCCTGCGAGTTTGTCATAGCTGTGACAATTAGAAAAAAAAAAAAAAACTGCGGTTGATTAAAATCAGTAATCTATCACACAAAGGCAATTTTTTGTAATATTCAGTTACAAATGGCATAGGTTAGACGCTACGACAATGAGCTGGAGGAGGGCGCCTTTTCACGAGTATTTATAACCAGGATAAATAGTTCGATTAGAGATGATTGTTTCTTCTGAACACTTGTGTGTCGAACTTTCTCAAGTATTTTAATTAAAAATGCAATTAAGTCTCTTTTTTTAAAAAAAACAAAAACATTGTAAATGGAAATGTTGCTACACACCTATGTAGATACAAGTTTATTTTGTCTTTATCAGAATATGGTTCAACAAGAAACATATGTATCTATCCATCTATCTATCCATCTATCTATCCATCTATCTATCTATCTATCTATCTATCTATCTATCCATCCATCTACCTTTCTATCCATTATCTATCTATCTATCTATCCAAATCTAACAATCTATCTATCTATCTATCTATCTATCTATCTATCTATCTATCTATCTATCTATCTATCTATCTATCAATCTATCCATTATATCTATCTATCTATCAATCTATCCATTAAATCAATCTATCCATTATATCTATCTATCTTTCTATCCATTATCTATCTATCTATCTATCTATCTATCTATCTATCTATCTATCTATCTATCTATCTATCTATCTATATTTCTATCCATTCCATTTATGTTCTCTTATCTATCATCCATTCTATCTATCCATTCAATCTATGCATTATATCTATCTATCTTTCTATCTATCTATCATTGATTCTTAATCTCTTCTCTTATCAATCATCTATCCATTCTATCTATCCATTCTATCTATCTATCTATCTATCTATCTATCTATCTATCTATCTATCTATCTATCTATCTATCTATCTATCTATCATTGATTCTTAATCTGTCCTCTTAGCAATCATCTATCCATTCTATCTATCTATCTATCTATCTATCTATCTATCTATCTATCTATCTATCTATCTATCTATCATCTATCTATCTATCTATCTATCTATCTATCTATCTATCTATCTATCCATTCTGTCCATCCATCACATAACCGTGCATCCCGACTATGAAGAAGAGAAGACAACAGCGTTTGATTTAAATGTACTTACAGAAAAATGACTGTGTGACTGAATGAATTAAGTTGAATAAACTTTACGGGCAGTTTGATTTATTTCTGTCCGTCGGGGGCTAAAAATAAGAATGATTATATTTTAAATGCGCGGTGTTGAATGTACGGCAAGAAAAAAATGATTGTGAAGTAGCTTCTATTGCCTTTTTAATGCGGCTTTGTTATTTGAATGCCATATGAATTAAACTCTGATCTTTTAAAATGCATGCAAATTCTTGCAGAATATATATGAAAAAGCCAATACCTAGGTGCCTTCGGTCTCTTGATAAATGGGACTCCGGAAGCACACTTTATTGAGTCTCTGATTTTTAATAATCTGAATCCTGCAAGATTTAATTCTGAATAATTCTGGCTGAAATCAGCTTCTGATTGAGTTGTAATGGTTGTCTTATTGTAAATATCTCTGCATGCTAATGTTGTGCTAGAATTCAATAATATTTAGATGGAATTTGTGGCCTCCGGCAGAATGAAAGTTTGATTTCTACAATATAAAGTTTATATTGAGAATATATTTATTTTAGAGTCTTTTTTTTTTTTTAACATATAGAATAATAAGTGTATTTGGATATGAAATGATGGGCAGTATATATAGCAACATTTTTATTTTTTTCTGTATAACGCAATTTGAAATTCATAGATCTGGAAAGATCTCATACAAACATTTTGATAAACGAGGGCGAATTAACCATATATCAAGTAATCTCAATATTATGTTCGATGAAAAGCAACTAATCTATGTCAACGCGGCAGATACGGAACAAACGACAGACCTGTTCTTAGAAAGCGAATTTCTTTATACCACTTGAGGTGGCTCCTGTGTTTTAGGGGCCCTAAATTTAAAGATTTAAGGAGCCCTTCTCTTTCATAAATGATGGATTGGATATGTACAAAGAAACTATATAGGTTCTCATAACTCATGGGTTTCCCATACATCTGCTCCTCTCTCCTTTGCTGCTTTTGCTGCTTTAAAATCCTTGTCTCTACTCTAGCTCTTCTGATTTGATTTTTCTTGCACCCTATGTAATGCGCTGTGTAAATGATCATATACATTAATGTATTCATAAATTATAGTTTTTGGAGAAGTAATCATTATAGTGGTATAATATTATGGCACAGTTGTCACCTATGAGTCTCTCGCCTTTAACTTTTTCAAAATGGCCCCATAGCGTAATAGGTCTACCTAGTTGGTCCTTGGTCTTGTCTTGGATTCAGGGTAGCCTTTTGCTTATATCATGCAAATCCCATTGGCCTATCTAATACAAATTATATTGCCGTTTCTACTATGACAGGTGGATATAAAGCACAAAAAGATCACTTACAAAAAGAAGTACTTATTGGTACTACCTTTCCTCATCCCTGATCATGTTAGGTGCACAAGAAAGATGTTCAGGTGGGACTGGCAATGACTGAGGGCCCTGGCACTGGATACCGGATATGCACGGCCGAACGCTGTGTTTTCATGCTCACGTAGCCAGCGGCCAAGCATATCCAGCTACTGGAGTGGCAGATCAGGTGAGTGTGTGGGTCTGTCGACCAGCGACCCACCGGACATTTGCCTGGTGTGCCAGGTGGCCAGTCTGGGCCTGTGGCCAGCCATCCAAAAGAGGAAAGACCTCTGGCCGTCAATGGGTTGAGCAATTACCTTTAAAGAATATTTGCCAACCTAAACCCAAAACTCTGTATCTAAACACGTACAAATCTGACAGGTACATAAGACAAGTCATAAAGGATACTGGTAACGCTTTTTCGCCCAATAACCATCTTCACTACAAGAATGTATCCGTTTGCATTTAAATGTTGGGACTGGAGTGAATTGAACACCATCTGCTACTACATTGGATTTTAATGTCAGAAAAAGTCAGTCCCTAGGAAGCATCATATTCTGTGTGGAAGAAAATTCCACCCATATGTTTGTGAAAGAAACAAAATGTGTTCATTGAGTTTTAACATTTTCCACTTATCTTTTAAGTTTTGTTATTTTTTTTCCATTTTTTTTAGTCTCATCTTTCTCCGGTATGTTTCTCCTTCTTATGGTTGAAGTATACGACAGGTTAGGGCATTGCTGGTAGGGGGCGCTGCCACCATGTTCTCTTCTGTATAAGTCTGAACAGGGGTAAGGGCAATTAGAGGAATAGTTTTCACTAGTGTACCTTAGCGCTAGCCCTATATTCAGATGTTAAATATTTGTCCTGGAAAATAGTGGCAATGTAGTTTTGGCCTATATATACAATTCCAAAAATATATATTATTAAAATATAAATGAATGGCATTTAAAATGCTAACAGTACTCAAATGGTGCATAATCACGTATGGAAATACCTAAACAGATAGTAAAAGAAATTAGTTTCTGGATACTTTGTTCAGAATTTTAAAATGATTATTCCAAATAATGTTCCTGAGAACAGTGCAATAACGTCCATTAGAACAGATTATATTGTATCACAGATAATTAGTCCAGATCTACTTTATAGCATTATGTCCATAAAATGCATATCTATGTTTGTGGTCTACCAATGGTTAAAATATAAATAGCAGTCAAAGTATGGCGCATCTGCACACAGAGACAGACATATTTGCCCACCACTTAGTTTCTTTTGTAAGGACATCCAACAGCATGTGACATCATCCAACAGCATGTGACATCATCCAACAGCATGTGACATCAGTAACCCCCCACGCTAATCTTTTTGCACAGTGCCTTAAAGGTACTCTCCAGTGTCCCAAGGAGACATATAAATGCATACAAAAGTACTTTGAACAATGCATATGAAAGTACTTATAGACAGGGCCGGCCTTAGGGGTGTGCGACCTGTGCGACCGCACAGGGCGCCATGGTTGCAGGGGCGCCTGACCGGGACTTAGATTAAAGCAAAGTTTTTTTTTTTAAACTTTATTTAACATCATTGATGTTAAATAAAGTTTAAAAAAAAAACAAAAAAACGATGCTTTAATCTAAGTCCCGGTCAGGGGCGCCGAGCGGTTGCTCGTGAAGTTCTCGGCAACCGCTCGGCGCCCCTTACTCTCCGTGACTCCGTCGCGGTGCCAGCATCTCATGTTGAGCGCCGGACTATACCGGCGCTCAACATGAAATGCCGGCAGAGCGAGAAGACGGATGCCTCCCGCTCTTACCGCAGGACTCCGGCAACAAGGTAAGTGGGGGGGGTAGTTTGAAGGGGCAGAGGGGGGGGTAGTTTGAAGGGGCAGGGGGGGGGTAGTTTGAAGGGGCAGGGGGGGGGTAGTTTGAAGGGGCAGGGGGGGGTAGTTTGAAGGGGCAGAGGGGGGGTAGTTTGAAGGGGCAGAGGGGGGGGTAGTTTGAAGGGGCAGAGGGGGGGGGTAGTTTGAAGGGGCAGAGGGGAGGGGTAGTTTGAAGGGGTAGAGGGGAGGGGTAGTTTGAAGGGGTAGAGGGGAGGGGTAGTTTAAAGGGGCAGAGAGGGGGGGTAGTGAGGGGGGGCGCCAGAGGAGTAGTCCGCACAGGGCGCCACAACGCCTAAGGCCGGCTCTGCTTATAGATTCCCTTCATGCATTTGCAAGAGGGGCACCACATACATTTAAAGGGCATTAAAGTGCATATGATGGCTGAGGTGTCCCTTTAAATGGCTATTCCACATGTCCGTTGCCAGCGTGCTTGTAAATAAAGGATCAAGTCGGACAGGCTCCAGTTACTATAAGAACTGTCCTGGCCAAAGTGGGACAGTTGACACTTGGCAGCTATGAGTCAGGGTATGATAACAATGTTTAGCAGTTAGTACATGTATTTGGCATCAGACCTCCTTCTTTAAAAAAGTTATAACTTCATTTTTAAATAGTATGTTGACATTCACTTTTTAAGTCTTTTTTAAACCCTTACTAACATTATTTTGAAATCTCCATTTTCATACTTTTTTTTTACGTCTTTGGCAGCCGTGCGCCTGTTGGTCTTGGACCATCATCTTTATAATTACAACACTGAATGGGTTAAAGGAGACGGTTTGCAATCCCTTTAGGTACCATTTTTCCCCACTTGCAAAAAAAAAAAGATGAAATAGGAATAAAAAAAAGTGTTATCAAAAGGATACATTCTCACTCAGCACAAAAAATACTCAGCGTGCGTCTAACTCGGCTCTCCGAGTGAAGCTTGTATTCTGTTAATACCTGACCCCTCGGCTTCTACCTTATATCACGGTTTCTAAGTATATCTTCCAAGCTGGAGTTTTCCGTGACAGTATGAAACCATCACAGCATAGGACCTTTATGTGCCTGAGGCATGGCTTCAGGACAAAGAAAAATGTCACGGGCTGTCATACAAACACACAAACACACAATCCATTTTCTTCTTCTCACACAGCACCCAGTCGTGTCCTTTTGTGGCTGAGTGCATTATTTATCATGGGATTATAATTATTTTTTTTCCAATGCGCATTTTTTTTTTTGGTCAATATGCATTTCGGAATGAGCAAAACCTTCATTGTTACATTCTTTCACTGGCTCCCTATCAATATTTTATTTAGGATTAGTGTACAATCATTTTTTTTTCTTCCTAGCGTTGTAGAAGTAGGATAAACCATCAGACAACTTTTTTTAAGAGTAGTTTAGGCAAAAATTACGCAATTTTACAAATAATGTTAGAATTATGTAACAAAATTGGGGCAACAAAGGCTCGGAGAAGCGGAATGAAGCTAAGCATGGTTTTATATGTCTGGGTAGAGCACAGTGCTTTATGTCTATGGGGTAGACAATAACTGGATCTTCTGGAGGAGAAATAAAGCCCCAACTTGGTAGAGGAAGGTAATGGTAAAAGGTTCTGCAGGTGGAAGGATATAAGGAAAGGCTACAAGTTTTTCAAATATATTTTTTAAATATACTTTAGAGGTAAAAGTCATTTTACAAAATAGACATAGTTTTGTGAAAAGAGTAAGAATTATATTCATGCTTCAGAACTTCTCATGTGTGGTAGCCCCCGAGGCCTCCCTCTCTCTCTCTTTATATAAGGGAGGGAGGAGCCTGATGAAAGGAGGCTGGGCTAGTCATTCTAGAGGTGTGTCTACTTGCAAGGACAGAAAGGGGGCAAAAATGGTCTAGGAGTGAGTGGAGCCAAATCCCGTGAAAGAACTTGTGAAGGCAAAAGTTGGAGGAAACTGATGACTTCCGTAAGTGTCGCCTACTTTGTGACATCACAAGTGTACACGTAATCAGTCAAGCTCTTGATTTATGCATCACTCCTTCGATAATTTCCCTGAGATGGAAAGCACTATTTTTAAAGGCAGTCAATTGTTTTCTCCTAACTCTATATTGCCCCACACTTGGAGACTGAAGGTTACCCTGGAGGCCAGTACACTAGGTGTAGAGGACAAACTAGAATGGTTCCCACATACTTACATTCAAACCAATATTGTTATTATTCTTATTATTTATTATTATTATTATTATATTCCGCAGTGCTTTACAATGGGTAGACAGGACATAACAGGTAGTAAATAACATAAGAATTTGACTTACAGAAACAACAGGTGGGCCCTGCTCAAACAAGCTCACAATCTAGAGGGTAATATAGTATTTACGACGTATTAATTAATGTTTTTAATTAGAATCTAATTTTACTCAAGCCACATAGAATATAAAATAACTCCTTGTTGAGAAACGAGTTGTTTAGAGTAGGTTATTCTATTGTAATAATAAAACTGGTTATTTGTATGTTATTAAAATTCTTATTTTTATGATTTTTTGATTTAATCTTTAACTGTGATGCTTTTACTCATTCATTCACTTTTTTTTTTACTACAGCCACAAACCCGCGAGCACTGGGAAAAGAAGAGCCGGAAGAATTTATTTGATATTTACAACACAATCATCTCTAGATTTACATTAGTGTTGATTTGTGCCTGCGAAATGTAAATCATTTTAATATTAAAAAATAGATACATGTTCTCTACAATTCAAACTTTTAAAAAAAAAAAAAAACGCCAGACGAGGAATATTTTACTGGAATAAATATAATAAAAAATCTATTCCTCATCAAGTCTCTATTCCAAGCAGAAACTTATAAACACAAAGAGAATTTCATTTGTAATGTTTATGTAACCGCATTGTTTAAAAATGTGGTTAGGTCGTGTCTTTGTTTCAAATTGTAATGACTTGAAAATGTTCTGTGCTTGTAATCTTTTGTCAACTATAAAAAATCGACTGATAATGCTTTTACTATTGAAAAACGAAAGAACTTGAGAACTTAAGAATTCAAGAATGAAGGCATTGCAAAGGAATGGTAATACATTTGGGAAAAAAATGTATATATATATATATATATACATATATAAGATTAATATATCTCTAAGTGTTTGTTTAATATGGTTCGGCCAGCGGCTGGATATGCCTGACCACATGCTATAAGAGCACAAAAAATGGAGCACTAGAAACCAGCTAATATCTACACAGAGGCAGCAGTCTTTTTAACTTGCTTTTTTGGTTTTCCATAAATATTCCTTTGATTAAGGGTTTTATTTTGTAGCAACTGATGGGTTCAGCCAGTCTTAAAAATTTTTTTTAAAAAAAAATATTCCCTATGTAATCATAAAAAAGGGACAAGGGAAATAGTTTTAGGACATGAAACTAATGTTATAGTTAAGTCATTGCATGCCACAGATATCAACTGACCACATAATCCCTTTCAAACCAGATTATATCCAAATCAGCCTTACAAATTGTGAAAAACAAAATGGATTTATGAAATACCAACACAAAAAATAAATTAATTATCCAGTTTCCCTACTCCCTAAATCATTGGATTTTTTCTTGGATAAAATGTTCATTCTATGTTCTATCAGAAAAGGAATATTTCTATACCGGGAAGCTGATTCCAAGACTCCACACATATTAACCATTTAATAGCACAATAGATCTATTATAGGAGCTCACTAATGATGATGACAACTAAATGGTTCCTCATGAAAATCACTAATTGCCAGGAGGTAAACTTATTCTAACTTCAAATGCCCACTACAAAAATATATTCTTTCAGGGAAGCTTGGAATCTGTCCTACTAATACGGACAACCTCCATCCTGAAAGAAGTATTATGTTTTCCCAACCTTTAAGGTCTCCAGGCCACTGACTTCTCCACGTGGCCCTCACTCCAATCAAATAATCCTCGCCCAAGCAGTCACTCACCTCCTGTTTCATTCCCTCTTAACTTCTTAATAGATTGTAAACTCACAAGAGCAGCACCCTCTTCTTTCTGCTCTTCAACGTTCTAAATGATCTCACCCTGAAACTCTTGAAATGCTTTAATAGCCCAACCTAAAGATTCTTTACAGTGACTCACCAAATGTGTTACCCAAATGTCTCTAAACCGGTCCTCATGGAAACCTTGGCTTGTCGTTATTTAAAAACATTAAATTGAGTCACCTGCATTCAAGTAAGGATATCATCCATAACATACTGGTGGCAAAAGCACCAATTTGGAGTCTTAGATATGATCACAGCAGGGTAGAATAGGAAGTCCCATACTGTGTGACCCGGAGAATCTGCCCTGAGACACTGAGAATAGGGGAAAAAAACCCTGAGGCTCAATATCAAACCCTGGCCATTCCAAGGTATGCCTCGGGGCAAATTTAAAGACCACTGAAGGAGAAGGCTTCTCTTTTTTTGACAAATCATGATGTCCATAGCTAGGGTTTGCTCATCATAATATGGCAGATCTAGGTTACAAAAATCCACCAAGCTTTCAAAATGACTCATAAGAAATATACATTTTTGAATTTATAGAAACATTCTAATGAACAGCGGGATGCGGAGGTTCAGAGCCTTGTGCTCAGTGTAAGAATTGGTTCCTGACTGGGATACTTTTTTTGTGAACCGACGTAAGGGGTTTCCCTCACATTTAATAATGACAAATTACCAGGTTTTCCATAAAAGATGAAAGGAAAAGAAAGAAAACATGCTTTTCAAACTTGCAATCAAAACATAATCTCTAGCAGTTTGTTAAAGGCATCTAGAACATTACCCTTGGAGTTGTATAGCCATTAAACCAAATAGCTTTTAAAGTAGATTCCTGCACATTTGGAGATCAAAATCTTTACTAATAATAGGAATTATTTAAATGGAACAAATGCATTTGGACATTAGGAAAAAAAATACCATTCAAAGAAAAAAAATCTATTTAAGAAGAGATTTACAATGTCTCACACCATGAAATTGTTTAAAGCACCTTCACGTAGTTTTTCTATACATTCAAGGCTCAATGTGTGAATTCCTTCCGAACACTTTCATTTGGAAAAAAAAAAAATTAACACAAATTACATTTTTTTTTAGCTGAATGAAATCTGTCCTTGCTTATAATTCCGGCACGAATGACACGTCAGTTCTAATTTGTGAGTGAGAGCGAAGTTAATCTTGCACTTAGTGTTCAAAGTGCCTTATAACACATCCTACGACTACAATAATAACTTAATCACCTGAAATATTTCAATGATAAAGGTTCATTTTTGGGTTAAATAATGAATTTCATTGGGCGACGTATTTCTGGAGTGGATGCATCTTGAATAACACGTGATTAACCCTTTCGCATCTACTGTCATGGCAAAAAAAAAGAAAACATATTGCCTACTGGTGAGTAAAATATGACAATTTGTTTGAAAAAAGGTTTTTTTAATTAGTTTGGTTGAAAAGGAAATATTGATTATGGAAATGTGAATATAGGTTTCTGACATTGTGGAGATATAAACATTATCTAATACTACTACTGATGGTTTGTTTCCTAACTTCAATATATATATATATATATATATATATATATATATATATATATATATATAATTGTATTATTATTATTATTATTTATTAAAAAAATATTTTTCTAAACCACTCTTTATCTTTAAGGTGACTTGACATGGTACCCATAATGGTCTATCGAGTGAAAATATGTGCATTTTTTTGGAAAATACATCTTTTTCTACTCGTTCCCTGCTAGTCAACGGGCATCATGAAGACTCGAGGAACCTGATTATTAGTAGTTATGCTCATGTAACTTAAATTGAGGTCTCCGCACTACAGACAATACGAGAGGCAATGCTTGCTTTGAATGTGTTAGAGTCAAAGGCCAATGTTCAAAGAATGCATATGCAGACAGATGTGCATAAGCACTAATTACAGCGGTAGATAAATGATCTTTTGATGAAATAGCAATTTACATTATTCATGAGGCGAGCTTTAAGCTGACTTTTAAATGTGTTTGATTTGTACAGGATGTAAAGAATTTTGAGGCGAGATTTACAAGGACAATAAGAATGAGGGGAGTGGACACAAAGGAACAATGGGGAAACCCACGGTGTACAAAATGCAGGCAATGTCAGGGACAATTGGAAGGATAGCCATTGTGGATAGAACGCACATGGTATGAAGGACAATGGAAATGGAGGATGATAGTCACTACGTGTATAATGAAGGAGCAATAAGAGATTATGGAAATTACAGTTATTTTGTGGAGAAAGACGATGACACAAGGGGCATTGAGGATGATAGTCATAGTATGCAGATGTATAGCTGGAAACTGCTTTATCAGAGCCAGGAAGGGTGGTTAGCTGGGGAAAAGAAAGTCTGTCACACCGGTGGAGTGGTGAGCTGTGAATGTACAGAGGAGAAAGTGAGAGGGCTCAGTACAGACATGGGCTGGTCATCTGGCCAATAGTGGGCGATGGGACCACATACTTACAAATACGGATGCTCGAAGTGGCTGATTGGGCCGCGAAAGCATTTCCAGTCACTGGCCTTAAAGTGCCATGGCTTTTTAGTAATCTTCAATCCAATCCTGAAGGAATTGGGGGGCAGCAGTTCCCCTGCTACAAAACCAGTAGGCAAATCGCCCACTTGGGGCGATCAGCTCCCCCCCAGTGTCCCACTGCTCATTGGGCCTGCGACAAGGGAGATCTTTGATCTCCTTAACCGGCCAATTTACACTATGGAGGTTATGCTGGCTCAGCGCAGCCTCTATTAACTGCATTAGAAGGTGCAGCATGCTTTTAAAAAACGGTGCACCAGGATATGACATCATATCCCGGGGGCTCTGTGTCTTAAAGACACAGCAAAACTTTTAATACAATGATGATGCCGTCATTTGGCAGGGGAAGCTGCCCTAGGTCAGGCCTAGGTCAAGGCAAAAGGTAAATATGTCGCTACGCATAGAACAGAAACATCTGGCAATCGGTTGGCATATCTGTGTCTGGGACAGATCCAGAGCATTCTAGGTATGCAGACTAGCTATAACACGTAAGGGAACATATCTCTGCAGATTAATTAACCTGTCCAGCAATGACACGGAACCTTGTTGGCGTGTGCAATCCATGGGTTCTTGAGGCCTCTACATTTTCTCAGTTAACTAAGCCCAATAAAATCTTTAAAGATCACAACTAAATTCAGTCTATAAAGGGAGATATGTTGGGTATAATTAAAATTTGTTAGCAAAACCTGTAGTATTGTTTAATTAAACATTTAAGATATGTGTATACTATACTTAAGATATTCTTATAAATTATCTCCTGCCGAGTCTTAGCACGAATAAAATTTCGAAGCATTAACCGTGTTTACATCAGGGAGTTCCCTTCTTTTTAGCTTAAAATATTTAATTAAGCAGGTTCAAATTTTTAGAGACTTAGGGCAGAATTCATCAGACTTTCCTGTAGTTAATACGCACGATAATCAATTACTCCAGTTTCAAATTTGCATCAAGTTTAAAGGGGTAATGTGTGTTTTTATGGAAATAACATAGGACGTTATGCTAATCTGTAAAGAATACTCTTAATGATGATTTTTTTGTCCAGTTAAATTTTTGTTTTATTTATTGTTATCATGATGAAGTCAAATCTCTTTCTGGGGTTAATGTGTTTTTATTTACTTGATGTTTATTTCTTTGGCAGGGAGAGGAAGGGTGTTCTGACACTTTACAGATCTGTGGTCAGACCTCATCTAGAGTATTGGGTACAGTTCTGGAGACCCCATCTCTAGAAGGATCTTGAGATAGTTCAAGGGGGGAAACTAAAATGGGGAATAGTTTATAGGGTTAAAGTATCAGGAAATACTAGGGGATTCGAGTCTTGGAGGAGTGAAGAGAGGGGATGTGATAGAAAGTTCATTCTACTTGTGAGGTTATTTTTTGGAGGGGATAAGTGCTGTCCCCTTACGACATCGGGTATTAAAATCGTTTGCATGTGTTGGGTTGTCGGTGTGGCAGAGCCTGTCCTGGTGTGTGTGTTTAGTGTGCCGGTGTTGCAGAGACTGTACTGGTGTGTGTGTTTGGGTTCCGGTGTGGCAGAGCCTGTCCTGGTGTGTGTTTGGGTGTCGGTGTGGCAGAGCCTGTCCTGGCGTGTGTGTTTGGGTGTCTGTGTGGCAGAGCCTGCCCTGGTGTGTGTGTTTGGGTGTCGGTGTGGCAGAGCCTGTCCTGATGTGTGTGTTTGGCTGTCGGTGTGACAGAGCCTGTCCTGGGGTGTGTGTATGTGTGTGTGTTTGGGTGTTGGAGTGGCAGAGCCTGTTCTGGTGTGTTGGCGTTGCAGAGCCTGTACTGGTGTTTGTGTTTGGTGTGTCTGTGTGGTAGAGCCTGTACTGGTATGTGTGTTTGATGTGTCGGTGTTGCAGAGCCTACTCTGGTGTATTTGTTTGGCTGTTGGTGTGGCAGAGCCTGTCCTGGTGTGTGTTTGGTGTGTCAGTGACTGGCCTGGTGTGTGTGTTTGGATGTCGGTGTGGCAGAGCCTGTCCTGGTGTGTGTGTTTGGGTGTTGGTGTGGCAGAGCCTGTCCTGGTGTGTGTGTGTTGGGAAGTCGGTTTGGCAGAGCCTGTCCTGGTGTGTGTGTTTGGTGTGTCAGTGTTCCAGAGCCTGTACTGGTGTGTGTGTTTGGGTGTCAGTGTGGCAAAGCCTGTCCTGGTGTGTGTTTAGTGTGTCGGTGTTGCAGAGCCTGTACTGGTGTGTGTGTTTGGGTGTTGGTGTGGCAGAGCCTGTCCTGGTGTGTGTGTGTGTGTGTGTTTGGGTGTCGGTGTGGCAGAGCCTGTCCTGGTGTGTGTGTTTGGGTGTCATGTGACAGAGCCTGTCCTGATGTGTGTGTTTGGTGTGTCGGTGTGGCAGAGCCTGTCCTGATATGTGTGTTTGGTTGTCGGTGTGGCAGAGCCTGTCCTGGTGTGTTGGCGTTGCAGACCCTGTACTGGTGTTTGTGTTTGGTGTGTCAGTGTGGCAGAGATTGTACTGGTATGTGTGTTTATCGTGTCAGTGTTGCAGAGCCTACCTTTGTGTGTGTGTTTGGCTGTCGGTGTGGCAGAGCCTGTCCTGGCGTGTGTGTTTGGGTATTGGTGTGGCAGAACCTATCCTGGTGTGTGTGTTGGGGTGTCAGTGTGGCAGAGTCTGTCATGGTGTGTGTGTGTTTGGGTGTTGGTGTGGTAGAGCCTGTCATGGTGTGTGTAATTTTTAGTTACCCAGAGATAAAACACCCTCATGAATTTGTAGTCACTTCAGAGGACAAAAATTTCAAGGCCCAGAAATCAGTGAGAGGAAAAGTAAAGGTTTTTGTTATTTACACTATTTCAATCTGCATATTTTATTGAAAAGGATTAGTTGCATTAAGTAACTATGATGACTTTTTTTTAAGTGTACTGATTACTCCCAGTCCCATCACATTACATCAATATGTGTTAGAAAATCAGGAGAAGATGGGCATGGATGGTGGGCTGATTCAGTGGCGCAACGGGCCACTTCACTAGATTTGGCCCCCAGGCCTTAGGCTGCCAGCCCTCCCCTGCAAGTGATCCCATGATAGTAACACCACGGATGAAAATTTCTGGAGAAATGCTCATATTTTTTAAAGGAAGTTCCCATGGGGCAGAAAGAACTACTTACTATATATTTTGCATAACTGGGATTTTTTTCCTTTTGATTCACACTCCCAATTTTCATTCAGCACACAATCACCAAAAGGTCTATATCTCACAGAAGGAGCACAGAATGGCCCCAGACATAGATGCAGCCTAGATTGCTTTTTACTCTAGAAAAGAATTCTAGAGCAGCCGAGGAGTCAACTGACCTCCTGTCTCCCTTTTGACACAAGATGTAGGTGCTTTGAAATGGTATGTCTTCAAACCTGTTTGTCTTCTAATCTTTCCACGGTAATTGTTACTCGGTCTACGATTTTTGTATCACTGGCTACAATCAAAATTTTGCTAAAAATACACTACTACTAAATAATACTAATCATACTACTAGAAATAAAAACCATTTAAGAGACTCATCTGTTTGTGTCATTTATTATTAGTTTATTAGCTAGTTTATCTAAAAAATATATCTTGATATTATGCAGCATTTAGATCATGAAGTTGCTTAATATGGAAATATAATATCTTGTTCATCTGCAGTTATTATTTTAATTCAGTACTTATTTGACATCTAATGCTCCAGACTCCTTCCTTTCTCCCGCATTCCATTTATTTATATCAGGATGATAAAAAATTTGATTTATTTTACAACAGATCAGTAATTGTGCTCTACAAATAAGTCTCTAATGATAATCAACAGCGTTTTCAACATAATTTAATTTGTCTTCTCCCAAGAGGTAGTTAAATGCAGTGATAATAATATTACTATTATGGACAATGCAGCCGTTAATCACAGGCTGAATATGCAGACAGTCCCAATATTGTATTGACAGAAATTAAATTAACCATCAGCCCGGGCAATCAGTGGTTGTACGGCTATTAAAAGTAATAAAAGCAACAAACCCAGGCCGTAACCAATTATGTCTTGACAAATAAATGAACATGGACAAAGGTTTTAATCCCGTGTATTTTATTTATTTATTTTAAACCTCTAAAACGCTAAAGCTGTATCATTTAAGTTATAATATTTTGTGCCCTTTAATTATCCAATAAGCATGTCAGTGTGTATTTAATACAGAGATATTAAAGCTCCATAAGTGTCAGCTGAGTGACCACGTGTGACCGGATCTTCTGCCAGAGCTCACAAATGACATATTTGTACCGTATTCTAGAGAAATTCCATGTGATTAAATCCATTCATTATTATGCCCTGTGAATTTGAACTCTTCTAACCATGATAATGAGTGTATATGTGCTAATTATATTTCTCTGTGCTTTGATATTGTCATTTAATATTACTCTTGTCCATATTGAAGGAATTTCTTTCATTTTCTGATGATTTGAAAGTGGCTCCAGACATATAAAGAGCCCATAGCTTTATAATGAATGAAACATGAATTAAAGCATGTTAACACATGCTCCTAACATAGTATTTACTTTATGTAAACAAAGAACATGGTTAGGATCCTTGGAAATTGGAAGACTTGTAAAAGTTGAGTTTTGTCCCAATATAACGGCATCAACAAGCTTGAACATCATCCATTCATTGATACATTTGCCCAAAGGGGCACAGCGCCATTGTGTGAATCTTTGGGGTTTATTTTAGTAACCTGTAATGGATCCTTGTATACGTGTCATCAATGGCCTATCAATGTTCTTGCACAGTTTAAATGTTCTTAATATTAGGCTTACAATTGAACTTCTACTTATATTTATCTGTGTTAGCTGCGACCTATTCTGGCCTATGCCAACTGGGCTTTTTGTGACAGGTCTAGGATTTACAAGCCCTACTGCAGCAAAACCTTCACTGTGTGGTTGCCGGATGGGCATGTTACACGGGAGATTCCTGATCTCTGCATTTATTTTGGAAGGGAGTGCAACATAGTTGCAGGCCCCCCACCAATAGAATGAAGCCTACTAATCTTGTGCATGGGTCATCCGTCATGACCCCTCTTTACTATTGGTCCAGGGGGGCTATTCACGCCCTAGAGTGTCATTGTGAGTAAGGGCCATCACCATACCTGTGAACTTTTCTGGGCAGCCTACCTAGAGCTCTCCCTCTTGAAGGGAGTGGCTTTGTGAAGGGAGGGGCCAGCCACACAGAAGGGCAGGGCTAGCAATGTAATGAACATGGTTAGCAGTACAAGAGGCAGGGCGAGATATGTACAAAGGCAGGTCTAGCTAGAAATAGAATAAAATAGGTTAGAGGTGAAAAGGGAATTACACAGGAAGTGGACATTGCTAAATACTGCTTATCTGCCCTGGAGAAAGAGAGCAGTGACCCGGAGACCCGGGGAAGCATCGCTTTATCCACAGAGTTCCTAAGTATGGCCATCACACTCCAATTTGTGAGAGGCTTGTTCTGCAGACAGTTTCACATAGAAACACTCTGCAGTGTGTATGAGTCTGGGGGGACGGCTAGATTTCTGCAGTAGCAGTAAAAATAAAATATGGCACAACCGTTCCTTTAACCTGTGAGAGATCAGTTATTTCATCACATTCCAGCGTGTCCGAGTTCCAGTTCATACAAATCCTTACTGACAAACCTCACCTGCAATTCCATGCATTATATATTCTATTACTACGTGGAAATCCTTTGTCTGCTTTAAAATTCCTTCTCTAATAAACTACATAATCCTCACGCTGACATACATATCCTTTAATAACGTCTGCCCTTTCCTGTTTCTCAGCCACGTCTCCAAATACATCACTCTGGGATACCACTGATCCACCAACGACTTACATATCGTTTGATATCTTTTTTTAATAATTCTTACGGAACCATATTTCTTGCTCAGCCCTACTGCATTGCTACATTAACCAATTTTCTGGAATCAAGAGTTTAAAATGTTCCTCAACATTCCCTGCAGAACCAATGGCTTTCTGACCCAAAGTGAATATTACTGCACCATTTATGTAATTTAAAATTATATTTAAAATTAAAATATTCCCCCAAAAAGATAAGGTTTGTCTGAAATGTTTAACATGCTCTCTGGTGAATTCAATTGTGATCCACAGACATACAGAAATAAGTTAAGAAAAGGTTGGCCAAAAGGACCAGGCATATAGTAAATAGCAGTTGAAACAATGTAAACCAGCTTGTTCATCTCATGTGTAAAATATCTGTAGCATATAATGTCATTGAGTATTAGTTCAACATAATATGGGAATTATTACAATTACTACATAAAACGTAAGGTTCTTGCTTAGTGATTTCGTGACTATGATGGTCTGGAGGAAGTCATAGCTCAATCAATGGTGGACGGCCATACCTAGGTACTTCCCAGGCTCAACTGCCTAAAGATCTTTCTCACTGTTTGAGGCTGTCTGTCGTTGGAGTAAAAGGTAGAATGGCCAATCCCCTGGCCGAAGAAAGAGGAAAGTGACCTGGAGACCCTGGGAAATAACACTTCACCCACTGGCTCCTGGTCAAACCTTGAGAGTTCCTAAGTATATAGTGAATGCTTAAATAACCTGCCTTATAGTGAAACCCAGCTCAGGAATTCTCAAAGAGTCTCGGTTTTTATCAGAGTAGTCCCAACAACAAAGCCTTTCTAGAATGGAAATGTGAGGCAAGTTTCCTCTGCACTATTTGAGGACACCATATAAAATTATTAATTTCCAATTTTCCCCAGAGCCTTGTGAAAAGTCAAATTTATGTAAATTATTATTAGATGATTTTTTTTGTGATATTTGGTGATATTTACAACATGCAAATTGTGCATACAAAATTAAATTAATGTCCCTCTCATCTTATTTACTACCGATACTTGTTAACCTATTAAACTCATATTCAGATGCATTGAAAGGCTAATTAAAATGCATATATTCATTGAATATTTCTGCATAGATTAACAAATACAATTTAAGAACTTTCCATAATTTGTCTTCCTATAAAAATTGGTGACTCCACAATTCAGGTGACTAGATGCAAAACGTCCATGCCGGTTGTTTTTAAGTAAATCTGATTAAATTAATCTTTCATTGCTGTTAAATTAGAACCCACTTAGATGCATAAAGGTTCTGTTGATTACTGGGATTCCATATAGTTTGTCGTAATATTGCAGCTTTGAACGTAGGTGACATCTTACAAGAAAGCACCCATTGAATTATATTTAAACAGACATGTGAATTAGCCAAAGGCTACAAAAATGTACATTCATTTATATATAAAAAAAACATTTTCCAAACCTTACCCAGCAGAGACTACATGAGTTTCTCCGCTCCGATGTAAGTGGAGCTGTCTGTCTAGTATAGAGCTTTAAACATTATTATATATATTAGTAAACATTTTTGTTTCGGTTCCTTTATTTTTTATCAGAAATAGCTGATTTAGAGCATAGACTTGTGTGGCAAGTCTGGAACTCGCATTCCCTTCTCCCGACACCACCTTCTTCTGCAAGGCTGGAACACATTTATAGGAAGGAATTATCTTGTAACAAATCTTCATATTCCATGTATATTCGTGGTTTTTTTTAAGAAGGGGTTAATACGGCATTAACGCGGTACGCAGCCATCAATCAGAGAAGCCCCCTGCTCCATTGGTCTCCCTGCTCCTGGAGTTAAAGGTCCGTGCGAGCGATTCTATTGGTCGCCGTCAGGGAGCTCTTTTATTGATTGATGCTAGAGGAGCTGCCTGCCAGCGACCAATAGAGTCGCTCACACCGACCTTTTACATTCTTCGGTATTCGGGCTGAACAATGAAAACGCACCCTTCGTGTTCGTTTTCGTGTTCCCCCGAATACGAATGCACAAGTCTACTAAACAGTATTATAGAAGATTAGCGTAAGAGTTATGTATACTTTAAGATAAAGCCTTGGTAGTGACTAAGAGTTTTATTTATATGAATTAACTTGATGCCTATCCTTTACTATTAGAACTAATCAGGATTAATGGGGGGTGTTATTACAGCTTTGACTGAAAATAAAATTATGTATAGTTTGCATTTTTTTTTAAATTGTTGTGTTTTGGAAATATTTTGGTTCAAAGTTTACCTACAGGAAGCTCGGCTCTGTGTAAGAATGCGGCACGATTACTATTATCTAATCATTATCCTGCTCTGAATTTCTCTCCCTTCTCCTCTGCTAATGGTTTGGCTGTCTGAACCAATCAAGAACAATCAGCAACTTAACTACTTGGGAGAGATAACTTAATAAATGATAATTATGCAGATCCTAGGGACAGCGAGTTACGGTGGTTGCTCCCATGGTATTCCTATAAGTGTTTATCAGTCGTTGAATGGCACATTTTAAATCATACCCCTTAGTTTTTTTTTTTTAATTCTGAGAGTTTTACTCTTTACCACAAGATTTTCTTTATTTTTAGCCCGATGTTAAACTTGCTAAACTAATAATTAGACTTATTTTTAACATGCATAACATTCCCATAAGCTGGTCTCTCTTACATGGACATTGGGTTCTGTCACACCAAATTATCACTTCTGAGAAACTATCAGGTCGGTATGAAAATATACCTCCTCTAAATATCCAGAAAATCTTCCAAACAGCCTGAAATGATTTCAAACACATTGTAACATTGTTTCACATTAACTAAAATTCCTTGAGCATGCCCTGAATTCTTGCACAGATGTATTCAAAGCTATCACCAGCTACGTGTTATGTCACGACATAGCACCAGCCAACAAATACTGTGAGACTGGTCAATGGTATACCCAGGGCTGGACCAGTGACCACTAAAGAACAGGGTAATAATAAGGGTATTTTTGACCCCGGGAAGGGGATTGGTTGGTTTTAAAGGACAGTGGACACCAGATGATGTATGTGTAACTGAATATCTATGGCCGTTTCCATAGCAAATGCCTATTGGGGCGCTGGCCAACAGCATATATTGATAAGTGCGTAACCCTATTGGTATAGCTATGGGTGTCAGGGCTCGGGAAAGCAGGTCAGGTAGGAGCCCAGCTGCAGGGCATATCAGAGGCTCAGTTTGTACCCCATTATGCATCATTACCAGGATGAGGGTACAGACAGGCACACACTCCACACTCCACATCTTTCCTATAGTAAATTGTATAAATGCTAGTCAACATGTAGAGTTGAGATCTGTGTCCCAGCATCAACGTTCTGCTTTATTTGAAATATACTCTTTCCTCTTCATTACCATAACTTTTATGCAAAGATTTCACATGAGAATTCGGTGAACAAATTGTACATTACTAAAAGGAGGTATAGATCACTGCGGTGATCTGTCATGACTTAAATAGCCACGTTTCTTTAAATAATAATACGGTAATAATAATAAAAAAATAAAATGTTTATTCAAAAGAAAGAACTTTATTTCACATTGTCTCGATTCTTGTCACTCTGCCAAATAAATAACAAAAAAATATATTTTATTTTTTAAAAGCTTACAAGGACAATGAAGCCAGCTGCCTTCAAGTGGCAAGAAAACAAAATGTTTGCCCCATTTGGCATATTTTAATGCCATGGAGTGCCCTGATTTAGATGGCTGCTTTAATTCGTTCTATTGTTTATAACATTCACACACAATGACTAAACATTTACATGAGGGATAAAAGCTGTGAATGCCCATTCATTCCGAAGACAACGCGAACGTTTGCAAAAGTCCTTGACTAATAGCTATTCCTTTTACCAATGCTTGTGTCACTGTTGTGCCCCTTCCATTTCGGAATGAAGGTGAACAGGGGATGGCTTTCAGCATTTTATTATGAATATAAATTAAGACTGGATTCTATAAAGGTGTATTTAAAATGCAAGGTTTTCTCCAACTGTACATTAAACAAACAAATATTTATATCACCGACTCCAGGATTACACGTTATTGGCAAGGCCAACATATCTGATTCCAATTTTATTCTGGAAAAGTCCTCAACTTGAGGCTCCAATGCACCTCACATGTTTTAGCTTTAAAAATGAGGGTTTTAGTAAATTGACCGTAAATACCTAGAAGTTGTAAATTATATTTTCAGATGGACGCAACTAAAATAGGTTGTGACCACTTAAAGAATAAAAGGCCTATATTAACTGGAAAAACACAATTTTCACTTCATCACTACATCAAAGGCTTGAAGTAAATGGCTGAGAAGCTGCAGCTGGACTATACTTCTCAAGAGAACAGGAAGTGCTGTTTCTCCGTGAGTCATGACATCATAGCATTACATACCTGGCCACAGAAGGCACAGAATGATATGAGGAGATCAGCACAAGACTTTCTCATACGGGTAGTAAGTGTACGTAAAGGATTGAGTAGTTAAGGAATGGATTTTTTAATACAGAATCTAGTGGTTATTTTGCCGTTAATGGTCACTGTGCATGTATACCTCCTGTCATACCTATGGATATATATATGTGAAACACAGGAAATCTATATATTGGTATGTACAGTCAGTCACTAAGACATAGGTAGTGCATGTGTGACATCACATATGACTCTCCCACAAAATACAGATGTCATTGTACAGATGTCTTCCTGCGAAAGGAAGAACATGCCATGTTACATGGTCTTCCTTTCGCAGATGCCTCAATTCCTCCCCATTACGTTTGCAGTACCATTTTTGTGCATAGATCATGAATGAAAGACAATGAATGTCCCATTCAATGTCTGAAGTGCCAAGTCTCAAGGGGGTGTGGTTGAGATTAGAGAGGTGGAGCTTGTCAAATATAGGGGTGAGGCTAGTCCTAGTTACACTTTAAGGAATAGAATGTGGGTGGGGCGTAGATGTGGTGGGTGGAGAGTAAGTGGGGCAAGGCACAGGGTGACCAAACATTTTCCTGGAGCCTCAGGGAAGGGGCTCTTCACTTGGAGACTCTGGGTAAAGCCAACCAAGTTCCTAGGTATGGCCATAGCATTTGGCAACTGATTTTCACAGGAGCTGTTGATCAGAAAGAACTGGGAATGCCCAAGCTTTATTGTCTTAACGTCTGCATTTCACTTAACTGTAAATAAGATTCCATGCATTGCTTGTTAGGAGTTTTGTTTTGGTGAAATTTAAAGATGTTAGAAACTGGATTAAAATGATTTTTTTTTGTTTCAAAAAACTAAACTATTTCAAGTAATAAATAAAAAAACGTTGAGTCAAAGAATATCGACAATGCAACTGAAAACTTCACATAGTGTTTCAATTATTAATGCGCTGGATTCAATTATCAGCCAGAGGTGTATTATTCGCACTTACCCAGGTTGTGTATTTTCAGCGGAATATATCAAATAACCCTTCAAATCTCCAGATACCTAAACTCTTAATCCATCGAGAAATTAATTAAACTGTTTGCAAAACTGATTATTCTTCACTTGATGTATCGAAGTCTTTGACTTCATTTAGATGGAACAGAGAGTGGAATTATCATCATTGTTTGCACATGATATCATCTAAAACAATTTACCATGGCACATAGGGAAAGGGACCCTACCACATCCCTGGAACTGAAATACCTTTAAGTGTAACATAATTACTATCTCTTTGTCCGTTTCTTTATCCTGCTGTGCCTATTCAGTGAGCCCCACACCATGCACTTAAATCTTAAGCTTCCATATCCTATATGCAGATGCGAGAAATTTGATTAAAATTACAGTGCTTTTGGTTCAACTTCATCTATTAAAAAATGTGGAGCCAGACTCCCCCCCCCTAAAATAACTAGGTCACAATAATTACATACAAGTACCTGCTGTGTTCCATGAATAGGATCCCTGGGGTTGTACTTTCCTGTTACCTGTCTATGTAAGGCTGTTGACATCAACATGAATGATAACCATGCCGACTTTTTTTTTTTTTTTTTTAATTTTGTATATTTGTTATTCCTTTTTATGCTTTAGAAAGTAGGAGGAGAAAAGAATAGAAAATACATTAGTTTTAAGTGTTGTCATTTACATTCGGTGTGTCAAGGATGCTTTTGTGTCACAACAGCTCTGTTTCCTGTATATCTCTGTGATTACCTTTTTCTTTATTTTGAACTCAACAAGAAAAAAAAGGAGAGGCTTCTTAGATTTGGAAGGAAACAAAAAAAAATGCTTTTAACAGTAAATTATACGGTATTTTTAGCGTACGTGTCTGCATTTACTGAAAAATAAGGAACTCTAGCACAATGTAGGCTACTGACAATGAACTAGTTTGAAAATTAAGCTGTCCCGATGCAGTACTTTTACGTTAATGTACACAATGCATAAAAAGTATTAAAATGTTGATTGTGAACCCTGATATTTATGTCATGTAATAACAATAACAATGGCAAAATATTTTATTGACATGGCAGCCAAGTTTCGTGGACATTTATTTTTTCTTATTCTAAGCATTTATATATATATATATATATATAATAGACAGATAGAAAGATAGTGAATGAACCATAAACCCCAGCACTATATACAATAGCATAGGCCATTATTGTTGTCAGTCATGTGATATTTTGGGTGACTTTCCTGCACAAGCATGACACTGAGCTGATTCTTTATGGCAATGATAATGAAGTCTGTTCCTATAATTGAAATCCTCCTGCAGATTAAGCTGCTGAAAACTCAGAATACAAAGGCAGGTAGCAGGTCTTATATCTTGCAGAACAGAAATCAGACCCATGGTAGCAACAGGTTAATAAGTAGTAGCAGATGTGAGCAGAGTCAGGGGACAGACTAGGATCAGCAATGGTTAATCAGTCCAAAATGTGCCAATCCTAGGAGTTATCCAGAAGACGTAACCAGTATAACAATAGCCAGGGTCAGAAAGCCAGGAGGGGTATAGGGAGGGTGGGATGAAGGAAAAGGGAACCAGGAACTGAAGGAAGGGGCATGGAGCAAAAAAAATGTTGACTTGCAAAGAGAAAACCCAAAAGAAAACTGACACCTAATAGAGTCTTATATAGAGTCCCATCAGCTACTAAGGGTTAGCCACCAAAATTTAGTGAGGGTCCCTTAAGCAGCGAGCAGACGCACACGCATCAGAGACTTACTGCTGGTTTCTGCAGTCGGCGGTCAGCATGGCAATGGGCAGGACATCGGGGGATCCTCTTTTTCAGCAACAGAGCTCCTGTTATTTATTGTCAGGAACTGGCTCATAATGACCCAGAGTGCCCAAAGATGGAGTTCAGGAGTCCAGGATGCAGTAGCGGAGTGGGATAGGGCCTGGTGCAGGGCGACTCCACTCACCCAGGTGTTGAGCACCTAGGGTTGTGCAGCCACATACCAGCGCCCTGACATAGCAGCGGACGTTGACCAGAACAAAACAAAGTGATCTCCGTAGTATGCTTAGCCCGCCACTATGCCAAAGTACTCCAATATTCGGTGGGTCCTAACACTAAACCCTACCTACTGAATAACTAAAGCTGAAACTGAACATTGAATCTATACACAGAACAGAGAAGGACATCCCTTTAGACTGCAGACTGAGACAAACAGAACAAACGGATGGGGCAGACCTTTTAAAGGAAACAGAGCTGAAGCAAAGAGCAGAACTGGAATCAATGAATCAGGAGCACGGAACAGAGTATAGGGAAATACAGGAATGGATTGTAGCCAAAAAGGGAAAATCAGAGATATGCAGCTCCGCAGCCTGGATGGGGCATGACATTTATGTAGAATAAAAATCATTCCGACAAATTTTTGTTCGTTTTTGGACAACAAATTGAATTTCCTGTCCTGTAGGTTACGACAAAATTGAGTGGGTTTTTTTTAAACAAAATGTGTGGTTTCACTTGTTCTCCCTCACTCTTTTACTTTCTCCCTACCTTCTCTGACAACCATTTCCCAATTTTTGCTACCCCATTTCTTCTTCTCTATGTCTCCTTTACCTCCCTGTCTCCAATTATACTTCTCCTCCGTTGCTGCTCCATCTCTGATTCTGTTTCTTCTTCTCTGCTGCGCTGTCTTCACTTCACCATCTTCCTCTGATGGATCCTTTGCACAAACCGTGAGGACAACCTCTCCTCAGACTTCAGGAATTGGGGGAGAATTTTGTCCCCATGGTATGCACGGAGTCTGTGCCCTGTTGCAAAGCACTCCAAAGAGGAAAGAACACTGCAGACAGAGATGTGATGATGAAGCTGCCAAGCAGAGCAGAAGGAGAAGCAGAATCAGAGATGGAGCAGCAGATGAGGAGAAGCAGAATCAGAGATGGAGCAGCAGATGAGGAGAAGCAGAATCAGAGATGGAGCAGCAGATGAGGAGAAGCAGAATCAGAGCTGGAGGTGCAGATGGGGAGGAGCGAAGAAGTAGAAGCTGAGAAGGAAGAATGGAGAAGGAGGAGCAAAGAAGGAGAAGCTAAGATGGGGAAGCAGCGACATTGAAGATGGAGAGTATGAGAAAGAGAGAAAAAAACAAAATTCTATTTTTTCCTTCATTTTTGTTTCATTGAGGGTCAATCCTTGTTTTCGAACATTCATATGAATTAATAAATTTAGCAAAATGTAGTAAAATTTAAATTTGTATGAATCCAAATGCAAGACTAAATCATTTTCTGTGTATCCTGGGAATAAAATGTTTAGATTTCCCAGCAAATAATTCAGTACACAGGATTATTTCCACTAAACTGTAACATGTAACATTTGGAAGAATAAACAAGTCTGCTTTAAAATCTTATTGATTAAAAAATGTGTATAAAATATGCGCAGTTTATACTACTGTATGCCTGAGTAACCTTTTGACCATTTTCTTGAAGTTAGTTTTATTTTATCTGGGATTTTCACTTGGAAACCTGGGCCAAAAACCAACGTAGGAGACTGGTAAATAGGATTTTTTTACCCCTTATTAAGTACATATCCAAAATAATGGTCCTTGCGGACAATATTTTAGCATATGGTGCCATATAGCATTTAATCTGAAAACACAGAAAGAATTCCGAAAGCCTTTGTTCCACTACACACCCTGGTGGCTGTTTGTGGGATTGCAAGTTTCCCTCCGCTGCTGAACTCTCATAGGTATATTTTTTAAAACAAAATTATTAATTTTTTTGTAGGATTTTACTGCCTTTAGTTAAATTTAAGGCACATTTTAAATATTGCCTAGCAACCACTATGTATCTATATTCATCTTTCGAAATACTCAGGTATCTCTATGATCACTCTGTAAAGCGTTGAGAATATTGCTATATATATATATATATATATATATATATATATATATATATATATATATTCTCAGGTTATCTTCTTTATTAACCGTTTTTTAACATTAAAGAAATATTCTTGCCAAAGTGATCAATGTGTCAGTGCAACCTCATTAATTCTAACCCAGTTTTCACAAGTTTCTGAAAACATCAGAAGTCAATTAAATGAGAGTTTTGACATATTTTTACATTTAGGCAAGGATACTGTTTATGTACAGTAAGTGCTCAAAACAAACTGGTTTTCTCCAGGGTTGTAGACAAGACATGGTGTGAAGTAGTCTTGAAATCTCCAGAAGGGAAATGTTCACAGAACATCCTTAAGTGAATTTTTTTCCCTTCAGATCATTTGTAAAATCTGCCGGGTTATAAGTGTGGGGTTTAGTGTGTATAAGATGCCAGTTGGTTTCGCTGTCATGTGAAATTTAGTTTCATCAAATAAATTTGATATTCTTTTTAATCCCATCATCAAGATAAAACTGTCCTTTTATTCCAATGGACGACCAACTGGGGGCCCAAAGACGGTACATGCTCCTGTTTTGCTTATGGAGGTAATTTATGAGAGTTGGAGGGAGGGTGGTAAAAAAGATGGGGTAGTGTATTTTATAAATTGATGAGAGCGACCTCTTCAGGACTCTCTTCTGAATAATAAAAGAGTACTTGCGAGTATAATATAATGCAAATTATATGACGCACGGTGTGCCATATGATGCAAAGACACAAATCCCATGAGATAGTCCATGTTTATATCATGTCCACTGTCCATATGCCTCAAGGAGTAGACAAAAAAGAGATGAAAGTGTCATGGTCTTTAACTTGCTATAGGTTTTAACACCACTGCCCTGCCCGGAGAAAGAAGAAACTAAGACCATAACCAGGGAAAGCAGGGTTTCACCCGATGATTCCAGGCCTAACTTGTAAAGTTACCGGTTATATTTATAAGTGACCACCACATTAATAATACCCTCCATCCCCAATATAGGGAGAGGGGAACCCCTGAAAATACCACCCTGAGTAACATTTGAACCATAATTGACCTCTCAGAGACATCTGACTGGGGTCGCTTTTTCTTTAAATGAAGACCAGCTTACAAGGAATTTGATCCTAAACCAGTCAACGTCCTGGTCAGCCTCTCCATCTCAGGCCTACTCTCTGTTTTGTAAATATTGAAAGTGATTAACACATGAATAGTGTGAATACTAAGCAGGCTGTAGCTTCTTCCGTATGTGCTCTCTGACAACTCTGAACTTTGAGATTTATTTTGTACCACCTGAAAAAAACTCTTCGGCTCGTTATCATTAATGAAATGATTGTAAACACATCTTACAAGTATGAACATCAAATTGTCCCGTTAGTCATGGATTCAATATTCATTTGTGATTTTTTTTTTTGAGATTTATGACTATGACTAAGTCAAAGTAGCTATTCGAAAAGTAAAGGAATCATACACAACGGCTAATCACACTTTAGGGTTATCTAGATTTTCCTGGGTTGAAATTTTATTGTCAATATCAAAAATAATTTATATGTTGGGGTATAAACAAGACCTGTCTGTGCAAAATTGTGCTCTTAACATCTTACTAGGGCTTTAACAACATCGGAGCACATGTTACAACACAGGCTGCACTTAAGCCAGGGTTTAAACAGGCTTAGTACAGCTAGATCGCAACTTCCAGCAACTCAATATAGTCCTGGATTGTCTGTTTGGACCATGAGAGAAACGCCTGGTGATTTCAAGAGAAAATATGATGTTCTTACAAAGGTCTCATTGGTCCGTAATGTGGTTCATAGCCTATTTGCTACTTCATAGTAATCACCTTTTCATTTCAATTAACACCCCCTTTAATCAGTTAAATCTCCTAATCGTCAAATTACAATAATTCTATTTAATATTGCATTGGGTGATATGCAATATAATAGAGGAACATTCCAAAAGCTTGTGTGTTCTGAACACGTCCCTAGTTCAATGTCCAAAATATGGAAGATCCATCAAAGGGATGTAACATTTCTTAGCCTTCCACGATTTATGTCTTTGATCAAGGATATATTAACAATAAATAACTAAATAAATACTTTATCAAGACTTGATGATGGAGAATAGGAATAGTAACTTTAATACAGCAATGGTTCATTTGATTATAGGTCTGAGTGTTCCAGACAGTCAGTCTACACAGATACAGTCTCCTTCACTTCGCATTAATCACACCAGTTTAGTCAAAACAGTACAACTCTCATATAAAAACTAATTAAGCTTGCACCATTTACGCACAGAAATTAATATAACTTAGTACAACATTTGCCTGGCGAAATAACTTGAGATAACAAGTTTGATTCAGTAGTTGACTTGGCAAGAAGGTCTATGTTGGAAAGACATGTCTATTTACCGGCAAGAAAATCAAATGCCTTTTGTCCAGAATACCGTGCCCTGAACATGTCTTGATACGCAGCCTAATGGTTTCCATCTGATTTTCACTTTTCTGTTTCAATTGTATCTTTCGTGCTTATTGTACATGTTCAGCTGCACAACGTCTTTGATTCAAAAGATGTCACCATTATTTCACATTTTAAAAGTTTGTAACTTTTTCACTCTCTCAAAAGTTACTTTATTTATTTATTATTATTATTATTATTATCGTCTTTAATTAAGGTTATTAGACCTAAATCCCTAGGTAGGTTCAGTCAACACTCTGTATGAAATGTGACTTCTTCTCTGCAATGCTTCAGACCTATTACCCCATGTCAACCATACTAACATGTGCTGGGCAAAACTGACCTCACATCCTCTTATCTGACCTCACATCCTCTTATCTGACCTCCATAATTTAATCATAAAGGGCTCATCCGCTGTTTTAACACACAATGACTGAAAAATGAAAGATGGAAACAATTTTGTAATAAATACAAGGTTAAAGCTTACACCCGATGTTTGAACTTTGGGCAAAGCTTTAAAAAGTTAGATCAAAAATAGAAAAAACATAAAAAAATAAAAAAAAAAAACTTGGGAGGAGATCCAGGGAAACGTCGTACTCATTTCTATCAACAATTTCACAACAAATTATTTACTTGTGCAAAAAGCTTACAATCTCTACTACAGCAGCCACGCTAATAAGTGTGGCATTCCATGCCACAAGTGGCTCTTCTACGGGCTTGTCCATGTTCTCAAAAGTTTTTGCCCTCAGGGTGAAGAGACAGATCCTCAGGGTCCCGAGTCTGTATCTGACTCCTTCCTAATATACCCTGCTGTGATCATATACAACACTCCCAAATGGTGCTTTTACCAGTATGTTATGGTAAATATCCCTGCTTGAATGCAGGTGACTCACTTGAGTATATCTAATGACAAGTCAAGGTTTTTCCACGAGGACATGTATTAGTGTCACTTGGTTAACCCACTTGGTGATTCACTACATAAAATCTAGATGATGGACTATTAAAGGGTTAATACTCCAAGGGTTTCAGGGCCAGTACATTTGTAAAGTTAACAGGTATGGCTGTAAAATTCATAAATTCATAAAATTAGAAAAAAAACAAGATTCAGTAAGGTGTAGAGGATAAAATGGGCAAATAAATTGATCTAAAAAGGGTCTTCTACGGCATCTTATTCACTCTGCTGTTTGCATATATTTTGTAATGTTTTTTTTTTCCTCTTTAACGTAAAGATAATAGTGGTTTTTTTTTATTATTTCTTCTCTATATTTGCTTAGATAAATTCATACTTTCTATACATTCCGATACCATGAGTATACAATTATCCCCGCCATTGCTTTGAACAAACTACTGATAGTTTAAATGAATAACCTTTAAAAAAAAAAAAAAAAGACGCTATTCAGATGAATATTGTTTTTATGTTCGACGCGTTTCTAAATTAACGTTTGTAGCTACTTGTTTTTCTGTTTGTTTTTTTCTTTCTTTCTTTCTTTCTTTCTTTCACATTATGTAGAGATTTTAAAATGAGTATCATTTAACAAAAGGTGAAAAAGTTTAGCGCTCTCTTATGCGAAGGTAGATTAACAATGAGACTGTCAACAGACTGGCAAGATCACTCTTACGGAAATCTTGAAACAGCTAAGAGGAATTTGCATGAAATAGTTCTCTTATTATTATACACCATTCTTTTAGTGACAGACATGTCAAGGTCTTAAAGCCTTTAAGAACAATTATGCTATTGTATCCCTCCCAGGATTTAAGGGGTGTGTACGGGGGGGGGAAAAGTGCAATTATAGAGTTGAAAAGTAGTTAAACGCAGCCTAAGGGGCTTTTTACCTAGTCATTTTATAAAGAATTCCTGGGCTTTGAGAGTCTCAAAGTGCATTTATTCGGCTCTTACTTTGTGCTTTAAGAAATAACTGCTAATAATTAATAGCTGTAACGTTTTTTTACGTCTGCATTACCTATAAATAAATTCTCTTTGTAGAACCATTCTTGATTAAGTTAAACTGTGGTTCTTCTGTGATTTTACATTATTTTATTTTTTTTTCCTTTTAAAAAAATGTCAAGCGTGTTACAAAGCCTTGGGAAAAAAAAAATAATAATAATAAAAAAAAAATCTTTTCTGGTTAAGCTAATATTGCAGAATTCATTGAACAATTATACACCAAAACAAGAACTAATCAGGAAGCCTATTTTTTCAACAAGCTGGCTTAAGTTAACGCGCCTGAACATTAAAACAAATTGATAAGTAATGTATCATTACGGCTGAAGATTCTTTAAACGCCAGTGATCCAAACATAATTTTTTTTATAGCCCCCGCTGGTTTCTAAAGCGTTTCATTTGATGAAGCGTTAATATTTTGACTTCTTATAGCAAAAATATAACTTAAAGAGATGAAGGGAAAATGGAGTCGAAGCAGTGATTGAAATGAATGCTTTCTGAGTGGAAAAATAAGACAAATATGGGAATAAAAAAATTAATGAAATGAAATAAATATTTTTGTAACGCACATAAGTTAATAAAAGGTTGATGAAAAATAGAAATATGTTATAGATATAAAATAAGAAAAAAAGAAAAACAAATGTTAATAGTATGAACTTAAATAAACATAGCTTTCAAGGACTTTTAATATATATATATATATATATATATATATAGTGTAAATGTATTTGTGTTGCTCATTTAAGCAGATAATTTTAGACTTATAAATTGTCCTTCTTTGGATTTTTTAATTGTTTTTTTGTATTTGATATTGATTAGATGTATAATTTTAATAATAATAATAATAATAATTAATAATAATTAATAATAGTCTTTTATTCTGCATTCAACATCTGACAATGATTTGTGAAAGAATGGAGTGCTTTTTAACTATTTTACCATCAATGCGTTTATTACAAGGGGGACTCAGCTACAATTTATATAAAACATAAAAAATATAGATAATGTTGAATTTGCTTCTGAACTGAATTAAAAATGATTAAAATGGCTGTGGGTATAACCATATAAGACACTATATAATGTTGATAAAAACTATATTTCTGGAAAACAAACTCTGCAAGTTGAATCCTGATTTAAATGTTTATAGCTCTCTATGAACAATATGTCCAGTTGGTCTCAATTTAATGTCCTCAAAAAATAAAAACTTTCTGTCTCCGGTGGAATTCCTCCAGAAACATGTTGATTTTGCCAGACGCAGAGTTTCTCTAAAGCGTGAAGAAACATGTAAAGACATATTTTGTTTCCCTCCTTTTGCCTTTGATAGTATGTGTGAAATATCCAAAACATGGATTTTGGTTATTAGCCATTAATAGTACATACATACTTTCCCTTAAAAAGGTTTGGATTCGCTTTAAGCGAGAAAGGAGAATATTTGTATTAGGGATGCTAACATCTCAGCCATACCAAGAAAACCAAGTGAAGAACCCCAAACCTGCCACACAAAACACCTCATCCAATCACACTCCCTCCCCACCACACTTATCACACATTGCTCCCATCACACCTATTACACAAAACAAAACAATCGTACTGACTCTACATCACACACCATCATTGTGCATTAGGACCTATAAAAATGGGGGGGGGTTACATCCAGGAGCATAAAATGGCAGATTAAAGGAGTTGTAGGCTGTCAGACTGCTGTGATGTAACACATAGGGGAGGGCTTTGGAGGAATGGCAGGACTCTGTTTCTAGGCAACTGTAGTATTTCAATAACCTTCTAAGCACAGTTTTTAAGAGACCGGGAGTATTAAGGAGGAACAAAAATGTCAGATAGGTTTCCTTTACTACTCTCTACATGATACAGACCTTATAAGGGACATTTTTGGCTACCTAGGTGGAAAAGCATCTTTAAATATTTGTAAATATAAACTTGTTCTGGGGGAGTGGTTTTTTTGAAAGGGCAGGGACAGGCATATGCGGGGGTGGGGTTAGCCCCAGCCATTGGTGAGAAGGGAACGGGAGGGAAATGGATAGGCAGTGGGCATGGAAAAATGCAATTACCCTGCCCAGAGAAATCAGAAACCGTCCATGAGACCCCAGGAAACAGATGAAACCCCGAGAGTTCCCGGGTATGAGAATATCTGTTCAAGAAAAGGACTTTTCATGCTAAGTCGACGCTTAAAAAAAGATGCCTATTTGACATATATGTATATTTCTCGATAACATACAAAACAATATATAATTCCTGGTCATATTGTAGTGTTTTTTCCGCTTTGATCAATTGTTTAAATAACAAAAATATTGTTTCACAAGAACAAAATAATAAAGAATGAACTCGTCTAAACTTAAGACAACAATCACTTTTCTGAACTTGATTTATGAGTAGCTGCAATCCTGCTGAGCTTAACGTTAGTTCATCTGAATTTTATGACGCTATGGATTCTCCTACCATTGATCGCTTCCTAAGATCCTTCCAGCAGCAGGGTGGTTGGTTTTGCTGAATGCCTATTACAGCAACACCAGCTGAGCGAAGAAGGTGATCGTTGATCGCTTTCTTAGCTCATTTAACCCCATGATGCGACAGGCACATCAATTGTCATTAAGGGGTTAAGCAAGGTTGTAATATATTTGTCCCAATCCGTATTTTGTCACAGACAACTTTATGAGACAGCCTGGTCTGGTCTGCCATAAAATTCTACATTATGCTAAAATATTTGAGGTGAAACAAAAAAAAAACTTTAGAAAGCAGAGATGAATATATAAAAAAAGTGATTTAACCTTGTATATCAGATGCCGCAGCAGAATAACGTGAAACGGTATTTTCTTTTTTCTCTATGCATTTGTCCTCAACTAATTACTGAACTAAACAGCACACGGCACAATGCTTTTCAAGAAGGAATGTTATTAAACGATATATATTATGTGATCCCGTGTTTTACTGATTTTTTTTTTGTTGCATAAATTGATTTAGTCACTCTGTCCTTGCATTTCTAATAGCTTTGTCACCTAATTGTCACCTAAGTCTGTGTTGATGTACCATTTATGTTCAAGGTCACCAAACGGCCTGACATGCGAAATGCTCTATTCAAACTTCTGCCTCATAAAAAAAACAAACAGATTTTAACATTAAAAAAAATGCAGAAAATGAAAAAAAATGTCTTTGGATAGGGTCCCTATTTAAAATACTTTGCACATGTTACTTTTTTTCCCCCTCCTTTTTATACAATAAAAAAGCCATTTTTATACTGTATAAAAAGACACAGAACATAGAGCAGAATGTTCAATATCTCTAACAACAAGTGCTTGCTAAAGTGTGAACCTAATAAAATCAATCATATATATATGTATATATATATATATATATACGGTATATATAAATTATTTGTTTCTTTTTGGTTATTTACATAGTAAGTGATGGTTACACACACATACTCAAATAGTTATTAAAAATCTGCAAGGGGTCACTTGTTTCATTTTAATTCGGGTTGAAAATGGGAAACATTGGGAAAGTACTAAAATGTACTTTATACAAAATGGTAGGGTTCTACTAAGGATTCTAAAGACCATAATTCCATATATATCAAACCTCATGTGCGATGGCTTCTAAAGATTCCTAGAACCCCAGGTACCAACGCAGGGAGAAACGAAGAATATGTGGCTAAACCATCAATGCAGTTGCATTCATATAGAAACATATGATGGAAAATAAGACCCATTTGGCCCATCTAGTCTGTTTTTCCTGATATATATATATATATATATATATATATATACAAAAAACGTAATCAGTCGTTGGTCTCGTCTTAGATTCAGGAGCCGTTTGCAGATCCCATGCACGTTTAAATCCCCTCACTGTATTAACCTCTGCACTCATCTACAGCTAGACTACATGGGCCAAAAGGTTCTTATCTGTCATCAAATTTAATGTCTCTGTTTTGAGACATGATGACATTTATATCTAAAGAACGTTTTGATGATGCATGATGCCCTTTTTTGCGGGGTGATTACCCCATGCAGAACCTTATGTCTGAAAACAATGCATCACGTGGGGTTTTCTGATTGACATTGTTCAATGACCTCACTTGTTTTTCAAAATTGTATTTATATTTTTCAGCTGTTCCTTTGAAATTTCTTTGGGTCTGCTTCATTAAGGATCCCCGGCCCTTGTACCAAGTGCCACCCACTGTTATAAGAAAAGGTCCCACATGCTTATACCCAAAAAGCTTTTGTGACTTAAAACAGAGGTCAAAAAAATAATATGACATTTGCATAATTCTGTAACACGCGCAGAGCAATACACAAGTGTGTAACGCAAGGAATGAATATTCCGCTGCTTAAACACAATTAAAACAGGCAGCTGCAAGGGCAAAGACTGAGCACACATTTCATAAATAGAGAAGAAAAATGATCTACTCTACAAACAAAAAAACAGTCACAAGGTTTGTATTGTATTAGGCCAAACACACGTGAGCCCATCTGTCGTGACAAGCCATGCCATAAGGGTATGTGGAATAAGTGGTTTATTGTGCATGTTCTAAGGCTTGATAGCCATGCAAGGACGTTAATCACTTATGCCACTTATGTTATAAAAAACAGTGGTCATCTTATATAAATGGTGGCCCTAGTAAGTGGGAAACTGCCTCCACGCCAGGATGTTGGAAGTATAACCACTGATACCCGCCATGATGAATAATAAGTCAGAAGACGTTAGAAAAGGTTGGAGAAAGGATCACTTACCCTACAAATTTAGGGTACAAACATATAGGATTGTTAAAGCAGCTTAAGGGGAGAAGACATTATTTAATCATGTTCAACTACAGTGTGTTACAAAGGCCAGCACTGTAGGAACATTAACTAGAGTCACAGAAACATAGAATTTGACAGCAAATGACACCCATTCGGCCCGTCTAGTCTGCCTGTTTTTTTATGTGAAGACTAAGCCCGTAATCAGTCCTTGGCCTGTACGTTTCATTTATCTACCACCTCCTCAGTAAAGTAAAACCTCCTTACATTCCATCTAAACCTTTGACCCTCTCGTTTTAGATTATGGCCCATTGTTCTAACATTTCTCCTCCTTTGAAATAATCTTCCCTTGTGTACTATGTTAAATCCTTTTACGTATTTAAATGTTTCTCTCCCATCCCCCCTCTCTCATCCAAGCTTTATATATGGAGATCTATATATATATATATATATATTATATATAGTATAGGATGCATTTGTCATTGATAAGTCTTCCATTTATATTGTGCCTACAATGAAATAGATAACTATAAGCCAAATACTGAAATAAAAATGACTCCCTTTTTTCAAACATACTTCTCTAATTGTAATGGGCAGTCTAATGGATAGAACCTAATCTGGAGGCAATATGCACGTTATGATTTTCTAGAAAGCAAAGCCAGACGTGTAAGTCTAATGGTCTCTTTTGTATTATATGCGCCATTTATCATTTATTAATGTCCTTAATATAATTGGGGAATCCGATGCACTTCCCTAATGCTATACAAATAAACATGCACACGGATAATCCTCCCTTTAGTGAGCTCAGGTGCTCTCCTTGGGGCATGGCTCAGTTTAATTATTCGGATGCCACATGGTTTAATTATTCTGGAACACCCAACCTTCAAATGCCCATTTTTTTTTTCTGGAATGCAGCCAAAGTTATTCTATAGAATCAAATTATGCCTTCTTCCTACACAAAAAAGCCCATCCACAATAAAAATAACCCACTATTAATGGCGAGGATGACAATTCTTGTGTATAATATGTCTAACCTAAAATTAACTGCAGTGCTTTGTGGAAAAGCTAATCCAGAACCGCTATCTGCATCTTCTACATATTTGCATTTCTAAAAGAAAACTAACTTTGCCCATCTTTTATTCTATGTCTTGTATGTTTTACGTGATCATTCCCCGTTCGATGTTAACCTACAACTCACATTGTTCATTTCCAAGAACATTCCCAGAGACAAATAACAAAACAACCTTTTAATGTATTTTCCCCTTAGGGACCATCTATAATAATCTGCTGGTGACACTGACCATGGGTTTGGAAGTTAGGCTTCTGCCGCATAATCCACTGGGTAACACATTTTATATAATTAATTATGCAGCTTTGTTTTCATTATAATTAGAACACCCATCATTATGATATGATAAAATAACCAAAGCTACAAGGTGTGCCCCAATACTCTATATTACATTGCAATTTATACAGCAGATCTCGTAGTGCTATATACAAAATTGACAATAATGTTAAATAAAATTAACAGTATACAAAATAATGATAGTACTGTTATCATAGGTGGATTTTTTCCAGCAGTGGGCCTTTCCCATCTCCCACCCCAATGCCTCCTTCCCTCCTCTCCATTGCCTTTGTTGGTCCAAGAAAGAGGCTTCCAATTGTTAATTACCCATTAGTAGCCATGGTAGTTGCTAACAGACAAGGATGTTCCATCGAAACATTAGTTTATAAGAGCTGGGGTGATACAAGATTAGTCACAACTACACCAGTCAACAACATAAAAGTTAGTGTGTAGTGTAGGCCACCACAACCTTGGTCCATAACTACAACATCATGGTAGCTGCAGTAAAGAAAACTTAATATTGTGTAGTGTAGCTTTGTGATCCACAGCAAACATTTTAAATTAATACATAAAAGAAGGAAGTTAGAGGGTAGTAAAAAAAAAAAAAGGGGGACGTAAAGGTTTCGAAACAAAATAGGACACTTGGTAGTTCTTCAGAATCCCCCGACATTAGCAATAAGGTGGTGAAAATTGGGAGATATCAGTAAAGTCTTGGGTGGATATGCAGTAAGCCTGTGGGCATTATGAAGAATTATGTGTGTAGTACTTGCAATTCCCCATCCAGCCACTAGGATGGCCCGAGTAACAAGAGCTTTAAGAAGAATTGACTTATTCTCTGTGGTCCCTTTGTGTTTTATGCTTCCTCTAACTATTAATGTGTTTTGGACAGGACACAATAGTTTACATTGGGCTTGTTCTCTTCCAAATGTGCTTATTACTGGACCACGTTGCCAGAACTGCCCAAGAGGCTAAATGTTGCAAGCCCAAACCTACATATTCTATGGGCCATCATTTTAAGGCATTTCACTTAGCGCCGCTATACTGCTGAATACAAAATTAAGTTGAATGGTTTGTGCTTCCCAGAAAGAGAATCTAATTTTTGCCGAAATCTTTGTTTCTGTGCTAAGTCTACTCTACCCACTCCCTCCCTCGCTAAAAGACAAACATCTACTTTTGTAGAAAGTTTCCTCCGTCCTGGGAATTTACTTTTACATTCGTACCAGATAATTAGTAAACTTATTCTTAATAGTGTTGTTAAGAAGTAATTTTTGTTCACACTTTCAGTGACTTTGACACTCCTGCATTTGAAAGTTATTTTGCACTTGGTTTGGTTGTTCTTTAATCGGATGCACTTTGCATTTAGTATCACTGAAATTTCGCACTTACAATGTCAATAACATCTGGCAAAATTGCCACCTATTAAGAGTAAGTGTTCTTTTTTCTCCTGTGTGAAATGTGATGGTGTATTATATTGGTTTCCCATGAGAGGCTAAGGAGACAATTTTAAAGCAGATAAATGCATTTAGGTAATGACTTGCACTGGAAAAGAAGGTTAAAATAAGTGTGAAACTTTCTCTCTCTTTTTTTTCTTCCTGTTTAACTTAAATGAGTGGCATTGGGACAGTTCTTTCGGGTTGAGAATCTGAACTTCTGGCACAAATATTATTACATTTTGTTTCATCATAACAACACTTCCAGAATAAAATGTTAGAAAGGGTTCTGACTTGAAACACTGGTAATGTGTCAAAAAGAGCAAGATGATACGAGACTACATGTCATGAATTTGGTTGTGGTATGGCTACCCCATCCAAAAAATCGGCCAAAATGATTTCATGCCTTCGCAGGTTAATACATTATGATTGTAAGAAATGAACATGTGATACATAATATCAATTTTCTTAACACTCAGGTTATTATTATTATTATTGATTGTTTTATATAGCGCCATCAAATTCCGTAGCGCTGTACATTCAGCTCATCAAGGTTGAACAATGGGTTATTCTGTCCCTTGGGATTTTATGTAGAAACCAACCCAAGGCAGTTCCGAATCGGCCGTCCGAGCAAACCAGGTGGGTTGGAGCCAGTCTGCACCAGTTGCTTATTTTTTACTGCCGTTCATGGGGCATTGCAGATCCGTAATGATTAAACGAAGAGATAACCACAAAGACTGGCAACATGTTAAGATACATAGATTTCTGGTCACTTAGTAAATGATTTTGGTTTGGGGAAAGGATAATGGGCAGGGGAAAGAGACAGGAGACACACGTTCATTTTCTCCCAGGTCTTTATAGATCAGATATAGACTGTTACTCAACTTGGACATCACAGTGTGCTGCAGAAGGTGTGATGTCATAAAGTCATAGAACAGAAAAGAATCTTCCAAACTGGCTGGTAATTATCAAACCCCCATACAGCTTTACTAATTAATCAGTGGTTGGAGAATCAACATTAGCTACATTTTAAAAAAAGAAAATTATAATTTATTATAATTTATTATTTATTCTATTTAAACAAAAACTTGAAAGCTTCAATATTTTGTCTCATAGAAAACTATATATATATATATACATATATACACATACATATATACATATCCAGTATATATATATATATTTGAAGAAATGATAACTATTACATAGGAAATAAATGGTATGGCTGTTAGATCGGAGAATGAATACTAAAGAATAGGAGATAAATGTAATGTTTTTTCTTATCCAAAGTGTTATTTTGGTTTTTCAAAGTTTGGTTTTTCAAAATAAAAAATAAGATGAAGAAAAAAAAGCGTTGATTAATTTGCATTATAAAAAGGAATATGTAATTCAGAGGGTTGAAAGTGACAATGGAATATTTCACTTCCCTTTGCTTTTGATGGTTGATTGGAAATTGGTCCGAGATTCTCAGTGAAGTAGACTTTTAACCAAGGTCAATTCCAAGGACGCAGGAGTCAATTAGTATGCAGATCAGAAGTAAGGAGTTCAAAGGTATTGTTCCAATTCAATCACATTAGCCAGACCAGTAATGAACAAGAGACATGACCTTAATCACAGAGCCTCCACCGCTCACTTTGAATTGTCTCTCTGTTGTGTGTATCTGAATTCATTTTTATAAATAACTTATGCCCCATATTTTCCTAGTCTAATGATTTTTATTGACATGAGTTCCATTTCAGACCATATCGTTTTTTTTTAATCATTTCATTTGTGTTGGCGCATTTCGGAAATATGTAGAATTAACAATAATTCTTAGAATTATTCTACCTTAGTAGCCATATCACGCAGGAAGTGGTTCGCTTCCGTAAAAGGGCCTGTAGGCAGATTAATCTGGGAGAGGGTGCTGATATAAAAAAATTGTCATCTCTGTTGAAAGCGAGAAACATTTTATAATAATACTTTTGTATATTTTCAAACACATATGTATCAAGTATGTATCAAGAATTTCAGAACGTACAAATAAGCTGGTTCTGGACACAGAAGAGGATTGGCATATGGTTCCTGAATCTGGAAAGAACGACAAGACCAAGGAGTAATGAAGGTCTTTACAGCAATGTTTAGAACTAAGGATAGCTGGGCAGAAGCGAGACAGGCGATATGGGCGTTCTAGAGCAGGATAAACAAGATGGCATCCATCAGGCCCTGACTGGCCATCTAGCAAACCAAGAAAATGCTCTCTAACTGCAGATCTCTTGCTTTGGGGAAAGTGTAAGGAGTAACGTGCAGCCAAGTATATCTATTTGGTGACTGTACTTATGTTGTTTAATGGCCACCAGCCTTAAAGTGCCAGCACCGCTTTTGTGTCTCAGTCCATCCCTAGCAGTACCAACCATGTAGACTGTCCCTGGATGCTAGACACTCATGCATGTTGGAAAAAATCCAGAGAATGCATACCTCTGAACTGTCACAATTCCTGAAGGTCCTGATTTTCAAGCACTGTCCAGAGCAGCTCTCCCATTGTACTGCTTTTGCGATAAAATGGGGATCATGGACCAGTTGGCGAGATCCTCCGATCACCACTGACCATCCCAGGGAGATGTGAACTGAATGGAGAACTGACCTCCAATGCAGCTCTCACGTGGCCACCTCTACTCTGAGTATGGTTGGCTAGTTTCTGTTACTTTTAGTAAAAAAAAAAATATATTTTTTTTCAATTTTGTATTTTTACCATCATATCTTGTGATCCACAACTTCCCTTAAACGAGGTCATTAAAGAACTTAACATATACTGAAAAAATATTTCGGTAGGTTTCCCTAGGTAAAGTGTTAGCTGTTTATAAAGTTTTAACCTTTACCTATCTACAGCAAAATTAGAAAAAATTTAGAAAAATTAGAAAAAATGTGCCCCGAACTCCAGCACTGAAAAAAAAAAAACCAGCCAGGGTATGATTGAAGGATAATACAGGATTCATTTAATTCAGGCGAATTGCAGTAATTTTTCCTTATAGCCCACTCACCGCTACATTTTTTAGTCATTGCCAGAGAGAAGCTGGAACACAATGGCTGAATATTATTTAATGTACATATTAGAAGGACCTCTCTTACCGACCAGCTTCACCTTGGTGGGTCAAGATCCTTTGATGCTTAATACATTTTTTAATCTCTGATTAAAGACTTTGCATGGACCTTGCTCCCTTCCTCCGGAGCGCACGTAACCAATTTCTTAAGCAGAATTATAGCCCTGGCATTAAAGCTATTCAGTGAACCTGTCGTGCTCTATCCAGAATGACAATACATTTACATAATGCTGACTTTTTGCCACCGCACAAATTTACACCATCGAACCTTGCAACATATCTATACAATATATATATATATATATATATATATACATATAATAAAAAGGGTCTTTTTTCCAACACAGCAGCTGCTCCAAAATAGTAGATTAATAAAAGTGCAAAAAGGTAATTAAATAACAAATTAGAAATAATCATTTTTTAAAAAGAGCGGTGGCTCTACAACAAAATCCAGGCCAAACGGTCAGTCTTTAATCCTTGGCTTTCAGCGGCTTCATTTTAATGATACTTGCAATTTTTTAGGTCATCGATGATACTTTACGAATTAATTCCGTTAATTGTGTCTGTCTATGAATTTTACACATTGGTGGAAAGTGCGCGCCCAACACAACCCTGCAACACTTGGTCAATACAACACAAGTCGACTGTCATTGACCGCCCTGCTTACAATGCGCCCCGGATTTGACTCCATATGGAGGGTTACTTACATTTATTTTTGTGACATGTCAACCCATAGCTGTAGTTTAATATACACTTTTAAAATAGTGTAAAAAAAAAGGCCATTTGATTAAATAAGCTGATCATTTTAATTACTAATCTAAATTTTGCTAAATGGTAGGCTAATGAGTCCAAGTTTAAAGCTAGGGGGGCCATGGGACTAGATGTAATACAATACAATATTAGCTCAAAGAGTGGTAGATAAGTGGAATTGCATTCCAGCAGACGTGATAGAGGTTGATACAGAGAGGGAATTTAATCATGCATGGATAGGTTATCTTAGCTCCAGATTGGAAATTAAAATCAGTCCTAGCTCTTTAAGGCTGAAGGCAGCTAATCACATTTTTTAGTCCTTGGGCTTGACTTATATTAAGAATAGCCCAGGCTTGGACTGGTCATCGGACACAATGGACAGATGGACCTGGTCTTGTGCCCAATGGCGCACAATCAGTGTGAGGTGCTATTGGGCACAAGACCAGGTCCATCTGTCCATTGTGTCCAATGACCAGTCCAGTCCTGGGCTATTCTTAATATAAGTCAAGGTCAAGGACTAAAAAAAGATTTTAGTTTTTTCATCAGCTAAAAAAAACAGGAATATTAAAAGGGCAAATGGTTCTTATCTGCAGTCAGATTCTATTATTTTCTGCTTCTATACATTTTCTTCTTTGAAAAAAAAAACCGCATAAATCAGTGCCCACAGCCTCCACGTCACTGCATTTATATTATTCCTATGCTACGAGATGTCGTGATCTCTTCTTTTTTTTTCTAGATTTTCTGTAACATCTAACAGAGAAGGGTTGGCATCCATCAGATGTGTGTTACTCATTCCTGTGTTTTTACAGTATCATTAGCGGTGGAAAAAAAAAAAAAAAGAACATTGAACTATGAAGTGGAAAAAAAAATAAAATTCAATAATATATATTTTTATTCTCTCTTTCTCTCTCTCAAAATAAGTTGGGATAGCCATTTCTGCACGTCTTATAAAGTAAGCAATTATATATTTTTATTTATTATTTCTGCTCACATCGACAGATCACCTTCTCATAAGGATTCCGACAATTTCAGCACGGAAGCGAAACCGCAGTGGACAAGAATATGCCGCGGGGTTATCTGAATGTTAGGAATTGTAATTATGTCACAGGATAACATATCGAGACAATATTTGAATTCCACTCTATCAAATAAATAAAGGGTATCTGACCCATGAAGGGTGATTACATGTCATGGGAAAAAAAAAAACGAAAGCTACAACACATTATGTACATTAGAACATGGCTTTTTATATAAAGCTTAAAAATATTGATATATTTTAAATTATTAAAAAAACTGGATATACAATGAATGATTTGATTATAAAATAGAACAATGTAGGTTAAATAAAATAGTAATATTCATTGAATAATATTTTATTATTTTAAATTGTGTCTTTATCAGTATTATGATTTATTCCAAAAGTTATCAGAGAATTCACCGGCGCTATATAGTAAAAAAAAAAAAAAAAAAAAAATACGGCACGATATAAATTTTAACAATCTGTGCTAAATGCTATCGCGGCTCGGAGACTCATAAAAAAAAAATCACCGGCTAAAAGTTGTTGTTTAAGATCAATTCACGGCTAAAGTCTTTCTGCTTTAATAAAGGGGGGGAAGTAAATTGCGTTTCCGCCATATTTCCACCACTGGGTTATTTTGACGCAAGCAGGAATACCCTTTGTATTATTTTGTAGACAAAACCATGGAATATTGTGTTTCAATAAAGTCTGGAAGTTCTAAAGAAAAGGGATATGAAGTTCAGGTTTTTTTGGGTTTTTTTTTTTTTTTTACGATATAAACGTAAGTGCTTTTTTTTCTCTATAATAAAAGGTGTTTAAAAGGTTTGCTACAGCTTTAAACAGAATTACAATTTACTTCTTTCAAGTGTCCAGGCCATAAATTCTTTTCAATTCCCCCTCTCTCTCTCCTTGTCGGAATTAATGAGATCAGATTTGATCAGGGCAGTGATGTGTTCAGTGCCAAATCACACAACAGCGCTGGGGCTGTAATGGAATTTGCATCTAATGCATACATAAATCAAACATCTATCTGGACATTTTCATATGCATAATGTCATTTTATCCAGTTCTCTCTCTCTGTGTAGAGGGGGAAATTTTTCACTCCGAGAAGATGACTTTTTTTTTTTTTTAATGCTTTCATTCTATTTTAGCTGACTACAATTCCAGAGAATGCACTTGGTCGAAGAATCTTGTGGGGTTGAGGTTGACAGTTCGTTTTCCAAAAGGGGTCCTACACATTTATCATGCTTCTTCCTCGGGGGCTTTGTTATGCAAATGTGGCTGAAATTGACGATTCCAAAGTGCTTCATTTTGGTTCCTTGGCGGTTGGAGATGGTAGATAAAAAGAAGCTGACAAGACATACTGATTGCCCTCAATGCTTGTAACTCCCTTGCTAACAAGCCGCGATATTGTTAAAAATTCCCATTGTTATCAGGATGGCAGTTCCATTATACAGGCCTTGCAAATCTCTGATTTAAATATTAACCCTTTAATCGCTGGCAAATCGATTGGCATCGAGCACTTCGAGGACGACCGTCGTCAGATTATATCCTTATTAAGGCGAGCAGCTGCGGCGATTCTTTTTTTTTTTAAACATGCATCAATTATGCATGACTCATTATAACAGAATTTTAATAATTCCACACGAGAGCTTAAAATATATATTTCTTGATGGATGGCAGCAGACAACAGGAAGTCCTGTGCCAATGAACGCAACTAGCTTTATTGTTTCCAATTAGCTTCCCGCTCCATTTATTAGCGGGATAATTTGTCAAATAATAAATTGATCTTTAACTTAATTATTCGATAGGTGTGTCTATTTCTTCCACTCGGCGTCGTAGGGCAAACATTTGAAGCAAGTTCAGAAGCTGATTGATCTTTGAGAGACAATGTAGTATTTTTTTTTTTTATAGATGGTGCTATGAGATTACATTTTAATCTTTATTATATTGCGGTATCACTTTTTTAACCCTTTGTATGCCGGTAGGATGTCACTGCTACCATCTAATTCACAAGATTCTTTTGTAAACATTCCAAAGGGTAAGGCCAATGGATTCCAGAGGTGTAAGAGATGAACATATGTGTCGGACATTGTGACCTCTAAAAGACAAGAAGGCAGATAAATTCACGTGGCCTACGTTCTGGCGTGGGTTAAATATATTTTGAACAAACTTGCATGCCTGATTGAAAATGCAAACAAGATAATCTGGTTAAAAGGGGGGGCCTCTTAATATGCCGCAAGATGAAAATAAATCTCCCCATTGTAGCTGTGAAGCCTTAGACCTCTTTAATGTGTATCCTACAGGGCAATTTTACTAATGGGCTAACACTTGTCTTAAAGGGGGAAAAAAAGCAGACTAATCTGTCTATAGAATAGATTCTAAATATAGAAAGGTTAGAATATGTGAAGCTGGGAAATTAATAGATGGGAGTTTATTCTTAAATATGAGAAGGGGAACGCCAACCAAATTATTTACCTAAATAGTATCAGATTAAATAAAAAAAATATAGTGCTATCTTCTTTGTTTTTGAATAGTCGTAGTTTTTGCATAGTATAATGTTTTCAGGTAGCTCTATATTAAGCAGTTGTATGTGTTCTAGCTCTCTTATCTTAGTTGAATTTATTTGACAAACACCCTGTCTCTTAATCATATTGTCTGTGGGAAATAATAGAATGGTTCAGTCTTAATCACCCTGCCAGACACTCTGACTAATGGCAGAATTAAAACACCAGTTAATTTAATTTGTAACTTTGGATATGTGTGCCCCTTACTCGGCTTTGTTCGGGTTATTTCTAAGACAATTGAACCAGAAGTGTGAGGTTTAGACTCGTGCATTCGGATTTTAACGATGTTTTTAAAATTTGGTATTTCAAGCAAATGTCCGAAAATTAGGTTATTGGAAAAGTCAGGGAAAGAGTGAGTGAGAGAGTGTGAGGGAGGGAGAGAAAAAAGAAAAAAAATCGATTTTGAATAAAAACATTCTTCCAAATTTCTTCCAAACCCAAAGGGCAAGAAATTAAATTTGTTGTCCGAATGGACCAAAAAACAAACAGAAAATCTGTCCGAATAGTTTTTGGTCCATGTGCACGTGTCTCTAGTAGGATGCTACTAAATTAATGATGTCATGCGATGGAATCTTCAGGCTTTTCAATTATCACTGAGTCCTGTGGGCCTCCAGTTAGACAACAGTGGTCACACTCAGCAGATGTTTTTAACGTAGGCCAAGTTCTGCTTGCTTCAGAATCTTCACTAGTTGGCCCCCTAATCAATCAACTATCCTCTCCTCCAACGCAGGATCTTAATTGGAGATATTTATATCGCCTGACCTGTCAAGATGCATCACAGATGTATGTAACCGATGACAGATGTATCTAACTTCATTGTAACCAGCGGCAAGTTGCAAAGCTCAAGGAAAGGATGTTAGATCTGCCATTCCTGATATGGAATACAGTAAAATGGCAGAGATGCTAAGCAAATCACACAGGGGGAAAAGAGATACAGTTTGTTCCAAGCAGACTTAGGAGATTTGCTGTTTAACCCTTCCAGAAGTGGACTTTTTTTTTTTAATACAATAATTAGTTTAGATTAATGCATTGCCCAACCTCTTGGCTTCTGAAAGTGCCAACTCTCGGTTTGGAACTCATATCATACAGATTACCAGTTTTCTCATTTTCCCTTGAAAATTTCCCCATTTAAGAAAATGAAACTTTGCAGCAGAGAAGTAATGAGATTGAAACTTAAGTACTAACCTTACGCAACACATCTACAGCTCATGCTTGTCTTTACCAGAACCAGCGATATCCACGTCTCTAAAAGAATATGCCACTCAAGTGGACATTTAATCTGAACGCTGAATAAAAGGAAATGCATAGAACTGCTTATCTTCCCTTTACAATATGTGTCATCTTCTATTCCATTCCATTAAGTGTTCTATATGTCAAAACATCTTCAATACTGCCTTTATTCATGATTGTTAGAGAAGAGAGGAGGCAAAATAGGTAAGCTCTTTCATCAGAATAATTGTGATAATATATCAAGGGATGGCCAAAAAGAGGGCCAAGGGGGTCATTTTTTCTAGGGTCCGCTCTGATTCAAAGCTCCTAATTAAACACGGTCTACACCTTTACTTGGTCTTTATTGTGCTTCCTTGATGGGTTGTCTACGTAGATTATCCCCTTAATGACAAAGCCCGTACATGTACGCGCTCAAAATGCATTGTTTTCAATGGGTTTAGGGACCGCCTATTGTCCTTAAGGGGGGTAATACATGCACACCTAATTTTACAGTATGATAAAGTCTCAAACAATGTCCTACAGCCCTCTCTTCAGTGCGGCTCTACTTTTATTTTACAAACAAAAATATACCCAACAAGCGTTTACAAAGACAATACATTGGGGATTACAATCCTGACAGATGAATGGAAATAAAAAGTAGAACATTTATTACCATTATTAGATTATTCCACCCCTTTGCTGATAAAAAGCTTTGCCACAAAAGCTACAACAAGGCACAAGTATAAGTATAGGAGCTGGTTCTAGACTGCATGTCACCCCAGCCAAGAAAACCTTTTGATGCCACCTTAATTTTTCCCTGATTTTAAACAGCCGGAGGTGGTTGTTGCAGCTCTGAAGATGCAGGCTCTTCTAAAGGAAAGCCATTTTAACAAGTTGAAGATTACAGAATTCACAAAGTACTTTCATGGGAATTTAATGAAGCTGCATGAGACCTTAAACTGTCCATTTAAGTAAAATAAATACATTAAAATCGATTCTTATTTGTACCCTAAAAAAATATATATCTGTAATTAATTACTTACGATGATGCAAGACATTGAATAATATATAATTCCAAACAATTTTCTTAGTAGCACCTGTTTTTTATACTGTGCCTCTGCAAACCTCACAAACAATGACCTTTGGTTTCATTCCAAAAGTCTAACATGTGTTTCTAAAAGTCCTGAAGTCACAAAGCACGTGAAGAGAAGAAAAGGTAATTGTGAAGTGTCTTCATGCGCGGATCTCACGGGTACATGTGTGTCCTTGCTCGTTGGCATTAAATTCACCGGTTTCCTTACAGTGCAAATTTGGCAGATCCTACTCGGAATCAGAAAGACAGGCTGTCATCCCATGAATGTACTGCCTACTGCTCCAACCGAGAGACTTGGCAGATATGCAAACAGTAACTAGGTTTGAGTTGTTTTGATTACAAGTTAAACAGAAAGTCCTCGGAAGGCCAACGTAAATCTGCTGAGATTATTATTATTATTATATGTTTTTTTGGCTGAGTATGCGCAGGTATTTCTCTAGATTTCTCTTGGCTATGTCGCTGTACAACACAAAATACCGCGGCAGCTGAGCAATTAGATCGAAATAAGTTTCATGCCGTTTGAGTAATAAGACACGCGGCGTCCGACAGGTGCCTGTGAAGTGGTAACTGGCTACCGGCGAACTTGCCTCTGCGATCTGCTAATTCCTTTCACCTCTGACCCTTTAAAGGGGCAGCAAAATTTCCAAAAAAACTAATCACGCTTTATAAATACCTGCGATACGTCTTAAACATGGACGACGACATTCAGCTTCTTCTTTTATTTAATTAATCATTTCCTCTCTGAATATTTTGTTTGTAATGGTTTCGATATGGCTCTGCACAGATGTTTTTTTTTTTTTTTAAACAGCATTTTTTATTGTTTTTTGTTACTTTATTATTTCTTATTGTATGTATTAAAGTATATGTTATTTATAAAGCATTAACAGATGTACCTAGTGCTTTACCGTTTACAGTATAATAAAAGGCAGATAAATATTGTATACTTAAATATTTTATATAATATATTTAGCATCATTGACCCTTTCTCTATGCCGTATAAATGAGTCTTTTGACCCTTCATGATAGAAACTTATTAAAGCTCTATTCAGCATTTCCGTAAGTTGTTCTTGTTTTTGTAAATAATAAAAAAAAAAAAAATGGAATGGTTGTCATCCCTATGACACAACAGATACAGATAAAGTATTATTCTTCTTCTAATGCAAGCAATGGTATTCATGTTACTTTGGTTTGAAGGTCTCGTGGTGGACTGTGATGTCAGTATTTTCTAGGGAGCAAAGACAAAATGGCACTTGATGTTCCACTATGCCAGGGGCGTCCAACAAAAGCAGCGCATAGCAGGGGCGTCCAAGTGCGGCCCTCCAGCTGCTGCAGGACTACATCTCCCATCCTCCTCAGCCAGCCCCTTAGCTGAAAGAGCATTATGGGAGATGTAGTCCTGCAGCAGCTGGAGGGCCGCAGTTGGACGCCCCTGCTATGTGCTACTTTTGTGACCTCAACTAAAGTTATGCTAGAAAACTTTGCTGCCCCAAGTAGATAAAACACTCCAAACAAATATATGTAGACCAATGATTTTATTCTGTACATCTTGGTATTAAAGGTGGTGTTCCACATTGGGGGCCTTTTAAAATACCCCCCGGTAAGTGCTGCATCATGTAGAGAGAAGTAAAAGAAAGCTATCTGTCATTTTGCTTTCTCCCTGTCTCTTAAAACCTGTGTTTAAACGTTTATTGAATTACTAGAGTTGCCTAGAAACAGAGTCCTGTCATTTTCCCAAAGCCCTCCTCTATGTGTTACATCACAGCAGTCGGACCACCTACGGCTACATCCACCTGACATTTTACACTCATGCACGTGAAACAGCAAAGCCCTAAAACGATGCAATGGCCACATTGGCCAGTGATGAGGAGTGAGTGTTATTGAGTGAGGTGTTTTGTGTGATAGGTGTGATGAGAGTGATGTGTGTGATGGGAGTGAGGTCCCATTAAACTAGAACACCTTAAAGGTAATGCCCCTTCTGTGATTACAAAGATTTGCAGACTGGATTAAGAGGCCCTGATTTTTTCAACCAAAAATACAGCACAAGTGTACGTTTAAAAAAAAAAAAAAAAGAAGTAGCTAATTTAAGATATAAACCATAGTAGTACATAATAATATAAAAAGTTGGGAAAATCACTTTATCACTTTAAATACAGAAAATCACTACAGAAAAAAATGTGTTATCCGCTGGTATGACAACAGAGTCTCTCAACCTATTAGAGCTCCAGGCATGGAAAGGTAGACAATGTTTGGCCAAGGTTTGCAGGTAGGAATGATGCATCCTCTGCTTTGTGTACCGGTCAAAATCTTAGCTTCACCGGAGAAGGTAGAATAGCACCTTTAATAAAGCATCGAAGGTGTTATCCGACAGGGTGGCAAAGCTGATAAACCCTTAGAATGCCAGCAACATGCTTGGGCATCCCGAAGGCAACCAAGGACAACTCTACAGTTAAGTATAAAAAGATTTACCTTTTTCTTTTGTGATCTGTGCTGAGTTGTGCCTCATGAAATCTGTTTTTTATTATTACTGTAAAAAATATATATCGGCAACTACCTCCTTTTGAAATGTTACAAATAAGATGTGCAGTACCTTTTCAGAGGATGTCACCTTGATCTGAATTATCTGTACCAAACTGAATCAAATTAGACGCAACAGTGCAACAGGGAAAATATTCAGATTGTTGTATAACACGTTGATAAGAAATTATTAGACAGCGTTCTAAGAATCTGAAGATTGTTTCAAGGTTAAAAAAACAATAAAAGCAGCGCAATTGTTTAAAAAAAATAGCAACACGGAACTTTGAAGATCAACGCTTTCCTTATTCTGTGTTAGGTGGCATAAATTAGAATACACAATATCCAATGGATAATATTACTCAATCTATAAAAGAAAAAAAAAATGACTTGGTATTTTTTGAATATAATTGAAAGTAAAAATGAATTTGAATTTTATGAACATCATTTAAAAATTTAAATAAAAAGGATTTAGTATTTAAAAACAAAACAACCTGGAATTTTGCAAATATTATTTTTAAAAAAATAAAAATAAAATCTATATTCAATTTCTGGACATTATTTTTGGACATTTATATTTATTTTTATTTAAAAATGCTTTCTTTTGCAAAATAAGAAAGAGTATATGTTCTATTCATAAATAATTAAATCCCGTGCTTGTATCACACCGCGGGCTGTCCTTTCGTGAATTCGCTATTATAAGATTTTTTTTTTTTCCACCGCGACATACAGTAGCATTAAACTCCTTTGTAGTTACAACAGAAAATATCTTATGATTTGTACTGTGACAGATTTAAATGAGCGAGTGAATGAATTTATTAATGGAAGCCCATATAATCCACAAAAAAAAAAAAACAGAACACACTACCAATTTCGACATATACTTTCTCAGTTATGGTGACTTTATTCTCGTAATATTACCAAAAAAAAAAAAAAAATGCCTAAGCAAATCATATTCTATTTTGAAGAAAGCCTTATTGTTTGTCAGAACAAATAAAATACGCGCCTACTTGATATTGTATGTTAAGTTGTAGTGAAATAATGGGATTTTTATGCCACGTTAATCACGATTCAAATGGAGCGGGTTTTATTTCTGTATCTTGAACATAATAGATACACTGTAGCGTTTTATTTCCCAGCTGGAAGGCAACAGCACAAGTTATCAGAGTGCTTACCACAAGGTAGGCAGTGTTTTATTATGTAGATTTAAGTAATTTCCTGAAATATCCCACATATCAGGTTAATAGAGAGTAAGAAACATGGGGCATATTGTTTTGAAAGCAGATACTTGGGATTTCCTGCGGGGCCGTGCATCCATTTACAATCAATATACAGCATTTTGAAAGTGTTATGTGTACAGTAAATTTTTCACACTAAATGAGAAAATGTTTCATATGAAAACAGTTGGGTTTTGTTCCATTGCTAATAAACTTGGTGAAAGAGTTGGCCAACTTTTTAGCAAAAAAGATCAAAACAACTCTTGTTGTTTTTGGTGCTTTCACGCTCTCTCACTCACTCTCTCTAACACCCTTTCGCTCTCTCCCTACATACCTATAGAACACGGGGGAGACTTGTTTGCCGGAAGCGGAATACATGGGCAGCAGCTGTACAGTCACCATAGCAACATACACACATATGTTCAAATAAATGTTCAATTTGAACCCAATATACCTATTAACCCCTTAAGGACAATGGGCGGTCCCTAAACCCATTGAAAACAATGCATGTACGGGCTTTGTCATTAAGGGGTTAAAATAAATCACACAAAAAAATTATATCTGTTCAGTGTCCTATATCTGGATCAGGGATTAAAAAACATGAAAACACGTCCCACTGTATATTAAATATCAATGTTGTTGTAGTGCTATTCACCCTCGTAGCTGAAATTTAACCCCTTAAGGACAATGGGCGGTCCCTAAGCCCATTGAAAACAATGCATTTTGAGTCCGTACATGTACGGGCTTTGTCATTAAGGGGATAATCAGTAGTTGTGAATACATATCATACAATCCATTGGAGCCTCTGAGATAGCATCATGGCGTCTAAGCCTGAGTGTATGGCGCTGTTGGCCACTGGCCGGCATTTGCCAGGAGGAAAAATATGTATTCTTCATAAACATCTCCTAATTGAATTCCATCTTTAAATTAGATTTGTTGTGCTATGCTTGCACCTTCATATTAATATTTAATTTCTACACGTATTTTTTCCTTCTCTATTTGTTTTTGCAAGGCGACTGATCCCATAGTATAACATAAAGAACATCTTACTCTGACCTACCATGTCATGAGATTATTGAATCCAACGCATTTTTACATTCATAAACCTGAAAAAGTTCAGAGCTTTTGCTTCCTCGAAGAAATATATATTTCTTAAACACTTTCTGTCTGAAAAATATGTCTCGCGTCTTATATTATTGAAATGCGAAAAATAGAAATTCTTGTAGTATTCTTTCTAGCAGGAAAGAAAAATCTGGAATTCCACATGGACAGAATATATATATTTTTTTTTCATAAGCCAACTTGTAAAAGGGATACATGCGCATCCAGAACGTTCCAGGGCAAGCTACCCGGAGCTTTCATGTAGGCTATGACCAGCCATGCCTGTTAATGGAAGGGACTGTAGGCAGGGATAAGGGGGAAATGGGCGGGGAAGACAGGAAATGTGTGATAAAGTGGGCGTGGTCACACTGCTTCCCCTGCCCAGAGATAGCAGGGTTTCATTCTGAGACTCTGGGTCGGTTGTGACCCTTGGAGGCCCGAGGCGGTAGCCTATGTTGCTTTCAGGCTTTGGCATCCAGTCTAATGCACCAAAAAGATTTTTTTTTAATGAAATAACGTACCCTTTAACCCTTCACATATATCAGGCTACAAATGAAATGATTAGAAAACGTTCTCCCTATCAAAAAGACACCCTCCTACACTTTACATTGTATTTAATAAAAAAAAATCTAATAAAAAGGGAGACCCTGGTAAACTATGTGTGTATTGGTGGGTTCTCTTCTCTTTTCCAATGCACTTTGTGTTTTGTATTTGGGAAATATTTTAATGTCTTTAATCTCCACTCCATGAGCTACCGGGAATTAGTTGCCGGATAAGTAGCAACTTCGATGGTTTGCTAAGCATCATGGGAAATGTATTCGACAAGATTGTAAAAGAACAGTGATCGCTGTTCTAAGGGTTAAATGGAAGTTCTGCATTTTTTCATGTCGGGAGAAATGCTTTAAAATGCTCATTTTAATGTATGCACCTGGAAAGCTATTACAGCCCTTGCTTCAAAACACAAGATGAAAGACACCCGTAAATGATGTAAAAATGACAGGGCACGGAGGGAGAGAGGTTCAAAGTGACTTTAGATGTCCCCCCTATCCTCACTATTTCAGATAAATAACAATGGCTGTTATTCCTTGGCTTCTTATATCTATTCGGGTGTCTTAAGACTGAAAGCTACCCTCCTCGTAAATTAGGCACACGTCAAGGAACGGAACTTATACGGTAATCAGATTCCTAAACGAAGCCCGCTTCATTAAAGACAAAGTGCATGTGTGGCACATGATACCTGTCAGTGGTTGTCCACTAATCTTTACTCATACCGTGATTCATGAAGCTGAAAAAAAAATGATTTGCCTAAAAAAATTAATAATGTTCATTCTGCCTGCAAAATCTCTTAATTCTCGTCACACGTGTCAGGGTATTATGACTCTGTGCTGTCAAATTCTAATGACGAAAATTTCATTTTTTCTTCTTCTTCTGTCTTTCCATGCTGTGTTTGAGACCCTATAGGATGGAAATAATTCCCAGACTAAATTTTACCTGACGGTATTAAGCTCATGTCATTTCATCTCAACTCTTTCTTCCATTTTCAATGCTTTTTATTAATAACATTTCTCATCGACAAAATAAAACATTCTCTTGGCGTTGGCATTAACCACGCTCAATGTGTTGCCGCTCTCCAACCTGCTTTGTTGGCAATGTAGAAACTTAAGAAGGCAATAGAGCTACATGGAAAAATATTGTATGTATATATTGTGTATACTATATGCTTATTTTATAATGTTTTCGTTTGAAAACATTAATATATATTAATTATAGATTATTTAGGTGTATTAAAAAAACGACATTATTAACTTTTATAAATAATCAAGAAATGTAATTCTAAAGACAATATTTTCCTTCTTAATGTCGCTATTTATGGAGAGTGGAATAACAGACTAATAGCCCTGCCATTCGTCTGTGCCATCGACCAATGGGAGCAGAGAAAAACAGATCATGTAATCTTAGAAGCAGTTCTGTGTTTAGACAACATACCAACGTACTCTTTGATAATTAATGCACTTGAGAGTTGCGTAGAACTGTTTTACTGAAACCTCTAATTTGAATCCGTTCAACAAAAGATTTCCCGGCACAAACCACAAGATGTTGACTGATCTATTTTCTCTATTAAGGCACTCGTTCCCTTGCTTGTAACAAAAAGCTCTATTTTATTCACATCCCATCTTCTTTTATCTTCTAGTCTTATATGTTGTAATGTGTACTTTCAGCTTCAATATGCCTCATAATACGTGGTGTAGAATTTGAATTAGTGCCCAAATCAAACACAGGTATTATGCATTATCCATTGTGGAGTTTTCGATTGGAGCTTCATGTGGCATAGAGTTGTACTTGACCACTGCTGAGTTATCAACTTTGGAAGCTGCATTAGTTAACGGAGTTACATTAAATGACTCAAAATCAGCTTCTCCAGTTGCCACAGATTGTTTTTCTATCAAAGAAGAATTTATGTGGATATCATGGGTTACATGGGCATGATTAGCTATAGCTTGCTGATCTAGTAAGATCAGATGGCAAAATACAAAGGTTTTTCCCCTTTTTGAGGCACAGTTGGCCTCAACGCTTCAAGCAAGGATTTTTGTCTGCTCCTGGATCAATAGCGGTGTTGAATTTTATAGTGTTGTGTCTTTTTTTCTTCAATTATTATGTTACTATGTTTATGCTCTCAACTATCATTGTTTCTGAAACTGGCCCCGATTGGCCATGGTACAATAAGAATTTGGCCATAATTGGGACAACCCATCTTCCGTCGAAGAGTGAAATTGGCTTTGTTGATTTGGGGCCCTTTTTTTTATATTGCCACTTGTCTCCTTGCCTGCTTTACCAAAACAGATATTGTCCTCAACATGAGTCATGGGAAGAACGAGAACTGGCAAGGGTCCACAAAATGATTTAAAACTTTGCTGTCCGATCCGGCTTATGTACATGTTTAATCAAATGCCAGCGGGTGCCCGCCAATGATGAGTTTAACACCCTTGCCATATGTTTTTTACATCATTGGCTGAAAAACTTCCTGCCATGATCGATAACATTTGCATATGCCATCTCAGCTCTCCCGTCATAAAGGTCCAACAGATTAGTAAAGTAAATATTCCTAGCGCGGCGGGATAAATTATCGGGCCAATTAGTATAACTTAGGAGTCAGACGAAGTGATTAAAATGTAAATTTACCTTTTACTTATTTATTAATCAAAAATTGTTCTGGTAAATGCCGCAAATGTGATATCTAGGTAAATCTGATTATTCTTGTTAGCTCATCCGATATTGAACTGGAATACGGTATGAGGAAGAAAAATCAGATTCCAGTTTAAGTCATTAACAGATTGCTTTCAAAATTTATGTTATGCATGCCTAACAAATCAAGAGAAAAAGCTTATAAAAAGCTGCCGGCAGAACCATATTATTCATCGTTTCCTACGGTAAAAGCCTTTAGTTAGGAACTTACCAAAGAATTTGAAATAACTCATTATACGTACATGTCATTGTTCAAAGTGTCCCTAAATGAGATTAAACAATGTTCATGTTAGGGATCTGTACTCACCTTGATTTAAATTAACCATAATGATTGATTTTAAAGGGGATCCACAAAAAGGTTTTCCTTGAACGACTTTCTAACAATATCACATACAAATCCTTCTGGCTTCCTTTTTTTGTTCAATAACTACTTATTTTATTTCATATTATATTAAATATAATGATTCATATTTGAGACTCTTAGGTTGCGTATTTAAACTGCATAAATGCGGAAAGCAGTTGATTTCTTGAAGTGTCTAAATGTGTATTGCAACAAAACGAGTCCAAAGCTGTTTTAAGTTAGTATTCTGTAATGCATTTATGTCTTAAAAGGCCTGTATATCCCTCAAACAGAATGTTATAATTTGTTAAAATTTGGAAACTACCCTAAATTATATATAAAATATATATATATATTTACCAAAAGATCATAAATAATACATTATTGATAGTCCAGGAGCAAGGCCTAAAACAAGCAAAAACTAAAAAAACGATGATTATGGCAAAGAAAAAAAAAAACATAGCTCTTGATAGCACATAATTTGTTCCTTTAGTTAATTAAACATTTATACTAAAAAAATACAAGTTATAAGTGGCAAATTATTAACTGTGTAATTAAGGTATGCCTAATTTTCTTTCAATGAATTGAAACAGATTATGTTTGATTGCCACTAGATAGATAGATAGATAGATAGATAGATAGATAGATAGATAGATAGATAGATAGATAAATAGATAGATAGATAGATAGATAGATAGATAGATAGATAGTTGATAGATTTGGATGGATGGATGGATAGATAGATAGATAGATAGATAGATAGATAGATAGATAGATAGATAGATAGATAGATAGATAGATAGATAGATAGTTGATAGATTTGGATGGATGGATAGATAGATAGATAGATAGATAGATAGATAGATAGATAGATAGATAGATAGATAGATAGATAGATAGATAGATAGATAGATAGATAGATTTGGATAGATAGATAGATAGATAGATAGATAGATAGATAGATAGATAGATAGATAGATAGATAGATTTGGATAGATAGATAGATAGATAGATAGATAGATAGATAGATAGATAGATTTGGATAGATAGATAGATAGATAGATAGATAGATAGATAGATAGATAGATAGATTTGGATAGATAGATAGATAGATAGATAGATAGATAGATAGATAGATAGATAGATAGATTTGGATAGATAGATAGATAGATAGATAGATAGATAGATAGATTTGGATAGATAGATAGATAGGTAGATAGATAGATAGATAGATAGATAGATAGATAGATAGATAGATAGATAGATAGATAGATAGATAGATAGTTGATAGATTTGGATGGATGGATAGATAGATAGATAGATAGATAGATAGATAGATAGATAGATAGATAGATAGATAGATAGATAGATAGATAGATTTGGATAGATAGATAGATAGATAGATAGATAGATAGATAGATAGATGGATAGATAGATAGATAGATAGATAGATAGATAGATAGATAGATAGATAGATAGATAGATAGATAGATAGATAGATAGATTTGGATAGATAGATAGATAGATAGATAGATAGATGGATAGATAGATAGATAGATAGATAGATAGATAGATAGATAGATAGATTTGGATAGATAGATAGATAGATAGATAGATGGATAGATAGATAGATAGATAGATAGACAGATAGATAGATAGATAGATAGCTGCAATCTAGTACCCTCTATTGATAAGAACAAACTTTCTTGGTTTCCAGCTAAAGGCTAAAGTGCGGGGATATATCAAACAATTCAGGAGACATTGATACAGCTAAGAACTCCGTGTTAAACACTTCTGTAGAGCAAAATCATTTCCATTAAAAAGTTCTACTTAATGATCACATTAACATCAATATAAATTTGAGATTAAAAGTGTTTTTGAAAGGTGATGTAATTTCAAATAAATTAGTTACTTCTAACAGCATTCATTGAACTTGGTGAATCATAAACCGGAGAATTAATCAGTAATTCATTTCTTAGACGGTTATCTCAAACAAGAAGAAAAAAAAAAAAAAAAAGCTAATAATTTCCATGACGGTATAAAAAAAAAAGATATTTTATGAAGTGTCAGGAGTGAAGATATTCTATGTCATACTAAACTAATCTTATCGGTAAAGTCTTGAGAAGAAAATAAACCTCCTCATTGTATTTAGAATATCTCTATAGATATGGAGTGCCTTTGTGACTATGGTGTCAATTCCATATCATTTTGGACATGAACTTTGCTTGTCAGCAGAGCAAGAAAATAGTGGCAGCCCCTATGATAATTAGTAATAATTAATGATATGAAGGTTAACTTCCATTATTACAAAGAGTTCCAAAGCTCTTTAGAAAATGTTAACACAGCGCAGACAATTTTCTACAGATTAGCGTAAACATATTGCTTAAAACCTTCACCCAGTGTAGAACGGATTTAAAAAGGTTCCCCATTGGTCATGCATTTGCAGCATCCCATCACGTTGATTGCAAGGTTGAAATCACGAACGCGTTAGTTAAAGGTGGTACTCTTCACTGGCCAACATGGAAAAACATGTAACGTCACAAAGCTTTTGGAATGCCAGGGGGTTCTTCTTCAGATACCCCAAAAAGTTGAATTCACAACTTCCCAGCTCCCCAAAGGAGCTTCCCAGCTGCTTATAGGCCTGCTTTACCAACACGATAACTGGGCAAGGCTTTGTTCTATTGACGAGGACAATGGAGTCACCTGTTGAAGAGTCATACGAGTCTACAAGTCATGTGTGAAGAGCCATTAGAATAGCCTTTAATAACAGAGGACATCACCTTACTTTTATCTTCAAATTATCTTCAACTTTACAACCAAATTTGAGAAAAAAAAGTATTTTTTGGATGAATGAGTGCTACTCAACAGTGACCAATGTTTGGTACTCATGGTAATGATCAAAACACTGAAGGATAAAATTGAGTATCAATGTAGACGAAGGCAGTTGGGGAAAAAAGGGGCATTTCCTCCCCACTAAGTTTCACCAAAAGAATGTTCAGGGCAATTTAAGGAAATTAGAGAATAATCAGGGTGGCGGGATCTCAAAGTAATTTAAACTTGACTTTAACCCCCAACTTTAAAGCTTTTTTCCATAAGTACCAGTGGGTGATGCTCAATACTGAAAATGAATATTTTGTGCAGCTCTGCTGGGTGATGATTAGGAATAAAGAAGATATATTGCAATGCAGCTCCGGGCAGGGAGCTTTTCAAGTCTGTAAGATTAAAAATGTTCTTCTTTCTTTCACTACAAACAATTTTGTTCTGGTTTTCTTGGCACCAACAGAGTTAACTTTGCATTTTCTGCTAGAACCTAGACTTTAAATAATTTTTATTTCACAGAAAAAATATGTTCATAACTTTGTTACAAGTGCTTTTATATAGCTACAAATGATACCACATTGTTAGCAACGCAGCTTATGAAACATAGTTAACCTACAATATGTATTTCATATTTATAATGATTCCTCGGTCTAGCAGACATGAATTCTGGGTCAGATTGGGACTAAAATAAGCCTACAAATAAAGTGGTTATATGCTTTCTGTCATCGAAAAATAGCCAAGTCTAGTGGCCGACAGATTTCTGGCACATGTGTTCTATGCCCAGTCCCCATCTGGTAAGGACCGTTTGAAATTCTTAAGGTTGGGTCAACATTTATCAAACAAGCAGTATCTCCAGCAAGGATGCCTGCAGGCAGAAGCAAGAGGGGACCCGTGCTTGGAGCTTTACCTACAGCGGCAATGTCTGACTGGAGCCCTTTGGGGAGGCAACGAGGGACGAGCTGAAATTAAGGAGAGCTGAAATGCGTGAGGAGTCCTGATAGCGCCTCTCACTAACTATAATGGCCGCTGGTGTGGCTGGTATGGTGCTTTAGTGTGCAGCTGCTTGTAGGATACAGGTGGCCACATGTTGTAAAAGTCAAGTCATTATCATCATCATTACTCATAACTAATAATTCTATAATAGATTGTGAATTATTGTCATGTTTTAAATGACACCCTTACAGAAACACTATAACATTGATTTAAATCATATACCATGTATTCTAATATTACCCCAGTTATCTCCTATTAATGTTTTCAGAAGGCTCTGCTCTAGGTTTCAGATCTATCTCACTATCCAGGGGTGGCCCTACCTAAGCACATTAGGTAGCAGCTGCGGGTCCGCCATCGGCCACCTTCGGGGGATCCGGGAGAGATGAGGCACAAATTCCCATTAAGTTTATATGTCTATAACATACGTTATGTATTAGCAAACTTTTAATCATAGCTTATTATTAATTTTCATCACTTGTATATAAGATGGAGTCCCACCTAAATCCTTTGACTTATGGCCCCTAAAACCCCCTCTATCTATCTATCTAGCTATCCATCCATTGTTTTTAAACCTGACAAACCTGCGGATGATCAGACTTGCGTATAGCAGTACCAGAGAATTTTACTTAAATCTGTAATTTTTCCCTAGCATTTCCTCAGAGAAATTAGCTATTCCATTCACTGCATAAATTTTCAGGTTTTGCTAGCATGACACTCAGGGTGTTGAATTTTTTATGACAAAAATGCTGTAATAATTGTTGAACAGATGTAAGTGTTGGGAGAGTGGGCTCGGGCAGACCTTATGAAACCTCCATTAGCAATTTAACCCCCTATCTACCACACAAGCAAATGGAATTGTTCCAATCAACCGATCTGTTTGTCATGCATTTTATTTCTTTCCTTGTGTATATGGCCCATGGGAACAAAAAAAAAGGTTTCTGAGCAAATGTGATCATTTTTATTTAATTTTTTTCATGAACAAATTCAGGAAAATGATCTTTTGTAACAAATTACTTTATACCTCCCCCCCCCCGTGTAACATTAGCTGTGTGGTATGGAAAACATAAATGTTCTTGTACCGGAGTTACTTTGTGTGCTAATTGACTTGTGTTGGTAGTGGAAGGAGTTAATTGATACTTTTGAGGCATAAAAGGTTGGCAGATATTTGCTATACTTCAGGGACCCCTTTATTTTTTAGATTGTGTTTACAGAATTAGAAAGAATTTCAGCAAAGGCATAGCTGAGGACTCAAACCATGTATTCATCAAACGGACGCGGACAAAGGGGTCACACTGGGTATATTACGGGAATCTATCCGCAAATTGCGGCACACGAAAATGCCTAGAAATAAAGTACAAATCTACAGGACACTGTATGTAACACATGAGCCGGCAGCAGTGACAATCCGTCGAGGGTGTAACGATGCAGCAGAACAAGTGGCAACTCGACGACTGCCAACAGAACCCGGCTGAGACGTTTGCCATGGAGACAGCTGTCTGTACAAGGGATGAATGCATGTGTCGCTTCATAGTTGCATCCTGCGATTCAATCAGCAAAGGAAGAAGTGGCATAAATCTATTTGGATTTCCACGAATGGAGAGAAGTAAACATATTACACAGAACAACAACGGAGAGAGAGAGAGAGGACGTGGTTTCCACTTTACACCACTTCACAAACTGGGATTAAACATGAGACAAATTAGGCTGCTGCAAAAGGCCACAGGTAGCATTACAGGGGGAAGTTGGCAAGTGGAGCCCTGCGGAGCGTAATGCTTCCTGTGGCCCTCTGCAGGGCTCCACTAGCCAACAGTAACAGGGGCAGTAACAGGCTTGCATTGTCCTTCCATCACGCTTTCAGTTAGGTTTAAAAGTAGAAACACGGAAACTATAACATGCTATCCTGCCAAGTTTAAGATGTCCCCTCTTGAACACCACCCCAGACAGTATCCAGACGCAAGCCTGGAACAATCCCTTCACAGATGTCAGATGTCCCCCACCACCGCCAAACAACCCCAGGCCGGCGGGCAGCTAACCTCTCCTTGAACACTTCGGGACTCGCTCAGTTGTGAGGCATGGTGATCTGGCTTTCTTACCCTACCCAATTAGAGGGTAAATCAATTGCTATAATATGCCCCTAAAATGCCCTGAACATGCAATGGCAAACCTACAGCGCTTGTATATAATTTATAACTAATTTAATGAGGCTAAAAGCTAATTTACGTCTTAACAATTTCCTTTAAACATTCAACTTTTGTAGGCAATCTTAACTTATTTCACTCTTTTCTTGATTGACATTTTTCTTAACGTTACCTTATTGCTAGAAAGGAGAGATCCAGCCATGGCCTTCATCTGCTCAGAAAGCCCCTCATGGGGCTTATCCAGCAACCATGCAAGTGGAGTAGGAATGTTCAAGGAGTAGTAAATACCAAAGGCTAGGAGAAGCAGACATGGCTACTGCCCACAATATTCCCATTTTGAAGAGCCAAGCCAACCCAAACATTGGGCACGAGCCCCGCAAGCTATAACTTATTCTGTCGCACAAGCATTCAAAAAGCTGAAAAGTCGCCATTTGCTGACATCTTCATTAGAGGCTATTCTTAGGTGTCCTGTTTCCAAGATAAAGCCTTTGTTTGCACCACTGCTTAAAGAAAATATGCCCAATATACAGAAATATATACCCAGAAACACACTTTTTCCAAAGAGCTTCTTCATGTGAAATGTGAAGATATTAAATGGCCTATTTATCACAGTTCCCATAAACTAGTGACCCGTTAATGGCTGTAAAGAGGTAGTTTGAGTTTTCAGCAGGTGTCTGACTATAGTGGGAGCCAAGCACATTTATCATACCATCGGAGTTTGTACAGATAGCTGCTGGCCTTGCCATGCACCATCGGGCAACAATATGCTAACAGATTATTTTTTACTTTAATTTTATTTCAAATGCATTCATTTCTTTCTAATTGTACGCGTCTGTTTTGCAAGCAATTTTTTTATATCTTTAAATACATTTGTATTGAACATAGTTGGAAACACCTGTATTTTCTGAAATATACGAATAAAAACTACCAAATACGTTCAAAATTTGTCTTATAGTCATTTTTTTTTATTCTGAATCATTCTGTTCCCAGAGTAAATGATCTGTTTTTTGAAGTCTTACGTTCCAAAAAAAAAGGCTTATGCTAAAATGACTTTTTTTTTGTTAATAATTGTCCTAATAATAACCATGCATGATTTTTTTTTAAAAAAAAGGCATTTTCAGGGTATTTTCATATATTTTATGTTTTTATTCTCTACTGGTTAAAAATGATTCTCACACATGAAATAAGAATTTTAAAAAGCACTTGAAAAAAGTACTGTATGTCCAAATAAATATATAGTATATTTATTATACATATACATACAAATATGCATAAATATATATATATATGTGTGTGTGTGTGTATATATGTATATATATATTGTGGCAGGATGACCCGATCAAAACAAGAAACTCCAAACACCAGCAGAATAAAAGCAAAATGTGGTTTATTGCAGCTTTGTATGGTCCACAGTGTTGCACTCCACAGTATAAATAAACCAAAACAAAAAACAAATCCTACTCCATCTTGGAGACTAACTATACAAGGTTCTCACCTCACTAACTAACCGGCCAGCTAATCCAGTCCCAGTCATAAAAGTAGTAGTAGCAGCACAACAAAGCGTTTTTGGACCGTGCCTTTTTATAAAGTCTGAGGGCCTCTGGCTTGACTGCCTCTCTCCCTGTTTTCAGACAACTAATGCATCTAACGGCCGCCCTTTAAACACCTGAGTGCAGGTTAATTGGTTTTACCTGCTGACCTCCCAGCAATTAACCCCCTCATGCTGGGAATAATGAGCGTTCCAAGCTGCTACTGATATACACAGACTCCGTTACCTTGCCACAATATTATATATATATATATATATATATATATATATATTGAAAAGCCCAGGAGCTATAAAATCAATGGAGGTCTGCACTGTTGAATGCCCACATGGCCACCTGGCTATACTCGATAAGCACCACAAGGTGGCTCGTTGGGTAGGGTGAGCAGGTGGTCCCACCGCATACCACGCTCCCTCCTGGATCTGAATACAGGAGGGAGCTGACCACATCCACCAACAAAAGTGTTGATTTAGAGACCTGAAATTATGGAGGGTATGACCAAAGAGAGACATCTCGAACAAAAATTATGTTTTATTTAGATAATTTAATTTTTAAACACATTTCTTGTTATTTATATACAAATGGGTGTGTCTGTGGGGCTGTAAAACAGTACTTATCACTAATATTTCGAGTGCCTAGAAAAAACCCCCCATCGGAATGAAAAGTAGAAAAGGAGGATTTGGTTCCTAAAGAGCCACTTTTGCTCCTAAACCTGGACACCTGGTGGTTATCCATACATGCTGGTCGCTGTTATCATTAGGTTGAGAAATAATATTTCCATAAAGCTGATCAAAAACATTATTAGTATTATTTCTTTCATAAAATCAGATATGTTGAATAGAAATTAGCTCATTGATGATCTAAAATTTATAATTACAGAACACAAATGGTCTTTTGTTTCAACTAATGTGAAGATATGATTATCTGTCCCATTGTTCTTCGTGTTGGAAAGCCGGCACAATGAAAGCCCTTTATGTGGTGCTCACAATGATCCAGGAGAAATAAAAGATATTTGTTTTTAAATATGAATAGCATGACATCAATTATGAGAAAAAAAAAGTGAAGATTACAATTTAATACCTAGGAAAAATAATCTGCATTTACATATTTACTTCCTTGCATAAGGTTCCCTAGATCCAATGATTATTTTATAACTTACGTCCATGTGCATAATCGGCATATTCTGAAATACTAGCAATCAGTTTCTATTTCATAAATTAGACACAACATGTCCTGCTTTGGATATGAACATCTCAAAATTTTCCGACATACAATGACATCATATCAATATTTAAAGGCATTTTATGAATATTTTCAGAGCTGTCCAAGTTCATTAAGGGTATTCATCAAGTCAGACTTTGTATATAATTCCCAAAAGATTCACAGGTCTTAGACCAATCCACAAGAAAATACGGGCTTTTGCTCTCTGTTAAAGGAGAAGAATGAACTTCTAAAGAAATATATCACTAGAATAACAATTTAAATATTTTATTGGCCCAATTGTCCCAAATTTAGACACAACCGCTTATTTTTCAATTAAAATAAAGGTTGACCAAATTAAATCCCATTTATTGTACTTATGTGCGGACGCCCACCCTCACGTTTTTTGGGATTCTTGGGATTCTGCTGGGTAAATATTGGTTTTCTTTGATTGTAAAGTACTTATCGGAAGGCTAGCATTGGTTCATTACCAATTTTAGTGAGACTGTAAGAGAGTTAATTGAAAATTTAGTCCATCATATATCACATAATCCACCCCTTCTGAATTCCCAGTCTTTGATATTAGTTCTTTGAAAAGGAGATGGGATGCCCAAAGCCTTCATGTGTCACCTATGACCTCTTTGGCAATGCCTTCTTTTTCAAGCTTACATGGGAAGCCTGCTTAACACTGTCACCCTGGGACTTTAAAATAAATTGTACAAAGTCGTCCTCAAACGTGATGGATTTCCACACTCCTACCCAATCTCCCGATCTCCGCAGTGAGCAAAGGTCAAATTTCAATAATTTTCACATTTGTTTCCTGTTGGTTCTATGTTTAATGTTAATGTACATCAAATTGCAGGGTTTTAGGTAATGTGCTGGTACGCGAAGGTTTGCTAATTAATTAGCAGTAAAAAATTGTATCTATCATTTAGAAGAATTACAATAAGAGTTGGTAGGTAGAATTGTTCATCTACCTTCATGAAGGGAGTGGAAATACCCCATCTAAGCTCTTGAGAGTATTATATTATAATATATTAAATGTTCCGATTTCGTTATAAACCTCAGGTGCTAACTTTAAATGCAGCGAAAAATAGGAAGGTAAAAGGTAAGAACGTTAAGTCCTTCACTACCCTAAAGACATACAGGTACGTCCACAAAGGATGTGGACGTACCTGTACGGAAGCTCTTTGGAGCAAAGCTATGGAGCACTGCAAGCTGATGCTAGCACTCACAATTACTAGTTTTTTGCATGTTTCTATGGTTTCAAACAAAAGCCCCATTCTTTCCAAAAGAAAGGATGTATTGTTTGTGTCGGTACCTCAAACATGGAAAAGGGGAATCTCGATTGAACCAACATATGTTAAAATGGCAAAAACTTAACTGCATTGCAAGTATTGGGCAGGATAGTAAGAGGACCATGGGTAGGGTACTAAATAACCTAGGTATGGAAAGGGTTAATATATATATATTTTTTTTTTTTTTTTTTTTAAATTATTTTTACCAGAACCATTTCTCCAGTGCAATAAAGCAGCTTTATTCAAATTTTAAATAAAGATCTACGCCAATATTATTTTTTAAAATTTGGTTATTCCTAGAAAAAAAATATATTTAACCCCAGCAGAGAAAAAACTCCCTGCTTATAAAGGGTATTTGTGGGCACATCAATTTAGTCAGGGAAATTACGGAGAAAACCTTGAATGTTCGTGTAAAAATAAAAAATCGGTTACTACCACATGTTATGTCAATGTTTATTTTCATGTCACTAAACTCGTTTCTCAATTTCTCCATTTTAGCTTTCTTCTGATTGTCATTGTAGTTACACAATGCCGTTTGATTCCATTTCAGTTTGAGTGACTAGCTGAATAAACGGCTTTACTAATTTCAAATTGTTTAGCAAAGTATACATCCATAAACTCAAGAGCACTCAATGCAAGAATAATAAGCCTTGGACACACGCAGGGTACATCTATTTAGAGTTTCTCAATTGTTCCAATGATTTGAAAAATGTTTCAGTAATTTGTAGCCATTCTACGGCCCACCTCAAATCTCTCGATTTATTAACTTCTATATAGAAACCGACTGTTTGACAATCATAACATCAACTTGGTTAATCGTGGTTCGCGTGGAAGTGAAGTGTCGGTGTGAGATAATTTCATGTATAAAACCGTTGCCATTTTTCTTTTAATTTAAACACTTTACCGCTGCCCAGAGGATTTCTTTCCTTAATGTACGTTTTGAACGTATAATGTAACAACGCATACTTACGTTAGTATGACAATGAACACAAGTACGGCCAATTGGACTCATTATGCAAGAATGTTCTCTCGCTTGTTTCAATTAAAAACAGATCTGTCACTTTTCCAAATCCTACATTTTACAGTTCAGTAGTTAAATGAATCTAAGTAATGGGTTATGGTTTAAAATTAGCAATTAATATGCATTAGAAACGGATCTAACGTATACAGCAGGAGCAGACATCCTAACTTCTTGTGCTTACGATCTGCATGATCAGGGCCGCCATTAGAAATCCTGGGGCCCATTACCAATTCAAATTCTTGACCTCTACTACCCCATGGTCCTCTTACTATCCCACCACCAGACTCGAAAGCCTGCACAGGCCCAGACACAGGTAGTAGGCCACGAGGGCCAATGAGGGGACAGGTCAGGGTAGAAGGCCTCCCTATTTTCTTGGCCCCCATACAAGGATGTTGGTTGTACCCCTGATGGGTTCTCTATGCATGATTATTATGTTATTCCCCCATTTTTGTTACATTACTGCTCCCCTTTAAAGGAAGTTGGTCAAGGGCAGGGTGAAAAGAAGAATGAGGCCTCCATGCTATTTGTGCCACAGATATACCTATCTTCTGGTAAAATAGTTCCTTGCTTTTTACTGAAATATTTCTAAAAGAATTAAATATTTCTAAAAGAATTAAAAGTATTATACGTTACGCCAATGACCATCCCTCTTTAATTTGACACTATGCAGTTAAGCCGACACTATTTTCTTTAAAATAAAAGGGATTTTTTAAAATTTATAGCAAAATTTTTCTAAATGATTCTTCTGAGTTTGGGAGTTAAAAAGTAAAGTCCCTTAAAATGCTGTCATATCTATTTTTATTCTTTGATAAAAGCCTCTTTTTCATTACTTATATCCTCCATTAAGATGTCTCAGTGTCATTTGGGGTGTTAATTGAGAGGAGGTTTTATCTCATCAAGGCGATTAAAAGTGATAGCTAAAAAAAAAAAAAAAAAAAATCTATAGACAGCCTATGCTGGAATCAGCACAGTAGGAGATCGGTTTTCTTTTATCTAACCGACAATGGAAATAATAGAAAAATACTACTAAATTGTAGCTGTAGAAATGATATCATTATTTTTTGCATAATCTCTGATGTAAAAATTAATTTTTGAAAGAGACAATTTAAAATATGTTAAACATTGTTAACCCAGAAGCCTTTTCTTGCAATTAAAAGCATTCTCGTCAGATTGGATTCACTTTTGTAATTGTTTCTAACAAGAACTACTGGGAACTTTTTGCTTGCGAATTCCGTAGAGTCTTCCGACTTAGTATTGTGTCATGCCAGACAAATGTTTGCCAAGATTACCATGTGGTTGCGATGTGCCTATGAATATATAGCATGGCAGAGCCTATGAAGAACGTAACAAGGATAAAGTCTTGAAGCCATGAAGCCTCAAAAAGTAACCGTCTTGTATATATATCCCAGGGGTCTCCAGCAGGAAGCTCACAAGCTTCTGGTTGATGCCTGGCTCCTGTAAAGTAGGTCTCCAATGACCGGTACACTCTACATCTGGGCATGAAAGAAGAGTTGTATGTAATGGTCCCAACAAAACTTAATCTCAGAAGGAAGTTTAAGAAGCCAGATAAAAAATACATATTTAGGTAATGAAGCAAACAGGGAAATCAGATAGCTCATGTTGAGGGTTGAGTTCTTCAACACCGGACCTGTAGACGTTCTAAGATATGGTCCACCAAGAGAATATTCAAAGGCCTGAAGCAACCCTATATTCTTTTTATTTAGTTACACCATATACGACGACACATTTAAATTAACTTAATTAACGTAGCTTAATTAACTTAAAATTATGTGGAAGTTTAAATTCGTGCATGTACTCAGATGTGCAGATGCTGTGGGTTAGTTAACACGTATAGTGTTAATTAATAGGTTTTAAATAGGTAAAATTAAGAGAACACAGGTCTTTCTAATTATATTCTTCACATGGGGCAGAGGGAGGTAAATTAACAACCACATAGATGCAAATCAATGCATTTTCATCAAAATTCATTATTTTATACATACAATATGTTAAAAAAATATATAGTTTAGAGCTATCTCTATGACTAGATTGTAAACTCACAAGAGCAGGGCCCTTTTCTTCTTTTGTAACAGGACCGAGAAGAACAGAACAGAGCCCCCCCTGCATGCACTTGCTTGATAACAAACGAAACCCCATGGCGGACCCCCCTATCAGCTCAGCGCACTTGGCGGGCAACTAGTTTGCATATACATTACAACAAAGTAATGACATTTAAAGATGACTATTCCTTGTATATTATTTCAGTTTTTATTTTTTTATTTTATTACACTCATCATCGTGGTTTAGCACTTTTAGCGTTATCATCACTATTATGGTTTATATTCACTACATATTTTTTATTTTTGTCTCCAAAAAGAGATCTTTTACGTGGCTTCATGACCAATTTATGTAATTGAAGAAGGTATTTGTAATAATAATAATAATAATAATAATATTTTAAACATATTTAATGAATTGTATTTATAAACACATTTCTGCTAATTATATCCACGGTATTATGACTTTTAAGTCTGGACAATCCCAGAATGAAGGGATAAAGCCGAGTCTCATAATTACCTTTTTATGTCCTGGAACTTGCTGGTTTTACAAATATTGAATTAATGATAAGGTGAATCAAAATATTTTTATTATTTTTTAAACTTATTTAGAACTGTTGTGTGAGAAGAAGAAGAAGAAGAAAATGATTATTATTATTAATAATAATAATAAGAAGAATAATACAATTAATAAGAAGAAGAAGAAGAAGAAAATGATTATTATTATTATTATTATTATTATTACTACTACTACTACTACTATTACTACTAATAATAATAAGAAGAAGAAGAAGAAGAAGAAGAATTCCCAATGCTTGTGCATGGATTGAACTAGAAAGGTGTATGAGTTAAAGAGACCCGTGGTATCCCGTTCACCGGTTTGCTACAATGTTAAGTGATTGGAAAGATGTACAAATAGAAATTATATTAATGGCTCAATGAGTTTTTGGGTGATTAGTAAAAACAAATCAGAAGTTTTAATTTTGCTCATACATTTTCAATCAATATTAATTAATTACTTTGAAACAATTAAAAAGCAAACACAATATCATTTACATGCATTTAATGTTTCATTAGTTCCTCTAAATGTATTTAGCATACATTGTGTAAGATTATTTTTGCATTCATTTACATTTTATATGGCTTTATTCAATAATTCTGCCGCTTCCTATTACGATCTGTAATTGATTCTTTGAACCGTAGATTATACTATGTAAGAACTTTGAATCATTATTTCTGTGTATTACTTAACATGGAAAATTCGAGAGCTATTTGCAATTCCAATGAAATAGTAATGTGTTCCTTATGGAATATGCGGCAACGTTGTGTAAACGTACATTTTCCAATTGAAGAAGGAAAAAATATAATTTCTAATATTATATAGATCGTAAACTTGTGAGCAGGTCCCAAATGCATAGGTTTGCCTTAGTCCAGGGGTCTCCAAACTGTGGCCCTCCAGGGGTTACAGGACTTCACTTTACATACTTCTCTGCCAGCCTCTTGGCTAAAAGAGCATTATGGGAAATGTAGTCTTGCAACCGCTGGAGGGCTATAGTTTGGAGACCCCTGCCTTAGCCTGTTGATACTAGTTTTGTCAGACCTTTTGAATGTATACACTATAAGAAAAGTGGTGTAGGTTATAAGCAATATATATAAAAAATATAATGATAGTAATATTATTTCCCCATAGTGAATCTGTCTCTATATAGCGTGAGCCACCAAACTGTGGCCCTCCAGCTGTTGCAGGATTATGTCTCCCATAATGCTACGCTAAGAGTCTGTCGCAGGAGCACATATCCCATACTCCTCTAACAGCTTGAGATCCCTGCCATAGAGCATCAAATTAATAATGAATTAAAGCTCTCAACTGAGCTAGGATTAAATATAAATACAAAAAAAAAATCACAATTGCCAATTTTAAATTATATTTATTAAAAATTATAACAATTTCTATTGTTAGTACATTTTCAGCACTAAATATCAAAATATCAATAAAAGATAAAAGGCAAAGTAGTATTTCATCTAAAACTAAAAACACAACTATAGCTAAAATACGATAAAATCCTAAAATGTGTCTTAGCATGGATGAGTGTGTGAGCATGGATGTGTATGTGTGTCTGAGCATGGATGTGTACGTGTGTGAGCATGGATGTGTGTAATTGCTTGCGTGTGAGCATGGATGCGTATGTGTTTGTGTGCGTGAATGTATGTGTAAGTTGTGTTAGAGCGTGTGTTAGCATGAGTAGTGTGAGAGAGAGTGTGTGCACATGTGTGTTAGTCAGTATGAGTAAGTGTGTATGTTAGCATGTATACATTTCTGTATATGTGTGCCAGAGTGTGTGTTGGAGGGGGGCAAAGGGGCAATGAGAACATAGACAAGCTGTTTGGGGGCACAGATAAGCTGGGGCAAAGATGGCACAGGCAGGCTGTTTGGGGGCTAGAATGGCACTGGTGAGCTGATTGGGGCAAAAGTGGCACTCACAAACTGTTTGTGGGTTAGAATGGCACTGAAACCCCCAGATTAAATGCTAGCACATTATCGGCATTTTGCCAATGATATGGTGTTCCCTTGGCTCAAACTGCGTATGTTACGTTATTGCCATAAGTGCTGGATGAGGATTCAGAAAGTTGAAGATCTTACAATTACATAGTGACGTTGAGAAATAGTTCAACATGCAGCGTTAGCACCTCATTAGAAGAAGAATTTTTTTTTACCACTTAATGGCCAAACAACTGGAAAAAAAGGGACTGCTGAATTTAGCATTCATTTCTCACTTCCACTAAGTTACTATTCTACCCGAAACTACAGTATACACAGCACCTTTCAAGAACAGTGAAATATAACAGTATCTCAAGGTTGCACCTCAAACCCATCTAATACTTTTCTTTTCCAGTTCACTGCATCACATACCAGCGTTCTCTAAATCCCTTTTATTTGTCTACATATTTTCTGAAATTATGAATTTACATATACGAGGTGTTTAATTGCATGAACAGATGGCTTTTCATAAATGATTCTTCATCTTCATCAGTGACTTTTCTTTTATATTTACACAAAGCTCACTTTTTTCCACTGTGACAAAAATAAGGGGAAAAAAATGCTATAGCAAGAATAATCTGCAGGAAAAAAAATTCCCTTGGTGCTTTAATCAGAGTTTAAACGACAGAAACACAGGGTTTGTGTATGATATATACATGAAGAGCTTCTGAAGAGGTCAGGAAGGGAGGGGAGGAAAAAGCGCCGAGATATAATATGGAAGAAATTTGAATGTTGATATGAAACTCATATTGTTTGCCAATCTATATGCTCTGTGTGTTTTTTTAAGAGACTGATTTTGACAAGATATATAGGATTCATTGACCAATCCGTGTCTTCCTCATATGAAAATTAATGGAGGCTCCAGCACTGGCTTGGTGAATGCTGTGGTTAGTGGTCTGTCCAGAGTCCTGTGCGCATGTGCAGAAAGCCATTCCATTGGTTTCAGCCAATAAATGGAATACTTTTATATCAGTGACATAACTACAGGACCTGTCTCTCTCTCTGGGGGGCCCGGGCAACCTTTGCGACCACTTTTTCATGTCTCTGTTTCAAAACGCCTCTTTTTTGAGTACCTGCAGGAGAGGTAAGGGGGTGTGGGCAGGGGTATGTATGTTTCTATGCATGTTAGCATGAATGTGTATGTATAAGTGTATGCAAGCATGGATATCTATGTATAAGTGGATATGAGGATAGATGTCAAGTGTGTGTTTGAACGTTGGTGTCTATGTAAAAGTGTATTTGAGCTTAGATGTCTATGTATATGTGTGTGCGAGCATTGATGTGTATGTGTAAGTGTGTGTGTGTGAGCATGGATGTGTATGTGTAAGTGTTTGTGTTTGAGCATGGATGCGTACATGTTTGTGTGTAAGCATGTATGTGTAAGCCGTGTTAGATAGAGCTTGTGTTAGCATGAGTGGTTTGAGAGGGAGTGTGTGTTAGAATGAGTGTGCACATGTGTGTTAGGCAGTATGAGTAACTGTGTGTGTGTTAGCATGTGTAAATGTATGTATATATTTGTGGCAGAGTGTGTGTTGGAGTGGGGCAAAGGGGCAATGCTGGCACAGGTAGGCTGTTTGTTGGTTAGAATGAGTTGATTGGGGCAAAAGTGGCCCTCACAAGCTGTTTATGGGTTACAATGGCACTCACAAGCTGTTTGGGGGCAAAGGTGGCCCTGGGACATGTTTCTTTGGTGAAGTTGGGGGCCCTGGTGCAATTTTTGCACCTGGACAATGTGATTTCTGGTTATGCCCCTATTTAATATGCATTCTTATTTAGTGGGACTGTCGAGGAAAGTAAACTGTCCCTTTAATAAAAATATTTTGTTGCAGAATACCAATTTGAAACAATATAACAATTATTAGTGACCATACTTCAAAAGAGGGACATTTAGATTTCCAAAAGAGTACACGTCAAAACAGAAATTTCTCATAAGCATTTAATGCAGTAAATTAGTCGCACTGCTATGCAAAAAGATGTGAACTGCAACTGTTTTGTGTGGCTGCTTGGCACAGGTCAGTGGAAAACATCCTAGTTTTAACTCTCTTCATATAAACAAGTAATAATAGAAAAATAGATGATCTTAAAGAAGTATTGTAGAAAATAAAAGCGTAGGAGTAATGCTTGCTTCATTGTCTCAAAAAATAGCTTTAAAGTAAGTCCAGATATGATCATTTCTGTTGTTATTAGAGAAAGCAGTATCTTTCACTTTTTGGATGGCTGCTTGTTTTTTTCCTTACTCAAAAAAATATTTTGGATAACGGGTTCTGAACCAATGATTGTAAAAGATACCGCTAGTAAATCACAAGGGGTCTTTCAATGTGCGCAAGGGGAAACTGGTGATGTCTGGAAAAAGAACCTCTAAAGTATAATATGCTATAGAAATATCTTCTCAAATTATTAATATGAATATAACTAATATTAATTATTAATGTATTACATTGTTTTATTATATCTTATTGTGTACGGTCTTTAGAAACACAGAACTTAAAGGCAGATAAGAACCATTCTGCCCTTGTAGTCCATTTTTGCTTAATCAGTCCTTGGGCTAGTCTTAGATTCAGGACAGTGTTATGCTTTATTAAGTTCTTTCAATGTATCAGCCTCTACAACTTCTGGTGGGACGCTGTTCCATCAAAGACCCTCTAGTCTTAAATTATGATTTATTGTCCTAATAATTTCCTCCTTTGAAGTAAACTTCCCTCTTGTACTTTCTATCCAAATCATGGCTTGGTTTACAGCTCCGACCTTTCAGCATGCAGACGTAACATACGTGTGCATGAGATGAGCTTTTCAGAACATTCTTATTACGAATGAATATAATATAATTTAATTCTGATCTGGAGGTACGTCTCAAACACTGACGTAGAATAATGAAGAATCAAATTTAAATAATGATGGGTTTTTTAAAAATATTAAATTGTAGAACACACAGTTCCAGGGATAACATATAATGGTAACGTCGCGGAGCTGACACTTTTGTTTATCTACATAATTTGCCAGAGAAGCCGTTTGATACTTGTCTGATAAAACTATATTGTACCCACTAATGAGGAACAAGAAAACTGACAATCTACAAATCATCAACGTCTTCATTTCAATTAATTTATCTAAAGGCGTACAGTTCAGTTTAATAAGTAGCGGGAGATGACAGGAAGTGTTTCATGTCTTGGCATTACCCCTTAAAAAATATTTTACAAAAGTATTGATTTTTTTCTTTCTGCCAAACTCTAGGTCACGGAAAGAGCAAATCATCAAAATTAGCGTAATTTGTATTGTTAAAGTTGAGTTACCAAAGTGCTTTAAAGCGTCACGTCAATGCTGAAAACAGAATTTTGTGGGACGTGGTTGGACACGGACTCGCAAACTATTGACCATTTATACAGAATCAAGCGCAGGCCCAGGGAAGTGACAAAAAACATGTCTCGACTTGACAAAACGCTTTCATTCATGTACGATCGTTTTGAGGGCTTTATGGAGTCGGCTACTTTGGACCCCGGTCTCCATGGTTACAGCTGGGTGAGGACAACAACTCTTACCACCCTCTACAAGTCACTTCGTCATCATTGTTCAGGTCCGTTATTGCATAAGCTAACCCCAAGTACTTAGCGCTTTGTTACATAATTCATATTAATTCATATTATTTATCCGATTTTATACAAAATTAATTTTTATATCCTCGGACTCAATACTGATCAATAATAAATAAATTCATGATTTCAGCAGTTCATACTTAATAAATTTAAAGTGGAAATCTCAACCAACTGAGCCTAATTTCCATGTAATAACACTCAAGATCATCTTCTCCACCTGGAATCTACGGCAAAAATATTCAGCTTTTATGACTGTCTAGACACCAAACATATAGAACACTCAAGTATCATCACCTCTTGTCTACGTAAAGAAGGTTACTAACCTCCATGGTGAATAATCTAGGTAGGGTTTAGAGTTATTTCAGAATACAGGCTATTTTTGTTATAGAAATATAGAATGTGACGGCAGATAAGAACCATTCCACCCATCTAGTCCAACCTCTAAGACTAATAGAATGTTCTGCCCCATACAGATATTTCAAAAAACTGTCTGCGCTTCTTACCCTAATAAAGTTGGCAACAAATATATAAACATAATATAAATGATTTATATTATGTTTATATATTTGTTGCCAACTTTATTAGGGTAAGAAGCGCAGACAGTTTTTGTTTCTTGTATACATTGTACAGCCAATACACTGTTTCTTGCAGCATGCTTACACCTGTTTGGTAGGCCTCGTATTACACATTTGTATTATTTGAGCCTGTGACTAGCTTAGCGCACCGACATTTTTTTTTTCCCTGTTTGCACATATTTGGGGTTGTTGGCTCCTCATCGGTCTGGTTGCAGCTTGCTGTCCAGGGGTTAATAGGGAGGAGGTTTAATTGCACCTCCCCCAGCACATTAATAAGGTTTTGGTAGCAGTATAAACTGCTTTGTGTGCCCACTATGTAGGAGGTGAGAGTAGGTTCTCACCCTATTGAGAGTGTGCCTTGACGTGGCGGGTGAGCTTAATTATGCTTTGGCCAATTCATATAACCAAAACCTCTCATTTATATTATGTTTATATATTTGTTGCCAACTTTATTAGGGTAAGAAGCGCGGACAGTTTTTGTTTTTTGTATACATTGTACAGCCAATACACTGTTTCTTGCAGCATGCTTACACCTGTTTGGTAGGCCTCGTATTACACATTTGTATTATTTGAGCCTGAGACTAGCTTAGTGCACCGACATTTTTTTTTCCCCATACAGATACTTCTCAAGATCCTGGATGCAGTTTCTGATAAAGGAACACGAGTATGAAATGAAGTCTCATGGGCATCCTGAGCTTCGCGAGCCCAGCAGGGTACATATGAAGCCTACAGCACAACGAAGCATCACTGGATTTAATCCTGAACCCAGCAGCGTAGGGGTAGATTGTTAGAGGACCATTATTTTTATTTTGAGACAATGAATCTGTTGTTTTATTTTTCACAGTAGTGTTTTCTTTTTTTTAGTCTCTTTTTTAAAGACAATCTATTTTTTCTATTATTATTCGTTCACAGATAGAAAGTTAAAGCAGGGCAAGAAAAGTCGCTCTTTTCGATAACGGCCAGTTGCTTCAGGGTTTTGCTCTAACGCAAGCTTCGTCTTTCCCTATGCGCGAGAATAACCTATTAGCTGTAGAATGAGGCGAGCGAACGGGGAATCAAAGCCAATAACGTATGTGATTAAGTTAACAAACAGAAAACAGAGTTTCTAAATTAATTGGAAAAAAGCCACACGTTTGTCGCAGGTTAGGTAAAGATGCAATACCTGTGTGACCACGAAGATTAATATATCGCATTCTGATTTAACATGTATTTTTTTATCTTGTGATTTTATTTTTTTTCTTTATGCATATAAGTAATTCTATGTTTTACTCCCTAAATGACATCATGTCCAAGGGACTATTACAGTGAGTACCAAATGCTGAGTTTAATAGATGATGTTACAACTGGGGGCCGGGGGGGTGATCTTGTAATTGTTAATTGCTATACACAGAAAGGTTCAATAACGCAGTGAATTGACAGCTCGGGGACGGCACTGACAGTCATTTTACAAAAAGATACATATAATACGGGAATGCGGAAGGAATAGTGTAATTGTAACAATTGTTTGGAACGATGCTTTGGGGTCATATTTTAAAGGCTGATGCTACAGAAATGTGTCTAGTATGGAAATGCAGATAAATGTGTGCAACAAATATCCTCATTTAATCGGAAAAAAAAAAAATACATATGCGGTTATAGGGTCTACTTTCAGGTTTTGACTGTCCGAAAATTAAGGGAAAACTAATTTTCCCGTAGTCACCCTTTGTAAACGACACAATTTAATGTGTTTTGGGGTTTAGGTGGGTCAGCAGCTGGCGAAGGCTTTACCAAAATTTGAAAAAGTAACCAGTTGATCCCCACTGTTTTGCAACGGGCATGCTTTCCATTCTGTTGGGGATAATGTGTATAAATGTTTATTTTTCTCCTGTTAAATCTCTATAGAATTTTTCATGGTCCATCCTCAGAGGCAATCCGTGGCCCAGGTTTCAGGTTATTCTTTAATTAACATGTAATGAGCCAATTAGCCATTATCTGTATATCGCTTACCAGCGATGGTTGCCCCAAAGACCCGTTCTTTGACCAAGCTCTTCAGAGTCCAACTTAATGAGCCTTGGGGGAGGAAGGTGATGTGACAGGTGGGCACATGTAGAATCGCCAACATGATACGTTGTATTTTATTCATTTGAACGTAATTAAGCGTTTCTTTTAAGTAGCTGAAATGGGGCATCCCAAGGGCTATGATCCTACAGTTGTGTTTTTCTTGTCTTGTGGCACAGAATACGATCTGGTTTGTATGACGCAGAGAATACACGATTAGTAATAAATGTTATTTTGTTATAGCCAATGGAAGTGGGGGGGGGGGATTTCTGCCCTGGAAATAAGTATATAGTATTTGTGCCTAAGGGTCATAAAGATATTAAGCCCACCCGGCAGCCAATGATAGCAACATCCTTAGAACCTTTTTCCAAAGGTGTTACCTTTATCATTATTTAAGGTGATTTGCCCAAGGTCATATACCACTGACATCCGATTTAGAGAAGTTTCAACTTGAATATAAGACGTCATTAAAAAAATAAAGTTATTGAAGAGAGGGCTGGCAACTTTTAGCTTGTCCCAAAGGCCCAGTGATATATTGGTCCAAAACAAACTTGGCAGGCAGCTCGCTCAACGCATGCTTTCCAAGCCGCATTCACCAAAAGAGACTGCTTAGGAAGTGTACACAAGGAGTCTGAGAAAGAAGAAAAGCAGCTTGTATTAGAAGACCAAATTTATCAAATCAGAGCATCATAATAGAAAAATAGAATATGACGTCATCTTCGGCCCCATTGGTCTGGCTGCTTTTCTTGATGTAAAGACTTTAATCAGTCCTTTGTCTTAGATTCAGGAGCCATATGCCTATCCTATATACTTTAAATTCCCATACTGTATTGGCCTCTACCACATCCGCTGGAAGGCTGTTCCACTTAGCTAGCACCCTATCAGTACAGTAAAACGTCCTTACATTACAGCTAAACCCAATCCTACTAATAATACATCCCCTCTTATATGCCCTCTGCTCTCCAACAACCACAGAAACATTTAGCCATATACTGCCGAATATACTGCCGAATATACTGCCGAATATACTGCCGAATATACAGAATAAAGAATATCTTCCTGTTTTTGTAATATAATACAAACTCGTACATAACAACTCAATCGTTAGATTAAAATCCCTTGTTTTATTTACACCAAACAATCGGCCGAAAAAATAACGACGAATTTCGAATGCTCTCGACATAAATAAATAAATAATAATAATTAGGAAAGGTGAAAATCTTGCTGGAAAGTTTATGGTTTATAATAAATTCCCGGCTGTACAAAAAAAAGAAAAGAACGGTGTGACTCTGTGTAAATGTTTGTATTTGATTCATGGAGAAGCTTCTGAAAAATGAGTCCACTTGAATTGTTCCAAAGCCCCCGTCTCGTTAATGATGACATTGAATCCGGAGCAATAGAACATCGGGCGTTCCGTTGCAGAAGGTTGGAGTTTATGGAAATAAAGGAGAGCATACAATTTGCACGAGGTATTATGAAAAACTGCTCACGTATGGACAAATAGGTGAGAAATCTTTCCGAAGCTTATTTACCTGAGAATAGATTTCACTTTGAACAGGTCTTTATGTTGTTTCAGGCGAAGCACCTTAAGATACCGTATAACCAATTTCCTATGAGTGCTTCACATTTGTCTTTATAACAATTTGTATGTAAGAAGCTTTTATGCAAATGACACTAAAGTAGCGCCGTTTTTTTCTAAATTGGACATTTTTATAGTTCTAATTTTCTCCTATAATAACAGAAAAAAAAATGGCTGTCCCAACGGAATTGTGCATTTAATCTTCGCTGCTGTTTCGTGAAGTTAGAATGACAAGTTTCTTTCATTTATGCAACGGATGACAAAAAAAAAAAAGTATTATTTTTTTTTTTAGCCGTTTTTACAAGAGTTGGTGGAAGCTGTTTCTCTTTCAACTAACACAGTCCCTTGACACTAACCTATTTTGTGCAATAAGGATTGTCTCGTAATAAAATAATAAAACTTTAAGAAGCTAAAAATATTACAGATTCCTCTACCGAAAAAAAAAAAAAAAAGGATAAAAATTACTTGTTAGTTTTAATACTTTTTTTTTTCCCAAGGTCTTTGCCATTGAAACCCGTTTTCCCTACAGATGTCAGATGGGTGACTTTTTAGAGACAATGTATTCCAAGTTAATGAAATATATCATTACACAATTCAGAACTATTTCACGAGAGAATCCGAGGACACCGGTATAATAAACGAAATCTAATAGAAAAATGTATTGACGCCTAATCAAGGGGAAAAAAAAAAAAAAAATTCTACGGGGGCATTGTTGTTAGAATTTAACAGTAATTCATCTTGTTCCTTAATATATTTCAAATATTCCTTTTTGAAATTTCCCAGGTACTTTTAAAATGAACAGGGATTTCGGAGGGGATCTGGAGATCAGTGTAAGTCATATCCGGATAAGATATTGCTCGGCTGTTACGCGTCTCTTATTATTGATAGTCTTTGTGAAGGTGATTCTAGTTCATCCTCCTTTCTATTAATATTTTCGCAATTACTCGACAAAGCGATTATTTATTTTTCTGTAAATGGTACAAGTAGGTAATTGTTAAGCAGGAAAAGCCTTGTTTAATATGTATTATTTTGGATCTCTCTTCAATGGTAGGCTAACTGGCTATCTGGCATGGCGGACAAATGCCCGGTGGGCAGATAGCACCACACACTTACTCTTACCGACACTCAAGTGGCAGATCGGGGTCTTCAACGCTGAAAGAGAATAAAAGTGCAATGTGCGGTTATGTGTATCCAGCCGGTGGCTGCTTGTATGTCATTTAGTGGCCATTGGCCTTAAAGTGCCGGAGCCACTTTTCTTCCCCAGTCCAGCCCTGGGTAGGCATAATATATTTTCGTAAAGAGTAATATCCGCCTCGACATAGTTTATCTAGGATTAAAACTGACTATTGGTTGCCAAAGCCTTCAAGGTGGCTACCTATATATAGAAGAAGCTTTTAAAGTATATATATATATATATATACTGTTTATGGGGAACAATGGTATGACTCTCACACATCCATCTAAAGGTACCAGGGTACCAGTTTCCATGTCTCTATTTGCTGTGAGTTTGTAGCCATAGCCTCTTCTCTGTCTCCGTTCCATACTACCCGGAGAATTGGATAATGTACAATGGATAATGATGGGCAAAGATACTTTCAGATGCTAACTACCATCAAAATGAAATAAAAATGAAGCTTAGCCTAGGAGAATGGATAAAGCCTCCTTTATGGTAGCTACGAGCAATGACCATCAGTGATGGCAGAGACTCAAGGTTTCCACGTAGCAGATAATGACATCATACAAACGGCAGATGCTGCTACGCTATATACCTGTAACGGAAAGTATTCATGAAATAAGATTGACATTTATTTAGCAAAGAAATATAACTTTATAATATATATTAAACTATAAAAAATGCCATATAAATACTATTAAACTCCTGGATGCATTATATCAACAGAGACACACTGTTGTATGCCAGGGGTTCCTCTTTTGTTTTTAATTAGAATTTCATATGTCTCATTGTAAAAAAAAATAATATAAAACTTCTATGAAGATGTTAGGAATTCCTGTAAAAGGGCATCCATTAAAAATGCGGAGGCCACGGCATAAAAAATTCTACAAGATCAGATGAGTTATAAAAATAGTCGGCAATAAAAAAAAACTGATAAAGCCGACAAATCCAGGTTCCTCGATAATTTACTCTCGGTAAAGTACACTATTATTTCTCGATCACAATATATATGTCTGCACATTTACAACGGGTTCTTCTTATTCAGACATAAAAATAAAATCTGTAGCTGAAAGCTTAAAAAAAAAAAAAAAAAAAAAAAAAACCCAAACAAACAAATATGTCTGCCTAGAACCGTTAAGCTCTGAAGGATATTTCTCTACTGCCTAATGAATTGTCCTCTTCCGACGTCCGCGTTCCGGTACACTTTCTCTTGTTTTTCTCATTTGTAGGAACAGATTGTTTTACGGCATGCAGATCAGCAAAATAACAGACGGTCTCGGAACAAGCAGGTATAGGTGGCTTCTGTTTTTCGTTTTTTAATTCAGTTTGGAAGGTAGGAGGTAAAAGAGCCTCGACCTTTCTGCCTTTGACATTCACACAGTGAGGGAGTCAGATGGGGTCCCGTCTCTGACGGATTTGCATGTCTTTGAATATGACGCTTGAAAAAGCCAAGCCGTTAGATTAAATTTTGCCATGGAGAAAATGAGAAAGGCTCCCCATCTCGGAGGTCTGCTGGGAGGTACTTTATGGTTGATTTAGCTTTTTTTTTTTAAATAAATAAATGTTGTTTTTTTTTTTTACGCAATATTTGCAGCCCATGTTCAACCTTCCTCTGTCATGCGAGATGTAACTTCTGCCGGTTATATCACACTACAGTAAGTCAACTCGGTCTCTTGTACAAGGTGAAGGATAAATATTTTAATCTCGTGTTGCATATCGCATCCGTGTTACACCCTGATTAAAATTTTGCAAGCAGAGCCTTGGGTTGCGCTTTATCTGACAGGGTTTCTAAAATAATTTACACTCGACATAAACCGGAGGTGTTTCGCGCTTTCTTCTCTAAGGCCATAACTTAAGCATTTCGAAGAAAGAAACGGGTTTAGAATAGGATTTGATAGTAAAATCAAGGTTAGAGCCCCAGAAGACGCCATTATCTTATCTAATTCGTATTAACACGAATAGATGATGTTTGAAGATTTTTGTTCATTACTAGAATTTAAAAAAAAATATTTTTTGTGATAAATGATATGTATTCGCAGCTGAGGTTCTGAAGTAGTTAAGGTTGGCATGGCCTTATTTTTTATAACCTTTAAAAGTACAAAGAGCTATTATTGCCCTCGTATGGTTAAATAAACTACTTGTTTCAGAAACATTTCCTTTTTTTAGTCTTGACTTTTATATAATATTTCTTCTTTCCTCGCGGTCTCCTACATAATAGCATTTTCTTCTGCAGTGTGTATTATCACACCAGAGGTCCACCTTGCATCGCTCCCCATCTGCTGGTATTTATAATATACCTGTTTTTTTTTTTGTACATTTCTTGCATAGAAAACAGCTTGCCCTTTAAAGATTTTCTATTAGACTTGGTAAACATGTCCTCGAAAACTTGCACGACATTGGTTAAGATGTGCATTTAATGCCCAGCAATTCCTACACCGCATTCAGGAAAACAGTAACCCTTTCATCTCCGCAGTACAAGCAATTTCAGTGCTTTACAATATACCAGCCTGGCCAAAATGCATAAAACTAATTGAATAGGAATCCTCATCTAGACTCCAATGGAAAATGTGTGATAGAAGACAAAAAAAAAATACAGATATATCTACAGCATTGAACTTAACCCATTATATTGTTGTATTCATGAAGCATTAAAGTTAGGGGTATTCAATGGCAAAAAACCCCATATATTTTATCTTTTGACCTATATGCATCTTTATAATAAAGGGTCATAGCTTCCAGTATATATATATATATATATATATATAATTTATATATATTAGGGCTGTAGAATACTGTGATAAACCTATCCCCAGCAAACATTCTGAATTGCTGAAAATGAAGTAGATCGTTGGCGAAAGGAGGGGTTACACATGGAATTCCATGATAGTTTAACTATTTTTTAATCAAAAAGATGAAGAGATGCTCAGTTGTTAAACAACATCAAAAAGTAGCTGAAGTTGGAGGAGTCTATGTTCTATGGAAAGCCAAAATGGTGGCAATTGGCAAGGGCATGCATGACCCTTAATGGATTTGTGCATAACCATACCTGAGAAGTCTCTGGTTTAGCTCCAACTAGCCTACGGTTGGAGGCTCGGAGGTTCATGGATCTGCATACTGTTTATATGATATATTCTTTACGGCGACTTCCGATGGTTCTCACTTATCTATAACCTCATTAGAAATGACGACAGAGATTCCAGGATGTATTCTCTTACACAGCGAGGGAATTAATGTAGGTTGATCCTTGTGCCTCCAGGAATTACCATCCCTGAGTCTTGCTAGAACAACACTTACAAAGATATATGAATATGAGTCACCTATAATAGTCACTTCTAAGGTTTGTACCTTATTTGGGATGTCCCCTTTTAATAACTTTAATTTCTGTACCAAAAAGGAGAATAATAGCACATTATGACCCACAGACAATGACTCCATGACCCAGGACATAGTCAAGCTTGTATAATCCATAGCACTTAGTAGATGCCAGAAATAAGTGTAGGAATTTACACTCACCGTCTGTACTCATATTGGGGAATTATAATATATATAATTTTAATCTGATATCGCTCGGCCAATGTTCGGTGACAAAGTGAGCTCTTGGGTAACCGCAAGCTTCTGTAGGTCTACTATGTTCAAAGATATCCCATTAACGGCTCATAGTGCAAGACTCAAAGTCATTGAAGGGTTAATTGTAAACGTCTATATGAACAATTACCTGATTTTTCCCCTTTTTTTTTTTTTACCTTCCCCTCGGCACTATTTTATTTCATAAGAAAATTGTTGAAACGTAAAGTACAAAGCTTTATATTTTTTTTGGCGATAGCCCTCCCCCCCAAAAAAAGGCATTAGATGTCAAAGGCTTCGAGTTCCCCTTTGACATTCACGCGGCGCCAAGAGTCAGCCAGGGTCTCTACGCTGACAAATTTGCATCTCTTTGAATGCGACGCTTGAAAAGCAGAGCCGCGCGATTAATTTTTTTTTTTTTTTAGTCGAGAAAATGAGAAAAAGCCTATATCTTTTCGAGTCTACTGGGAAGATCTTTATTCTGATTCTTGTTAGAATTGTTTATCACCCTGACAGAGCAGACTCGGACGAGATAAAGGCTATGCTCCATCACGGGGCCTGACAGTGGTAGGACACGCAGAGAAATGAAAGGAGCAGAGGAAATATTATTAATACATGCCGACTTGATTTGACTCTATTGCACGTCAAGAAGGGGGTGCCTCTGCTTGATTGCAGCCTATGAAGTTCTGTCCAAAAAAGCAGATATTTTTCATTAAGTGATAGAAAGGCTTTTTCATGTTCCTTCCTGAGGAGCTGATATCTTATGCAGTTTATTCTAACCCTGCTGATTTCTGTCAAGGGAAAAGGAAATTCATGAAAGATGGTCTCAGCGATCCAAGTCCTTTGCAGGAAAGCAGGTTGATGGTTGGAACTCTGTGAGTCTTTTGCTGCGACTATGGCTTGACGCGCTGGTTTCCAGCCCGAGTATAACAGTTCTTGTGGTATGTATAACTCAAAGTAAAAAAAAAAGAAAGCAGGCAAACAAAAGAAGAGAGACTTCAACTAGAAGGAGTTATGGTCAGAACGTTTAAAAGTTCTCTAAATACCAGGGTTTCCTTTTCTTTGCTGCCAGAGGTTAGAAATGTATAGCAGGTTTATCCAGATATGAAGAGGTTAACCCGGTGTGTGAGATATTGATGTCAAGTGATAGAATATCACTGTTTAACTGAAATGTGTCTATTTTTGATCTATATTAACTTTTTTTGGGGGGGGGCTGCGCCTATGCCCATCTATTATACTATACATTACAAACTGGGTAATCTAGGTTTACTATACTATACTGTTATAATACAGTACGACTTTAAACATGTATTTTGATATCATTCATTAAAAATTAAGAACAAGTTAGATGTATTTTACCAAATTCCAATACCGCTTCCCGATCTCATAACTTTTTGTAGCAGGTGTTTTGACATCAGCAATAGTTTTGATATTGCAATTTTGTTAGTCCGCAAATTCCGAGAATTCTATTAGTTTCCTTTTCCAGCATTTTGCACGTATTGGCCCGAAATCATGTATTACTGTTTCTACCGTCTTTAGACATAAAATAAGATCACATTTTGTTTCAACTTTAAAAATAAACAATTAATCGTTGTCATTGCAATGCTCAACAAATAATTAAAAATATATATCTATATACACCTGCACAAATAAATCTTGTGCTCGTAAAAAAAAAAAACCCAAAAAAAACCAGAAAGGGTTTTTTTAGCAAGGGACTTTTTTTTGTTATTTGTTGTTTACGGTTTATAAGGTATAAAAGCGCTGCTCAGAATGGACTATCCATCTCTTTGACTATCTGCTTCTCGGCCTCATATAGAGATAATTACATCTGTATATTTTTTCAGCTTGAAAATTTTAATTCTCCATGAGCATTTTGTGTGGGTGGAGAGATACGGCTGTCACTTTCCGCTCCAGCTGTGCTCAGGGTACGTTGTCCAAAGCGGGGAACAGGTTACTGAAGAAAGCATGAATATCTAAGAATTCTTAGATAATTCTTCCAGAGACTTGCTAGAACTTTATAGATTATCAATCTGCTCCGGAAGGAACCTTCTGGTTCATCTAATCTAATACTCTCATTCATTTTTCATTCATTTTTCAAAGGGTCCAACATGATCTGGTGAACCCCAGTTATTTTCCTTATACTCTTAGTTCAACCGACAAAGGATTTCTGTATTCAAAATGATCCTGGTTATCAATAAAATGTCATTTTCACCCAACAATCCTTACCATAAATTAACAGGAAGTAACGTGAAGTGTTCAATATAATCCATATAGAATTTTTGCATTTATTTACATAAAACAGAAGAATAAGGAGCCGTGGTAGGTCCCTCTTCTCTTTGTCCAGTTATACTCATGCCCCACCGGTTGGGTGTCAAATTTGGCACTAGCCACCCTTCCAAGTCACCGGGCTTCTCTCCCTCGTCCTGGCGCCTCTCCCTCCAAGCTCTTATACACAGTGGAGACCTCCAAGGCAGCGAAAAATACCTTGGTATAAAATTGTCACACTCCAAGCGTTTTATTATACAATAGCTTTGTCTTCTTTGTAATTGTCAATGGAGAAGGAATAGACGGTTCCTCATCGAGTATTTTGTACCCTATGATGTAACTAATGTTTTTCTGACTTCATGAGAGTGCGGTGTAGCAAGGGAAATATCTCACAATGAATGTTTTTATCCCTGCTTAGTGCCTTTATCTGCTGTTCTGAACTTCTTCCCTCCCCTGGAGGTATAATTACGTTTTGGAGCTTTGCCTGGTAGTCACACGCAACAGGGGAATGAGTGTGATCTGCTGTAGGTTTGAACTCTTTTATGGGGATATGTAAGGTATACCGAGATATTCTTTATCATAGACACCTCCGGCACTAAAACGCCCAGAGGTGTGAAGCTTCTATGAAACAATGGCCAAGGTATAGCCCTCTACCAAATGTATGATACTATATATTAAATGAAGCTAGACCTCTAGTACATCTTACTAAATACATCTACCCATGAAGAACGGGTACATATTATATCTCTTTATTGGTTCAAAACGCATTGCAACGCATTTAATGTTTTTTTTTAAAAAATGTTAAGTTTGACCAAAGACTGCATGAAAATCTATCCTTTTCACCGAGGAATCCTGGAGTTTCAGTATAGCGATCCTACACGGGGAAAGCACATGCATACGATTGACCTACATTCGGATTAATGCACCGTACAAAGTGCGCCGTACAAAGCGATGCAGATTTTATTCCACCGCAACACAGGCTTAACTATGTGATGTGTAGTTATATTAAAGAGAAACACTATTATAATGTCTTCGTTGGGTCCTCATTTTGTGGGGATCGTTTAAAATGCTGTCTCCCCTGCTGTTTCATTAGCAACTTGATGTTTCGACACTAACAAAAAAGGGGATTAAAAGTGCTTACAAATCTAAAACTGCATTTTGATTGTTATTTGTTTCAATGTTGTAATTTTTTATTCCCCCCAGAAAGCTTTATTTACGCCAAATATCACACCACAATCAGATACAGTGATAGGCACTCAAAGGTGTTGGTTTGCAAAGGTTGGAATGTCTAATTTGTTACAAATGTAATTTTTTTTTGGTTTGGCAGCACACTTTTTCTAATGTTTACTGACAAATAAAAGACTGAAATACGCATAATATGACTTTGCCCGGTTTCCCGTTGATGTCCATTATGAGTGTAGATTACAGAGGTAACATCAAACAGACACAGAGCTCCTTCCCCACGACCTCCTCTCCCCACTCGTTTCTATTACAAAGTTTTCTTTATTCTGTTTGGTGCAGCGGAAATAACAGTGGGAATGATTTGTGGACGCTCCGTGGAAGGGACACCTCTTGTCCTCATTCAATGAAGGCAAGGTCCAACATATCAACAGAGGTGAATAGCTCAGTGAACATCTTTAACGTGGGGTTAAAATGGCAGCTACCCTGGGCCCAGGCTTATCTTGGAGCCCCACGGATGCTGTCCACAATAGCTGCCAAAGTCTGGAGGTAAAGGTCTGTGCAGCACTGGAACAGAGCTCTCCACTAATGCTTTCTTCCTTCTGACCCCCGCACCACCTGCTGGTGAAGAGCGCTGGGCTATGACATCATATCACAGGGCCTAAGAGCAGGTGACACGCAGTGAAAGAACGATTAGCGGAAAAGTTCTATGCCAGATAAGGTCCATGTCACATGAAGGTACGATGGGGCTGTACGGCTTTACGAGACTATGATGGGGGCCTACCATAGTCCTCTTAGGTATCATGATGGCTCTGTCTGCCATCCTAGAAGACCACCGGGAGGCAGGGCAAAGGGCTGCAGTTGTGCGAGCCCATCGGCAGACTTAACCTGCTCATGTCAATATTTCAAGAAAACCTCCTATGCTGGACAAGAGAAAAGAAAGTCCGGGTCACTGACACTGTGCCCCAAGCAAAGACACAAAGTAAAAGACTTTGCACAAATCATTGGTGTATGATACATTTTAGCTATATGAGATTAGTAGCTGTTATAGTGAGATTCGCCTAATCTGTTGAAGTGCATGTAGGGGTAGAGGCTGTGTCTCTATGTATATGTGTGTGTGTGATATGAAATACCATAGTCAGACCCCAGGCTCAGCTCATTAAGCCATGAGCAATCTGATCACAATATAAGGATGATTGTGATGAAATAATAAATGCAATGAGGAGTGAAGCACTCCTCCACTCTCGATTTACTGATCAGTTATATTATGATATGATAGGTAATAGTGCAATACAGATTATGTGAATTAAAACTTGGTGATTGTATTTGGTGATTAGTTTAATTCAAATATATTTCAAGTATGTGCAAAAATAAAAGCATTTTTGGTGTATACTTGGTGCTAAGGAATGCCGTTTACGTAAGAGAATTGTAATTTAAACATGTTAAAGATGTTTATTTTGTCAAAACAACTATTTGACTAGAGATGTTGGTAGGAAATGATCTACCAGTTATTTCCCTTCAAGGAAAAATAAAGGATTTTTTTTTGCCGTTAATTAGAAGTATCCAAAAGTTCTCATATGACTCTAGTCTTGCATTAGGCTACATTGGGAGAGGGTGGCCAGGGTCCTGTGTTTTCTTTTTTGAGTTCAATAAACTGCTTATGTAGACTGGACACAAAAAATCTTGAAACACTTAGAAATTAAATGTCAGCTTTCATTTTCTTGAAGGATTTCAGATGAAAACCACAAAATCATGCAAGTACATCACTGGAAAATATGACATACTTTGTGTAAACAAGGAATTGTCTTTCTTATATTAATGTGTTTTTTTTTCGATTCTGAGATCAAAGTAGCAAATTGTGATTAAAATATATAATAGTGATGGATATATTTGTGCAGAGAAAATTTTCCCCACTTGAGATGCTCCTGAGTGGGGACGCACCGTGGGGCAGGAGATTAAGACATCGACTGTTCTTGGTTGAGCTAATCTCATACCACTTTGTACACATGTTTGCCTTCTGTGGATTTCTTGAAGTTCTCCCCAAGTAAACGCAGAGTGCGGACATGCCTTTGCTTATTTGTACCTAGATGTTTACAAACAGTGATAAGACATATGAAGGCTGAAGATAGTCTCAAACGTCTAGGCCAATGATTAAGTGCGGTCAAACAACGCGGAGATTGTGGATTACGTGTGTTGTGAGCTGAGCAGTAACAGTTTTCAGTTTTGAAAGTCTCGATGCACAGGATATGTTTACTATTTATTTTTGCAATGTTTTTTGGCTAGGACAAGCTAGCACAAAACAATCTGACCAACTAAATGTAAGTAAAGGTGAGCCAGCCATGGAGCGAACCCAGGCCTAGTTGACGAAGCCAAGCATAAGCTGAGCTAGAGGGTCCTCATACACACATGGAAGTCGGAAGTGGAGGAGGCTTTCTCTGCTCCTTCTCATGTTCTTCTCTTCCTGATCAGCTAAACCATCAGGTTTCCTCCAAGTGTATCATTCTATCATGCAAAACATTGCATTACAAATATGCTGTACAAGAATGTTCCTTATACACTTTGCTGCAATCTAATCTATTCTTGGCTTCCCCTGTGGCCTGCATTCTTCAAATCATGGATCCCCAAGTGGCCTGCTACTGACTGTAACAGATAATTCCAATTGGAACACCTACAATCTTAAATATGCACAAGTATAACATGGGTGACTATAGTCGTGCTGTAGCATGTAAGCCAATGATTTACTGTTAATGATGAAATCATACTGTGTTTGATTTATTCACATTAAAATCAGAATGTTACATAAATAAAATGTACTTCATTCAGATGATGTGTCTGAAATCAGGACATTGAACATCTACAATCAATTAAACTAACCAGGATCTTTACGTATTATGTTGTTTGCACCACCAGGGGGCATAGTTCTTGCGATGCACGGCATACTACCTTCTACCCGCCGCTCTCCGAGCTCTAACACTCTAATTAATGGATAGATATAGCCAGAGGCCACATAAGCTTATTGAAACATTTCAGCAAATATTAAAGTGAGATTGACACTGTCACGCCATTGGTAGGCAGCATCTGTTTCACGACAGCACATGTTGTATAAAAGGTGTGATGGTCCCACTTAAAGTAATAGTACAAATGTTTTCGAAAATAGAAATTTCAGCAAACTACAACTTTGTTGCATTTTGTACTTAACACCTATGTTTAATATACACAATGTGTCAAATGCCATGTTAGAAACTACCTCTTGCCATCACTACTGATCGGTAAATTAACTGTGTCCTTAAAAAAGGACTTTGCAAAGAAAATCTATTTTCCTTGGCATCAAGTAAAAACTTTAAACACTGTTTTTTTTTTAATTTTGTGCAGATCTTTAACTTTATGGAGAACGCAGTGGAATCCGTTATTTTCCCCATTTCTCATTTAAAAAAGATTGTCTTTCTCTTTAATTGAAACATACTGAAAGTCTAAAATGACAAAATTAGCCAAATCAAGTTAATTACAATAACAGGTTTAGAAAACGATGCGACTTCGTGCAAATTATAGAAGATGATGTGGAACCACAGGGTGGTAAACCGTGAGCTATGTGTGAGCCGAGGTGGGTAGCCATGGGTGGGATTTACCATCTTCCCTTTTTGTATCGGCCCTTTTCTATCGCAGTTGAAAGCAGTAAGGGAATTTCTGGCCATTCTGATGGATGGGTTTCCCATGGATCTGGCACGTTTCCCTCATCCCAGTTATCACCATTATTTATGTAAAATGCGTAGGAAACAAAATGTGAAAAAAAATTTGGAAACAATAGTTAAATGTTGACTTTCCATACACATATGTCGATTTGCTTACATGAAATGGTTAATCTCACCTCAGCACACCTTAAACACAATGTTTAAAGTTCTCAAAAATCCCGTCTGCAGATGCCTTAGATATAATCACCCCCAGTTGCCCAACACTATGCCCTCGTCTTCATTTTCTATTGTAGATACCCTTCTGCTAACTGACAAGTGTGATGCTCCAGTCTCTACTGATCATGTTTATTCTATAAACCATTCAGAATATTTCACAAAATTTATAAAGAAATGGGTAATTTGGTATCGTAGCATTACGTATAAAACTAATACAGGAAGAGAGTAATCATTTGACCAGGCAACTTCTTAAACACAAGTAACAACGCAACAATTGTATGAATTCAATGCTGGGATTAAATCTATCAAAAGTAATTGAAAAGCAATCCTGCTATAGGTTTCAATGGGAAAAAATTAGATTAAATACCGAGATATATTGGCCCGGAATCATTAACTGAGATAAAATGTTTCCCTGTCTTTTCTTTCCACCGCATTCTACATGATTACAGCTATTCGATTACTTGTGATGGATTTATCTCCAGCAGTGAATCCGGTAAAGAAATATGTCCAATTCTATGGTTATATTGATAACTCTTGCCATGTTGGTATGTTTGGCAGTTTCTCCGGGGCAGGCGATATCTGGCCTTGTATTTCATAACAGGAAGTTAAGTATCGGAATGATAAAGAATTTGGTGTTTTTTTGCTGATGACAGGTGTTTTGCAAAATTATGTTTGCAACAAAAAAACTGTAAGAAGGAAGTGCTGTCCCTTTCAAACCTGAACGCTAACCTACTTTTGGTAAATTTAGACTTGTGGGCTACTTTGATCCTCCATGCCCATTTTAACCCTTCAGAATGTGATGTGCAAGGCATGTTTTGTATTTTATATATATATATATATTCTTTGGAAGGTAGACAAATTAAGTTTAGCTTTAATTACAATATTAAAAAAGGCCGAGTCAGCGGGAGTGAGGGGGTAAATGAGGTCTTCTTCTTTGGACCCAGCCAAAATGCCTATAAATTTACACAAAGTCACACCAAAAAATATAATATATATATATATATATACATATATATATATATGGATTCTTTTGGCATTCAGATAAATGATATTATATGTTAATATACCATATCATGTAAAAATCATACAAGCTCAGATCGATCCATATCTCCATCTCTTACAGAAAAAAAAAGTCAGCCTAAAATAATACAACAAATATGATGCACAATAGTTACGTAGCTCTTTCTTTTGGGGAAAACCATATATATAAATTCATTCTGCTTATTTGCTGGGAGCAGACAAGCAAAATGCAGTCACTTTGCTTGCGATAAATTTTTATTCATAGATGTCCAAGGCTCTTGTTTATTTGGCAGAAGTTGGGAGTTGTAAAGTCTTTCTGCATATCTTAGTTTAAGTGTGGTGCTTACTGCCCTGGGAGATGGGCCTCCCCCTTCGCTAGCACACCATTTCTTCCTCAGACCCTTCATCTGTAACCTTTCCGCAAGTAAATGCTAATTGAAAAAGAGAGAACACCCACTAATCTTCAAATTTAAATGCATTTAACAAAACCAATCTCAATCTAAATTGTTGTTTCCCCCATTCCCTTTTTCCCTAACAGATGTTGAGAAACTGCAATTTCTATTAAGAACACTTGACAGTTTACTCAGCAAGAGAAGCGGAGTCGTCGTCTGTATCAAGTGAAATGCGTTTCGAGAATGCCAGCCCAGTAAAAAGCGCAGAATGTTATGTGGTTATCTTTGAGTATAATCCCGAAAATAAATGAATTACTGCACATTCTTGTTAAACGGTTTATTCTTCTTGTTCATAATGACTTTCTTTCTATTAAATGTCTTTTTTTTCATAGTCAAATTTTGGAAAATAGTAAATTATGAGTAAATCAAAATCCAGGTTTTTGGAGTTTTCAAATATTTTTTTTTTTCTTATTATTCCACGCATCTGTTGGAAATTAGCTAAATCATTAACAAATTCCAGTTTTGGAATTTTGGCGCCCGCACATAAAATTGATGTCTGAAGGTGTGTCCAGCTTCGGACAAAGTTTTGGCAGCTGCCATGATTAGTTTCTAAACTTTGAGCAATCCGGATTGTGGGCTGAAGTACAGCCAACGGGACAGAGTGAAGATTTTGCCAGTAAAACAAACACTCAATAAAACAGTTACTATTAAATGTGACTGGTAAAATTATAAATTGCAATAATTATATGCAACACAGACTTTTTTGTCTATAATCTTTAGGAATGTTTTCGTCCACGCTCTTTAGGTCTTTGGCAGAACATGTGAACGGTATAACAGATAAATTATCTTTAGGTAAATTAATACGTTCTAAATGTTTAAATGTTATTACGTCAACATTATCAAGAAATGTTCTAAAATTATTAAAGATGAAAACAAAAGTCCATAACTCACTAAAAATATATAAGTAGCCAAAGTTTTAAACACGGAACAGTCAATGTAGGACAGCTAGAATTCTTGATTGATCCACTATTAACAAGAATGACTCCTGAGAAATATAGTTCATTATTCCAACATATTGTTAATTTGTTCATCCAAAGGGTTCAACGAATCTGATTGGTTTGATCTCTTGGGTCTAGATATAGCGTATGCCTACTTTTTCTACGAGATTAACCAAACCCTTGTGTAACTCTACTGTGGTCATAACCTTGGTTTCCCAACTCACCCCTTCCCAAGAGAGAGACAGCTATATGAGACATCCCAGGTATGACAAGCATTAACCAACATTAACATTACAGCATATTAAATATTATTTTTATTACTATTGCTAATAATGATAATAATAGTATTTATCAATATTGCGCAATTTTACTAAAGCTAAGAGGAAGTGCAGCATTTATTTATGTTTTGTGCGTATGCCATACTGGTAAGACACAGAGATGCCTTTATTGAGAGCATACTGCTTTCCATTTGTTCCCGCGTAGCTTATTTTTTTTTTTTTTAAGTCCACAAAATTGGAAACATAAGTTTCCCTGTTGTCCTATGAGGAGTAGCAAAGCTACCCATAGCTGTCCTGATGGCCCTGCCTTGCTTAGCACTGATCATCTGACAGCATGGAAGAGCAGATTGTCCTGACCACAGAATCGTGATTCAGAATCAAGCCCATCAGGGAATGGGAGCCCTTTGTTTTGTGTTTTCAACGTTCTATTAATTCCAGCTGTGTATGTTTTTTTTTTTAAAAAAAAAAAAGAAGAAAAAAATAGCTGTCAATTTAGGGCATGGAATTAGAAAATCTCTGCGTGGCGTGTATGGTACTTCTGGAAAACTTTACAAACTAAACTATTAAACTAATATATATATATAGAACACACACGCTAACAAATACACATATAAAGCAAAGAAATCATGATGATAACAAGTACATTAAGGTCTGGTAACAGATCTTAAGTGGTACCTGGGGCATTTCAAAAAATATAAATGAGATGACACGTCAGTTCTTCCTCTTTGTGAAGAAGGGTGTTAGTCATCCATATGCCGGGGTTCCAATATTGAATATTTTTCTCATATGCACGCAAACTGAAAGTGAGTGGAGTCTGTAATGGTCCTGGAACCTGATTAGCTGAATCCAGACAAAACAATTTGTGTTGTAACTAAATCAGAGAAATGTACCACTTCAATTGTAAACCACGGATATATCTAAAAGAATAGCAGACTTTTTTAAGTGAAAGAAACGCAGGTTGGCAAACAAAATATTGGAGATTAAACACAAGGCCACCAGGACTTTACCACCAATAGAAGCCACTAGAGGAATGACAGAGTAGGCATGATCGGCAAAAGAAGCCGCGGTCACACACAGGATCATGACTATAGAATGTACAATGTGTTGGTCATGAAATGGATAAGGATAAATCAAGCATATCTGGGAACATCTGTGGGTAGACTATCCAGTAGGCATTGGGGTAGCCACATGTTAATAAATATTCCCATAATGTGGAATTGTGGGGTCCATTAGTGGTGTATTTAGGCCTAGGGCAGCAGATCCAGGGGGACAGCGGCCCCTCCGCCGCATAACAGGTAACACAACTACTCAATAAGCCAGTTAAAATGGAGACCACTGATCTCCGCAATCGGCTCATTAACACTATGGAGGGCTGTGCCTTGCTTTAAAAATGGAGCGCTGTGATATGATGTCATATTCCAATGCCCAGCAAGCATAGTGGAGTGGAGGGTGCACCAGGTGGTGGTGTCCTGGGTTAGGCCTAGAGCAGCACCGAAGGTCAATACACTACTGGTGTCCAGCGTTGTGTCATTAGTATGTTCTTATACCTTACATAAATATGTCATCCATAGACTCAAGCTATGGTCCATTTATACTTTGACTCAGCTGCGGTTGCATTTTCTAAGCCTGGGCATCTTCGGGTACACCTGGGGCACAGAAAATGATGTATTTGAGATTTTTCTCTAAATTAATATTTCAATCACACGTTTAAGTTCCAGAGCTTAGATTGTAATATAAATTACTTATCAAATCTTTGTTCGTATTTGTAACTTTGAATAAATGCCATTTATTTTCTGCAATATTTGTTATGCGGAAATATGAGCAATTGTAATTTAATCTTCAAAATATAACCATAGGTATTAAGGCGGCACACTAAGTCTACTTAGTGTTAAGTTATTGTCCTGAAAGTAATTCTCATTATTTTCAAGTCGCTAAATTATTGTGCCACATACTTTGTAGTGCTGAACATTGAACAGGCCATATTTTATTCGGGAGCTGCTGACAAATTAAGTGATTTCATGGCATGGATTAATCAGATAATTATTATTCTGGTTTTTTTTAAAGAATAATTGAATATCAGGGTTAGAGGGAAAAATTTGATCTTAAGAAACCCATGGGAAGTGATTTTCTTAGTCACATACTGTTTTTATGCTATTTAAACGACACCTTCCATATTATCATCGTGGTGTTTCTGTGAATTAAAACAAAAAAAATCCTCTTAACTATCGTACAAATTAATGGGAACAAATAGTGTGTATAAGTAGCGTTGTGTATTGTCTGGATCGCTAAGTGCATTTTAACAGAACAGGATAAGTTTGTAAGTTTTGATTATATTGTAAAATATTATTTTTTAAAACACTGAAATAACGCAGAAGAGTACAATAAGAAAGACAAGTATAGATTTAACAAGACTTCTTATCTGGCCCAGACTGGCCATTTGATCACACGCTACATGAGCATTAACACGTAGCGCGTGGCCTTCAGATCCAAACCTTGGCCGCGCTTATGTCACGAGGCGGCCGTCGACCTTAAAGTGTCAGGGCCGCCTCGTTATGCCCAGTCATGCCCTGCTTTTCAGGAAGCGATAAGGTCAGATTTAGATACTTGGCAACTTTAGGACCAAACCCATACCCAAAACTAACAATAACATTGAAACATCTTCTTATAATACATACATCGGAGCTGGTATGACACGTGAACCTCGTGTGTCAAATATTGTTGGAAATGTTGTAAGATAAATTATCCAATAAAGAGTTTTTTTTTTGCAGCTGTCCCAAGATGAGACCAAAGACTGATAAATGTCTTTACATAAAGGGGAAAATGGTCAGACTAGACAGGCCAAATGGTTGTTATCTGCCGTCAGGTTCTATGTTTCCATGATCCCACTCTTGGCTTGCAGAGGTCATGTGCAAGTAGAGGTGGATTCACCTTCTGGACACACAGGATCCTAAATGAGAAAATGAATGAAGTGTTTTATTTGGCTCAACTCCGGCTCACTCTTCTCCTGAAGATGCAGTCGGGAACTAGATAAATGCATCGGTTTATCCAGAGTAGAACGGAATCTGTTATAATGACACATACCTGACGATCAAAAGTTTATCAACTCGTCATGAATGGTACATTGTAAATGAAAATGATTCCTTGTATCATAGATGTGCACAAGCTGGCCATAGCTCAGGGTTAGGAAAATCAGGATCAATGCAGACCCCGCTTTCCAAGGCTCCACATGAGCTGAGCTGGCAGGTCACCTCTAGGGACGCAGGTGGTGATACGGCTCCTTCCATGAATACCCTATAACAGAGGAGGGGAAGCGCATTGAGACACTTCCACCTTCCATCTCGGCTCCGGTTCATGCTCCAACTTTCCTAACAAGACATTCCAAATCTAGAATTGGGCTTGAGCCCACAATGACCTGCCAAATTCTGGTCTCTATGCGTGATTGAAGCCCTTCAATTAAGGGCAGCATTCTCTATGATTAGAAGGGATTTGAATATGTATATATGTATAAATATGTACGGTATTTTTTTGTTTTACAGCAGATCCACGTCCTCTAAAATACATCTGCTGAGCAGAAACGCGCGTCTGAATTGGTAACCTTTAAAAAAAACAGAGATACATGTCGAAAAAATGTAAATGATATAATTCCATTTATTCCCATGTACGTCTTTGTCCGCCGTTAGTGAAGCAGTTATTAAAATTGTCAGTTTCTGCATCGTGCGATGTTTCAACGAAGGGTGATCTCTGGCAGTTTTGCTGAATTACTGATCAGTTTAACCTTAAAGAGCTCACGTCTTCGGTGCTGAAGGAGTTAAGGGTTTCTATTGTCCTTCCGCAGTGAAATGCTTAAAATATCTGCCACTAATTATAGTGACTGTCTGTGTGCCTTAAAAGCGTCTTCTTGTCACGAAGTGTTATACTTGCATTTTGTTTGGTTCATCGCGGAGAGGATATGCGTCCAGTTTTAGGCTAAATGAATGTTCTGCTTAAGGCTGTGGCGACTCAATTCTTGTTAAATATCATTTTTTTTTAAATTATACGAGACATTGAATGGCGTTGGGTGCACATTTTGCTTTATGAGAAAACAGGGGAATATTAACTCTTTGAGTGTCTGTGAAAAGCCCAGAGCATCCACAACTAACGGGAAGGCTTATTTGTTTCTCCACAATAACTATATTGTACATATTCAGATTCTTTACCTCCTGAAAAGCTTTGGTTTAACATAAATTCACCATTTGCTAATCACTACAAAAGAAACTTTGTGATGAGTTATTAAAGGGTTAATAGCTGAAGACCCTCCAGATCTGCTTATTTAGAAAGTTCTTGGGTATATTAAAGACTCATTTGGGTATTGTTATGATTACATGAGGAATAAAATATTTTAAAAATGGGAAAAAATATTCTTTCAGTATGATTATATATTTTTATATAATCATTATATCCAAGCTAAAGACTTCCAAGCTCTCCCGCAGTGGCTTGAAAAGACTGTTTAGCCCCAATTACTCCAGGGATATATTGAAATAGGGTGGGAAAATGGACATTACTAATTAGCATGGGACATATCAACCACAAACCAATTACTTTAGAACAGAGAATGACTTGTTAAAAGAACAGATGCCCCTATGACTATATTCTATGGTGATGTCAACAAAGCCATATGCTGGTCCTACACCCACAGGTAATAAAAATAGGTGTTTCAATGCCGTAGGGGGTCAGTAATGCTTTATAATAAATGAATTGTGTAATGACAGTGAAGTTCAAGTACACTTAGAAAAAGAAAAGGTTAGAGAACTGACATAAAGGCAGAATTGAGCTTTATGGGTTACATGACCAAGGTACTGGAGTCATGTTAACACACTTGCATAATCCGCAGTCCTGGTTACCATATTTCCACCATCTTTTTAAAGAAGAGGAGAGAAATGAAAACTAGCCATCAGCCATCATCATTACATAATGGTGTGATTTTCGAGAATGTATGTTTTGAGGTTCTAAGAAACCTCTGCCCACCGGAAGTCGGCAAAAAATGTGAACTCTGTTTCTGCCCACCTCTAGTCTGAAGTGAAGATATAGAGGGCATTGGTATAGAAATGGTGAAGACACCCGCGTGGACATTGAAAACAGCAAGAGACCAAAAACCAAGTTCTGGGTATGTCAAAAGACAGCTGCTTCGGGAATAATAACATCCCAGAGAAGAAGAAACTAAAGAAGTGATCTGGGCTTAAGATGCGATCCATTAAAGGAACAAAAAGCGTACAGGAGAAGTCAGTGATTGGATTTCGCAGAGACATAAGATTTATAGTCCGTGAGCTAGTGGGGTGGAGGTTTCCAGGCCCGGTTTAGGTAGAATTCTTGGAACACACAGTGATCCTGTAAACAATTCCAAAAACACTTTCTATATCTGTGTGTTCTGCCTGCTTACTGCGTCTGTCACTGTCTGTTTACTGTATCTGTCAAGACAAAAGGTTTCCATCATATTGAGCCCCTGCCTGTCACTTCTCTTCTCCATCTCCCTTTCATCAGTCTGATTGCCTTCACCAATTCTTCATTTCCAGCAGCAGTACCTGCAACCATCGTTCAGTAATCAAAATGTTTGTTTTTTCTCCAGAAACAGGCCTGAAGGTTATTCAAACAGCCGCGCTAATACTCTAAAGTACAGTATATTATGGGTGACGCTAATGCAAGGAGCAATCTTCCAGCCACAAATTAGTTTTTTGTATAGTGGGGTTAAGTACAAAGTAACCCAAGATACTGCCTAGGGCCCTTGGAAATATGGAAGAAGGGGTTCATAGCAAACAATATGGGGCCAAGTCACTAACTATGGTCTAAATTAAGCATTAGGAACTGCCCGGTGGAGGGTTTGCTCTTGTTACCTACAATGATTATCACAATTCAAGTCTTTGTATTTGTAGAAACATGAAACAAAAAAGTGTTAAGCAAATAACATAAACCCAATTCGAAATACTATCTGTATGTATTCAAAACTCATCTGGGGCACCACACTTGGCACCACGGAATACGTGAAACTTGAAACCAAAATTTCACTTTATTACTAAAAAAAAAAGGTCCTTTAATTTGAATCCACAAACTAAATTTGATTTCATTTTGTGGCCACATGTGGGAATGATATTTACGGTCATGCATTGCCCAGAAAGTCAGAAAATTGTGACAAAATGTCAAGACGGCACTCTGCAAGTCCGTGTCAGTCTCCAGCTTCCTCAACGGTGCGCGGCTAAATTCTAAAGAGATAAAACTCTCCCCCGTTATGTTAGAGCCGCACATTCGTTAAGAGTCATAAGCACATCCTTTCTAGTAATACATGTAGATGGTGCTAATTTTCGAAAGGTAATTAGTATACCTTAACCTTGGGACAACAAATGGAAATGTTATTTCATTTTCTCTTTCAATAAATATTTGACATTTACAGTGCTCTGGGTTCCAGCTAATTATCTGCATCATACATAAATGGCACATGAATACAAAACAAATTTGACTTAACTTTTAAGATTTTCTTGTTCACATACAGTGTTTGTATGCCGTATCAGGTCTAGAAGTTCTAGGTTATAGTAGATTTTGTAATATGTTATTCAAGATCAGTATAAATTAAATACAAAATATAGTTTTCTGTGCTTTCCACAATAATCACGCCAATAATAAGTTTAATTTAGAATTATTATTTTTTTAAGTCATATAAAGTAAGTTGTCATGATAAAGACAACAAAACCATAACTATAAATTGGATTATTGAATTGGTCTAAAACTAAAAAAATAAAAAAATAAACAGGCAAAAATGATGTTGCACCTACAGGCATGTGAAAAAGAAAGTACACGCTCTTTGAATTATATGGTTTTGCATATCAGGACATAATAACAATCACCTGTTCCTTAGGCACATAGGCAAAAAGCCTATTTGTTTCCAAGGTACTTCATAGAGCCATGTGGATTTTAAAGTGTTAAACACCCCCTCCCCCACACCCCATTCAAGCTTCACTTTTGATTAGAAGACTACATAATGTCAAACAGTTCTCACAATTATTTAACTGTAGATGTCCTTGTTCGGTATGAATGAGTTTGGAAACCAAATTGGACACCCGGTAATCAGATCTGGCTTCCGGAGCCTCTTGGTGAGATCTGGAGGACACCAAGTATAGTTGTACAGGTTGTACCTTACATACCGCACTAAAACCAGCACTTAATAGCTTGTGGATCAATATTTCTTTGAAAAAACAAGAATACGAGATAAACCAAGCAATCTGTACTTACAGGAGTGTTTAGTGAGTTATATTCCATCTCCAAAGGAATGAGGAACATCAGGGAAGAGTAGAAATGACAGATATATCTCCCAAAGAGGGACTGGCCCTCTTGAACAGGGACAGTTGGGAGGTAAGCCCTGGCTAGGTCCTGCTCAATGCTTTTGAAGCAAAATTACACTTTTGCTTAAGTCACATTTGCTTAACTCACATTGAAAATAATAAATGTTATGAATAGACCCCATAGTCATGCAGCAGGTAGACTCGTAAATGTATGTATATTTTATTTTTTATATTTTATTTTTCTTCTGTCTACATTTGTAGGAGGCAAATATTTAGAAGTAATGTAACAAAATGCCTCTGACAGTAATTACAGCTTATTTTTAATGGTCGTTTACCTGTCATCGGTTTTTTCCTTCTCGCTTTAGAACACACGATGGATTATTAGAAACAAGGGATTCAAAATATGTTATTACTGCTCATTTACTGAAAATGTATTTATTTGATTTTTATGAAGCAGTTTTGGCTCACAGACCAAGACATTAGAGAACGTGTGTGACGGAAAGGTGTCAGAGGTGGGGATGGCGAGGTGGCCCTGGAAGTTTAAGGCTGGACATGCGCTATCACACATTGCATTTTCATGCACACACAATATGCGTCCAGCCATATCCAGCCAGTGACTGCATACCGAAGCACCCAATTTTCCTCTTGACCGGCACTTTTGTTGAGTATGGAGGACTTTTGGCCAGTGTCCCGTCAGGCATTTGCCCGGTATGCTTGATTCCCAGTCCAGGCTTGGATGTTATAAGTCATGAGGTAATCAAAATAGCTTTTCATGTGTTCTTCAATTCTCCAACTCTGTTGGTGTGTGTGCTGATGAGTCTACAATTAATTGGAGATGCTTACATGGCCGCACACCATGCTGCCATACTCGGGAACTCTCTGGGTTTCACCCGGAAACTTAGGGTGAAGCTCCACTTCTCTGGGTCTCTGAGTCACTACAGGGAAATGCCGGGTCATAAGTGCACAATTGCATGTGCTCCACAAAACCAGCAGGACCCCCCACTGACTTTAGCGGGATCTTCTACCTGAATCACACAATGGAGGCTCTGGGTAGCCCAAGTTAGGGCACCTGCGCTGAAGGGTGTGTCAAGGCGAAGCAGGCGCAGGAGGTTGCTGGGGCTGTTGTAATAAGTAGATGGGACTAGAATTGTGGCCATCCATCCACCTTGGCTGAAGAGGCACCTCACGATGTTCAGCTTCAGTGCGTCGCAAGGTGGTCATTTGGGAGCTACAATGGTGGTCTGGGCTGTAGCATCACAGCTTACACCTCCAAAACCGACCATGATCAATACACCCAGCAAAAGCAGAACCGCCGAAATCAGAACTATTTCTCTAAAACCAGGATTGTTAGGAGGGTATGGTACATTGTCTAGGTGATCAAATATAGATTTTTTTATTTGTTATACAAAGTTTTTCCCGTTGTTTTTTTCTTTTTTTTTTGCATAATTGCCAGGAAATAAACTGAAATGAGCAAAACTCATCTTGTCCAAGATAGTCTGACAACTAGCACTTCCCTTTTGCAAGGAAGGAACAATTCTTCTCTCTGGGGTATGTATTGTTGTTCTATAATGGCATGCCTCAGGTTGAAAAAGAACAATAGATTTAGCTGCAACAAGCTCTAAAGAGTGATTATAACAAGGCAATGATCACCCGGAGAGACTTATTGTGATTATATAAAATGGAGCCTTGTTGTTAAAAAGTTCCAAAAAAAATGTCAAAATCTTTTGCTTGCGAGTCATTCAGATTTGTATTTCTTTTTTTTTCTGTTGCTGTTTTACTTTCTTTTCTTCCTATGCCTATGCTTCCTATTTCACTAGAGGATAAAGTAAGGATTCTGTAATTATATATTATTTTTATAATAAATAATCATTTTATTTAAGGGGGCTACAGGTGGAATCCATTTGGACCATAATTTACAAGGCACATTTTTGGGGTAGAGTTCTAAGCTGGAGTCATCACCATATAAACCACTGGAATGTTTCCATTCCTTGCTCCAACTAAGCATACCTGGGAACTTTCTGGCTCTAGCTTCCCGGAGTCCCCTTGCGGGATGTGGGCAAGATGTCCCGCTGAGGTTGGTCATGTCAGTGAGCCATCCTGCTGATGTCAGAGAGCGGTCCCCCTAATGTTGTGGGGCACAAAATGTTGTCGATGACTTGGAATTAGATTATCAACCAGAGGAAGAAGAGTCAAGAGATCTTCCAGTAATTTCTGTGTTGGATGTGTTGCTCATTCCTCTCTGGGGAAGAAGCTGTTGAGGGATAGCTATGCCACTGGTTCTACAACATCCACCGACACCAGTATCACCAATACCATCACTGATACTCTCAGAAAACAAACAAAACGCTAGTACCACTATTACCTCATCTGATGTACAGCGTCTTAGTAAAGTGTGGGATTAGTTTTAGAGTGTGGTCACACTGCAAGGTATAAATTGAGTCATAAGGAGCCTGAGTGAGGTGTTAGGACATCTCACCAATTCTGGTGTCAACCAACATCACAGCTTTGCTTCGGAGGGAAACTCTCAGGGGTTACGCCGAGGTGATCAATTCTTTGTGAATTTTATTTTAATATTGGGGGAAATTCAGTATCCTGTATCTGGATATGTGCCAGGACCTCACCCTTGCTCCCAGTACCATCGGCTGATGCTAATAGCTTGGCTGTGTCACCTCTATGACAATACTTTCCTTGTAATATTTCTGTTTTGTCTTTTGATGTAGTTCTTGTGCTGTGCATCCTTTTTAAGAATCGTCATTGCATCGCTACGCGAAATTATATATGACTGTCAAGTTTCACAATGACTTGGCTACTGAAATTGCCTGCCAATAGTCACGGAATGCATGCAAGGCAACCATGGCGGGTTATCTGCAGTCTAGCGAGCAGCGCCTGGTTTCATATCTCTAATTTATTCATGTTACCAATTCAGTGAGCATGGTAAATCCAGACATACAGCAAATATATGAAATTAACACATAGTGTCATAAAACAAAATGGCAAGCAATGCTTTTCTACATAATATAAACACACAGCAGATTTTCATTAACTTAAAAAGGAACAAAAATTTATTTCTTTTTTCTTATTTTTTGAGAAACATTTAAGGGCTGCTCCTTTTTCAGCGTTGTTCCATTTTCGCACTCAACGTGCCAAGTTTCTTTTAAACTCATCATTAAAAGTTATTGGATTTTTCATTTGTAGAATATCTTTTGAATATTTGTATGCAGTTAATATATTTCATGCCGACAAAGTATTCAGCAATGTAATCAAGCTGGACTTATCAGCTCATCGCCATACAAGTCAAGGTGTCTACTAATACCGATGTCTGAAATCAGATGAAGTGATAAATATTTAGAGTCTACAAAGCATATTGTTACTTCTTCATACTTTACATATTTAGCAAACCGTATCTGTGTCTATCTATATGTGAAGATAGATATATAGGTAGAAATAGACAGATATCCTCAGAGATAGACATATTCCACCTGCATTATTCTGGAGTACTTCCGCAAAGGCCTGGAGCCATAGCCTATCCCCCATTCCTCGAGGGTGTACGCGGAGGGTAGGCCATTTTTTGGAAGCTCTCCGGGAGGCCAGGTTAACGCAGCAGATAGCGTGGAGGAGCTGACCAAGAAAGAAGAAAGAACACAGAAGACAAGAAGAGGCGAGTCAAAAAGCAGAGCTGCGGAAGAGGAGACTAGGGCACAGAAGCAGCTGCCGGAGAACGTAGGAAGACATTGTGTGAGAGAGAGAGTGAAAGAGTGTAAGAGAGTGTTTTGCACCTTTAAAACGGGAAAAAATAAGACTAGATGGGCTGAATGGTCATTATCTGCTGTCAAATTCTATGTTTCTTTGTAATATACTGTATAAATGCGTTTTAGTACTATTACCATACCCTTACCATTACTAATGCAACTGAAAGAAATCTGTTAAGAATATTAAATTACCCGGCAATCTTGGTTATGGTGAATTTAAATATTTTTTTTTACTCTGATAACCTGACCAATGGCTTATTCAGCCGTTTGAGTAAAATATACAATCGCACATGGTCTTTGGTTGATTACAATCAGCGGGGCTTTTAATATGTCAGCCGCCTCCTTTTCTGTAATTAAGAAGGCCATGGTTTTTACTTCAATTTTGGCTACCCAGAAAACAAACTGTCTGAACCACAACAGTTGAGCATGTGAACATAAAATAAGTAGGGCAATGGAAGACCCTAAGAAACATACTTGTGGTTAGTGGCTTTGTGGGAGGGTAGCGGGATCGAGGGATGGAACTTGCTTTTTAATCAATGTTATAATGAATGCCACATGCAACCTCCATTCTGCGCTGGCTTTTTTGTTTTTTTTATACCATCATGCAGCCCTCAATTTTTTTCACTTGTCCTTTTTTCGCCCTTTTTTTTTCAATCCGTCCATTTTTCTTTTTTTTATTTTTATTAACAGTGATCTTTAAACAGGGCAGTTATTTACACCAGAGAGGGAATATTTAAAGACGCAGTTTGCACTGATTTAACACACACATCCTTTCTGTTCGTATTTAAATACGGGACAAAATCTACACTAAAGGATGGCATCAAAATCTACAAATAAGAGGAGGAAATAGGCTTGTCCACCAGGGTGGTTTATCCTGCACCCGTTGTGCCTTTGATTGTTGTGTAATCATCTCCAACAAATAATTACTGTGAAATGTGATGGGAAGAATGGTAAGGAAAGAAAGTGGACTCTAGAACTGGTGTCTCAAACAGATGCTGTCAGAATGTACCAACAGAGGTCCCTGATGGTGTCCAGGACCCTCAGAAGATCTTGGCGCTTTTGTCCCATCATTGTAGACAAAAGGGAAGGAGCAGTAAATCTTTTTTCCCTCTCCCATAAACGCTGCGTACAGCTGTCAATGTCAACTCATATATTTGACCTCATACACAGAGACTAAAAACATTTGAGACATCCATTGTTGCAGTAATCAGAGTAGCTAGAGTGCCAAGGTTTGTCTACCTCCGAGCTTTCTACACACGAGATATAAATCACCGCCCTGTGACACAGGGGCAGCCACTATGGCATTCAAGATACTAAAAGTGCTGTTCCATCTACTCTGCTGATTCCAACACTCGTGTAACAAAAAGCAGCATTAGAAACATAATTCCTGCTACTGCTGAATATCCAAACCTCTCCCAGAAATATGTATTTATTGAAGTTTTTGCCTCATTTATATTCTTTTTGCTGGGAACACATAATTATCATATGACACACAACCACTTTTCTTTTAAGTTGTTTTTATAAGGCTCAAAATAAAAAAAATATATATATATCAGAAACTAGTAAGGATTATTTAATTAAGGTAATAGAGTGCAATTAATCTTTAGCCGGAACAACAACTTTAATTAGTAGCTGACCTCCAGACAACATATGCCGTCTTCTGGGCCAACGGCAAGGTTGAACTCGATATACGTGAGTCTTTCTTCAACCTAAATTACTTGTATATATTTTACAAACTGTATTCAATATGGGTGTTCATATGGGTTGCCTTTATCAGACCAGTTCCATGTGTGTCTATAACGGTTCTCACAGTCGACCAATTAAAATATCCTATTTGGCCAGTTCGGGTTTTTTTGGCGAAGTCTGCCATGGATAAGTTAGGATAGCATTTATAGTAAACAATTTTAAAATACATGTTTTATTTCTCTCCAAACAACTAATTGGATCCAAATGCGTAACATACTTTTTCAATTGTGACTTTTAATGAGGGGACGTATTAAGTGAAATTTTAATAAGCCTGTATAGTTCTAGAACTTTATCGCGGGAGCAAATCTTTACTGCTTAAGAATGCAGACATATAATCCTGGGGAACTCCAAGTGTGATTTTAGATTAGGCAATGGTGTATATTGGACTTTTGCAACTGGACAAGAAACGATTGAAACTAATTTTTTGTTTCATATTTGATCCATTCATTTTCGGGGGCATTTTACATTCATGAACAAAATTGGTTGTCACTTATTCACTCTCTCGTCCTTTTTTGCACTCTCATTCAAGCATTCTCATGCAATCTTTCATTCATGCTCTCTTATACTCTCATTCAGTCTCTCTCCCTAGCATCTATCTACCTGCCCTGCTGAAATCATAAGTGTCCCTGTCTCCTTGTCGCTCAGTCTTCCCTTGCATTTTCTTGTTTTTCTGTCTTGTTTCTTCATCCACTGCACCTTGTGTCTTCTTTCTTCATCCGCTTCTTTGTGGGCATGGTATTTGGGGCGGAGCCTCCAAGCACAGCCTCTCCACCGTTCTTCTGCTGTTGTTACCTCTTCCTACTCCCGTATTCAGGATTTCAACCACGCCGCACCCCTTCCCCGTTCCCTCAGACTTTCTGCCCCAGTACTCCCAGCCATCATCATAATCAAGCCATCTGAACAATCAACAGCTTCAACACATCATCGGAACCAGATTAACTCATCCCATCCAAACCGTCCTCTCCTATTGTCTCACTTCCCCCTCAACCACTGACTATACATAAATCTAATGTAATGTAAGGGAAGAAATATATTTTGTGACAATTGAGACAATTAGATATGGGATTAGATAAACTGCAAATATTAATATCCAGTTTAATGGATTTCTTTTGGCATAACTCACTAAATAAAAAAAAGTCCATAAATGATTAAGTGGACACGGACCATTAACAATTTATAATGCAGGGTGCCCCCTATTTGTTTTTCACCAGGAATTGGCCTTATATATCTTTCGCCCACAGCAAATTATAGCTTCAGTGTTTCTAATGCCTCCAGAGATCTTGAAAATTATTAATTGATGTATTTCTCCCTGTTGGATATCATTATTCTTGACTTAAACAAAAAGATATATAAATGAAAAAAAAGTCAACCATACACCAGCCAGGAAATTAGTCTCCCCGCTGCCAAGAAGCATTTCCATTCTTCTACAAAACAACTGAGCATGCGCCTCAATAGTTAAGAGTATCAATATTAAATAGACTGTGTCAAACATAGTTTTGCCTCAAGTTATATGATATCTTCTTATCAAAATGTATTCTTGTATAATGGACAACTGGCAAACGGCCATCAGCGGCCCATACTTACCCAATCTTAGATCATGTGCCGCAGTGTGTGCCCCAAGGGACCTACGGACATAAAAATGTATATATACCCAGCCATCAGCGACACTTATGTAAAAAGGCAGGGCCACCTCGTCATCGCCAGTCCGGCCCCAATGGGCAATAAGGCCTCTGTAGGAATCTTTAGTCGTTAAAAAAAAATATATATATATATTTATTTTTTTATGTATTTTTTATTTCCAAATGAAGAACACAATATGTGAAAAATTTGATATCATTTGCCTAAACTTTTAGGTTTGAACAATCATTTGACCTTGGAGGAGAAGACTTTCCTTGTCTCTATTTAAAGTCACCTTGTAGCTTCTTTCAAGAGTATTAGAATAAAGACTACATGCAGGTAACAGAATACTTCCTGCTATTCAATCACCCTCCTTTTGCCTTTAAAATCACTTTCCTTGAACTATGCAAGTCAGCAAAATCTGGTATGCGTTAATATACATGAATCCGAAGGAAGCATATTTGTCACTTAAGACTTCAGTGGACAGAAGCGGAATGATTTTTTTTTTCTTATAATCTCATTTTTTTAAAAAAAAAATATATAACAAGCTGATGAAAATAATTTCTATTTTGGCTGTGTTTATTCAGCCAAATGAATGAATGGAATATTGACGGTACAATCTCAGTTCGCAACATTTCAATCACAGATTACAGTTATTGATTAGAAAAAGCTGCATGGTTTCTTAGGGAATCTTTTAGATATGTAAATATAAAACCATTTGAACGAAGAAGAAATGCTTAAGCTTGTCGTTGTAAATTGAGGGCGTATATGTTGTTTCAAGAAGAGAGAGGATGAGAGAATGAGAGAGAAAGGGAGAGAGGAGAGAGAGATGACAGCAAAGAGATAAATGAAACAGATATAAGTTAGGAAGAGACAGAGAGTGAGAGATGAGAGAGAGGCAGGGCTGCCTTTAATATTGATTAGAACCTGGGCAAGCACTTGCTTGACCCCCCTACCATGCACTCTTTCCTTCCCCTCCAACATCAACAAAAAAAACCACCAAAAAACAAAAAAGTACTTTCAACGTTGACTGATCATATTAGGAGGAGGCTGTCACAGTCAGTGTGGTCTTCCCTTTTTCTGACCCTAGCGAGATTCTGTGTAATGTGCCCTCTCCCCCATCATCACCCAGAGTCTCTTTGTGCCCTTCTTCAATGTACCACACCTCTCTTATCCTCCCTTATATAGTTCAGGTACAGATCAAATAAACAACAAATGGAAACAAAGCATCGCAGGTACAGATCAACTGAAATCATATGTGAACTCAGTATCGATGGTATAGATCAATTAAATAATGCACGGATCCCTTAAGTGCAGACATAGATCAGAGGTCCCACTCCCAAAGGCCAGCCCGGGTATCCAGATTGCACACAAATGAAATGCCCCAGTAGCCAGATTGCATTCACAGTCCACAGGACCTGGCCAGCACCCAGATTGGACAGATAAGACTTGCCATCTCTTTCTCGAAACAGCATGTCTCTGCCTTTTTTGCCTCAAACTGCTTGTCTGTGCCATCTTTGCCCTAAACAGCTTGTTTGTGCTATCTTTGCCACAACCAGCCCGCCTGTGCCATATTTGTCCTCAAACAGCCTGCTGGCGCAAAGTTTGCCCCAAACAGGCTGCCTGTACCATATTTGCCTTGTAGAGAGGGACAGATAAGAGAGATTATATAAATGTTATCAATTTTTGTACCCACATTTGCCTATTTACTGCTTGGCTACAGGGTGTCCAGATCCTGGACAACACAGTTTTTGGTTCTAGGCTAAGATTCTAAACCTGACATCATTTCTCCTCTGTGCCCAAGCTCTACCATTTTCCTTCCATAACAGACATTATATATCCTCATTACATCTGCCTATATTTCCTGCTTTACATCACTTAAAACTTCAAGGCTTTCTTTTATCAGTTCCGAGTGGATCACATTGTATTTCCTTTCTATGACGATGATTCTCAGTGGTCACATTTCCTGTGCTGACCCTCTAATTGCTTACAGTTAATTGTTAGTTTTCCCTGCAGCACGGCAATTGAATGGCTAGTAACACACCCTCACAACGTGTTTTCATTCTTATTAAAAAGATTCTTGTGTGTCCAGAAGGACCCTGCTAAAGCACAAAGATATTTTATTCCAAAGGTTTTTGACGCCAAAGCTTCTAGCCAAACTTTAGCAGATGGCTAATGACAGGTCTCGATCACAATTCTGAAAGGGTGCGAGTTTGTTGTGTCTCAAGACCTATGAGAACCTACCTGGTACTCCTTCACAGAAACAATCTGACCTTTTGTTTAAAGGCACCAAATGCTGCCTATGGTAATTTGTGTGTCTGATATCAATTATCTTGTTGTACAAAGGCCATCTGAGACAAATCCGGATGGAATATTTTTTTTTTCTTTTCGATTTGTGATTGTGTTGTTGTTGTTGAAGTGATGTTTATTTCATGTAATGCTGTGTTTTGTTGCCTACAATTTGTAGTTTACAAGTGCAAAAATTTTTCTGGGTTTTCAATGTCTTTAGAATTAATAGAAATTTGATTTTAGGCTAGAAAACAAAAAAAAAAAAGAAAAAAGTTATTGAAAAAAAATTCTAATAACATTCTAATTAGTAACACAAATAATTAGGTTAAAAAAACATCAAGTTCATCCCATATACCTATCTTTCCTGCTTTTGATTCAAAAAGGCAAAAAAACCCAATTAAGATAATTCATTATTTTGTTTTTGGGGGCAAAGGTCAGCCGACTTTATTCAAAGCAATCCCAACATTTTTGTTAATTGACTTCAGAGATCTGAACTGAAAGAATCTTGTCCTCTCGTCCTTAAAAGCGCCAATGCACATGCCTAAACATTTACAGTATGTTACTGTGTAGTAGAAATACATCTTCTTCTGTGGCTACGTTTGGAATTCTAATTTCCCCAGTCATTCACAATCCATTTTTGTATGGACCCAATGAACCTTATCAATGGAGCAGTGGTTTAACTATTTCACTGATGAACTACAATAATAATGCCCGCTAGCAGTTTTAGCTGCCAATCAGGCATAATTAGGTTAACAATTCCCATCATCTAATCATCCTGCCAAATTTGCCATAGTGATGAGTTATCGTTAGATACACTGATAGCAAAAGAGGTATTAGAGAGGATAATGTGGGTGAACAAAGCATGTTTATGAATTAAGGGTAAAGCATAGACCTATAGAATTGTGCTTGATAGCTTAAACCATACAATGTATGTCTACTTTAGACCATAAGCTTTTTGGGGCAGGAACCTTCTTTCAGTCAACATCCGCCATACACTGTATGGCGGCGGACGCCTCCTAAACTTCAATGGTGTCACTGAAATGCCTCGATCATGAGGCATTCAGCGACACCGAACACTCACCCCAGGTCGCGCTCCGGAGACCGGTCACAACCGCCACTGCGAATGATGTTGCCACTCGCAAGATGGCGGCGCGTCCTTTAAAAAGTTCGCCAGAGGGTCTCCAGACCCTCTAGAGAACCCTGGCTCCACTTGCAGGTTGAATACAGGTACTGCATTCAACCATGCAAGTCAATAGAGCCCAGCTTTCTAATCACAATGTGATTAGAAAAATATTTAAAAAATAATAAAACAAATATGGAAAAAAGCCTAAAAAAACGTGGTAACATTTAAAAATAATTATGCATCAGAGGAACCATCCAGTTCCAGCAAAATTTTAAAAAAAGTCCAAAAAGAATAAAAGAAATAAAAAAATAAAGTTTATTATTATGAGCAAGTGCTAAAATTAGCGCTGTATCTTTCCACAAATCTTCAAATGGAAAGAGTTAAAGTAAAAGCATTTCAAATACAAAAAATGAGTGGTTTGATGGGGTAAACTGGAGTGGCCGGGCTCAAAGATAGGGCATAGGCACAGACTGACCAAAATGGTGAAAAAAAGCTTAATGTGGCCTTTTTTAGTGATAAAAAAACACAAAATAAATTACTACCACAAAGTTTGACAAAGGGCAGTAGTATAATAATTGCATGGGAAGGGTTAAAATACCAGCATTTGAAATACCTTGAGGTGTCTAGTGTCTAGCCGGCTTCAAAGATACCCGAAATAGCACATGGGGCAGAATGACCAGCTTTGGGGGAAAAAAATGGTTTTAAAATAGCGAAACGCTACTTGTACTCATTGCCCAATAACTTTGGAAAACATTACATCTAAACACGAGAACTGCAAAAGTGTTAAAACAGCCTCAGGCCCAAAGGGTACAAAAGGTAAAAAAAAAAACAGCCTGGTCCTTAAGGGGTTAAAAATATACATATATGCGCGCACAATAATATGTTTAGTAGGGCTATTGTTTGTAGAAGTTGATATGTACTGAATGCAATCCCAGCAAAATGAAGATTAGATCATTTCTAAACCAGTAAGAATCGTATGAGCCGAATTAGAGATATTTTAGAGGGTAGAGGTTTTCCCTGCTTTATAGTATTCTGCGATAAACCCTACAACAGTTTGGCCTACTTGTGAGGTTAACGACCAGCGTGATAATAGGAAATGATTAAAAAAAAAAAAAAAGAGAATATCCTGCCTTAACCAAACTGTGCAGAAAGTTACCCCTTTCAAAGGAGTGTTTCACAAGCTGTGCTGAGTGTGGTTTTACTGGTATGGGACGGAGACAGTTAAACCGAGCTAGAATGTCTTACGACGACAGTTAGCAGAGCCGGTACATACTACTTTTCTCATGCTGAGCCATAGATAACAGCGGAAGATTACATAAGACATGTCATTTGTTTTTGTTTTGTTTTTTTTATATATAAAATTTATATAGATTCTTATAGAATTTTTGGCAGTACATCTCAGAATCTTGATATTTTTCTTCCTAGGAACTAATTAGCTGACCCTGAAACCCATTAGATATTAACACTTTAATAGTTCATACTATCTAGTATTGTATCACAAATGTTTCTAGTAAAGGTCCCTTTTGAAAACCATGACTTGGTAAGAGGTAAAGATATTGTGAATTAAAGCCACCTATATTCAAGCAGGGATCTCAGCTGTTATATAAAAACATCGGCTGGGGTGCTGGGATATTTTAAATTAAATAGCAGAACAAGAAGGAGTGATGTCCAGAGAATCTGCTCATTGCTCTTTTTATATTCAGTATTCAGGGTCCTTTATAATCTACAGGTGAAGGATCAATGCATAGCTTTCAAAATTCCAAAAGCTTTAATCTATCCTACATAAATCTATATAAAATAATTTATAAAAATATGTCCAGCTATTGAAATATACATATTTTCTTTATTGCTGAGGCAATCCATGACATTCAGAGGCACACCACTCAGAGCTAATAAAAATGAGGGGAAATTGGACACATGGATCTGTGGTCAGATGATCCCTCCAAAATGTGGACATGTGTTGGATGGTAACATAATCTACAATATTTGGCTGCTCTTTAGAACCCACATTGCTCCCTCTATTCGGTCATTATTTGCCAAAGTGTTGGGTTGAGATCTCGAGTTGCCTATAGTATCGATGTTGTTGACATCCCTACTTGCCCTTGGGTAAGGAATTGGACTCAGAACCAAGAATCTATGTTCTGCAGGACACTTGTGGACACTCCTCTTCTCACCTGTCTTGAATCCTAATTAGCAGCACTATATTAACCAGCCTTTGCTACACCCTCAGTGCGGCAACATTGTTTTTGCCTATTCCGCTGGTATCCTACTTGTTACTTATTTTCCTGCCGAGACCCTGACCTTGGCTTACTTCTTGTCATCCTGTTTGCTGATGCTGTATCTGCCTTTTGACCTGGATTGTGCACCCTTCCAAACATGTCTGAACATGGCCGCTCACAGCCAAGAACTCAAGACCTGGTGGACAGAGGTCACCCTGCAGAGAACCCATCACCAAATTCCAAACCTGCACCGGACAGCGCTCCAGTGGGCCTGATACTTTGATCACACCACTTGGAAGTGTTTGGCCATGAGTTCTTCCAATCTCATCTAGTAAGTCATTTAAAGTACAGTGGCCAATTGAACACACACTTAAATTCTGTTTAGTGAGCTCACTCCTTAATAAACCCACTCAACCGACTGACAGTCTATCTTTTACATGCAAGAGAAAAAGTAAATAACATAGCAAAATGTGACTTTTCGAGTGAAAAAATATCTCTCACCAGGGAGCCATTTGACAATTAAGAGTGTCATCAAATTAACAGGCGTGATAGTCTAACTGTAAATAAACCTGCATGTGATTGAGCAGGCAGTACGAAAGTTAAGCCACCAGATGCTGATCTAATAGCCTTGGGTTATGAATCTCTTTGCTATGTCACAGTTTGACAAATCTCAGTTCCTTTTTTCACTATTTGTAGGTAGGGGTAGCAGTTACGTTTGTAGGTGCAACCATGAAGAGCAAAAAAAGAATGCAATAATATCCTCCCTCACCCCCCTGCTTACCAGCTGCCAATTCCCGATCCGGTTCTTAAATTGTTTTTTTAATGCTGATGTGCACTTTATTATAAACATTTCTAAACAGGAGCAGTGGAGGCATGTCCCGTTTTTTTTTTTATTTTACACGGGGCATACATCATGAGGAATAGGATGGTCTAACGCAAATGTTCAGTGTGTCATTAGTCCCGATACTCTTATCTCTTACCATGTGGCCTGATATCCTTGCAACACAAAAACAAATGAACAAAACAGCTTTGGCGCTAGAATAAGCCCTAAGCCAAAATATGCAATTGCACAATAGCTGGTTAGATCTTCAAGTATCCTGTATGTTGTACTTGTGAGTTCTGCCCTCTGGTTGTTACTCAACCCCAACTGGCCCAGGGATCTCCTACCCATCGGTGGAATAGATCACCCGCGTCTGACCACAGCTTGCATTCAGCATCTATTTATCAAAGTTGGCTACTCCGCAATATTGTTTCATATATATATATACCGGATCTGCCCTTCAGGTGTATTGTGCAACCACCATCTGGACACCTCAGCATAAAAACATGATGTGCGACCTATCATATTCTGCTGCGTTGACGTCATTAGGCTGCCACTGGCCTTAAAGTGCCAGGGCCAGCTCATTGTGCCCACATTGTATATATAACTGAGATCATATTTCAATCCGTCTTTACCCGTTTGTGAACAGTTGTAGATATAATAAGTGTTCTGCGCCTACTCCTGTAAACTCTTTCTTCCGTATTATGTGAATACAATGTTTCTCAAAACTTGACACTGTGACCAGATCTACAGCCGGTGATTTATGGCATGTCATTTACCAGTATAAACAGTGAGAAACCGTAAAACTGGCAACTTGCAAATACTCCTAAATCAACTGCGTGGTGTTTGCTGTGATGTTTGAGTGCCTTCTGCAGAACCGAGCCCCCACTGGGTTCCATTCCACCCTCAGAATGTGTAAGCGAGCTGATGTTTTTAGAGAAAGATCCCTTATCATCACCAAGCAGGGAGCTGTACTCAGAAGCTGATTACCGAGTGCTCAGTATACCACTCTGTGAGCTAAATCACTATTTACTGCTTTCTGTCTGTATTTTCTGTGACTCAATGCCAAGTGCCATTATATTCTTTTAGACTGATCATGTGGATTTACTTGAGATCTAAAAAAAACTCCCTCTATGTTTAAGAGCAACACAAATCTACATTGTGTACCATGGCCAATGTTTCAGTAACGCATATTTAGAAAATCACTCATCATGTTGGGGAAAAATATATTTCCCTACCTCCTTGCTTAGGGGGGGACAGTCCCTCTTTGGCACCTAAATCCTTCTGTCACTTTTACTTCAGTGTTTGCTGGGTATGAGTGTATCATAGTGTTCTACAGTGTCCCTGTAGGGCCATTTGACTTATTGATCATCTTGACAATAGCCTTAAGAAGTCCAAGAACTGATGAAGGATTGAGTCTTGACATCAGTAAAAAGGGCAGACCAAATAAACTGAATGGTTCGTATCGGCCATCAATTTCTATGTTTCTATGAGAGACATTCCTCTACTGGCTGATCCATGAAGCATATCAAGCCATAACCAGCATACATGACTTGTAGTGTTTGGCACAGATACAAGGTTGCCTGTAGATGACCTCTGGGGCCACTAGGCTAAACGAGCAATGGTCAACATGCATCATTCATGAAAGTCCATGCCATACCATTCACCATATTCGGTTTTACCAGGGAATTTAGAGGGTGGCATTCCTCATGTGACGTATCTGAAACGAGGGCCAATATCAAACTTAGCACCTATCATTATATGCCAAGATTTAAAAACATTTAGGAAACGTGGCTTTTTTTCACTCCTTGACCTATTACCACGGCATGGAGGTTCTACTGTTCTACTGTTTAAAAATCTCCTGAATTGCTATCACCTAAAGAGTGTTTTAAAACTGTTCTGCTAAATACGGTAAAGTTCTTCTATGACAGTTCCACTTTAATAAAGAAACAATTGTCTACAAATCTGCGCAGGGCTCATCCTTTATTATATAGCGATATAACTGTTAGGAAAGGGCTTTCCTTCCAGCATTTCATGTAACCAGTTTTCTGGATTTCCCCCGATGGCATTTATCTTTTTGACATGTCACATGTTTCATCAGTCATGATCTGTTACAATATATGGTGTGACTGACAACAAAACCTTAATGCTGAGAAGCTGAAAGCATCAGCCCCGAAAGAGGGAGTCTTTTGGCTTCAGCCATATAGTTACAATTACTGTTGAACATCATTCTAGATGTTTGTCACATTTTTAAATGTTTTTTCATTAAATATAGTTAATTACATTTTATCAGTAACACTTAACATTTTTGAACCTGTATGTTTTGAGCATCTGCTACAAGAAACTGTAAAATATTTTATATTTATGCTGTGACCCTTTTCACTGACAGATGAAAATGTATAACTTAGCATAATAGGAGAAGATCGAGCCCATATAAATTTTTTGTGATAACATGGAAAAAAGATGAGTTACATAAGCTGTTGGGACCACAGAGGTTTCGTCTTCACGTGGAATTCTAGGGCTTGTGTGCGTCTCAATGAGGAGTAGTAATTCACAGATCGGAGATCAGCAAACTTGTCTAAAATGTAATTATTTATAGGAAAGGGAAAATGGACCCACTAAACAATAATTAAAGAGTTCTAATCATCCTTTTAAAGTAAGTCTAAAGTGAAATAATAGCTAAGTCTCAGCCTAGTACTGGTATACACAATACAGTTCTCGTTATACATCACTCAGTAAATAGAGGTCCACACTAACATCTTGACTTGATTTAAGACCTAAGGTTGTGACCCCCTCAGGTACAGGATGGAAGGAATGGGGATAAGCTCTGTGCCTCCCATAGGTTTATCTATATTGTTAACCCCCCAAACCCACTGACTCATCTCTGCAATGTAGTTGCTGATGTGTCTTGCAATCAAAAACCATTCTGTTCTGTCCACCCTAAAAGTTAGGCATGAGATTTTGCCGCTGCCTAAGTTATGTTATTCATTTTAATTGACATAAGGTTTTCTTTGGTCTGAACTTGGCACGACAATAAACTATATATCATTGCATCTAACATCGAATAAAATATCTCCTAAAACACACATTACATAAAGTACCTTGAAAAGATTGATAAAAATATAATGTAGAGCAAGGTTTTGAAATCATGTAAACGTATGAAAACATTCTTCAATATGCTAAATTGATAATCTGATACATTGAGAAGATCAGGGGTCCCCTTAAATGATATTGTTTACCATGCATTATTTCCAGTAGTTAGGATTATTTGTAGAAAGGGTGTAACAGTTTAGCACTCACACATTAGGGCACATATAGAAAACTGCTGTTGCCAAAAAAGACACAAAAATGCCATCTGCCGAAATATTACATTCATCGGTGGTCGGTGATACATTTTACTAAAATATGGTAGATCTATATTGAAACTGTGGGAAATTTATATGTCAGATATTAACCTTCATTTAGGCAGTTCTGGGCAAAAACCTTCAATGCAACCAAGCCCCGGACTGGCCACCCTGTATACCAGCCAAATACTCAGTGGGCTGTTGCCCGATATTGCTCCATACTCACCCGATCTGCGGATCCTGCTCAATATGTTTGGCTTCAAGCTACATGAGCATAAAAATGTAATGTGACACCAGCCATATCCAGCTGTCTGCTGTGTTCACGTCATTAGGCCGCCACTGGCCTTAAAGTGCCAGGGCTGCTTTGTCATCCCCAGTCCAGCCCTGAATTTTTATTAGTATGCTGTTCAGGTCAATATGCATCTTTCATTTGTTATCTGTTAATGTTGTATATGACAAAAACAGAAATGTGGTATTGTACGTATAGGCCAATCAGTAAATGTAATTTGATACATTGTATCTTTTAATGCTTCCCTGTGTTTCCAGGACGGTTACCCCTTTCTTCATGCTGTGTTTTGCCACACCTACACTCCTCCCACTTCCCCACCTACTTCTGGTCTACCTAAGGCCATCTGAGGCTAGGAACAACCTATGGACAGTTTGCCCCACCCCATGCACAGATAGCTCTGCCCTCAAAAAGCCATTCCCCCAGAATTCAGGTGGCCCTTTTGGGAAGTTCCTAGGTATGTTTATCACATGCAGTCCCTATTTTTTATGTATGGGGACACGCTAATTAACACATGAATCTGGTTTAATTTTTTACAGATGATTAATTAATTGCACTGGGGATTAAATTTGGGTCTGGAGCGCTCCTTTAAGTGTGTAGGACTCCCACTTTACATGCTTTCTAAATGACTCCTGATTTTCAGCAGTCCATCCATTTCTTCAGAAGGTTGACACTGACTGTACACGATAATCAGCAAACGTGTGCAAATGGACCAATTAAAGATTTGGACACATTTCGGATAATGAATTACGTTTCCTGATGACCACGTCTATATCCCTGCTTACTTTCTATCAGCTCCGCTTCTGCTCGTTTTCCTTTTATGTCCACTTATCCCGTGTTTTCTTTCTTTGTCCGCTTCTCCATGATCTAGGGCTCCCGAAGAACTTCCACAAAAGTTAGAGAGAGTGAAAAAAACAACAAAATGCAAACGAAAATTTGGAGCTCTCTAGCATTATGTATACTTATTGTGTTACGCTTACCTGCACATTTTTGGATGGTTCCACTTAAAGTAAAAGGCATTTGCTATTGCGTGTTTTGGAAAGTTAACTAGAAATGATCATTAGATGTTAGATTTATAAATCATGAAAATTTTATTGAGTATGAATTGCTTGGCTTCTGCCAAAAGAGACATGAGGAACTGTCACAGGATTCTACAACTTGGCTGTTAGACCTTTGATCCGTTCCAGCAGGCTTACTCGATAGCTCTCACCTCTGCCATCTGTAAGCAAAGCAACCAGATCCAGATCTGTGAGAAGACTTCGGGACATCGCCAGGCCACTCGTGAGCCAAAGCACTTCACTCTTAAATAAACCAAACACAACATTCCGAGACATCAATCAGAGGTTCTAAACTCTTCCATGACCACTAATATTTGCGCACAAGGCAATCCATTTAAATATTGATACTGATTATATTCCCCAATGAAAAGGTGCCTCTTCTTTTTGTATAAAATAAGTAGTCTTATAGATATTATTTCAGCCTACAGGAAAACTTCCTCTTTTTTAAATCATCCTTTCAATTTAAGTTTTTTTGGAGAATGCTCATGCGTTGTGTTCTATACATTTTTATTGTTATAATTATTTGAATATCACCAAATTTATTAATGTAACCGAAGTAAAACAATAAAAAAAAAAAATCTTTGAAGTCAGTACTGACCCTTTAAATTATAATAATTTAAATCTTAATTTTCGCTGATCACCCATCTGGATAATTAGACTATATCAGTAAGCAACCAGATACAAGAAATCTGATATTAATCCACGTCCTTTAATAAGATCGCAAAGGCGTTGCTGTGTAGAAAGCCGCCTGTCCTTTATAATTTTCCACCAGCAATTGGCAACAGCCATTCTCATTTATTTTCAAAAGTGACTTGAGACATAATATCAATGTCTTAAACCTAATTTAGACTTCAAATCAAAGAATATTAAAAAAAATATATAGAAAAGAAATGTGATGAAAGTTCCATTTGGGAATTATTTTTTTTTTTCCCAACAATATTTCTAAAGAGATCAGTGGTTTGAAAATTATATATTTAGGTTTCTTGTATAAAGAGTAAAAGTGGGAGGAATCAGAAAGAGCATTGCATTGGTTGCTATGGTAATTGCACCATACTTACAACTTTGCACCACTAAGTAAGTTTTTGCCGTGGCAATCACGGCACAGTGGAAATGTCCGAAAAATGTTTGCCTTCTTCTTTTTCACTCCCTTGCATTACAAGATGTGATGTAAGGAAGTTTTACTTTAGTGAACGTACATAAGCTCACCAGCCTCAAAACCGGTCACCATGTCCTTGACCATTTCATTAAAATTGCCCAGGCGAAAGGACACAAGCTGAAGCTTCGTAGACACGCACTTTGTATCCCCAAGAAACACTGAATCTGTCATTTGTTAGTTGTTTTTTAAAGATTCTGTGTTCTGATTAAAGGTTTCGAATCATTAAGGTGTGCGGGTTATTGTCTGGTAACATTGTAGCACACATCTGTAGCATTTATTTGGTTAAAAGCAAAATAAGACCAACAAGTTTCAAAATGGACAACAATAAAGCTATTTCCTGTGAAGCTAATCGAGCACTCGGTTCAGCCTCGTTCTCTATCCAAGCTTGCGGCCGGGACTTTCATTTCCGCTAAACTAGCGGCATTCTTTTCATCGAGCCACACTGGTGAACATCAGGTCTCAGCGAGCGAGTGTTGAGTCCTTTTATCTGGCATCTTGACATATTCTCAGATGTTTGCATCTGAATATGACGGTTGTTGATTAATTTTAAAGACCTTACAGCCCAGGTGTCCAAACCACAACATACAGAAAAACAACAAGCAATGGGTTTTACAGTGCAGAGGGTTCGTGTACATGCAAAGCTGTGTAACTACTAAGCCGTCAAGATACAGGGCAGTAGTTTCAGATGTGAGTCAAGACATTGTTTCTAGCACTGGGCCACAATAGCAGGAGTCTAGGTATTCACTTGCATAGTTGGTGAGTCTACACTCTGTCATATTATCTCTGATATAGTGACTTACTTCTGTCTTCTGGATGGACAGTTACACAGTACAAGCAGAGAAATCGTTCTCAAATCTCTTGCTGTTTTGCTAGACATCTGGAAATAGCCCCAGGAAAAAAGCCCCATGGGCCTCAGTGCACACTTTGTTGGGGGGAATCTATAACTAAACATCTCAGTATGTCATACAAGAAAGGGCACACAAGCTTAAAATACCCCGAATTTGTATGTGTTAGAACTTTTAAATACTTGTTCTCTGAGAAGTACACACTTCAAAATTCAAAGTCACTTTATCAAGAAAGGTTTTAGTTTTCCAATACCCAATGTTTGATAGACACTATATTCATGGCTTTGCTTTGTTTCATAAGGATGAATGGAAACTCTTGTTTTCAGTTTGTGAGACCTTTTGCATATATTCTTCCTCTCAGGTTAATTGAACATACATGAAGTGACACAAGTCATGTAACCAAGCCAACTCAAAAAGCAACTTGCTAAGCCATGGACGAGTTGGACAATGGGAGTCTCCCATTGAGTTGTGTTGTCTGGCGATAAGCACCACTGTTGTCAAGCTACTCTTAGAATCTGCAAGTTCATGGTTACCAATAATATTGAGTTTATTTGATTTGTGGGTCAACTAACTGATGATTTCAGTTGGTTGAATTGGGGAAAAAGACTGGATTTGAGTCTTTAGTGTATAGATGAGGAGTCATACTTTTCATGGCGACTCCCTGCATGTTAGTAGTAGAGTCGAATTTAGTCGTGTCTTCTTGAACCATGGTCAAGTGAACAGTTGTCTTTCCTTTATTGTATAAAATAATTCTTGAGTTTTAGCCATTTGTCATAACAACGCAACTCAGACCTCTATATGCTGATACCTAGGGGAAACACAGTTCATTTAACAGTATTATAGGGATCCGTGAAACAAACACAGTATGTATATTACTGGTCTTTTAACGAAGAGGCGGCCATTTTCAAAATCATGCTTGCGACACACATCCTGGGCATGGTCCACCTATGAAAATCTCCTTAAGGCTTATGGTCCACTGATATTTACTCTTATACCCAGTTACCTCCAAGCCTAGACTTCTAAGTTAATGTTTTTAATAGGGTGAAATATGAATAAATAAATAAGAAGGACCCTCACATACCCTACATTTTGCCAACTACAATGACATTCTGCTTAATAATCCCTAATGAAGCAAACAAGACAATATGATTAGGCATTTTTTGTTCCTCTCATGGCTGAGCTCGTAACAAAAAGTTGCATATTTTAACTTCATATATTTTCTGCTATTTGCATAAAAAATGATTCTCTTTTGAAAGACACTAACATTTGGCATTCAGTATCGTGTTGTTGCCTTTGTTGATTAGAAACAATTTTCTGCTTCAGTGAACTAAGCTTCTGTATACGATGAAACTTTTTGATATTCCGGTCTTGTGTATGAGAGATGTTTTTCTTGTTTTATCTAACAGTGGTCCTCGCTGACTATATCTTTGTGTGGATTCTGATTATTATAAAACCCCTGTTTCTGTATGACAGTCACATGGCGTTGTAGCTCCGCTTATAATTATTAAAAAAAAGGCTCGGTTACAAAATCGCAGTGCTTCTAACTACCAAGGTGGAGTTAGCTCGGGGGTTTCAAAATTGCCAAAGAGTTTATCTGTTCAATCTTTGCCATTTCACAGAGAGGATCGCAAAATCATTTTTTCAATATTATTATTATTTTTTTACACATGCAATGAACCAAACAGAAGATCGCTCTATTCATAAGACTTTTAAGGTCTAGGGAAAATAAATTGCTTTATAAGCAAAGACTTCAATAAGAACGGTTTATCAAAATGAAAAACATCCATATCATTGTAATTTTAATCCAAGACCACAAACATGGGTTCTTGCTCTGATTACAAGGAACAAAATGTTGTTTTTGGGTTTTTTTTTTAACAGATATACAATATATATTAGTCATAGGGATCTTCATTATTTTTTGCCTTAATTATCATGGTATTGGATTGGATTTTTGGGTTTGATTTTTGATATAAAGCATGTTTTTTTTTAGAATGTGTCTAAAAATTAACTCTTTATTTCCTTCCAATCAAACTAGTTCTATGTGCTTATAAGTGATCTCTTTAAATTGTTGTGACTCGCCAATCGCTCCGTACGGAGGTCTATTCAGACCCTGGTGAACATGTGCAGCAAGTGATCCCATTGATTATGAGCGCTTTCCTGGCACTGATAGGCTCCATCAGGTAGCCAATCAGTGGTAAGAAGTGTCGGATCATGAAGGATGAGGGCAGCTGCAGCAACAAGGCTGCAACTTTTAGGTCAGGTAAGTATTTAACTTATTTTTTTGCTATGAATAATGCATTTTAAAGTGATCACAGTCTACCCTTGGAATCCAGCTCTGGAAAATGACCCAGGTTCAGATTGGTGGATAAAGGGACTATTCTCTAACTATCATTGAGTCTTTACTACAACTTAAAAACGGAACTGAAATTTAAAATAATATATATACAACTAAATGCTAAAATATTACAGGAGAAACTATTTAAGATGCAGGACAGATAGATGGGATTTGATGTACTAACACAGAGGTTTTTAACTATCATCAGCCTTTCCCGTGTAGACAGAATGTGAAATGACTTTTGAGCATTGAATCAAATATGAGAAAGCAATCTGATGTATTCCATAATTATACCGTGCTATTCTGCAATTCACTGATCAGGGCTCATTATGAATAATAAATGGCTTCATTGGCTATTGATAATGTAAGGAATCCCAATTACATTAGAGTCTGTGTTCTGCGTTTATCTTACGTACACCCCATAACCGCATTAGCCATCACGGATCTGGAATGAAAAAATATTACATTTTTGCGAATGTCTTGTAGAATATGTATCGGTTAATCAGATACAATTAACAAGCAAATGCACAGAAACAAAGTGGCACAAAATACTAAATCATGGGTACTGATAACCCAGATGAACCCATTGCAGTCAGCCTGAAATTAAGTGATAAACCTCAAATTTGGTCGCAAAAATGAACGTTTGAGTGAAAAGGCCCCTAATAGTGACTACACTTGTGAACATGAATGTGCCCTAATAGTTTTTTTTTAATGACTGTTGCACACTCTATTCCGTCCAACTTATGTTGTAGGTATTATCCTTCTTCAAATTATTCTAATATCATCTTAATGCCATTAAATGATCCAACAAAGCATGGTCTTCAAAGCAAATATCTGGGTATCTGTTGCGTGTGCAGTTTCTTTTATGGTCTAAACAGAATTATTTATCTAAAAGATACACAAAAAGGATTAATTCACGCGGAAAGCATTAAAACCTGCTCTTGCTACCGCTTTAATTCGAAGGGTCCGAATATATCTAATGATTACTTTAACCTCTGCGAAGGAAGACAATTTCTCACGCTCAACTATATCATAATGCATTTTAAATTAGTGTGCACTTTCGCTTACTTCTGTCCTGAATAATTAGGAAAACAATTCACATTCCACTAGGAGACAGTATGAAGTGTTATTCCTGTGATAATTATCTTGCGGTAGTTCACTTTCCCCTGCTCCCACCAGGTCATCAGAGCACAAAAGAGGACACCAAGAGTGGATTAATGAGCTCTCATTGAAGATGTTAAAAAGCTGGTATTGATCTGTTTGTCCAAGGAGGAGATATTTAAGCCTTTCTGCTAAGGGCAGAAGAGACAGAGATTCCTATCACAAAGCCTTTTATCCAACCCCTTCTGTTTCTGGCTTCGATATTACCAAGTCTCAGCAGTGCGTCTCGTTCCGGAGGTCGTACTTTTAAACTTTAAAAACATAAAAACAGATACGGTGTAAGGTTTACAGCAGGGACTTCGACTGTAGCCGTTTTTCTCGTAACCGAGCAGAAGCGAGTTCCCACCAAGATTACAATTCCCGCTAATCTACCTGAGAATGTTATCCACCTGACAAAAGGTGGACGGGAGAGGTTTCTTTTTTCCAAGGAATAAACATTTAAGACATTGAGTTTCATTGGTATTTTAAACAAAGCTTGTAGCTCCCATCGCTTGCCAGTAATCGATATCATACTGTTGATTGCACCATATATATATATATACTACAGATATTGGAGCACACCTAAACCCAATACATTAATAATGTTCATCAGAACTTATGCTTCTGATTACATAAGCATCATTTAACAAGCTTTATGGTGTTAAGTGAATGAATATTTCTGGACTTGGTTTTTGTGTTACATAGAAACATAGAGGATGATTTACAATGGCATCCTAAACCCAAATTTCTGTTAAAATGATGAGAATTTGCAATTGCGACATGTTTTAGCAACGCAACCCAATAGAGTTTGTGACAAAATCCACTGGTCTGCTGAATTTGTGGAGTTTGTTTTCCAGTAATTGTGGTGCAACCTACTTATATTGTTTGGGGGGGAAATAAATGTAATTATTAATTTCATCATTCAAAAGAAGGTCACCCACTGCTCCATTACAACTAGGACACAACTCTATAAGGGCAGCACTGCTAATGCCCATCATCCCCACAATAGCATCTGACAATGAATAAGTGAACCGGCAGACCATTTTATACCTGCTGTAAAGCCTCAGATCATTGCTTAGTCTTCTTTTTGATGGTCAGAAGAGTCTTATCCCTTCCATTGTTTATTTAACTTTGTTAAAATGTTGCACTACTGGTGTCTACGATTTGAGGAAGAATCAATTCATTGGATCATTGTATTGTTGCTATACTGCTGTCAATATTAATTATGCTTCTGTACACTTCTGTTCTCAACACATTAAGATCAGACCAATAACGCCAACCTAACGCATCTGTTGAAAGACACTTATTACTCACGTCTGAAGGTATCTGCCAATGATCCCAATTCAGACAGCAGTCTTGTTAATAAGTGAGAAAGTCTACCCGAAACATTTAATACTAGACATTTTATCTACGTCCACCATTATTGGAAATAATGTTGAGCATTACTCTGGTACACAGAGTTGCCGCCTCCAAAGTAAATTATAGAATGGGTATTAACCCCTTAAGGACAATGGGTTGTCCTGAAGGGGTTAAAAGGGCAACAAAACTACATTATGTCCTTTCACCATAAATCAAGCCTTCTTCCTTCCCCACATGTACTTATACTTACATCTCTGGCTTCCTACAAACCCTGCTTGCTCTCTACATACAACACTATCTATCTCCCCATGTTTCCTTACACCAGCCATAGTGCCTCCTGCTAACGCTACTTACTATCTGCCCTATCCTGCCTCCTATGAACCTAACCCTCCTCTCTCTACCCTTCTTTCAGAGATGTCTTCTCTCTCCTCCATCTTCTGTCCCATTTGGAAAGACACATCTCCAATCTTCCTGCTAAATATATAGCCAGAACTCTCTCGTTTTCATTAATTCTCCTTTTTTATACCCATTTTGATGCCTCCAACATTAACGTTTCTTGCCTAGAATTACTTCAAAGTTAAATATTCCTTACCACGACGATTGTTAAAATAAAGAAACCAAGCAAATCATTTTGAAACATACACAGATTGTAGAACTCGTAACCTTCTATGAGTACTTCATTTTTTATAAGAATTACTGTGTTATAGACTCATGATTTATCTTCTTATTTTAACAGCTGATTAACTGAGTGATTTCACAAGTGAAATCGGGTCCAACCAACACTATTGCAGGAGCTACATCAGGTCCGGCCAACATGTAAAATCGCCATTTGCATATTTTCACCATCTGTCCGAATATTATATAACACATTAGAATGTGACAACGTGAGGACCCAGCTTTACAGGGAATATTATTTAAAAGGGAAGCACATATTAAGAAATAACTATGTATTAATTGGACAAACATAGATGAATATTAATGTCATTTATGAGAAGGTTAGGTGACTTCCAGCAACTTAGCATGTAGAGTGGCCAAAATTGGCTATATGGTATTCTCCAACACCAAACACCCATTGACGATACTATCCAAACTGGGCATTGTGCATGAGAACGGGGACGGACATGGTGGTTTGTTGATTAACTATACATTATACAGGACCAGCAAAGTTTTTCTTGAAGCAGAAGCTCACCGAGCTAGGATCTTCATAATATAAAGTGAAGTCAAGGAAGCGAAACACAACTCTTAGCTCTTTACTGAATAAAGTCATGTACTTTGTATCATTTACTGCGTGCCATTTGTTTGCCATACTTTTATAAAACATATCATTGGCATGGAACCCTCCTTAAATAAGTGGAATTAGTCTGTATTGAATCCCTTTATGTGCATAATTTAAAAAAAAAGTCTACAGTATTTCCAAAATATATATTTTTTTAATTTAATTTATGTATTTTTTCAACAGTTCCCACATCTTTTAAATTACAAGATTCATTTGTGAGTAGTTCAACCTTGTGAAGGGGTTTATATATTTTATTTAAAGTTTTATGATTGCGTCTACAATGTATATTGTTTTTTACTAAGCAGCACATAAATGTTTGTAAAAAAAAATAAAATAATAATATATATATAATTTATTTATTTATTTTTACAAACATATATGTGCTGTATATATATATATATATATATATATATACATACATATATATATATATATATATATATATACATACATATATATATATATATATATATATACATACATATATATATATACATATATATACATATATACACGCACATATATACATGTTTCTATGTATATGTCTATGCAAAGACTTCTTGGAATACTTGACCTTGGTGTCCAGAAAAACAAATTGTATGCACTGAATATATTGAGGACCACAAAACCGCAACTTTAAAGTACTTGTATTAAATACATTGAAGTTCTCTAGAAACTAAATTTAACGTTTTTCATCTGGAAAGAAAAATCGGAATAGTCGCTAACTTCGTAAACCAGAAAGATTTCCCATAGGATCTCTAATTGAAACGACTTTTGTTACAAATACCTAACGATTTCATGTATACGGTGCATGTTTATTATCAGTAGTTTGGTCTCATTCTGTCATCAATTAATTTATTCACTGATTTGAAAACCTACAGAGTATTACCACCAACAATAATACCAATGTTTATTAGACTGGATTTGAGTCATAATGTAGCCGTTGTGGCTAATTTAGTATATCTGATGTCTTACACGCAGAATACAGCTCATTGTTTTAAGCTGATTTTAATATTCATTGAATATTTAATTTAAACGTGGATTTTAATGATAAAAAAACGAACTATGCTCTGCAAATTAAGTTCAGATGCACTTCATCAATGTTTTTTTTTAAATAATCATAAAATTGCATGACTTGTTTAAATGCCGATATAATAAAATAATAATAATTATCACATGGGTTCTGCATAATTAAATTAGTGAGATGTTCTCAATTTTATATCACAGATTCTTCACCCATGTCCCCCCAATGCTTGATTTTCTAAGAAACTGGAATTATCTCTTCAAAGAGGTCAGTTTTACCCCTCCTCATCTCTTGTCATATACCCCAACACCTTAAAGGTTGGGGGTATGCCGAAGCAAGCCTTCGATAATTTTATACGTTTTATTAGATTAATAACGATGTCTACAATTTGGCATATTTCTGATATCGAAAGCGAGAATAAATTCAACGTATGTGTTCAGAGAGAATAATAAATAGCTGTTGTTTCATCAATTAACCACGGACCATGCTGATGCTTTACATAGAGGTAACGATTTATTTATGGCAGGGCCATTCATCTCTATGCTTTCTCATTTTAAAAAGTAGGATCCTTGGATTATGGAGTCCAAACACATCTGTCCCCTCCTTGGTCAAAACTGGTATTAACTTTTAGAAGGGTTTCCATTTCCCTTCATATGGACCATACCTATTAAGAATATTTTAAAATTGATAGATTTATGGTTATTTTTTCTCAACTTCACTATAAAATCAATAAAAAATGTAAATACATGTGAATCCTAAACGGTACCTATCAAAGTTGACTTAATCTTACTTGTTGCCCATCACTTATCTCAATCTAGTACATTATATTTTTTAAATGATTAAAATGATTAAAATCTAAATCCTGATATATATATTTATATATATATATATATATATATATGTATATATATATATATATATATATATATATATATATATATATATATATATATATATATATATGTATATTTACGGTATATATATATATATATACATATCAGGATTTAGATTTTAAATGTCTATATATATATATATATATATATTTAGATATATATATATATATTTAGATATTAATTCATTTATAGTGGACACAGAAGGCACCCACACAGTTAATCGTTAAACACGCTCCAGATTTTTGCATAAAAATAACTATCTTTATTCATTCGTAGCAGTGGAACACAATCTAGTCTGTTTAGGTAACGCTGTATAAAGAATAACCATTTTAAGCCATACATCAAAATCACAAATAGCATTGTGGGACAAAAAAAATGATTGTGTCTTAAAGCCCATCTGAAGTGCTTGTGTCTGCCTGGCATAGGAGAGAAGCCAAACAAAAGGATATTCTTCTGACACTTCTTGAAGGAGGCATTTAATGGGTATCGGCTGCTCGGAAATTATGGCATACATTCTGTCCACTCGCTTAGGACCTCTATACCGTGAGAAAAAAAGCAAACATTTATCATATGCAGATGTCCACCAGGCCCAGGTGACTGCAAATTCAATGAACAACATGTTTTACAATGGGCCGCATGCTAATTGGGTAGCAGGAGAAGATTAGAGGAGCCCCGAAGCTGTATTTTTATCTGCACAAGTTCCTCGTACAATAACAGAAGTCACCTCTTTGTGCAGCTTTTCGGAATGTTGTAAATGAAATTGGAATTCGGAGATACAATAAAAAAAAAAACCTTCAAGGATAGTCCAGTCTATTTACAATCATAGGACAACCAACCAGAATGCTCTAAATTTGGTTAACGTCTAAAAATAAATATAATTTAGACTATTTTTAATGTTTACAGATTTAAAATCATGTTTTTTTTCTCTACGGTCATTGTGTGTCCGCCTTGTATGTTGCTTACATATTGTATCAAATACCAATGCAGGTTACTTAAGACATATGTTTTCCTTAACCCTTTAGACCCCAGTGATTCGCAAGGTGTTGAATACGGCTTTTGACATTGATCCACGTTCTCCTTAGATGTTCATAGCTGCACCCCCCCCCTATATAACTACACTATTGTGCTTAATGGTGGAAGAAACTAGAATGGAGCCCATGAAATTGAGTTTCCAGGTTGTAGACACAAAAGGGGTATTATACATCATTCTGGTGCAAAGTGGTTTAAGTGGAGCAATTGCTATGGCAACAAATGAAATGCTTCTGCTGAGTGCACCAGTTTCAACACACTAGGGGCTCAGTTCTATTACTGCCCGGTAAAATGTTTTTCGTTATGTTGAACAGATCATTTGATACATAAACCATTTAGTTAGACCATTCTGTTTTGGTCATCTTGCCACTTTGCCCACATACCAGCCACATATTTATTTGTAGAAGGTGGTGGATGTTCTTAGATATTGCGGAGCATTGTGGTGGCTTGAGAGTAACGTACTGCATTTTAACTGGCACGGCAGTGGTTAATTTTCCTGTGTTGACATTTGTGTAGTGTCGCAGCGAATGCGTGTGTGATTTTAACGCATTTGTAACACGCAACATTTGCTGTGATCACATGTTTTGAGCAGGTTTTAAATGACCACCGGAAATGTCTTCATTTAACCCGTGTTAACCTGAGTATTGAAACAGGACAGCGAATGCGCTTTGTGCTTGCATTGGTTTGTACGGGCGTATATATACCGGAGCAAATTACATTTTATCACACATTAGTACTGGCGATAATTTGTAACAATATTGTAACCTGACACTTTGTAACCATCATCAATATTTTTTTGGGGGGGCGCCAATGTTATGAGAGTCGAGCCATGAGTTTGGTTCAATGCTGGATACATAAATTTATTACAGATAATTGAATGGTAGTCCCCACATTCATTTCAGTGACAAAGAATAAGATAACACATTGATACATTTTTATCATATTTATATGAATATGGGGAAAATGTATTTTCTCCATAGAAATCTAAGGAAGGTTTGCTATTCAATTACTTGTTATAGTCTTTATCATTAAATCAGCTACAACCAAGTTAAAGATATTAAACCTTGCGGGTACCATCAACAGAACACAAAAACATAGCAGGGAAGAGGGTCTCTCCAACCAGCCCATGATCCCCACGGCCCACAAAAGTGGGGTAGTGGGGCAGGTACCAGAAACAGTGGGACAGTGCCTGAAAATTTGGACTGTCCTGTGAAAACTGGGACTGTTGGGACATATGGAAAAACAAGGGCCCTGAAACTTTACTGTAGATGAGAAAATGCTGGAGAAGATGACATGCTGGAGAACCTTCTACAGCGTAATGACTTAACATCAAACTGTTAGGTAGGAAAAAGCAAAATATCTACCTAGCAATGCTAGACAACGGTTACAATATACAACAAAGTATCGATCTGATTAAGCAAGTTCTGGTGCCCAATGTGACTTTTTTCAAAAATGTATCTTTATCATGTCCACAATCACAGGGAATTCACAGGAACAGGGTATATATGGGAACAGGGTATATATGGGAACAGGGTATATATGGGAACAGGGTATATATGGGAACAGGGTATCCATAGGAATAGAATTTCCATAGGACCAAAAGATCCACAGGACATCAAGAAAAAGAACATCCAAAGGAACACAAGCTACGTTGGTTAAGTAACATCATATAACAGCAAAGGTGAGTCACGGAAGCCTAATAAAGACGGTATAGAGAGGGGAATCTGGCACTCCATAGGCTGGGGAGAATGAGGGTTGTGTCTGTAGGTGCTGCTCTGGATGTAATTACTAACAATACTTAGACGCAGTACATAAAATGATTTATGTTCTCCAAGTCTTCCCTAACCAATCAATCTTTTTTTTTGTGTGGTCCAAGCTCAACCCCCCTTCAGCCAACAAATAGGACATACATAGGCATCAAAGGAGAACTGCACCCAGAGATTTTGCCCCTCTAGTGAAGATGGATCTAGATTGATGCCCTTGGGTCTGTATACATGAATAAATGGTATAGGATATTGGATGAGAAGGTGATTTCAGAAAAAGATGTTCTTGTCTGGCTGTAACATTGTGATTTATATATATAACAATAGGAACAAAATAACATTTGGTGATGAATTGGTCTCTACTGTTGTGTAATCTACCCAGGTTAGAAAGCGAGGTAGGAATCTTCATCCTTTCAGATTGGAAGAAAGCTCTCGATTTCCTGCAGAAACCACACCTTTCCAAACAGGAATTTGCATATATTAAAAGAGATTCAGACAGAGCGTCACACTGTGCGAGCAATTGTGTGTGAACAATGACAAGAATACCATTAGTAAAATTTCATGCCAATTATGGGACTTTATGGGAGTTTTTATGCTAGAGGCTTTTTTCTCCTTCCTGATAAATAGCCCCCTACACGTGCAAGAAAAAAAAAAACGTGGCGTCTTCTTCTTTCCCAGGCTGCTGATACAAGATGAACAATCCCTCGGTGTTCAGGAGAACATCTCCATGCTCTTACTAAACCTTTAAAATAAATACTGTAAACTTTACACATTTTAGGCTTGTCCAATGACAAGACGATCTTCATTCTCCATTTTTTACATTTGCTAAAGTATTGGTAGAAAAAAAAAAAGATCGTGGTCTTGGCTTCAGATATAAAGTCGGCCAAGAAGTAAAGACACTCAAATCGACTTTGTCACCTAATGAAAATCTGACATAAATCAGCGGAGCATTTACAATTGCCTAGAAATTGTGTTAACATTTTTTAACACACCATATGGCACTTTTGTAAAATTCTGTAATAAAAGATTAGCTCTTATTTTTTTTTTTTCAGCTGAAAAGGTGATGTATCCCAGCATGCAGCTGAACTAACATTTCTGATTGGCTGCTGATTTAAAATCTTTGTACAAATGTTTATCTTTTTTTTTTATGAAAAAGAAAGTTCAGAGGACAGGAAATAACGAATATATTTTGTAGATGAATGTCCAGCATGCCAAACAAACACTTAATGGATTTCAAAACACAGAAGCTGACATATTTTATTACAAACATCTCATAACTCGAGTGTTACGTTTAACAAAACATAAAGCTAGTCTTTATGTTTATTGATTTATGAGTTTTTTTTTCACATTTAATTTATATCACATAAAAGGAATTTACACAAGGTGTCTGTGTCTGTGAGAATTCTTCTGCAGGTCTGATAAGGTAATGGAAATAGAATGCAGAAGCTGGGTAACCTTCTACCAACATCATGCAAATAGAATTCCTGAGTGGCCTAGCCAATTTAGGATCAAGGGGGCTAAATGGTCATAATTGCATCTCTTCCGTGATAATGATCATAGTGTTTGGCTGAGCATCTGCTTCTTGGTCTCTTTCCCTGTCTCTCTTTTTTTTTTTTTTGTCAAAAAGATGATGAAATAGTCCACCAAGAATAATTAGCCGACACATATGTTCAACCACCATTATACCAAAAAAATAATCACGAGAACGGAAATTTGATTATTTTCACTAGGAGGAAACCTATTTTTTCACCATAGATTTTTTTTTTTTTGGTGGAAGACAATCTCTAAGTCTCTGTTGGTGTTGTGTGATATGTTGAGGGCACTTGCTATCTTGGGCTCGGACAGTTGTAATGTTTATGATGATTGGGATGGGGTGTGGGTTAGGAGCACCCTTATTATCTTTCAGGATAACGCCACAAATATATAGATTTTTTACTATATGTCATGAATTGTAATTGAATCGTTTTTACTCCCCCATCATTGATATTAAGGCATGTGGTATCTCAGGAAGACTATGAGGGTGAAATTAGTCAAAAGAACATACAGGTAGATAAAAGAGTGGAGAAAACGTTCACCCATATCCTTAAAATGCCATAAAATGTTCTTTTCTTTAGATTGCCAGCATGTTCTGTATATTAAGTTCCTATCTATCCAACCCAATGAGGAATTATCAACTATCAACTTTGAGACATGATAGATGGTTACAAGCCGTGGCATATTAATATTTGGTGATATCCTAGTGTAGCACCATCAACTGCCATAGGATATGATGTCATATTTTGACGTGGCACCTTTTAAGGAACACTGGCCTGGTGTAAATTATGTAGGCTGTGCCAATTTGGGATAGACCTTCATAGGGTTAATGGGCTGGCTGGGAAAGTCATTTACTTTCCTTTTAATCAACCCGTTAAGCAGTGATGGCACAGGGAGCCTGATTGTCCACAACATGCCACTGGTTAAAAATAATCACGCCTATAATTAAGCAATACTTTGTTGCATGTGACCCATTCTTTCCTTATCTTAGACTTGCGGCTTTAAATCCCACCACTTCTGATTTCCACGGGCACTTTGGGCTCAGGAACTCAGGAATTTCCTTGACCTATATGAGGCAAGGCCACCATATGTCCTAAGATGACAGCCACTAGATACATTTATACCTACTCTGACTGATGGACACATCGCCTGGCAGACTGTAGGACGTAGACAATTTTCTGGTTAAATATTTGGCATGCATTGTGCGTGTAGCTTTGTATAACATTGGAATATAATGAAAAGCTGTTCTATTGGAATGCTGCATTTGAGTTCAAAAGCTAAAGTGTTACTTCTCGATGAGAAGCCTCAATTAGAATAGCGAAACAAGTGCATGATTGTTTATTGTGATGCTGAGTTGTAATTTCCAGATAAATCACATCTATCTAAAGCACTGTCTGAAAAACAGATCCCCATTTTATTTCTCCTCTGCTCTACATCTCCATACTTATATTTACAGCTCATGGCACAAAAGAGGTATGATTAGATCCTCCGTGGGGTGGTAAGCCATACAAAGTATTTCTTCATTAGCCAAAGTAGATGCATGACACAGACTCTCAGCAAAAGCAACAGGGACAAAAAAATATAGAAAAGGTTAGAGCATGCAAATTCTGTGTTTGCCCTCAAGGTCAATTTCCCAGCCACGGTTAACCGTACACTTTAACTGAACAGCAGCTGTCACACAACAACATCCTAGTGATTATTCATCTGTTTTAAACACACCTGGTCCCTCCAGGCTCCAAGCGTGCTTTCCTACACATATGATATAGACGTGAATATAAATACAAACATGCATGTAGAATGGAGTGAATATTGAGCTGTTTTATGCTGAAGCCCTCTGTGCCAGACTGCTTTCTCTCTTGTTCACCCCTAGCAGGGCCAACATCAGAGGTGTACAACCAGTACCTGTGTATGGGGTCCAGACACGCAGGGCCACTCATTGTCCCTCACAACCTGCTACCTAGGACTGGGCCCTGGTGGTCTGCTAGAAGAGACCAAGCCCTCACGGCATTATACCCATGTGTTGGCCAACGTGGACTTTCGGGGCCAGATAGCCTTCTTTTAGGGATTAAGGTGTGTAGCTCCTTTTTGGACTTTGGGATCTAGTGGGCCCCACTGTGTGCTTTAGGGTCTGCTAGCAGCATGGGAAAGGGTGGAAGGAACATGGAGTGGGATAGGGCTGGGGGGCCCTATCTTTAGATTTGTACTGGGCCTCAAGATTTTTGAAGGCTGCCCTGACTCATAGTTATGCCTACGGACATTTGGATGTGAATATAGTGTTTCATAAAGATTCTGTAGGTAGTCACTAACATCGTCAGATGGCTAACATGGGGAAATCCCTTTGGTAATATTAGAAACCCCAGGCCCCAAACACCATAATTGGAGCCAGGAAAAGCATTTTGCTTATATCTGCAAAACATCAAAAACAGCAATTTACACCTGGTTGATGTAAGCAGATGAAACCTGCCCTCCAACGTGTACTTTTGCGCATATCTGTGCTTCTTCAGGCGTTACTGGGCAGAAATTGCAATGTTATTGTAAAGCTCTACCAGTAGGCACCCAAGTTTTCATCAATCTGCAGTTGTAACAAGAGTTAAATTGTAATTTATTTTAAGAAAAATGTTGTACTAAGTTAATGTGGATACTGTTTATCAACCCCTTTTAAAAGGTGACTTACAACTACTTGGTTACATCCTTAACCTAACAACATATTTTCTATTATCGCCGGAGGCCAGATACATAGGTTATTTAGGATGCCTTTTTTTTTTGCTCGCTAACTGGTTCCAGGTTGAGGTCTTTGAGCTGACCGAACTAACTTTTATTGGCACAATATGTCTGTATTAAAATGTGCGATTTGTTTGAAATGTTATAATTCTAGATACATGCCAGCTCATATAATGGACACATTCACCCAGGATAAAATATGCCACGGGTTTTAGAATGTTAACAAAAATAACCATTAATAAAGTAGATATTTTTTACATTAAAATAAAGGTGTTGGATGTAAGGATTTAATCTTTATATTTAGAATAATCTAGGAAAGTTAAACTATAATTAAATTGTTTGTCTTTTATGGAGAATTCATATTGAAAATAATTGACACGGTTATGATATTCATATTGAGTATGTATGTATGTACGTATATATATATATATCTATATATATATATATATATATATATATATATATAGATATATATATATATTTTCCAGCTCCCTCCCCAGAAAAAAAATCCAGAGAATCTGCATTTAGATAGAAGTATTTTTACAGAGAATGAAACCCTGGTATTTTATAAGTATCTTATTTTTGTCTCAATAGCTATAGGAAGTTTTTTTTGTGTATAAGCTCCTGAAAATTCCAACATGTTAAATAGATTGAAAAATGCATTTATCCTTTTTACAGCACAAATAAAGTGAACTGGCTACTTTGATCCAATACTAGATATGTGATGAGTTTTTAAAAAGCTATTCAGCTCAGGACTGCAAGTGATCTGTAGAAGTATTTCTACTTGAAAATCACTTTTGCTTTTGTCTGCTTAAACATAATATTCCTGTAATATTATTCATTCCTTCGCATATGTATTTCTGTTAACATGTTCTGCATACAGACACATGCTTCTCTACTGGAAGGCAGGCATTAAGAATGTTGGCATGTATATAACGGAAGACATAATATAGCTCAATGTTTCATGGTAACACGGTTTTACTTTGCCAGGTGCATACTAATAAGCTGTAAGGAATGTAATTACTAAACTGAAGATGCTATTCACAAAGGACAAATTTGTTAAGAAGATAGGAGAATATGTTAAAAGATCATCTTGTAGGAGTTAAGCATTAGGGGTCACCTACTGTCTTTGACCCTTGTGAGTCCCATTGAAAGACCATGGTTTCCAGCCCAGGGAAACTCAGATATCATAGGAATCATGTTGGTGGAACTCCGAAGTTGAGTCAACATCGATATCTACGAGAATCAGCCAAGAATAGGTCTTGGAAGGATGAAGACGCTTGTTCTATGCCCCCAGAGTTATTGAATCGAAACCTTGGTTTCCCGGAGCGTACTCTAAGATAAAGTTTCCTAATACGCAGTGCCTGCAGTAACCCAACCAAAGATACAAGATTTAGATTCACAAGGAGCGTGTTTGTTCTTCTGTTTTGTGCTTACAAGCGCTTACGGGAGCTGGATGATGACAACAATTATCAGTCTATTACTCTGTATTTATTTAATTTGTTCATTTGATTTTGGTGTCAGGGAATGTAAACTGACATTTAATATGGAGTATGGAGTAAAACAATAAGGCCCCATTTCTTATGAGGGCCATTGAGGGGACAGTGACAGATCAGAGGCTGGAATGACCAACGAGAATCTGAATCTGCGAATAAGTTGGCACTATTATTTTGATTTGTCTTTAACTAATTCACCAGATGGGGAGCGTTCTCACTCCTACCTTCTCCCACAAAGTCTAAATATAAAAATATTTGGCACGTATCAAAATAAAATTTTTCATAAAGATTGACCTAACACCATTTTAGTAGACCAGGTCTGCGGTTTCTCCAATTTTTTTAATGTCCACCAGAAAGCACGGTCTTCACAATAGCTTGAGACGTTCCGCCTTGCCTTCCAGCTTCAATTTCCTCTTCCTCCAGAACCCTGTATCCTATCGCCCTCAACACCTCCTTACATCGAGTCATTGTTTGCTTACTTTAGGCCATTTGGAATAATAACTTCCAGATCTTTCTTCCTTTTTTTGAAGGTGTTATTTAAATTGAAGGACTCAAATTACCCTAGTTGTGTTGCTCAGTTTAATTGCAAGCCTTCACACCTGCCTTAGCTGGTGATACTTTTTAGTGACCACGTAAATGAATTAGCACCTGCATTAAACATATGTATTTTAAAGACCAACAGTGTTACTTACCAAGACTTTACAGAAGTGCTGTGACACATACACAGTTGTACAAATTCTTCATAATGTATTTGTGGAGTAGTTATCTATATGGTCACACTACATTGACTCCAGAAGTCAGATGTTCCAGAGAAGAGAAGATAGGGATCCATACTTGGGTTGCAGGGAATGATAGTCATGTTCTTGATGCTGAACCCCTACTAGGCTGCCCCTAAAAGTATCAGAGCTGGAACTGAAACAAGAAATTTAAAAAAGGGTTGATTACATGGTAGGACTGGGAATTAAGTAAGCATATTTTTATAGCACAGATCTGCAGATCTGCTGCTGGAGTGGCAAATTGGGAGTGAGCCAAATGGCCAGTGCTGGCCTGAAAGCACATCTAGAAATATGTATCAACAAATATAAGTAATAACGCCTATCCCAGATGATTCTTGTTTTAGGCAAGGCTGAATGTTTGACCAATGACCCTTCATTATGTGTTTTATGACTGCGTGATGATGTCTGCCTAATTTAGAGGATTGGGAAAAAATGTATATATATATATATATATATATATATATATATATATATATATTGAGCTAAATGATTGCCAAAACATGGTGATATTTTTGGTACAAACAAATAACTGCTCAAAGTACTCAGTTCTCCTTTCGCCAAATGGAAGATTTTAGACCATAGTGCCTTTGATCTATGCATTTGCAAGCAATTGGGCTAAACACACCACCCGGTATTATATGATTTCTAAGAGCTGAGGGTCCAAGGAACTAAAACTATGACCGTAAAATATTATCCATTGCTTACAATGTTTTTTTGGGGTTTTTTTTTGACTGTTCCAAGATGCAGATATTTAACAGGTATTGCTTTGTGTAAGTCACCTGTTAGCAATTATTTTACTGGGTGTGTGTATATATTTTCACACAGTTGCTTATTTTAGCTCTTATAGACTAAATACGACCAGATGATTTAAAAAAAAAAAATTGCGTTGAGATCTCGGGCAAAATAAATACCTTGGTAAGCAGGACAGATGGGGTTAAAAAGGTTGTATGAACTCGTTTCTCAAGAGAATGAGTCTTGTTTACAGTGTATGTTTAAAATAATATTCCTGACTAGTCAGGTTATCCCATAGGATAGAGCAATTACTAAACTAACTGAGGATTAATTAAAGATTGTCCCATAGGTGATGCTAGTGTTCTTGGATCAACCAAAGGGGATGCGTTACCTTCTCAGCACAGAGGTGAACAGAACAGATCTGTTCGCCTAATAATGAGTGGAGCACCAGGGCAATGTTGAGCATTTTGCCTCATTTATCTGATTTTGATTAATATTTTAATTTCTTTGTTTTATGCAGGAATGGCTCAACCGTTCCCATTAAAGTACGAGAAATGAATCAACAGGATCGGGATTCGTAGTCCAAAAATCAATAGAGAGTAAATTTATTTCGGTCTAATGTCAAGGTTTGTAACTCTTTATTAAAAAGCAGTCACACGCAGTTTGCTATCAGATCCAGATGGAATTCTCACCCTTTATCCAGAACCGTGAAACAAAATGAATTACTAGAGACATCTTTTAAATGATTAATTGTGTATGAACTTCTTTTTTTTTATGATTTATTTTGCGAGTATAAAAAATATCAGAAATATTTTTTCAAGTTCTATGATTTATAATATTATATTTATTGGGGCTTTAACTATTTGGGTTGTTATTTTTTTTTTTTTTTTTGAGGCATTGGGTAAACGTAAAACTTCTCATATCATGCTCACACACATGCTTTAACCCTTCAATAACCAGCAAGGGTTATGCTTAACAGAGGAGGGCAGTGGAGCACCTGATCCTTTTACAAAGCTTTCTCTGCGTTCTCACTGAGCACACGTCGGTGTATATTGACCACGCTGCCTGCCAAATGGGATTTGGGCTGATTTATTAATGGGCCACTTGACTAAACCTACTCCCTGGGCGGAATGTTGCCAATCTTCACCATGCTTACCCTGGTAACATACACATCTTAACCCCTTAACAGCCAATAACCCTGTTACAAACCCCAATTCAAAAGCATTAATAATTGAGGATTGACTATTGTACCATCGGAAAATTATTCTTTCCAATGCTTGTGAACAAATACAGAGATTTGCAAAAAAAAAAAAAAATGGTCCACTGTGTTGCAGGAACAGCAGCAGGTGGTAGTATGAGACAGGTGGCATGTGGGAGAGAACGTAGAAAAATCATGGTATCTAGACATTTTTTGGAGATGAAACAATAATATATTTTTTTAAATTATCTTGCTGAGAAATAGAAAAAAAATGGATGCATAAAGAAGAACCTTTTGTCCATTTCTGTTATAGACGTATAGATAATCAGGGGAGTGGAGATTGAGTTGAGTTGGTGACTACTCTGTAATACACTTAAAAAGGAAACACAAAATTATAATAAGAATGATAACACGTGGCAGACAAAATAAAACTACTTACCCATCTAAATATCCATTTTGTAATCTCCACCCTTTAATGTTTAACTACCCATTGAGATTTATGAGGTTAAAAATACAGTATACAATGGAATACAGTAGGCCCAGGATGGCAGCTCCTGGGGGGGGGTCAGGTCAAGGGGTATGGCAGCTTATTGTGCTGCAGCTCTTAAGGGCCAGTTAGGGATCAAAGATCTCCAACAAATGCTGAGCGCTGGGAGATGACATGAAGAAGGACCTCCTTGCCATGATAGTTCTGGGCAGGCACGGACTGGCCTTCTGACACACCAGGCCAATGTCTGGAGGGTCACTGGCAGACAGCACCACGTACACCATGAGCGTAGATTGGGTTCTACAGCTGCAAATTCCCGGCCGCACGCTGTTTGACAATACAAACTTAACATGCGTATCCAACGGACGACCACACATAAGTAATTTCACGGGCAGTTAAAGTTCCAGGGTCCCCTAGTGATCCCAAGGCGGCCATGGGTCTGGGGATGGCTGGTCAGATCTAGAGCAGTAACTCCCATAAACACACTTCTTCCAGAATACACACCATAGTTAATGCCCAGGCAGAAAAAGTGAACATTCTGTATAGGTAAAATGTGAAAAGATCTGTGAATTCTACCCTTTTTTTTATTTTTTTACTAAGAATTTTCCCCACAGACTAAAGATGAACAGTGTAACCTGGCAAAGCTGCCAGAATGCCTCATATTTCAGCATTTCACAATTCGTATTGCCTGGTTTGAAAAATAAAAGAAAAAAGATCAGGCAAGTGAGGTCAAGATTCTCAGTAGAGGGTGCCCTACTAACACTGAACTCTCTCGGTTTTCCTGCTCATCAACAAAAAGATGAATGCAAGCCAGAAATATAGTCTGATCTCAAACCAACAAACTGGGGCATGTTACCTAACCGACACAAGAGTGCTGACACTAATAAGGGTTATAAAGTCGCTACGCGAGGTTTTTTAATGTGTGGCGAGGGGTAGGATTCAGAGAGAACCGTCGGCTTTTCTAGGAATCTCTCAAAAGCAGATATAAAAGTCTAGCTTTTTCGCCTGTACGTTTAATCAGATTTCTTCCTCCATGTTACTTGAGTTCTTACATTTTACAGTACAATTCATTAAAGGAACGTGTTAATCCCGACACTATTTCTAAATGTAACACAGACAACAACTTAATGGGTTTAAAAAAAAAAAAGGCATACTACTAAGAAGAATTAATTCTCAACCTTGATACCAAACAGGCATTTCCGGAGATCGATGAGAATTTGAATAATATACCACAAGGGATGCATTGAAGTGGAATTTTTAACTTTAGTGATAATAAGGATGTACGTTGCAATTATCACTTAAAGATTCCATACCTCCGGCCATATAACAGTATGTGGAGCATATTGTAATTAATGACAGTGTTATCACTCGTTCTCAAAGTCAGGTTACTGTTATTCAATCATTTATTGGTTGGTACCTGCGAACATTCTCTGCTTCTGCCCCACCGACCCCCATAGCTACCCCCTAGTATCCTACTTCCAGTAAAACTTCCAGACCAGCGCTTTGTGATCTCAGGGTAAAATTCCCTTCTGTAGTTATATCAGTATTTACAGCTCCCTGGTCTTTTATAGGGATCAATGAATTTATCATCCAGGTCAACAAAATATTGGATTTTTCTGTTTTATTATGCACTGATGAGCGTTAATTTTATTTTCATTAAGAGGAATATTCTGCTTTATTAATAGTTAGTACTAGCACTAACTATCCCGACTTAACCTATATGTTCGGAAATTTCCGTCCTGATTTGGTTCGGCCGTTTTTATGTGAAATGTTCCTATAAAAATCATTTGATAAGTGCTACAGCGCATTAAGGGGAAATGCTGCATTGTATTTATCTTCATTTTGCAGTGTCTTCTACATAAAATCTCATTAATGAGATTTACTAAGCATCTGGTGTTACCCCGGCAATGGAAGTTAAAGAAGAATGAACGGAGAGAATTACGAAATAATTTGTGAATTTGACAATTTCCTCAATCATTTTATTAAATGTGTCTTGTGAACCATTTTTATGTTTGTGTTCCGGAGAGTTTGGCCAAAAGTTGGGTGGACCATAATTCCAGGTGAAAGGCTCATAATAGCAGAATGGTAAAAGTGAAAAAAAACAATTCACTCGCCCACTTCCAGCTTATATGAGTAAGTGGAGTCAACATGGATTTATTATTTGTATTACTACATTTTATTTGTAGAGAGCCAGCAGATTCCGTAGCGATATCACAATCTGCGAGAGTAGAAAATTAACAATAACATTAAAATGATCAATGTACACAATCACTATAACACACATAAGACTCGTTGGTACAGAAGTATATGAGTGCTTTGCTCTTGTGAGTATAAAATCTATTAGAAGGTTGTGAGGCCATGAGAAAGAACGTGAGAGACTGTAGGGAAGGTCACATGGAGACCTGGAGATCTTGAAGGTGGAGGGAAAAGAGTTGCAGGTTGTTGGGTATTAACAGAATTGACTGTATGCTTTTCTGAGCAGATGAAGTTTTAGCAAGGATAGGGAGGGAAGAACATGGTAGGGAATCCAGAGAAAAAGTACAGCGAGGATACCTGGGAACTTCTGGGCTCCGGCTAACCAGAGCCTTCCCTTGCGGGGCGCAGCCAGGACATTGGTGGGAGTTCCCCTGACGTCGGTGGGAGTTACTGCTGACATCGGTGGGAGGTCCAGCTGACGTCGGTAGGAGGTCCCGCTGACGTTGGTAGGAGGTCCCCCTGACATCGGTGGGCGGCCCAGCTGACGTCGGGGGCGTTTCCGCTGATGTCAGGGGCACTTCTGCCGATGTCAACGGGAAAACCCCCATTTAAATTTAAAATGGGCGGGGAGCGGGGTGTGTGAAGACCCCGCTCCTGCGACCCGGAGACATGACATACAAGATTAACCCCTTTATACAACATATGAATCAATTCACTAAAATGTTAAAATGAACATTGTTTACGCTGTTCTTAATGTGGGAAATGTCCTTTTAAATTGTCCATTGCCCTTACGATATATATGATAATAGCTTTATAGGGAACTGCATGGCTCTAAAAATGTCTGGCAACTTAATGCCCTGCCTTTAAAACCAATGCAGCCAATGCTCAGGAAGCAGTTACCACTTCCTACATAGGCTAACACTGAGGGATCAAGGGACATTAAGGGACATTTGCATAAGTTGGTGGAGGCAGCTGTGATGCCAGGGCTGGGAAATATACATTCTAATAATAATAACTGTTTTTCTGTTAAATTCCCTTATTGTATTAACCTCTACCACTTCTGCTGGGAGGCTGTTCCACTTACCTACCAATAAACTGTAAAAGCAACACTAAATAAAAATAGCAATAATAATACAAGTCACAGGTTCTCTGAAAGTCTCCGAGCCAAATAGAAAGTCACGTGTTGTTTTCACAGTTAATCTTGAAACGTAACACTGTCATTACCTTTTTAGCCTGGTTGTTTTGTATTGAAGCAAGCGATACAATATCAGGATTACTCAATTAAATCGACACAAGCCCTAGAAAACAGAAAACACCCAACTTCAAGCATTTAAAAGAGCGCACACACACGAGAAATGTTAATTTACCATACCCAATCATCGCTGCAGTGATCCTAATGCATTCATAATAACCTGAATGATCAGAATACTAGAGTCCAACAAAGAGTTAACACCAAGTTGATCTCATTCATTCAGCATGATCACACCGGTTCCAACAGATTACATGAAATAAACCCGTATTAAATATAGTTTTGTTGATCTATCTAAAATATTTCGTCGTGATAATATTTTCCCGTGCTTATGGTATTATACCCGTCGTTATTCTGCCATGTTTTTATTTAAGTTGGTAAGTTATTATGCAATCGTTCTGTAGCGAGTATTCATGATACCAATTCCGTGTTCCAGACAAGTGACTTGTTCGTTGTATTAGATAAAAACATTCTTTATCATAATGCTTTATCTTCTCATTATCTCAGCATGTAACACTCACAAGCTTTGGCACATACACTCCAAGTGAATTTTTCATTAATGCCATTCATGTACTCCTCTCTTCTCTTTTATGTCAGTCTTGTTTCCATACTTTGTGTGTGTTAAAAAAAAATAACATAATTGGATGAGCAGGCTTCCAAAAGGAGTAGTGCCCGCGTGTAAAAAAATCTGTATTTTGAACGGTGACATTCAGTGCTTTGAATTCCACTCCAAGGACCCTCAAACTACTGAGGTTCTTGGGATGTTTGGCCCACATTTCTCAGTCTGGATAACCGCATACCCCCCAAATTTTTGCAGGACCATCTTGCTGCCCTGGGTAGCTGCCCCACTGGCCTGCTTTTGGTTCAATTGGGGAGATACTTGGATTCTCCTTGATAAGCCCATGGAAGTGTAAAAGCAGTGGAAGTGCTATTACAGAACAGACCATTGCTGTTCTCATGTGGCAACCTCATGATGCCCAGCTGCAGAGCATCGTCAGGTGGCTTCTTTGGGTAAGGTAGGTGGATGGCGGGACCTTCCTGCCCACTTCTGATGTTTGACGCTCATGACCTCTGTCTACAACCACCCAACACAGATGTCTCTATTTTGTCACTCAATTCCGCTTTCCGACCGATCTCTAGCTCTGTGCTTCTAATTTCATTCTCCAGTTTCTGGGACGCTCTACCTCACAAGCTCTGCTCCCTGGCATCCCAATTCACTGATGGTAGAAGTTGGGATGCATGCTAACATTCAGGAAGGGTCAGTGTGAACCCAAGGGGCAAAAGTAGACTTAACACTGGGACATTGGCCTGAGATTGCTTACATACATGAACACATTTTTAGAACCAAAGTAAAAGCATAAGAGCATCATTATCTCAAAGGCTGCATATATATATATGCTGATTACGGTCATCTGGAAGTAGTCTGGAAGGCATTGAGTGAAATCCTGTGATATTTTGGCAGACGTCGGCATCCACGGGTTTGACTCAGCAGTAACATGCGTGCTGATTTTTCTTGCGGTTATTGTTAGAAAGAGGGTATACCATAACTTTCATTTTAATACCTAAATTCTTTCAGTTACACATCGCAAGTAATGGTGCCAGCAACATTTAATTAAATACTTGCATGCATAAATTCAAGATTTCTTGGTAAGGGTCGATGTGATACATATTCTCAATCGCGGAACGCCTATAATGCCGATGCATTTCTCCATTTTAACAAAAATTGAACATTCGACACTTTCTGTGGTTACTGGAGCAGAATGTTGCTTGGGGTCAAATATTTTTTTCCTCCTTCTTGCCTAAAGCTACATAAAAATATATAGACGATTTTTAGATTTCAACATTTGCTTGACACAAAATGCTAATTCATCTTGGTCCCACAAGACATTTTTGTATTGTTATCATTTAAATGTCTGTAACTGCAATGAGCACAGACTTGTATTTTGATTATTGTAATTCCACAATTCAGGTAGCATAAAGATAGATAGATAGATAGATAGATAGATAGATAGATAGATAGATAGATCGATAGATAGATAGAATCATGCTCCTAAATCATGGCTTTCATAAGCACTGTTACTAGAAACCATTTGGTTGGAACTATTAGCAAGTCACGGCAATAGAATTTTCGTGATCAGTTAATAAAGGGTCAACGTTGTCTCATGGAAGCCAATGTTACTGATTTCCTGCTGGAATTTTCAGAAAACAAGGTGTATCTACTGAGACTCACCTAATTTTCAAAAGCTGTTTGACCAACAGCTGATTGGCTGTGGTCTCGGCCAATCAGCTGAGGCTGGGTGCTGATGGAACAATCTTTTCTTACTGCTCCTACAACGAGTATCACTCATTTTGAAACAGAAGTAGTTAAAATCACCTTTGCCGATAAAGTAAAAATTGCTTGATCGAGTCGCGGTCGGCGACCGGATCGCTGTCTGCGGGCGAGCATTGCAAGTTTCCCAGCGTGCAACCTCTCAATTACTAGCTGTTTAGGGACATTAAAAATGACTTTGGTTGCTTTTTGAAGAAGCCAGCATTACCTTTAAAGTTTCTTTATATTTACACAGTCTCAGGGTAAGCACATTTAAGATCCTGGGGATGAGTATAACGTCTGCCTTGGCAGTATAAGTCCAATACCGCCATGCAGCATGTTGAACTTGTAGGCGTCCGGTTTAAAAATCTGGCAGCCCCGTATTTAGCAAGGTATAATTAGCTTCAAAGCCAGAGTGAGAAACCTGGTTAGTTTCTGAACATAAGCTGAAAAAAAAAGACTCCATGATTCTATTCCATAGAACAGCACAGATTGAGATGCTATTTTCACTCCAGCGTATCACACCTCACTATCGTCACTATGTCTCCCCCAGGGAATTAAAACCCAAGAGATTTTAATACTGATCTGGAGGAGTGATTTTACCCCAGATGGGAAACCAGTAAATAACCCTGGCATTCCCTATTTATCCGCCATAGTTACAGAGGTCCTCTGTTCTGACACATTTCCTGGCCTCTGGGACTAAAGCTTTTATTTCAGTGGTCATCAGAGTCTGGTTTCATGCAGCTTTCTCATGATTTTTTATTTGTTAAGCTAATTAGTGGCCACTTACCAAACACACCACCACGGCATTCTCAGCAGCCAAACCTGAAAATCTCTAATTAGTCAATTATATACCTTTTTTTTTTTTTTTTTTTTTGCCTCCCCGTTAATCTACCTTCTGCACATTGATAATGACCTGGGAAAATTTCAGACTCCTTTCTGTTTTCACCATCATGCCTTCCCAATCACCTTTTATTTTAAAACACCGAATCACAAATACAGGCTCACAATAAACTGTGAAGAAGAGGTCAATACGCATTTATGGGAAACAGAGCCAAAAATATACATTGCCGAAATATTTTTCTGTAAATTTATAATTCTGCCTATTTCAAGCAGACGCAAAAAAAAAAAATCCTTTATGTTAATCAATAGAGCATCAACTATATTGGGGATTATTTGTATTGTTTTAAAAAGATATTTCCATTTTCTTTCTTTTATCTTTTATTATAACACGTGATCTTACGTTCATTTTAGAACTGGTGCCGGACTCAGTAGACCCACCATATGTTTTTTTTTGTTAAATAAATAAATGTTATATTTATTTATTTATTTTTATTGAAAGTCCTGAAACATTTTAATGAAATTTAGATAATATGAAACTATGAAAAATCCCTACACACCAATTTATTCTCTGAAGCACTACCCTTAAAAATAACATAATGATGTAATAACATGACATGATTCAGGTGGTAAAAATAAGTTAAATTGATATATCAGACAAAAGTTTATTTTTTGGTTACATCTTTATTATACATATTTTTTTTTTCTTCAAAGTGTATGCATGCTGACCCTTTAGCCTTGTTGGAATCTTGTAAATAAATAATTAAAAATGTCCCCAGATATCAGGCTTTAACATCTGGTCAGCTTAAAAATTGATTGATTATTTATGCCGTACGTATCCCTGTTTTCGGTGAACTTAAATAAAATAAATTATTGTTTAATTAGTATGGGGCAATATAATCTACATTGTCTTACTGTTATGGTACATATAGAATACGACAATAGAATCTCAGAGCAGATAAGATCCAATTAGCTCATCTAGTCTGCCTGTCTTTCCTGATGTAGAGACATACGTGTCCTATGCATGTTAAAATTCTCTCACTGTAATAGCATCTACCACTTCTGCTGGGAGACTGTTCCATTTATCTACTATCCTCTCAGTAAAGTAAAACTTCCTTACATAAACCCCTACAAGTAATTAAATGTTCCTATGAAATCACAATGCTGCAATATAGATGAATAAATGTATAGGTTGATAATTGTGATATATGTCATGCTTTTGTGGTTCTTATTCGAAGCACAAGAGGTTAATAGAAGAGACAGACACACTCTGTTTGTGTCTCGTCACCTCCATCTGGAGTGGATGAATAGTTACGCACAGAGTGGGCTCCGTGGTTTGGCTCTTGAGACTACATCTGTCACCTCACAAAAGGCCAACTCATTGATCCCTAGTGGTGGGAACGAGGGTCTGCTAGCCACCACCATGAAGTGTTCTCAGCCTTTTCATCTGTTACTACAAACTGACCTCTAAGGGTTCACTTTTAACAACCGTCTCTTTGTTTCTCCATCGCCGAGTCCATACGTGTTTCTGCATGCCGTGTTTGAATAGCATACCTTGCCAACCGGCCCCCGCTGACTACAGTAGACGGTTGTAGGGATTCAAACACAATGTTTAGTGTTAAAGTGACCCAGAGACGCTTTAATGAGTACATTTGCACGGGACTCTACGGATTCTGATATACTAGGGGCTTCAGGCAGGTTTTACCGGTAAGAAGGGAAGGCCGCATTCTGTAGAAAAATAGAGTTTGATGGCAAGAGAGTGAGAGAGATGTTTCAATGGAGAAAAGGACACGTAGTCCATATATTTCCCTTTTATCTAAATACTTAAAGGTATGTGAACATTTTAGTAGTGAAAAGGGTTAATGGAGTGTTTCCAAAAACTGCTTAAATTCACAGGAAACAAGCAGGTATTCGAAGTGGCAATTTTCCAAAAATTGTGCCTCTGGGTTCATTGGGGGCCGTTCATTGGGGGCCGTCGTGTAAATTTCAGGAGAGTCTTAAGGAATGGTTAATTCATTGGCCTCTCGCACACTCATCACTGTTGAATCACAATATTAACAGAATTAGGTAACGGCACAAAAAGTGACGTTCCTCCAACGTTTTTTTTTAGAAAAGTGCTGATGGAAATTACCATTTCCACACAGTATTAAACATCCAACACAATCCCTGAAATAATCTAGTGGGACAGAAGACATATGTGAAGAACAAAAGACAGCTTAGCCCATTAAAAATAGGGAAAGGGCTCCTTTGACCTTTCATGGTTGGGGAGAATTGCTTCGATTAAAATGATGGTTGTCCCAAAGATACTGTATGTGTTTAGAGCAGTCCCTATCACCATTCCCCGCCGTTTTTTACGTCAAATTCAATCTGCTCTCTCCGATTACATTAATGTTGGAGGTAGATCCAGGATCTCTAGACAGGCGTTTGTCTCTCCTCGCTTTCAGGGAGGCTTGGGGGCGCCTGATATTGAATCTTATTATCGTGCAACTATTTTGTCCCAAGCTGCTTACTTTCATTTTCAGGAAGCACTTCCTCGCTGGGTTCCCTTGGAAAATTCTTTTGTTCACCCATACTCTGTGGCTCAGTTGTTGTGGTTACCCCCAAGTCTCCGCCCTCCCTTGCCCCCTCTACCTCCCACTACAACGTGCACCCTTCAGGTTTGGTCTCAGGTAGCAAAAGCCGCACCTGCGCTATCTCGAGTCACGAAAGCCACCCCAATTAGTTCACTTGAACTTCTGATCCCGGACCTCAAGATTCAATCGTGGGACTTCCCTCATCCTCTCCGAGTGGGCGATCTATTTCATGGTACTACTGTACGCCCTTTTATTGATTTACAAGCCCAATTTTTGCTCCCCTCGAGGGACTTCTATAAATTCCTTCAAATTCGCCATCTGTTCCAGTCTCACCCTCTAACGCCTTTGGTTGACACGGGATCTTCCCACCCCTTAGTGGCCCTATGTTGTAGATTTACGCCTTCCAGGGGTATGATCTCACTATGCTACAATGCTCTCCTGTCACGTCTCTGGGAAAATAAGCATATTGAACTACAGAAAAAGCTGACCTGTAGGTGGTATCTCACCCCCCTCCGTTTATCACACATGTTTCCATCCAGCTCACCCGACTGCTGGAAAGGCTGCCGGGCCATTGGCTCGCTGCTACATGTCTGGTGGTCGTGTCCTTACATTTCCGCGCCTTGGACAGCTGTCTATGCTTTCATTTCATCTGCTCTAGAAGTTCATCTCCCTTTTACTCCTGAGGTTGCCCTTCTCCATATGTTTCCTGATTCTGTGATCCCCCCCACCAGGAAACTTATCATACATCTTTTCCTTGCATTGAAATTGTTGATAGCTCGCCACTGGAAGTCTCCCTCTGTCCCTAGCCTGTCGGAGGTGTTCCAAACTGTAGACCGTGTTCACACTCTTGAGAAGCTCTCATTTCAAAATGACCAACAGCTGCCTCTATATGAAAAAATCTGGTCGCCGTGGCTCCGTCACCGTTCGGATCCTTGTTGGTCTGCTCCTACATAATCGCTCACTCCTTTTTTGTTTACATATGTGCGGGCTGCGCCCCGCTATTTGTGTCTCATTTGCTGTACCCCCTCCTCGGCTCAGCCGACGGTCACTTGCTGCTTCCTTTTGCCGGGATTTGTTCTGGATTGTATGGTTCATGTTTTTTGTTTTTTTTGTTTTTTGTTTTCTTTATTTCTATGTATAGTGTTCTTGGCACCACTTTTTGAGATTGTCTTCTTCATGTCTTGTACTGATCTATGTGTGTGCGCTATTATTCCTTTTACAACTGATGTTCAAAAAATAAAAAAAAATTTGAATTTCAAAAAAAAAATAGGGAAAGGGGACTCTTGACCACCTGGATTTGACTTCCTAGGACAGGGGTAGGCAATCTTCGGCTCTCCTGATGTTGTGGACTACATCTCCAATAATGCTCTTACAGTCATAATGCTGGCAAAGCATAAAGGGAAATGTAGTTCACAACATCTGGAGAGCCGAAGATTGCCTACCCCTGTCCTAGGACATCCCAATCACTGAACCACTTTTACCATTTATAGTTATAGTTGTAGTTTTCGCCCCGTGCTTTTTTGCATCCAATTTTTCTGTATAAGTTGATGTGCAACTTGGTATGTCCTGTTTGGCCGTTATTCAGAGCTGAGGAATGTGATGGCGCTATAAAATTCAATAAATAACAATCACGTGATTCTTTTTTGAGACCAGCGTAAAGGAAATACATAGCCTTCAAAATAACTAGATCCATTATGTTACACAAATATGCTGCTTTTTCTTTTATGATATCACAGAGTGGAACTTAATGCCTCATTTAATCTAAGCCACCGAAATCTATGTTCCCTGTGACCCAAGGGCGGACAGGCAATTGCACAAACCAAATGCTGGCTGCAAACTAATCTAGAAGTTCCTGTATGTCCCTTTAGTACACTACTAATTTATACGTTAATATTTAGACGAAAGGAGGTTGTTTTGGGAGGGGTATGGGGTTCAGGCTTTGGCTTGATGAACTTTGTAATAGCCAAAGATAGGTTCTTAATGAGATGTTAGTGGGGTACCTAAGAACCAACAACTAATTCTAAAGGTTGATACAAAATCCCCCTATAATAAGTACAAAGCCCTTACATGACTGCTGCTGGCAGTGGTGTATTCTGGGCACCACGTCTGGGGGACAGCAGCCCGTCTGTTTGCAAAACAGGAGTCAGATCGCAGGTTCAATGCTGCTTAATACAGGAGAGGCTCTGGTCTCCCAGCCCATTTATACTATGCAGATCTGTCCCATATGCCTGTGAGCAGAGCATATCATGTCTTATGCCAGCGCTCAGTAGTAGGCCACTCTCTCAGGGCAGGCCTAGGGCAACACTCAATATAAACACATACTATAATATGATTAACCCCTTAATGACAAAGCCCGTACATGTACAGGGTCACGATGCATTGGTTTTAATGGGTTTAAGGATAACCCATTGTCCTTAAGGGGTTAAACAAGTCTGGAACATGAAAACATCAGTATCTACCCAGTAACCTTATGAACATATTGAAAACCCTTAGAATTAAACTGTATTTTATGCACTCTAATGACATAGTGCAGTCAGTGATTGTGCTCCTGGAGCAGGGTGACTACCTGTTCAGGGAAGGCAAAATTGGTAATAAATACCAACATACCTGGGAACTACCCACTCTAGGGTTAGCCGGAGTGCTCCCTCTTCTTGGGAGTGGTTTCATGTGGAGGTGTGACCACAGAGCCTTAAATAAGTTGCGAGTAGGAAGGAAAGTGGGCGGAGCATGGTCATGATCACACCCCTCTCACCTTCCCAGAAAAAGAAGAAAGGGACCCGGAGACTCTGGAATGCAGCTCTTCACCAAGAGACTCTGGGTCCAACCAGATCCCCGATATGTACATTAGACTGCTACTTTTACAAGACATGCACAGAGACTTCTAATTTGGAAGAAGAGCGGTGAGAGATCCAGTCAGTGCTCAGTCATGGCGCTGCTTGGATTCACCACTGTCCAGCACAACTGCAATTAACCAATACATTCGGTGCTAGAGTAAATATATTGGTTGAAATGAGAGAGTGCCTGGAAAATCATTTCCAAGCCATATCTTTACATTCTGTTCTTAACACTGTCCATCCTTTGCAGAAAAATGAGTTTACAGTGTATATTACCCCAGAGGAGAACCAGTGGGATTTCTTTAAGGACATCTGTGTTCTTTATTATGATTCAGAATAAGATCAGCTCTGACCTATTCACAGCTCTGTGATTAAAATAGCCCATTCCAAATCTCTAAAGGAATACCTTATTTTAGCTTAATGCAATAGAATCACCCAGCGTCCCACTTTGACATTCCTCTAAAAATTATGTATAATAGCACAAATGCCACTGAGTTATCTTCTACCTATCATCTATCTATCGATCTTGATCAGATCTATTAGTCTATCAATCTAACTATCATATATTTGTATATAGACAATATATCCCTATATCTATATATCTGGTCCATTTATATTGATCAGATCTATCTATCTATCTATCTATCTATTATCTATCTATCTATCTATCTATCTATCTATCTATCTATCTATCTATCTATCTATCTATCTATCTATCGTTATTTGATATCTGTTTTAATTGGTTTACATACTTGTTTAGATACAACTGATCCTTATAATCTAATAGTAGCATTCAATGTTAATAATCATTTCTTAAGTCATTCTCATAATAATTTTCTTTGGCTCCATCAAAATATAGTATAAGTGCAATTAAGCAACCAGAAAGTGTGGGTGGGCCCTGTAGATTCAAATATATTATGACATCACAGAGGGAAAAATATGTTAAAAAGATATCCTTTTTTTGCACGGATAGAAAAAAAAATGCTGCATTATATTTAAAATAAATAAATAACAAAAATGTAAAAGCTGAGCGAGTCTCTTTTTTTTTGCATGAAGTAGTAGCGTAACATAAGGGGTTAAAAAAAAAAAAGAGGGTTGTAATTGTGTCTGTGCCAGGTTTCCCACTTGTACAGCATCCTTGAGGAGGTAAAGGTTTGAGGAATCCCTAGTAATAAAGAGAGGCACTGAAGTTCCTTGAGTACATGTTCACGTCAATCACAGATAAAGGCCTTGATGCGTGACATTAGTAGTAGTGAAAGGGTTAATTAACATGTGTCACTGAGTCAACATTAATAAAATATGTAATTATTCCAGTAGTTATATGAACAGCGAGGCTCTATTGTTGTGGCACAACTGAATTGTCACGCTTAAAATTAAAAACACTTGCTTAACGGCGACGCTTAGTAAAACTACCCCATGCACGGCAAATTCATTCTTCTTTGCATTCTTTGTGTGGTATAAGCGTGCATATATATGTACATAGGTAAAAATGAAGTGTTTGTGGGTTCATGCCATGTCTTTTTCAGACATTTAGAATGCCAATGTATGCATAGATCTATAGCACACATGTTTTGCAGAGGCTTCTGCTGCACCCTTGTCAGGTACCAGGTGACGTCCACACCTTTTGACTGCTGGCTCTCCCCTGGTCCTGGCACCCCAAGCAACTGCCTGACTCGCCTGGCGCTAAGACCGGCCCTGGCAGAGAGGTTTCCTGGCATCACGGCCATCAACTGGACAAGAACTGACCTACTAAAGCTCCTATGTCATGGCACCGGTGTCCGTTTTAAACTTTGTTAATGCCAACATCAATAAATGGCCTTGTTATGTTCACAAACACTTTGTATATTACTGATAATACAGAATAATACATTTGTGAAAAGAGGACTAAAATTATTCAGCCATTGCCGAAGCCTATAACCTGGAGCCTCGAATATACCCGTTGAGAACAGTGAAGACCCCCATTCATACAGAGAATGTATGCTATATAGTAGAAACAAATGATTGCTCTGGAACACAGAACAGACCCATGCATTTAGGGGCACTGTGCTGACCTAGTTACACACTGGAATATTTTCTATGGATTCTTTGAAATAAATTATTAAAACCTATATGCACAGGTAAATTAATGTGCACAATTGATAAAAAAAAAATGGTGGGAATGTTGGTCAATTATCATCAATTTTGGTTGTTGATGAATAGTTTGCATAGAATATTGACCATTTTGTGTATTGGTCAGCTAATTTTTAACATCCCACAGTGTATATACATAACTCTTTACGTCAATGTATTCCCATTTCGCTGTATGGGAAAAACAATATTGAATAATACTGAATAATCGAACATGAATGTGGTCGCATCCATCCCCTAAAAGCACTGATGTCTATGGGCCTGTATTTTTATTGGGTGATAGGATTATTGCTGGTGTTGTAACTGTTTTAACATGTTAATAGTACCTTATACTGCAATTTCTCTGTAGGACTGAGTGGATTTATCTTCTATAAAAACCTGGGAAAAATTAACACCACGAGAGGTTGTATTCTATTCAGCCTTCTTTATTAATGGAAAAATGTTTCGAGTTCCCAGGTCTTATTTTAGATTGTTGGAAAAATAGAACGCTGAAAGCCAAGCATCTAGAACATAATTTACTCCGAAACCATATATTAGTACTTAAATGGTTATTTGGTTTCTGGCGACCATTCATTGGTTCACTATTTTCACCTTACGTCTTTCCCGCAGGGAACAGAAACCTTAATTTATGTAGTTGAGGTTACCTACTAATCCTCTCAATGCAGTAGGAGGAAACATGTAAGTGATTCATGGCTAACCCCTATTTCATCAGAATGCTACAAATCTTTTGGCTGACATCGGGTTAAAGGAACATGTTAAAATAAAAAAAAATAAAGTTATATATTCACTTGAAATCAAAATAAAATTAATTTTACTCAACCAGAAGTGTTAAAAGTTTTAGAGCAAATAGTGCTTATAAGACTTAAAATTTTACATGTGGCGTGAAATAAATTCTACCTACAAGATAGGGTGTTCCAATTCAAGCCATTATTTTAAGTAGAAAAACATTTTTATATAGCTGTTTTTGAGTCAATTGAAAATATGCAAACAAGGTGATTTACATTCAGTGTTTTACTTTTATGTTCTTAAATATTGTATTTTCTTTATTCTCTTTTTTTCAGTTTTGTCATTTTGTGCATATGCCTTTAACATTCTAAATGAGAACATTCAGTGATAATTACTATAACAAATCTGAAGCTTTATTGGAACAGAATAGAGATGATGTATAAAAAGTGTTTTAATGTAATGTTATAAAAATCATATTAATACCATAATATCAAATGGAATAGCCCAATCTGTAAATACATTCTATTGGTTCCTATGGTGCCACCTTTGCACCAAAATGTACATGCCAGTCACATAGTTGGAGAAAACATGGTATATTCAAAGAAAATACACTATATGAAAGTATTCAGACACTCGCGGCACATGGGATGTCACCTTTGTCACTAGCCTGTTAAATCTGCCCCGGTCAACTGTAACTGCTATTATTGTGAAGTGGAAACATCTAGAAGTAACAAAAGCTCAGCCACAAAGTGGTACACCACGTGCACTCACATAGTCGGGCTACTGAGTGCTGAAGCACGTGCTGAGCTCTGTAGCTTAGCATCACTCACTACATGGTTCCAAAGTGCCTCTGGAAGCAACATCAGCACAAGCATTGTGTGTCGGGAGGCTCATGAAATGGGTTTCCACGGCTGAGCAATTGCAAACAAGACGAAAATGCTTGTGTCAAGCGTCAGATCGAGTGGTGTAAACCTACCGCCACTGGACTCTGGAGCAGCTGAAATGTTCTTTGTAGTGATGAAGCACCCTCCGCTATCTGGAAGTCTGATGGACAAATCTGAGTTTGGCGGATGCCATGAGAACGATATGCCCACTGTAAAGTATGGTGGAGGAGAGGCAATGGTCTGGGTCTGCGTTTCAGAGTTTGGGCCTTTTAGTTCCAGTGAAGGGTAATGTTAAAGCATACAAAGACATTTTAGACAATTGTATGCTTCTAGCTTTGTGACACCAGTTTAGGGAAGGCCCTATCCTGTTCCACCATCACTGTGACCCTGGTGCAGGCTGTTTTAACTGAGTTAGTCTCACCTTCTTGTGTTGGTATGCTCACTGAAAACCCCACCAAACAACTGAAACATAACTTTCTTATAGAGAAATATTTAAACTTTTTTCCTATTTCAATTTACATATAATAAATCTGTACACATGTCAGTGTTCTATCTCGGAATCTGAAGTATCCAACTGTAGATAAACAGGGGAAAACGTCATACTTCCCATTGGCTGTATACAATTTGCTAGACTTAATTCTTTTACCTCTCAGTCCAGATAAGTTACAAAGCTTAAAGCTTAGATATGTGTTTGGTCTTTCCCAATGTTCAAAGCAGATTTATGCCTTCTACTTATTTACACAATTTTATAATAAATAATCCTGATACTAAGATGCACATTATATATGATGTATGTATACGCCAGTCCTTCCCTGTCTATTTCTTGTATAAAAAGCCTCCAAACCCAATCAAGGAAAATTACACAAAAGGCAAAATTACTCATTCTGAATCTGAACCTCTCCGTCTCCCATTTAATCACAAGCACAAAAGTACATAACCTTCTGAAATAAGATAGGGCGAGGCACGACACAGATTACCGGACTGCAAAACACAGGACAAGCCCTTTGGAATCTAAATATCCATGTTGTGTGCATAGAAATGTATACAGTTTCACAATTATTCTTCCAGTGGATACATGACCACACCAGAAACCAGTCTTCTAGCAGGAAAATAACCTGCCGAGTCTTGTCTGCCAAACTTGGACTAATGAATGAATACACAACACCCCAATCAATCAAACAGTGTTTGCTTTGCCCCGGGTCTAGGTGAGGTCTGCAAGGAGATGACCATACCTGTCAAGTATGCGGTACTTATAGCCAAGAAACTGTCTGTGTATGTGAAAGATATACACAAAATACTGAGCTTTAAAGAAGCCATAAGCTCTACAGCATATCTATTCCATGTCCATGTATTTGTGCACATAATGTGGATTCACAGTTTTGCACAGATACAGTAGGTATATATATTTAAGGGGAAACAGAAGATTATATTTTATGTCACTATCCATTAAGATAAATATGTTATGTTATATGTTATATATGTCGTTTTTGGAAAATTCTGACATTGGAAGACATACTTTAAGAGAATATAGCTTAGAGTGATGACGGTAAGCAGAAATTGTTACTAATATTTCACCTACCTCTACTTTTATATCGTAGGGGACATCACCAATATGGGTAAGTTTTTATTTTAGTTGAAACAAATGAGGCTTGACTGCATAGCATGAATTCTAGAACTAGAAGGAAATCTCACCAGGTTATTACTATTTCTTAAACAATTATCATCTCCTATACCTGTACTTTGTACGTTAAATAATAGGAATACATTAAGGAACCATCTTGAGAACCATCTTGAGAACCATAATAGGAGGTACAAGTTACCACAATAATATCTAAAGGACGTGACATATGGTCACAGTTGATAAAGGACTGAATTTCTCTTCCGTAAGGTTCAAAATCGTATGTTTCTAGAAGAATAAAAAGTGAAAGCCAAGTTTAATAATGCAGTGAAATTGTAGCTTTTACAGATGCCCGAATAAGAATCACTCTTTAGCAGATGTTTGTTTTAGAACCTAGACACAAGGTGATGATTGTTGTCATTACTGATTTAATTCAAATTTATTGACGCTGTATTACAATGTTGTGATAGACACCATTTTACAAGTTGAGAACAGACTATTACTAATGCTGAACTATCTTTGTGGGTAACACAGTCTATGTTTTTGACAAAGGTGAAAACAACTGGTTTCTGCCCTCGAAAAAGACAACATTCTCAGTCTAGATAAACGCTTGTTTGCGGTGGTCCAGGTTGGAAGGGCCCTTTGTAAACAATTTTGAAGCAGCGCGGGGAGAGAGGAATGCAGCAGGGTCACGTAACGTTACGTCACGTGACCCTGCGGTATAACCGAGACTGCTCACATAGTGTGTGCTGCAGGACAGGGAAGGGAGTGCAGGCGGGCGGAAGAGGTTATGTATGTTTGTATATATGTGAGCATGAATTGTGTATGTGAGCATGAATGTGTATGTATAAGTGTATGTGAATATAGATGTGTGTGTTACAGTATGTGTGGCAGAGTGTAGGTTGGGGAGGAAAGGAGCAAAGACAAGCTGTTTGGGGACAATGATGGCACAGACAAGATGTTTTCGAGCAACGATGGCACAAAACACAATAAAACATCTTATTTTAGTTATTTTTTTTAGTTTAGCCTCTCTATTTCGGTGATGATGTAACTGTTGGATTTAAGGCAACACTCCTAAAGAGATTTTTTTTTTCTACAAGGGCTGTCTCTGAGCACAGATTCAAAAAATTAATTCCAGATCTCACGATCCCTGACTAAATACTGATACATGTATTACATAACAATCACTGGACATTTAATTAGGATTTTTACTATCCTGAAATAATAAAACACCCCCCCCCCAGTAAAGAAAAATATTCTTCTGTGTTGCATTTTTTTTTTTAAACTGAAACAGTGCTTTTTTAGTCCGTGAATGCTTTAAAAAAACCACAGAGCTAATGAGAAACAGGCAGTGAAAATGAAGTTTATACCAGAAATTCATAAGGAAAGGCTTCCAGAATGGTTCTGCTGTGTGAGGTCTCTCTGAGTCACGAACTGCCACACTGCTCCAGACTGAAGGACCTGGCACACGTATAAATTCAGTCCAGGCTCCAGGGCCTGCCTTGGATAATAAGCCAGCGAAGCCATCCTAAAACAAACAAGACCAGTTTCAAACCAGCTTTTCCACTCGCTAACCCTTTCTGTCTTGTAAAACTAGCACCTTATCCTCGCAAAGTGCTAAATCCCAGCATACAAAGGGTTCCAGTTCTAAGAATGTTTGTGTAGTTCGATAAAGCCCCAAGCCTATATATACTTCAATATCCATCAACACTTTTTATTAGGGAATCAAATTGGCGCCGATAATACAGTATTTTAATATCTTTCGGATTGTGGAAGGGTTGATTATTTGCATTTATTTTTTGGATCCGAGTATACCTTGCAATAATACCACAGAGCTACATGAAAGTGGGTGTAAAATGTGGAATTTGAATGGGTTTTCTTTTTTTTTGAAAATTGCATATAAGCGTTTCGATAGAAAAAAAAAATCAATTTTATATGCGAATTGAAAAAAATAGCGTTATTTAATCCATTTTCAGGCTCAGATCTCTTATTTTTCATCACTTCGTTTATACACATACAAAAATGTGGATAGAGGATGATAGAGGATATTTTGGGGCGGTCGAGCATTATTAGAGTTGTATTTCAAAATAAACCGGAGTTCTCATAATTACGGTTAGGATCTGATCCACATTCGTGAATGTCTGTAATTTCTGGGTTTTTTTTGTGATAATAATCGGTAAACAAAAATAATTGTTATGCTTTTTTTAAATTTCTTTTTAAAAGTCAAGTATGCCGCACGGACCCCCCAAAAATAATGGATGTATTCCAGGAGGGCACGTCTCTCATCTTGCCAACTACCAACATCCTAGTAACTATTCAGAGCTCACTCACTGGAGCTCCCCTTCTGTTTATAAAAGAGACCAGAAGGGGGTTTGGCTATTACCAAAAGAGCCTAGGCAAGGGAGTGGACATGGCCAAACACAATGCTGCCAACCCCCGAATATGAAACACTGCCCCATTGGTTCATTAATCATCTCTTATTTCTGAAGCCGCCAGCAACAATCCAGAGCGTTTCGAGACATGCTTGCCAAGCTTATGGATCATGTTAATCCTGGGAAAGTAAGTTTGCAAGGCATTTATCAGCATAGGTGCATTACAGAAACACGCCAAGATATAAGACTGACCTGCCAAGGTATATTTCAAAATTCTTGCTGAAATCAATGCATGTAAAGTATTCAAACTAGATGTTGGTGAGCCAACCATAACAGATCACGAGCCACGCCAGGGCTGAGCTAGACCCCTCATTGTGCATGGGCATGGCTGTCTCGCCCAACGGAGCCAAACGAGAGGAACCAAGACAGAAGAGGGAGTGATGCTATACTCTGTTCCGCTTTCACTTAACGGCCTTGGATCCCTATCTTCTCCTCTCAACAAGTTAGGAGAAATCGGGCATCAGGGCCACACCGCTAGACAAAACTGTAATCAACATTAATAATTAGTCCAAGTTTTAAAGGGCTAAAATGTTACCCTGACATAACTCTCTCCATTGAGTATTTACAATGAAATTTGGAGTCTTTGGCATAATTAGAGAACTGATGAAACAGAGAAAATAAAAAATGTTAAGGAGTACTGCTGCTAGGAAATTTGTTTTTTTATAATGAACATTATTGTTACTGTGCTTTACTTTTTATCAGAAAAGCCATGGAATCTAAGTTTTAATCATTTTTCCTTCCCATATTCTAGCCTTATTGCCAATGTATGCCTCATAGGCTGCTTCACATACCTAAAATACCTTAAAAAGTTTTATTTTGCCCAATACCAACGTACTCATCTGAAAACCATTTTTTTTACTATACGTCTGCACCAAAGCTTTAAACATATTTTGGCTGCTTGGGTAAGCTTACATACGTTGTAGGAAGTGTAGGCTAAAATTAAACACTTGAAGTAGGCAAATCGACAGAAAATCAGCTCATCTATAAATAAATTAAGAAAAATAAGTGAAATTAAGTTTATTGAAGGCGGTTCAAACACTTTTGGTGCTGCCTTTTACTGCAGCAAAATCTTTTTAATGGTAATAGAGAGGCAGGGAATTTCACCAGATAACGAAATCCATTGATCTCCAATCCCCTGGGCCTTCCTGTCTCTGGAAGAGTTGCATGGATGGCTTCCGTCCAAAACTACACCCTGCCAAAAAAACGCTTAGCAAGTTAGCAGCCAACAAAATTGTAAGAGGCCCGCTCCGCATGTGGGAACAACATAAAAAGAAGTGGCTTTTCAGCTTAATCCGACAAACGTCAGCATATGACACCAATATTAAAATGAAATAGCTGTAATTTTCAATCACATTTTGAGTTCCCTGGGATTCGTGCCTGCAAACTAAAGGAGGTAGCAATTTATGGTTCTTCTATACAAATTAAAAAAGTCCCAGGAACTCCACTTCAAAGCTGTCTGAAGCAATAAGATACAAGTGACATACTCGTATTACTAACTACACATAATGTCATTGATTCCTTACAAACATCTTAACCTCGTCAGCGTTTAAAGGACCCGTGTTACGCTGCAGAGAAAAGCATGGCTGGCTCTTTTTTTTTAGGAAGTTCAAAGAGGATTAATGTACACTCAACATGTATGTGTCTTTTTTTGGCGTTAATCGGTTCCTCACCCCTGTGACCTTCAAAGAGTTAAATCCACCCAACATTGCACATTCAAATATGTAATTTTCAGCCCAACATTGTCTTGTTGTATTACTCTGTCAAAACAGAGGATTCTCAATGTCTGAATGGAATTTGTCTTGAAAAAAAATATTTGTTGCACACACTTGTTAAATGAATATCCTTAAACAATCCTGGAGGCTTCCCGAGGTACTCAGGTATTATGTACCATTGTTATGGTATGAGAGTTTAGAAACATGATATCACTTATATACATTGCCGAAGGCATTTTCTGTAAAAGAGGCATCTACTGATACGAACCTCTGGCTAAAGCACTGGGTATGCTTGGTAAATAAGAGGAAAGACAACTATTGTGTGATTTTGGTTGAGAATGAAAGGCTTTCAAAGAATGTTTCTCAATCATAACCTCACGAACCCTGAAATAATGTAGAACGTTCACTCTGAAAGAAGAGTTACTGTCTCAAAAGGAGGTGACTTTGGAGAAGAACAAATGACTGCGTGGTGGTCTTTTTGTATGCCCTGGCTTGTCCAAAGTCAAGCTGGCTTTAATGTCCCCTTTTTTGAAGCTTTTTGGCTCTTATGAGCATCCTATTGCTTGATAAACCAACCAAACTGTCTGAATTGGGGTGCCTCCACACTTGATGTGCCATCGGCGGCAAAAGGTACCTCTTGTTGAGATGAGGAAAAATATTCATAGGTTGATGTCTTTACTATTTGGTTTCTGATTGAAAATCCTTTGCTCTGAGTGAACGGTAAGGTTTTTTTAACATCTCTGTACATGGTAGCCATGTTGTTTACACATCGTGACTTCCTGTTTTCAGTGGTATAACTATAGTGGTTACACGCAGTACAGCTGTTACCAGGCCTAGATCCCAAGTGGGACCAGATATTACTACACTTCTCAGCATTTAGTTTAAAGGGATAAAGGAGAACTTATTTTTAATACATTTATTTATTTTTGTTAATAAAATACACATTCATAAACTTACAATGACAGTACATAAGTATACCCTTAATCTCCATTACCCAATTGTGTTAGGAGATACTTTAATCCCGTGTCATTCATGCACAAGTTATTCCAGGATCCATACATGCCAATGGCATAACAGGCTTAGTAGACAGGTTAACATGTCATTAACATGAAAGAGAAAGGGCCCAGTATTTCACAAAGAACATGAGCACTGGACAGACATAGCACAAGACTTGGAATGACTATGGAGTTTACTCTCGAAAGGGAGAGTTGAATGGAGAGCTGTGTTTCCGGTTCTTCCTATTATATATTAGGAAGGGCCGACTCTGGTGAGATTCTGCTACAGAAAAAGTTTGGCTGGTCCAGTGTAATGTATAGTTCAATTAATGATATGTATTAATAGTCTTCCCACTCATTGAATTATACATTATACAGGGCCCTTCATAATAAATACTAAGTGTGAAAGTTAAAACCATAACTCTCTTGAGAACTCTTCCTTTAGAGAATAAACCCCAATGACATATTTCTTTCCAAAAATGCTTTTGCATTTTCTCATTCTCTGAATGACAAAACCCTTCCCAAAAATAATACAAATTTGTCTGAATCATATTTTTGCCAGGAACATTTAATTGCCATGTGACACAAAATTAGCCACTGGTAAACTGTCGTCACAGACACATAATCTGAAGCCATTTAAACTTCAGATTAAATAATAAAATGGCAGATCTGATAAGGTCTATTCACGTCAAAAGTTATATAGAACAATTAATACTTTGTCTAAATGGAACTGCATTTTTAAGCTATAGCTGCTTATCTGGAAAGACCCCAAAAGCCAGCATTGCCTCGGCATCTTTAGACATCTGGATACAGTGTACCAATGGTCCATTGAGCTGCTTGCACTTGAAATGTATCAAGTGATTCAATGACTGAAAAGATTAGACAAATAATATTCCTAACATAACACAATGAAATCAAGTTTCTTGAAGTCAATAAAACGGAGTGCATGTGCTAGACTGTAACATTCCATTGTATTTTTATTTAACCAGCGCACTAGACTGCTGTAAATGCAGTTTCTTGGAAAAAAAAAGAAGCTTTCCTAGATAGGTAATGTCCCTGTAAATGGAAAACGGTGTTTTGATATTTGCTATGAATGGGAAAGAAATGCTTGGTTATATTTTCAGTAACTGCAAATTTCAATCTGCACTTGAAAATCATTTTGCTTCCATAAAACGCTTGCCCCTGCAGGTTGTTGTGCTCGGCTGTTATCGAGAGATGAATTCATCGCGTCTCAGCTAGGTATGGGGCACACAAAAGGCAGCTTAGGGCATCTTAAAATAAGGAGTACAACTGACCCAGCCAGAGACAAAACAACTATACAAAGACGCATTACTGTTATTACGTTCAACAAATATCTATCCGTAACCCCTTAATAATATCTGGGGCAACGGCGGGCCAGGCGTCCTCATCCTATATCACGTCTTGTCCCACCACCTGCATTTGGATATGTTTTGGGCTAATGGTTTGAGTTTCAATGAATATTAAATACATAGTCATTACACTTTTTGTTCAGCTTTAAGTCACACTGTATATTTAGAATCCAATGAAAGGTTGGTCCTTGAATTCAAACTAGGTTTATTTAATGTTTTCTGATAGAACACAATTTGTCTATACATCTGGGTAAAGAGCAAATATGCAAAGTTGTGAGTTCCATCATATAAAAACACAAATTAACTATGTTTTTAGTTTGTGCTTTTAATACATTTCTTTTACTTTTCAACCCTGCCAGCAACTTTTTTTCTCTAAAATTAAGTCCCACTCAACTGTATAAAAATGATAACCATTCTGTACATATTCATTTACAGAACTAGAATCTGTCAACACAACGTAATCACAGTTTCTACCATAATGTGCTGTTTCCCGAATCAGCACAGGTATTGTGTCCCAAATTAAAACCCTTTCCAAGAGTTACCAGGGGGGCCTGTATATTGTATCTAATTTTATTTTGAACATAGTACTCCGATTTGCACCATGTAACTCTTCACTCTGAGAAATAGTTATTGCCAAGAATATAACGGAGAATACTGTATATATGAAAGGAATTTCTAGCGCAGAGTAGTGCACTGTAGCAGTCAAAGGATTTTGCTGATTAATCGACATCGATATAGCCATTGGAGTTATATGTAAGGAATGGCTTTGAATATCATGTCTATAGAGTTCCATTTGAAGGGTTTCACTATGCTACCCTGGAATCTTAGATGAAACCAATCTAGAATCTAGAATGTTGCTGATTATGAAAAATTAATCATAGCTCAGTGCCAGAAAGCAACCGAGTCTTCTCTAAATAGTACGCTATCATGGGTTAAATCATACCATGGACAACTCAACTCAATTTTCTGAGTCATCATGTAAACCAGAACATCATCAGTAGACTTAAAAGCTACATATTCCAGTAGGGAGGCTTTCACCTTCAAAAAGTTCTTGTCATTTACAATAACCAGCCAGGGACCCCAAACCAAAAGTGGACAGCAGTGAGGTGGCTTTAAAGTGCTAATATATACATTTTGTGCATGAAAGAAGAACATGCCCTTTATTCTAGACCAGTGAACCAAAACACCAGTCCTCGTGGGCCGCAAACAGGCCAGGAATCTGTTCCTGAAAACAAGAAGTTTAATGAACTTTTAATTGACATGCCCGTAATCAAGCTGGGTCATCCAAAGATTGTGCCCGTTTGAGGCCCTCGAGCACTCAAGTTATTATTATTATTATTCTTTGTTTATAAAGCGCCGACAGATTCCGCAGCGCTGTACAAAGAAGAAAATGTTACAGAGTTGCACACAACTCTATAGTAAAGGTCACTTGAAGATCGACCGGTAAATACATTTGTCAGCTTTTTTAAGGACCTGATAAATTCTGTATTTTACACACATGTACAGAAAGCCGAGACAAATATTTTGTCACGAAGCATGGTTAAATAAAAATATTAATTTAAAATATGCTGAATGCTGGCATAGTTGGCCAAACCTGAACCTTTTGGTTGTGTTTCTGGAGTCAAAATGATATCAGTATGCTTGGAGGAAGATTGAAGAACAATGTTTCTTAACATATGAAATATTGTTTTCTGCAAGTACATATCGAACCTATCTTCATCACCGTGGGATTGTCTGCTTTGAATCTTTTAGTCCAGCCAGTTTGAGAGTCAATGAAGGGTTAAGTTTGCAAAATGTGTTGAATACAGCCAGTCAATACACACAAAACTCAACTTGCATTTAATAGGAACCTGAGGTTTGGATTTTCCTAAAAATCTGGACCGACTCCAAGCTTAGTCTATTAACCTCTGCCAATTAGGATTAAAACCAGAGGCTTTTGGATCACCGAGTATCTGTGGTCTTAACGCTTGTTTAATAAGTGCTGTGGCCTGTAATTTCCATAAGATCCCACATTTTATCAATATTTATAGATTACACCATGGTTTGTTCTACAGCCTTCTTGTACGGGGTAAGCACTTTTAGAGTGTTGGCCCCTCGTAAAGGAACAGTCAACCCAAATGTTTTGTTTGTCACTTATCTTTTTAATTATTTTAGTTTATAACAGCTTCTCCTTAACTCATCAACCATTTATTGACCTTGCTGTGTTAGGAGGTAAGCATTACAACAGCGTTTCACAAGTTCTGTTCAGCCATGAAATCGATGTAATGCTATGCTATGCATACACTTGACCAAATCGGGACAGTTGGCAAGTACAGTCAAACTAAATATGCCTCTGATAGTATAGTGAATGAAAATGAAATACAGTGCTAAGCACTAACCAAATTCCAAGCCTTTTTAAGTATATTTTAATAGCCTAAAACACATTTTTTTTCCAAGTAGCTTACTTAGCAAAATGTACTAAGAACCAAAATCCCATATTAATCTTCAAAATATAAGTGTAATACATCGCTGACTGATTTACAATACACTGTCAGGTATATTGGCGCTGACGGCAATTTTTACCATTACTTAATTATGTAATGTGTTTTAAGGGCCATTAGCAGCTCAGGACAATGGTTTCATGTATGCAAGCTACACAGTAGTAAATGGTATTATTTCACTATAGTAAATCTTAGCTTAGTGTTAAATGCATGCTTCCATTAAACTTGATGAAAGTAGGATTGATGAGTTAACGTATTAGTTGTTGAAGTGTGGAACAAGAACAGTCAATTCTTTTCTTTTGATAATTGAAATCATTTCAATTCATTTCCTCCTTAGCTGAAAAAGAAAGTGTTTTTCAATAGTGAACGAATCTTAGGGGATTCCATTGAAGTTGCTCGGATCATAGAAAGACGAGCTAATGGACAATGATCGTATCTTTTACAAACTCTTTTTTTTTTTACGAATAAAAATGTATCCCCTAAATTGTATTTCATTCATAAGCCAAATTTTCCATTCTTTTATTTTTTACCGACCGCAATAGAAACAATCATTCTAGATATAATGTCAATGTATTAAAATGGGAACTAGGCCTAGACTGGGCGTCTGGCACATGCCCTGCGGGCCGCTAGCCAGCAGCGCTAAGTACCTAAAAAATGTAATGTGGATTCTACATATGCAGTAGTCGGCCTCCATCAGGCAGCCACTAGCCTTAGAGTACCAGGTCTCCTTCGTTAGCCGCAGTCTAGCCCTCCAGGGTAAGTCGTGATGTCTAAATACCTACGCGATGTCTTAACGACATTCAAAGAATATGAGGCAGGACGACTTATGTTTCAGAGATTTCTTCTAGGGAACTGGGTGCCAGTGCGAAAATATTAGGGACTTAAGTCCCTAAATGCCACGGCCATTCCTTTAATTTCTAGCACTTTTTTTCTACCACTAAAATGTCTGTTTTGATTTTCTGGATTCTCCAGCCTAAATTAACTATTACTCCCACAACACTTTTCCAGAGGTTGCCTATCTTGTTCCTTTGGCAGGTATACAATATTGTTGAAAATAAAGCTCTTTTAGATACGGTATTTTCATGGTGGGATATCAGAGACACGATCTGCATCTTTAGTCTCTTTATAAATACACTGCAGCATTTGTATAGATCCTGTGTTTTGCTAATTGAATGTAATGCATAATGAAACCATATAGAGATTAGAGTGTCTTTTACATCATAGCATTCAGAAACATATAAAAGTTTTACGGAGGACGATGATGGTTAAAGAAATCCCGAGCTCCATCCAAATGATCAGATTTCAACGGCCACTCGGAAGAGCATTCAGTGGCTCCAAAAGCCTTCACGTGAAAGATTTTAAAAGACTTAAAAAAATAAGTCTCTTTGTATCCATTTAATGTTTTTTTTTTACGTGTCCACAGCTGCTAGTCAATGCCAGGCTTTTATATTCATCTTGTGCATCGTGCAGACGTCCCTTGGCTGCCAGATGGTGGGATCCAGGTTCCTTGCAGAGCTGAGGGGGATCTGGATCTTAGTCTTGTAGTCAGACCTCTTTTTGAGGTCTGATTATAAGACAACCTCGAATATTGTCGGGGTTTTTTTTAAGAGACGTTGCTCTAAAAAAACCCTTGTCTTATAATCGAGCAAATACGGTACTGTATTTTTCTTTAATGGATGGTTTATTCATGTGCACGGGTGTTTATGGGCAACCTTGTTATTTTTATGGGCAGTACAACAAGGGTTGTGGTTGAAGGACATCTCACCTAAAGATTCACGTGTGATCCTCCTTGTGGATTGGTGTTCAAGTAGGAACATTAAGCCAATGTGCATGTTTCCTATCTGTCCCATTTAAAGCACGGAAGTCCCTACTTTTTCAGTATTGTTCTATTAAGCTGCTCTGCTGTCCCACTTTGCAGTAATTATCACGGACCTGTTGGGGAGATTAAATGTTTTTCTCTGACTGGATACTGAGCTTTAAAAATAATTGAGCTCTGTGTTTATCATGGTACTGTATGGAAGGTGGCCTTGGAAGGGGCAGCTTGGCTCGCTGTCACTGTCCTGAGTTAGGTCAAGGGCAGAGCCCAAGGTAACTACTCATCTGCTGATCCTACCTGCTGATCTTCTGCAATTCTATAAATCCACAGTAAATAACTCAGCCCTGCCAACAAACTGCTGGAATTGTGTGACCAGTCAGCGGTTTAGTTAGTGGCAACACTCGCTGCCTTAATGATCCATTGCATTGGTTCTAAAAACCATGCCCAAGTAGTTTGAAAGTTGGCCTTATAGTAGGTTCATCTTAGGCCTTTGATTTCAAGTACCTGAAAATCATTGCCCCAGCCCTGCCTAATTCCCCTCTGACCTCATCCATTCCTTCTCCTTCCTCATCCCCAACACGTGTCCTAATCTGAACACCTGAGATGTTGGGGACATACGGATTTGAAAAGTTTAGGAGCTGAAACTGGTATATATGGAGTTATGGATCAGAGATTATGACCGGAGGACAGGAGTCCCTGAACCTCAAAATGTATTCTACATCTGCATACAGAATTCACAGATGCCAACCATTGCTTGAATACTATCGAGTCCCGCTAAAAACTCCATTGTAATATCTAGATTTGATAATATACTGTATTTCATCCTCTTTCAGCTGAGAAGTCAATTAGGTAGGAGATAAAGAAAGGTGAATGCAGACTTGTCTGGTCCAAGCTCACGATATAACACACTTTTCATGAGAAAATATCTTTTTAAGTACTATAGAAGTGCAGTGCTAAGCAGAGCTATACCTTTACATTTCATTTTAAAGAACTTGGGACTCTATTAAGATACCCCTTTTGAAAGTAAGAATTCTGAACATATGGAATGCAGACGTATCAGAAAGTTGCTAGCAGCAATAACTAGTTCCTGATCTGTTTTTGCGATTTGCCGGCAGTGTTCGTACGTTGTGAAATTCCGTCTCTCGTGGAGTGTCGCTCTTATGAGGTAAAGTCAGACTCCTTTAACATTCTTTTGGGTGACTAAATATTAAGTCTTGATCTGCGCACATACTTCTGTGAGTCTAACACGGAAGCTTCAGGCTGTGGCTTCCCACAATGCAGTGCGGCATACTGGCAGTATTTCAGCAAAAGACTAAATATTTGGCTGGGTGACAGCGGAGCTGCCAAGCGCTGGCAACAACGAGACTTGCAGGGAAACAGCAGGCAGCTAAACCCTTTCACATTTTTAATTAGATCTACACACCCATGTCTTTGAGCTATCATAAATATCCAGATGACACAGTGAGCATTATTTGGGGTAAAAGAAAAAAAAAAGAATAAAAAAAAAACGGAGTGTGGTGTCTGTTACCTTATTAAAACAGTTTTACCTAGAGCTAGTTTCTGGAATTGTAGAAAAAAAAAAATTGATAAAAAGCTCGACTCTTGCTTTTACTTTAAGCTTTAGGAAACTCACATGCTTCCTTAGCCACGTATCATCATCACCAGGAGAGGGCATATTTGGCAACTAATCTAAGTTTAAAAGTATTTTATGATTTAAAAATACTTCAGATGTATATTTAAACTTTAAAATATATATATATATATTTTTAAAAAAATCTAGGTATTCTAAGTCCACACATGAAATCTAATCTAACTTTCTAAGTGAATAATTTATAATACCTTATTATCTGCATACTTTTTAATTATAATGTCTATGTTCTTTGATCTTTTTATGACAGTTAAAGGAACAATTCAATACCTTGGTGAGGACCCTCGGTGCAGAACATTTTAATTTGGTTATGGGGGTGAGGCAAATAAAATGTTATATGAAGAAAGGGAGCTGGAAGAAGGTGGGCAAAGTCAGTGGAATCAGGCTTTCTTATTCTGCTTCTTTTGTTAGTTCTGTCGGATCGTACAAAGCCAGCCAAATCAAGGTTTCTTATATTGTTTCATTCATTGGTTCTTTCGGGCTGGACAAAGTCAGCATGATCAGGTTTTTTGGTGTGTCTTTCGTTTTAGTCTGGACCAAGTCAGCAGAATCAAAGTTTCTAATTCTGTTTCTTTAGCTGGTTCTGACAGGCTGGGCAAAGTCAGCAGAATCAGGGTTTTTTTATTCATTTTATGGTTCCGTTGGGCTGTGCTAAGTCAGCAGAATTAAAGTTCGTAATTATGTTTCTTTTGTTTGTTTTTTTATTCATTTTCTTTTGTTGGTTCTATCTTCAAAGTTGGCTGATTTGATATTATCTATAGCTCTCTCATAGCTGGATGCATGCCCGTACTGCCTACTGACTCCCTTGCATACACAGCTACTTGCCAACCAGTGTGCCAACATGACAGTTGACCATTATAGAATGTTCCCATCAATCTCTTGCTGTTTCTTAAAGTTTTAGTGTTTTAAACAGAGAAGGGCTAAATGGTTAAGTTCTTAGATGTCATGCTCATCCCTGGGTCCCCGACGCTCTGGTCCCACTCGCAAAAGTACTAATGACAGGTACTCCGGGGGCATGGTCTCGCTGCCCCTGCTGTGCAGCAATGCAAAACAGGATTGTCCTTACCTTGCCCTGTCATGCTGCTGGCACACAGGAATCCTCTTCTCATGTATTTGCTACTCAGTAAAGATTTAAAGGGCAACACTTGCCCTATATTTGTAAAGGGGAACATATGTCCAGTACTTCCCTTATACCTATATATACAATCACTCTCCTTGTATCTTTAGTCTCTGTGTCTTACTCCTTGTTTTTGCCTTGTCCTGAGTCCTACACTGGTTCCTTGTTCTTGCCTTGCCTTGACCCAATGTTATCGTATCCTGTTGAAATGTCGCCATTGGATCCTGAGCTGTGTTCCAGACCTCTGCTTGACCTTCATCTCTCTTTTATTATTGTGTATTGATGTCTCAAGTCCTGCCCTGGTATACACAACCTCGGCCTGCCTTGACTAAGATTCCTTATTGTTCTTTTTGCACTACGTTCCTGATGTTCCTGTTCCATGTTTCACTCATCAGGTGATTCCAGCTGCTTATCCTGATATCTAAACCTGGCGTCATATTACCTTTCCCTTCTCATCATTTGTGATAAAACACTTGAAACGTTAACACGTTTTGGAGTTAACTGTTCAATAAGATGCCCTTATTTCTCTTGTTGTGGTGGGTATGGATTTATGGTTGATTTGTCAACTGACCATGTGATGTCACCTTAGTTGAAATAGTAATGGCAGTGCGTGGAACATTTTGATAGCAAGATGTTAGCAATAATACGTTTGCATTTCATACTACTGTGATCTAAGAGTAGTTTTAGAAGACCATGCATTCATTGAATGTGTATATGCATATTATGAAATAAACCTAGGGGTGTGGAACAGCATTTTGGTCTCCATTAAGACAAAAAGTTGATTCTAATGATTCTCTATTACCACACACCTAGTAGTTTTACAACCCACTAGAGAGCAGTCATGGTTTTGTCTGACCATCCTCTTTACAAATACCCGTTAAACAAGTTGACCATGTGATTTCATTGGAAATAACATTGAATTATATGTATGAAACAAGTGTGTGTGTTACCGTACCAGAAAACAGATTTGCAATTAAAACAATTTCTTAAATTCTAGGAAATGAAACTATGAATAGCTGCTTGACCAAGAAGGTACGTATAAAATGTGCTATTGAAATATCGGAATGTCTATTACATGTCTTTGGTATCTAGGTACAGACTCCATGTGAGTTTTGAGGTTTAATTTTATATGAGACGATCAATAATTTCTAATAAAGATAGAATGTCCTCATGGGATGGTACCATGAGATGGACTGTCCATAGCATGTTTCATACATTTTATTAGATTTTTTCTGTAGATTCAACGCTTGCATCACAGGGATTGGGGTCTACTGCTACCTTAAATTATTAACATGTGTTATTCTACATGGAAAGTAGGCCTGGTTAGGGTATTATATCCATACTGGAGAACTTTATAGGTCCGGCTACCCACAGCCCTCCCTTGCAGGATCTGGGCAGGAATTCCCACTGACGTTGTGGGACACATTTGTTTAACTGGGAAACCCAGAGGCAACCCAGAGTTTTCCTTTGCCGAACCGAAGACCCAGAGAAGTGGCGCTTCTCTCAGGTCTCCGGTTAAAACCGGAGACTTCCCAGGTATGATACTATCTCCACCTTTGGCCGACATGCCTGGTATTATAAACCACAAGGTAAACAGGAGTAAACCCCACTGGCCACAAAAGCAGGACAGTTGGGTAGCTGCACTGTTTAGCATAACAATGCCTGACAATCACGACTGCCCACCCCAAAAAAAAACAGGATACTTAGGAGGTATGAATTAAGGATTGTGGTCTTACAACAAGAAAAACTGGCTGTTTATATGGGCAGAATGGCCAGTGAAAAATTCTACAGGGGCCTCTATACCACAAAATGATGTTCGTATGGGTAATATTGGTGGTGGATAGATGTGGTAAGGTGGAGAATGTTCAGAGCATACAGTAGGTGGGATGTGCGTCCTGAAATAATTAGTGCTCAAGGCAAAAGTTTTGTCAACTTTAAGAGAAATCCGAGCTTGCATTTCCGGAGTTTTTTTCCGTGGCTGTTATATTCCTACAGGCACAGTATGCAGGTTTAAATCCTGTATAATGTTATGACAACTACATTGTGGACGCTCTATTCACATTGTAAATGAGAACTGATCTGTCTCGTTCAAAGCTCAACTCGTTGATTAGAGTTGTTTTATCTGTGTATTTAAAAGCAATGTACTTCTTAAAACCCATTATGAATAGTTAATATTGAGCTTTGCCTGGAAACAATTCCCATCAGTCTTTTGATGGCACTCTGGTAATATTCAGTTTGAGTGGGTTTGATGCTTCAATTGCCCTGCAGTGTTCAAATACAAACGCTCAGAATGCCCTCTATTGAAAAGAAATTTCAGCTAAAACCCCTCTCTACCCTCCAGCTGAGGCACCCAGGCAAACTAAGGAAGTGTTTTACAAATCCTAGAATTATTAAATAGACAAGATTTTGTAGTCTCTTTTATCATATAATTAGATATGATAATCACTTTGCACAGAATAAGAGATTTTTTTCTTGCTAATGTATATGTATGTGCATGTGTCTGCGTTTGTGGGAATGTAGCTCACATTTCATGATATTCTTGAATAATTTTAAAACCTACACAGCCATATACACAAAACATTATTGTGTACATTAACATTTGTTATCACAACCCAGTGTCAATCCTTCTATGGTTAGAAATGATGATAGAAGAAACACACACTATCCTTTTAGGAAGTATTTTTGTTTTCCCAGCATACCTGGGAACTCTCTGGGTTTGACCTGGAGTCTCCGGGTGAATCACTGCTACCCAGAGTCTCTGGGTCACTTTTCTTTTTCTCTGGGCAGAGCTGCAGTGTATGGTAATGCCCACTCCCCCCCCCTACTCTCGGGGCAATTAAGGAAGCTTGGGGTTAGCTCTGCACAAATACCTGATTAGCCCCATCCCCACATGGGTTAGTCCTGCCAAGTTCCCAGGTACGCCCATCAGTATCTGATTCCACGTAATACAACAATATAAGTATTTTGTAAAGCCCCTGACTCTTGAAATATTAACTCTTTAATGGCCCATGGTGATGATTCTTGCCAAATGTGTTTACCAAATGGCTCTAATACCAGTCCTCGTGGAAACCTTGACTTTTCAAAGATAGATCTGATTGAGTCACCTGCATTTAAGCAGGGATATCAATCATAACATACCGGGAGTCTTGATGACAGAAGTGTCATGTCAGATTTTCCCAGAAAGAGTGAATAATGCTAGCATCATTCAGAAAAACACTATTTACACACACACACACACACACACACACACACACACGTATATATATATATATATATATATATAAATGTTCATCCTCTGCATTACCCAAGATGATAACCCCCATAGAAGTGTACTACAGAACTTACTGCTTTTCATGTTACGAAATTAATTCTCTGTTAAAGTTGAAACGACAGCTCCACTAATTCTAATAAGTGAGACATCTTTATTTATGGTATCTCATTGTATGTATCGTTACCAAAATGCAGATGTTGAATATGGAGAAAATACAAGAAACACTGGAAAAGGAATTGTTCTAAAATAGTGTTCCATTTTTTAATATGAAATAAATGTATATTCAGATTTAACTGCTTAAAATGCATATGTATATAAAATTGCTTACTCATCATTGTGGGATTTAAATTTGTTCCCATCTCTAGAGAAAACTGTTCTAAATTTAGTGTAACTAATCAACATTCCAAATTCCTCCAGGTTAGATTTTTTCATATAAAAAGGATACCCCCGGTAAATTGTGTCTCTCCTAGACATCCACAAAAAAAATCAAACTATTGCTCAAGTTATTAACAACACTGATATAGTAGACGGAGTACTTAAATGTGCATTTATTTTACATTTTATCCTTAAATAGCATTTTGACTGAGAAATATATATTAAAAGCTATATGTGTAATACATAGGGATTCTTCAGATTTCCTTAGGCATATGGGGCATTATTTAACTATGTGACTTGGGATATCATCAAAGTCCCTGTTGGTGTAATGGTCAGGTGGCCCAATACTTTTGTCCATATAGTGGCCCACTATGGGTGGTATATGTCTTCCTCAACCTCAGGTCCTCTACCAGATCCCTGGGAGTTGAGGGTTCTGTGCATTATCTTAGCAGTTCCTAGCTCTGCGCTCTTCTGGACAGAATGTTCTGATGTTTGTTCCTGGAATCCATCGGAGCCGCTCTCACAGCTTAGGAATCACAGCCCCAAGGTCTATATGACCACTGGGACCACTTTGGCTTTTACTCTCCAGATCTTCTCTAGTTCTTCTTCTCCAGCTTCCTGATGTTGCTGTCACTTGGCTTCGCTACATCTATCACCATCACTGTCTTCTGGTTCTTGTCTACTACCATGATGTCAGGTTGATTGGCCGGTACCCGACCGAAAATGGTAAGTGGTTTACAGGATATAATTTATCAGGAAAGACTAAGGGATCGTAATATGTATAACTTGGAGGAAAAAAAGATATGGGGATATGTGATAGAAACATTTAAACACATAAAGGGATTTAACACAGTACAGAAAGAAAGCTTTTTTGAAACAAGGAGAAATGAGAACAAGACGTCATAAATGGGCTATGAGACCTGACCAATCGCTGATAGGGGTTTGAATCCCTTGCATTGGGAAAAATGGCCCATCTGGATCAGGAAGCTTCACAGGATCTTAGCCCTGCTATTCTCCACAACCTCCTGTGGAATTTCCCATTTGGAGGGTTTAGCCCATACTTGGTTTGCCGTTCAGTGTACACTGTTCCTGCGAGCTTCTTACACCCCACCACTATGTGTTGGACTGTCTTAGAAGCCTCTCTACATAGTCATATATATATATATATATATATATATATATATATATATATATATATATATATATATATACACATATATACACATATATATAAACATTTGGTTCCATCTCTGCTGTTTTGCCAAGTCTTTAGCCAATCTATGGTCAAGTAAATGCTAGAAATATCTGTGTCCGTAAAACAAACACGTGAGTACATCAATCTCTCTGATGTTTATGCATTTTCTCTGTGAACACTGATCCCTGCTGTGTTTTTATCATTGCAGCATCCTTTTCCCGTCTCCTGAATGGTACAGCATAGGCTCGGAGATTAACACAGATCCCTGGATATTGAATGTCTTTTGCAAGTGAGTGGCATTCTGTCTGTATAGGTTCCCAGACAAAGCTTTCCATGTGACATCCCGCAGGATCTAGAATTTTTGTTAATTTTGTTTCCTTAGACTTAGAGGGACTTAGGAGTAATTATTTCTGATGACTTAAAGGTAAGCAGATAATGCAATAAAGCATCAGAAAAAAGCAATCAGAGTGCTGGGTTGTATAGTGGGAGGCAGAAGAGGGAAGAGGTTCTGGCACTTTACAGATATTTGGTCAGGCCTTACATAGAGTATTGGGTACAGTTCCGCAGACCCTATCTCCAGAAGGACACATTGGACAGAGTTCAGTGGAGGGCTACAAAAAATGGTAAGTGGTTTACAGGATAAAATTTATCAGGAAAGACTAAGGGATCGTAATATGTATAGCTTGGAGGAAAAAAAGATATGGGGATATGTGATAGAAACATTTAAACACATAAAGGGATTTAACACAGTACAGAAAGAAAGCTTTTTTGAAACAAGGAGAAATGAGAACAAGACGTCATAAATGGGCTATGAGACCTGACCAATCGCTGATAGGGGTTTGAATCCCTTGCATTGGGAAAAATGGGCTTACTACATGGGCCGTCATTTGTTATGTTTCTATGCTCCTTTTTTGCCCAATTTAGGGGCGGATGTTAGACAAGTTTATGCTTAACAATGCTTTCTCATTTCCCACGTTAAAATTCTTCCTATATCTATTGACAACTATTAATAGTCCATAATAAAAATATTATAGGCCATACACCTTATATTAGTACTATGTTCTTACAAACTAGATTTCTTCCGGGGTCCACGTATAGATGGTTTACGGGTAATACTTATATAGCACAAGTGTTCCTTGTGTTCATTTCAAGCTCATATTCCTCTAAATATTTTTCTCTAAATACATCACGGCATAGGTTTATGGTATTTGAGTGGTAAAGCATACAAGAGGACCATAAAAAAAACATGATATTTTATTAAATTGGATAGTGAAACGTCTGACATATATATCCATGATATTTATTTGAATTCATACAGAAGAGGCATTGAGAATAATTGTCAGATAAAAACGAATCATCCTCAGACATCGCATGTATCCATTTTTCTGATTAATCCTGTTCATAACTCAGGTATTTTTGAGTTCCTATACTGGGTTTCTATCAATTGTTGCCTCTGAAAGGAATCTACCATGAAAATTCTCTCTTCTCCACCTTTCAACTTCAAATCAAATCTATTTCATTCACTTCATTAAAAATAAATTTATGAGACAAAGTTACGACATTGACTTTATTAAAGCTCTGAACATTACTTGGACTTTAAGTCTTTATTATTTTCCTTTATGTGTTCTCTCCACCAGGGAATTTTTCTGTAACGGTATGGCGTCTTTCTTCTTAAAATAGAGAATCATTGTAGTAGATTTCTTCTTTATAACCTTAATAATTAATGTTCTTGTCAAGATATGGTCTTCGTGAACGCTAGACACAATATTCTAAATTATATCACCAATGGTATGTAAACATGAGAATATTTCTTATTCTGTTTCTTCTGTAAATTTTACCCCTTAAGGACAATGGGCGGTCCCTAAACCCATTTTGTCATTAAGGGGTTAAATATATTATGGGGTTTTCTTCTTGACTGGCTTCACTGCCTACTTACCTTTTTAAAAATCCAATTTCGCATTCCAAGGTTTCCTACTCCATATCAATATGCTGTAACCTAAAGTAAGGATATTTGGATCCGTTATTGCTAGACGTCCCCATGGAGACTTTTCACATGAGAAACTGGGGAAAGTGGCGACCTTGACGTTGACAATTTGACCTTGGAGTCACTTAGCACACATTTATGAGTATTACAGCTGTCTTCTGACCTGTGATGGGTTTAGCTTTGCCTTGTCTTCCTTACACAATAGAAGGACTTATTAACATATTCATTCAACCAGTCTGTCAGATAGTCTTGTCACCAAGATGGGTACACTACTTCTAATGGCTAATAATTTCATGTTAGAGCTCTTTGGTACCATAGCATAATCATGCTACAGAAATACAGCTTACTCTTTTTGTGACCTGAGGCCATTGGCATGGGTGAGATAAGAATTCCTCCCCCTCGTCCACGACTGGTCCTTCATCTGAATAACATTAGACTACGAAATGAATTACCGTGAGATTCTCTTCCCTGGTATCACCTCCAAATTACATTTACATAAAACCTATGTGCACATATGTAGATGAATTATTGATTTTCACATTTTTGCATAAGTAGACGGTTGGGAGGTTTAGTCAATCTACGGTTATTCATTCATGTAGTGCGTACTCACATTCAGTAGGTTGAGATGCCAGGTGCAGATACTTCATTGATTTTCTTTCTGTCTTTTTTTTTTTTTTTTACAATGACGTTTTATCCGTTTCTGGAGTAATCAACTGAATTTGCGATTGAATGAATTGAAGCTATGAGAGACTTGTATGTGTATGAAATATAATACAGTACAATGCATACGTTTCAAATAAAGGTACATATAGAAAGCTTTTCTCCAGGCCAGTTAAAATTGAGAAATATATTTACATTTCTAAATAATATTTTTATATATTGGCTTGAAAACTAGATAAATTATATAGGTTTTAGCTCTTTTAGCTGAAACACAATGAATAAAATTATTCATAGGAAGCATTCAATGGTAAGTCACTGAAAATTAAAAAAAAATATTATTTATTGGACGTTATATGTGTAAATGTAGAATATATATATATATATATATATATATATAACGCAAACAAACAATGTCACAACAGTTACTGTACAATTTGTTATAATTGACAATTGACAATTTGACTAGATGACATTTTTAATAAATCATTGGAATTCAATGTTTCTCATTATTATTGGTGGCAAAAATCTCTCTATACAAGCTCCACTATTGAACATATTCTGGACCGGGACAATCCAGTTTCATATATATTTTTTCTAACTTTTTCTTATGATATTATATTCTAAGTAGAATGATTAATATATATTTTCCTTAATTGTACTTTAACTGCATATACAATGATCTAATTAACTTTCCACAAATATTCCTCCCTTAAACCCCTACCTCTTCAAGAAAAATATGAACTTCACTCCTATTTTTGTATTCAACTATTTAATTTCAATATTTTTTTTTTTCCAGAACCAAGAGAAGAAATGCCTTGCTATTGAAATGCTAATAACAGAATAAACTGTATAATAACATCACATCCCCTATGGGCCCCATGTGTAATTTACACATAAAATGAACTTGCACATGGCCCTTTTTCATCGCATATTTGTTTAATTATCTTCCTTAAAAAGGTTTTTCAATTAATTTTCAATATTTAAGAAAAAGAATAAAAATGTCAGTTTATCTGTGTACCTGATAATTAATTATGGGTTTGGGAGTAATTATATTATCTAATAGTGTGGTTTTGTCCATCTAGAATGTAATAATATTGTGTTTCCATTGTAATTCTTAATGTATCATTTATTTTATGTTGATTTAAGCTTTCTTTTTAGATTTTTGATATCACAAGGGAAATTTTGCATCTTTTCATTTCATAATTTTGTTTATTGTATATTTTTGTAAGCAGAGATGGCGGGGCTTGTGTTTCTTAGGCTGGAAATAACGGAGAAATGGTTGATTAATGCTTGTGATCGACGGGGCTTGCATATAAAGAAATAGAATAGCGGAAGACTTGGGGGAGTCATGAGTGAGTTGGGGGTTAACCTTAAACTTTGGTGTTTATGTGATTCACTTTTTTCCTAAAAATTGGGTTCTACCTAATCATACTAGGGATATACCGTATTTGCTCGATTATAGGACAACCCTGATTATAAGACGACCCCCCAAATCTGAATATTAATTTAGGAAAAAAAGAAAAAGCCTGAATATAAGACGACCCTATAGGAAAAAAGTTTTACCAGTAAATGTTAATTCATCTAAACTATTTCTTTTAATAAAAGCTATGATTGAGAAAAATATTTTGGTTTTATTTCCTTCTATTTTCCAACCTACCCCCAGTTATGCACATCTGCCCCAGAAATGCCTTATACCCCCTATATGCCACTGTGCCCCACAATATGCCTTTTAACCCTCTAAATGCCACTGTGCCCCATGATATGCCTTTTGACTCCCTATGTGCCACTCTGTCTCCAGAAATGCCTTATACCCCTATACGCCACTCTGGCATTTAGAGGGTTAAAAGGCATATTATGGGGAAGAGTGGCATATAGGGAGGTTTAAGGCATTCAGGAGGCAGAGTGGCGTATAGAGGGTTAAAAAGGCATTTCTGGAGGCAGAGTGGCATTAAGGGGGTTAAAAGGCATTTCACAGAGCACTCTGCCTCCAGAAATGCCTTATGCCCCCCATTTAACACTCCCCCGCCCCCCCCCAAACGTACTGGTGCTTCTGACTTCCCTGTCATGTAGCCGGGGCACCGGTGTGCGGAACTCTGATCTCTGACAGCCGGGGAAGGTCTCCGCGATGGACGCAGACAACCCCCGCTGCTAGCCACACCTCCTTCCTGCTGCAGCGGAAATCTACACGCTGCCCCAGCTACACACCGGGGACTCAGAAGTACCGGTAAGTGGGGCGGGGGGAGGGGGAGACAGGAGGATCCAGGTCCCCTGCAGCTGCGGGGGATCTGGATCTTAGTCGTCTCATAGTCAGACATATTTGAGGTCTGATTATAAGACGACCCCGATTATAAGACGGGGGGTATTTTTCAGAGCATTTGCTCTGAAAAAAACCTCTTCTTATAATCGAGCAAATACGGTATATGTAAGTTAAGATGAGAGCAGTCCCTAAATCATAAAAAGGGGAAGAAGTGCCAAGAAAATGTAGGAATACCTGCTTTAGCTATTTTTTTTTTCACTAAAACATATTACAGTATATTAAAAATAAACACACATGCATGAGATAATGTAACAAATTGAATTATTACACACATGTATTTTAATGATATATAAAGTCTTTAACCCTTTGGGGCTGGGGCAGTCACTTATCTTGGCTGAACGCTGCCCTAGCCCTGACTTTTATGCTACGTTAATAGATAGGATGTTATATTCTAGTACAATGCATATTAAGGACTGGTGGCATGGAGTCAGTGATCTCCCCAAACTGACTCCCCTGAAATTCCCAAGATCAGGATGGCTGTGAACAGACATTTTATATGAGTGGGCAAGTTTCCCACAATGTTAGTTTAAATATGTATACAGAATCATTTATATACACATGTATGTACTGGTGTGTCCGCCAGATTGTACTACCTGTTTACACGTGCAATAAATAGTATTAAATCTAATCTAAACAAATCCTGCAGACTTAGAGCAGCCGAAACGCCAATTACATTCAAAGAAACTTGGATGAATTACTTTGTCGCGTCGCCACATAGACCGATACTGAAATTGGTAAATATGGTTTTAAATGTGAAAAGTAAAACACAATTATAATTTTATAGATCCTACAAGCCTGCTTAATATACAGCAATTTATGTGGTTTGGCCAAATGGGGGACTGTAAAGAAAGAGCGGCACTAAAAATACTCTGAAATTATACTTGGCAAAGTTTACACTGATAATCATTTAGATCTTTTAGAATTGATATACTAACTAGACTTGTTCAAATGGACCAAAAATTATTAAAACAGATTTTTATTTTGTTTTTGGTCACTGGTTAGTTGTCCAAAATGTTTGGAACAACCTACCTGCTCAGTTCAGTGTACCCAGCATATATTTTATTTAGTTTTGTCTTTTGTCCATTAAATGAGTGCTATACAATTTATGTATATGTGTCCCTGGTGTGAGGCAATTGCAGTGCAGGGTGGGCCAATGCGCCATTCCCCATTCCTCTGGATAATCCATGCCGGCTATTGCAGAAGACTAGATGTTGGCATGATCCAGTCCAGATTTTTAGGGACCCATATGCTTCAATTACATAGCACTTGTGCCCATATGCCAAACAAATGATCTTCCTATATATATATATATATGCATCATGTAGATATTTCAATTTATATAAACATTAAAACATTCTCATAGGGGATATGATAACATTATATAAATATATTCGGGGCCAATACAAACCATTGTGTGGAAATCTGTTCATAAACAGGACTATGCATAGGACACGTGGTCATGCTTTTAGACTGGAAGAAAGGAGATTTAGACTAAAGCAGAGGAAAGGGCTTTTTACAGTAAGGACAATAAGGATGTGGAATTCTCTGCCTGCAGAGGTAGTTTTATCAGAGTCTGTACAGACGTTTAAACTGCAACTGGATGGATACCTGGAAAAACATAATATTCGGGGATATAATCTTTAATTATGGGGAAACAGCTTATTGATCCAAGGAGGAATCTGACTGCCATTTTGGAGTCAAGAAGGAATTTTTTTCCTTGGTTAGTGCAAAATTGGAAAGAGCGAAGCCGGGGTTTTTTGCCTTCTTTTGGATCAACAGCAACAAATTAACAGATATAGGAAAGGCTGAACTTGATGGACGCATGTCTTTTTTCAGCCTATATAACTATGTAACTATATATATATAGATATAGATATATACGCAGCAAATGCTACATTTAGTTTAAAACCCGGTATTAAAATAGCCCCCAGAACGTGAAACTCATCTGTATGGGCTATTGATGTGCACAAAATGAATGATAACAATACAACTACGGCCATTAAAAAGAAAATTAGAACTTTGGGCAACCCAGGTGTGGGAGGAGCTGCCAATTCCCCGCGCTCTGATCTTTCTCTTTTTCAGTTGAAAGGATCATGTCCAGAGCGCTATGGGTTTTTTTTCTCATAAGCTCTGAGTACTTAGAAGTCATTTCTCCCCACTCTTAATTTGCCTGGAGCAAGGCTTTTATCTAGACTTTTAGCCAAGAGGCACCTGCTGAAATATTCATTGGCAGAAATTGTGCCATGGGTGTTTTTCCCCATTTGTCCAGTTCTCTGTCATTAAAATAAGGTCGAGCCGAGCGAAAATAGGATTTGACACAGAAGTACGTCTTTCTCTGAAAAACTTTATGTAATAGGCAATTAACCCTTCTCATTGTAGGAATTTAAATACTGAAATAAGAATATTGCAGAAAAGGACGTTTCGTCAATGTGTCTGTCACATCACAATGCAGTCTGCATGGACTTTTTGTATTATATCACTTTTCTACAAGAGAATCAAATTATTATCCCTTAGTTGAGAAGATGATCTAAAAAAAATCTAAAGGGGGCTTTATCCAAAGACAAGAAGACCTACAAGGAGAGAATAAGGCTTTTGATGCATTATGGCATGTACAAGATTTTTTTATATATATATTATTACTAAAGAATATTCAGCTCTTAAGTAAAATGAGGGTTTCAATACGGGCTCAAGTAAAAAGACGACTTTTTTTTTCAAGTTTCAGAAGCCTTGGATGTGATTCAATCAATTGAAATCACTGAATAATAATTTAAATACGTGTTACCTGTTTTCATTACCATTAAAATACATTTAAAAAGTCCCTATCTTTTTCATAAGAATGGGAATACTAGAAATCACATAACTCCCAGCCAGCCATGCACTACTTTTGGCCCACCAGTTACCTAAATTAATTTGGAAGGCGATTTTTTTGTGCTATACGCTTTAGTACTCAATAGCCCTGCTCTGTGAGTGCGTGTAGTCTAGCCCTTTTTCCCCAGTTTTCTCTGATTTTTATATTTTTATGTCCTAGTATGGTATACATCTTAAATAAACGTATTCCTTCGTAAAAAAATAACATACCGTTTTGCTGTAATTTCATTTAAATGGACCTCACTCCCATCACACCTATCACACTTCACTCCCATCACACAATTTTCTTAAATAAAAACTTGACTCTATACTACAGAAGTACTATAGGATACAGCTGTAAATAAAATTATATTAAATAAATATAAAAAAAAATATATAAAAAGAAGCATAGAAAAACAATTCCTAGGCGTTTCAATCCCTTAGAAATAAATGCCGATGTGTATTGGAATGGAGCTATAATTGTTGGTTTTTTTTAAAATTACAGTAATGCAAAAAAAAAACTTTATTCCCTTACTTTATATTATCACAGATTATTATTATTCCCACCTACTCTCATTGTCAGTATTTCAACTTCACAGCTAGTCAAACCTCCAGAAGGGTTCACTATATCTGTACTGCACTGACAATTCACATACCCAAATGACATGGATAAAAAAAAAAAAAAATCACATTTTAGATACTATTTCTGAACTTGCTTGGAGCAGAACGGACTTAGGGATGGAGGGTCTCCTCCAATTCTCATACCTTTTCTAACCAATTTCCGCGGTGTTTCACTCTTTTTTTGATCTGGGGGGGTTATAGGAGGGGTGAAATGGATGGATCCTTATTTGTCTTTTAAACTTAATACTGTAAATTGCTGTCAGTGGCTTGAGTTTGTGACAATTCTTGGTGTAGTTTAACCTGTTTTGCATACTGTGAATTCTTACAACAGCTGCATGTATTCTGACAGGGTCTAATTAGCCTTTCCATCTTACTATTATATTGACTGTAAGAGCCGGCGGCAGTGTAGAAATTTAACTAAACTCTGGTTAACCCTTTTCAATCTGAAGGTCTTTTTTTACATCAGAATGACTGGTCCCATAGTTCCCCTAACATAAAATAGACATGGAACTTTTCTTAGCATTAGTGAGTGCGGAACATCACACTATTTATATACAGTACTGTGCAAACGTTTTGATATTTAATCAAATATTAATTCAATATTTTTGTCATATATATCTATAATACGGCAGATTAAATTTGGGGCCAGTCGGATGCCTCCCTGATGGTATTGCATGATGGATAAGTATGTATTTGTACTTGTCAGCATTGATAAGACCATTCATTCTGACCAAATCCCCAACTGAGTTTGCAGAAATAATGCTCCAAACTTGCAAGGAACCTCCGCCATGCTTCACTGTAGCCTCCAAACACTCATTCTTATACCGCTCTGTAGTCGTTGAGGTATGGCTTCTTCGTTAGAGGTATGGCTTCTGGTCAGACTTCTCCAGACAGTAGATGGGTATACCAGGGTCCCTCAATTTTCTGCCAATGCTGAGCTGATGGCGCTGTTAGACTTCTTCTAATTGCAAAGGGAAGTAAGCATGATGTGTCTAAGTTTCCTTGGCTGACCAGTGCATCTACGGTCCTCACTATTGCCTGTTTCTTTGTGCTTCTTCAAAGAACTTGCACAGAACATCTGGAAACCCATGTCTGCCATAAATGTCTGCCTGGGAGAGACCTTGCTGATGTGGTATAGCTACGTTGTGTTTTGTTAGTGTGCTCAGTCTTGCCATGGTGTATGGCTTTTGACATTAAACTGTCTTCAACAACCTCTGCTTTTTAGTGAGTTTGGCTGTTCCTCACCCATTTTTATGACTGATACATAGCTGTTTCAGTTGGTCAACCTACATATTATATTTTGATCATTGGCACCTGTTTGGTATAATTTTTAAATCATGCACCTAACTATAGGCCTACAAAATCCCTGACTTTGTGCAGGCGTACAATGAAGGCACAGAAGGTCACACCAAATATTGATATGATTAAGATCTTCTTTCTGTTCATCCATCTAGTCTGCCTTTTTTTCCTGCAGTAAAGACTCAAATCTTAATCATTCGTTGGTCTCCATCACTGTATGAGCCTCTACCACTTCTAATGGGAGCTTCCCAAAGGCAAAAAACTATTGTATTTCCCAGCTCGAAAAAATAATTAAAACAAATATTTTTAAAAATGTTGCATGGGGGTCATGGTCATAAATGGACAAATCATGGCCAGGTGTGTGTCCCTCCAGCAACATCTTATTATCTATCCATATGTATACAAAAGCCAAAAACGTTCGGACGGTGAGAAAACTGCAAACCTGACTACTAAAAACGGTTACAGAAAATGTTAAAAATATAATTTAAACTGCCGAAGAAACATAAAAGCTAAGAACGTGGTACACTGATGCTACACTCAGTCTGGTTGTCAGATATGTTGATAATTGATTATTTTCATTCTATTTGATTACCCTGAGATGTGCAATGTTTTCCATTCACAATACCCAAACAAATTCATGAATGAAACCAACTAATTTGAAAGTATTCTTTGGAAAAAGAAGGCACACATTACATTTAAATACCTCCGACTCTTTATGTTGTCATTGACAAACTGAGTAAGATTAATGTTTGTTCTTTTTTTTCCAAACCCGGTGCTATAATTTGAGTTTACACAAGCTGGTTTATTGGAGGAAAACCCTTTATTCTGTCTGCATTCCAGGACTAAAGAGAAGAATAGAATGGAATTAGAGCCAGACTCAGTTGAGCTGATACAGTCTGTCAGCAAACCCTCAGGTAACAATATTATAATTTATAAATCCAATCAACAATAGGACAGTGGTTAAAGATGTACATTTTCTCCTAGCGTGGAGCCTCTTTAAGCAAACGATTATCTCTTAAGCTGGAAAAAGTGGTTATTTGTTTCAAAACAATAAGGAAAGTGACTCAAGAAGTTGAGGTCCCACAAATTTGGCATTTGTTACAACCTGCATCGTTCTCGTAGCGATTTTATGAGGACAGTATGTCGCCAGGACACTCAACAAGTCATTAAGTCTTTAAAAGTCCAGACATGCGTTCTTCAAACAAAGTTTAGACGGGGATTTATCTCCGACTATCTGATTTTACTTTCTCCTGTGGATGTGATTCTGTTCCTACATATTTTTTCATCGGAATAGTGCAATTTGTAACATTGTGATAATTGGTTCTTTTAATCCTTCATTTAATAAACCAAAGATGTAGCAACTTCCTACAACCATAGATACATTGTAAGGGGAATCTATTACTGAAACGTATTGGATTGTTTTAATATTTAGAGATAGTTTTGGTGTAATCATTTTGTATACTGCGTTAATCTGAGTAGTATTCTATACATGTTTTTGTCTATATATCTGATATCCATGTCATTAGTCAAAGTCAAAGTATAGTAGTGGATCAAAGTATTATTACAACAATAATATATTATATATTATTTAGCTCAGTGGCAGAGATAAAAGGATACGCCTGTAAGCAGGGGTCATTTTGGCAGCAAAGATATCCAGGGCATGAGATTGTGGTTTGATCTAGAGACAGAAGAAAGCCCGATTTCTCACCTATCCTGAGGGTTGCATGTTTCCTTCTGGGTACCCATTGAACTCAGACTGGTTTGGGCTAATAGAAACATCAAAATGTGACCAGCAGATAAAGCTGGACCATCTTTAATGACAAACTGCCCGTAATAGTAGACGCACTCCCATATCTAAGTATGCTGTATAGTATGGAGTCTATTCACTATGGGGGGGGGGAATTGATTGCTACTTTTATGTCAATCAATGAATGTGACAAAGGTCACCCTTTGCAACTGTGTTCAACCACTACTGAGAATTCTGTTTCATGTAAGAACATGTACGACATGTACGATTTCCCAAGTACAGTAGGTAGTTTTTAGTGATAATGTTCTACTTATTATATTATAAACTTAACAAAATAGAGACTTACAAACGGATGAGAAGAGTGAAGGAATGAAGCAAATTACATTATAAACCCATAAAGGATGTTTTCTCTCCCTCAGAGAGCCTTATTAATTACACAACGCGCAAGGGTCACTTGCCTGGTAGACAAGCATTATAATTATGTCCCAGTTTGTGTTCAGCTGGGGTTAGTTAGTGTCTGGCTAACTGGAAAGGGAATAGAAGGTATCTCTTGGTCTCACTCCTTATCTCTGGGGCTAGCGTGATTGGGTATTTATTTTATTAGCCAGGCTAGGGACCTTTGGGCAGATAAAACCTATCCCTCTGACTTGTTATAAGTCCCTGCAGGGAATGGACTGAACTTGACAATAAAGCCATAAACCAATAATTAATTTAATTACTGCTTCCTCGTTAAGAGTTCAGAGCAGTTGACCATGAGAGCCTTTTATTTTCTTGTGGGATTTAATTCACAATAGCGGCCTTAGCCATTTACAGTACATTTGTCTCTGGATTACATGAGAACATTGCACACACTAATTGGGTTGAATAGAGCATTTTAGTACAAAATAGATTGAAACAAATTCATGGAGATTAAGACGGTAAGAAAAAGTTTATTTGGCCAAAGGTACATTTTAGTTATGTAAGTATATTGTAATATCACACAATCATTTTGATTTAAAGAATCTTTGTATATTCTGTGTGTAAGGAATTTAAAACCATTACAAACATGAAACAATACTAAAAATTATGTTGAGTTAAAATTCTATATTATTGATATTATTTAACAACAAATGATGTATGGCTAAATGAGAGGAGAATAGACTGGTGCAAACAGCAGACTTATTTGATTCTGTATTATCTTGGTCATTGATGGGAGATTATCATACCTGGGAACTTCCGTGTTGGTTCTAGAGACTTCGAGAGAAGCTCTGCTCCTCCGGTTCTCCGGGTTGACTCTCGAATCCTCCGGGTCATGGGAGTGGGGTCCTGACACGCCCCACTCCCTGCCCATTTACCCTTTAAATTGGGGTGTTTACCATGACATCAGAACACCCACTGACATAAGTGGCACTGCCCGTGATGCCAGCCGGCAGTCCTAGCAGCTTCCAGCAAGGATAGGCTCCGGGTAGCCGAAGCCCACGAGTTCCCAGTTATGGAGATTATCCCTTTGATTATTCCAGAAGCTTGCGGTGCCTATTAGATAGTGTCTAGAGGTAACATGGATAATTTGTAAATTATTATTTATTAATATACCAGGTACACTAACTTCCTGGACTGTAGAGAATTCTTACACTTTATACTAGGGCTGCAACTAACGATTATTTTAATAATCGATTAGTTGGCCGATTATTTTGTCGATTAATCGATTAATCGGATAAAAAAAATGAATGTAAATTTTTCATTTATTTAAAATAATTTACTAAACAAATGATGTTAAATACAAACAGCAGAATAAAAAAAAACGTTGATAATACATTTCTTGTCTTTATTTCCCAACCAGCCCCCCAATATATGCACATTTGAGCCCAGGCTTGCTACGCTGCCTCCCAGACATGCCATGCTGCCCCCCCACATATGCCACGCTGCCTACCACAGCACTCCACGCTGCCTCCCACATATACCACACCACGCTGCCTCCCACATCTGCCACTCCACGCTGCCTCCCACATCTGCCACGCCACGCTGCCTCCCACATCTGCCACTCCACTCTACCCCCCACATATGCCACTCCACGCTGCCTCCCACATCTGCCACGCCACGCTGCCTCCCACATCTGCCACTCCACTCTACCCCCCACATGCCACTGTGCCTGATACGCCTTATACCCCCTGAAACACCACTCCATCCTCCCCAGACATGCCACCCTGCCCTCCCCACATATGCCACGCCATGCTGCCTCCCACATCTGCCACTCCACAATGCCTCCCACATATGCCACGCTGCCTCCCACATCTGCCACTCCACGCTGCCTCCCACATCTGCCACTCCACGCTGCCTCCCACATCTGCCACTGTGCCTGATACGCCTTATATCCCCTGATACCCCACTCCATCCTCCCCAGACATGCCACCCTGCCTCCCAGACATGCCACTTCTCTACCCCCAGATATGCCACTCTACCCCCAGATATGCCTTATACACCCTGATACACCACTCCGTCCTCCCCAGACATGCCACACTGCCCTCCCCACATATGCCTTATATACTGTATATGCCTTATACCCCCAGATATGTCACTTCACTGCCCCCAGGATTTAGATTCCCCTAAATTAACCCTAAACTCCCCATTAACCATAACTGCCCCTAAATTAACCCTTAACACCCCCTTAACCACAGCATCCCCTAAATTAACCCTTAAGACCCCATCAACCACAGCATCCCCTAAATTAACCCTAAACACACCATTAACCACAACTGCCTCAAATTAACCCCAAACACCCCATTAACCACAGCTGCTCCTAAATTAACCATAAACACCCTACTAACATAACTGCCCCTAAATTAACCCTAAACACCCAATTAACCATAACTGGTCCTAAATTAACCCCCACCTCCCCTAACTTTCAGTAGCCCAAATATATATATATATATATATTACATACATATATACACATATATATATACACATATATATATATATACACACATACACATATATATATATATACACACATACACATTATATATATATATATATATATATATATATATATATATATATATATATATATATATACATATATATGTACATATACTTACAGTTAGATGAGTGTCACAGCCATGTGGTTCTGGCCTGGAGAAGGAAGGGGCGGGGCCAGTTGTCACAGTGATTACAGGGAAGGGGAGTAAGTAGGAGCTGCTGCTGTGAGACGGTGAGTCAGACTAAACGGATTATATAATGAGGGGGATTTTTCAGAGCGTTTGCTCTGAAAAAACCCTCATTTTATAATCGATAATAATCGATTCAACTAATCAATAATGAAATTCGTTGCCAACGAATTTCATTATCGATTATTATCGATTTTATCGATTAGTTGTTGCAGCCCTACTTTATACCTTACAAGATTTTTGTGTGTTTTACTATTTTTTACATTTTACTGTAAAGAAAGAAAAAAAAAGAGCTTTTTTTTCCCCCTTTTTCTTTTATTTGTTGCTGAAAGTTCCATGCGGTTAGCGAAATCTACAAGCTTATTACCTGGGAATGGAAGGGGAAGGCACACAGGGAACACAGCTGATGTTCATTCTACTCTGAATATTCCTAAATCTTTTCTCGTTAGCATTTAAAGAAAGGGAGAAATCGAATAGCATGCTGGCGACTATTATTATAACAATGTTCTATCATTATCTTCCGTTCTAGGGGGGATATTGCTTGTGCGTTAGAGTTTTGAATTGTGGAAGTACATATTTCTGCTAATATCTAGAGAAAATTGAAGAATCGGTCTGATGGAGCTTAGGCAATAAAGTAACATATTAATTATTTTATTTTTCCATAAATTCTGGGATTGATTGATGAAAATAAAACAGCTAAATCTTTTTATAGGGTATATTTTGTTTTTAAAAATAGGTTTATAGCTTCTGATTTTAAGGTTTAAATTTAGGGGCAGCTCCATATTTTAATGGGCTCCAAGGCAAACATTAATGTGTGGTCTTCTCTAATGTCTTTGAGGGTCTTCTACAAGTTTGGTAAGAAATAATATTCATATAGTTTATGCATTACATTATATTTATACATTTTGACATTCCAACTGCATTAATATCTCCTATCACGTGGTCTCATAAACTCTGCTGGATCCTCAGTTTGCATGGTGGGGAACGTGGTACATGAATCTAAAAATGGATGGAACATTTTGGTATTGGTAGACAACCTGGAATGTTTGAGGTTTGGGTCTAATCACGAGGAACCAACAGTTAGACTGTCCGACAAGCAAGTAGTCATGGAACCTTTGACGTGGCTATTCTTAGTTGTGAGCCTATGAAGATAAAATGTAACAGGACTTTCAATCATATAAAGATTTATCAGTAGGTCCCCTGTTGCCAGTAAATGCCTATGTTTCTTAAGTATGACAGGCCACCATTTGAGTCTTTTCTTGGAATGCACAATGTTTTTTTTTAGATTTAAGTCCCCCTTTAACGATGAAAATAGATACAGCTGTGTTGGTCCAAGGGAGGATGGAGTCCACAGCTGATGCTTTTTAATGTGACAACATAGAAAAAGGTTTATACTCGAAAAGGGAGCGCTTAGTCCAAAACAGAGTGTTCCTAACCTGTCCTCTCTTGAGGACAGCCTTAATTTCTAGCACACTTGTGCCATTACAACCCCAACAGAAAATTAGCATTAACAAAAAGTGAGAGACTGTTAAGCTGGGATCCACCGAATGGCAGACCAGTTAAGAACTGTACTTTCTTGGCCATGTTAGTCTCATGTATATTTCCACCCCAAGTCCCATAAGTGTTTTCTCCCTCAGTGTAAAGATGAGTCCAGACATGGATCTATATGCTTACTCTACCAGGAGGGATATCAACTGCCGTTCACAGGCAAGGCCTAAGAAAGACCTGAAATTTATGTCTCCTGAAAAAAAAAACCATTTTGCTGAAACGTTGGGGACATTTTCAATTATCTAGGGTGCACAGTAAAAACTGACATTATTTTGATGCTGTTAAGGGCACTGAGTACAACTTTCTCGACCCTTCATTGCACCCTCTATTTGCTGGTGAGTGTAGAGATTTTATTTTTATAATGGCAGTCATGACCTGGCATACTTTTTTTGCACTGCGCCTTATGAGTTTTCAGACATCTTTTTAAAGCTTGGTTGACTTTATTTATGGAAAGTTCCATAGGGCAACCGAATCCCAAAAGCCCCTGCTTTTTAATGGATTTTATGGACAATCAGTGATTCCTCTACTTGGATGGGCACCAAGCAGATCCACTCCTCCATTTTTTGGCCAAGATGGGATGAGAGAGGTTGCATTTGGTGGTTAGCCCCAGGAGAAGAATATTCGGGACCCAGTACTCCTCTGTGGACATACACAAGTCACATTGTCCTTTTCTTCACTGATGATGGTAAAGCATGACTCTTCTGGCTTATGAATAAATCACAACACATTTTATGAGTGGTATATTAATTATTTTTGGATGTTATTTTTGGAACATTTACTATTATAAAGCACTGCATTTCTATATCTCCCACTCTTTCCACATTCAGAATTATATTGTATATTATATTTCCATATTAGATTGTAATATTATTCCAACCATGAAATTCTCATGATAAATATAACGATTGCACTAAAAGATTTGATATATTTTCCTACCTCAGGTCATCATAATGTTCAAAAGAAAAAAAAATGTAATACTTAATGGTAATAAATCATGACGCATTAGCCAGGGCAATATTTTAAGTATCAAGCGCTTTGAGAATTTACATGCTGTCCTGTTTTAATTTAGCTGACGAGATTGTGTCTTATATATTTATCCACCGTAATATTTTTTGCTGATAAGGACATTTTTTAAGGAAAATGGAGGGATTCTTTTTCCCTTTTAGTAATATAGGAACATTGTATAGAAATACATCTATATTTATGTTAAACAATAAACAGATAAATGGCAGTAATGAAAATAAAGTTGATTTAGTCATAGGCATTCCCATTCAAAAGTTTGGGGTCACTTGTTTCCATGGAGACATTTTTTTCTAGCTGTAACATTATTGCAAAAAGGATTTCTATCAATTAGCCTTTTAAACTTGTATTAGCGAACACAACGTGCCATTGGAAAACAGGAGTGATGGGAGTGATAAAGGACCTCTCTACCCCTGTGACGATATTCTATTAAAAATCTGCCATTTCCAGCTACGTTAGTCATTTACAGCATTAACACCATCTGCACCGTGGACATAATTTGTGCTTCTATCAAAAACAATGACATTTCTAAGTGACCCCAAACTTTTTAATGGTAGTGTGCAACACAAAAATAATGTGTACAAAGATACCCTTCCAGCGAGAGTTCCCACACAAAGTATCCAAAAGGCTCACAAATAAAAGAAAGGGAAAAAAATCATGGTGTAGTATATCAAAGTAGGTCTCAGAAAACGCTGTTAAGCTAATCGGACCCTTTTAAAGTGCATAACTATGCCCATATATAGAGTATGATGGTCTCCTTAGGAGTTTATTTAACCCAAACCGGTACTTATAGATAAAGAAGGTAGGCAGAGGAAGGGAGTAGATAAAAACGGTAATTTTAATGTATAAAAGAAAGGCAAAATTGTTGTCCTCCGTTTCTGATGTTACAGAGTCCAGGCTTCAAACTTCGTAAGCATTAAAGTATAGCAAATCACTATCAAAAATTAGCTTTAAGGATAAAACCTCAAAGTTTCAATAACTGTGGGAAGGAATTATTTACCCCTTAAGTATTACAGTTCATGTCCTATTCAGTAGCCTCCTCAACGTTTAAAAGTATTTTATTTTAAATTACCTTTTAATGTGCCTTGTGGGGGGGGGTCCTAGTGGTATCTATGACATAAATCGGCCTTACTTATGTAGGGTGTGTTGTAACCTAGAATCTGCGGCACTTTTTTTCTGTTGCAATTAAAGAGCCTTCATCACCTCTCTGGCACTGAAAGGGTTAAAGTACAAACAATAAAATGTACATGTTTAAACACACTAAACCACCTGGATTTTGTTTTTTATGACAATAAAGAGAAACACGAATGATAAAAAGAGCTTGAAATATGTAAAAGTTTTATGACTCTTTTTTTTCTCCAGACAAAAAAAAAAATCCACAGAATCAGCGCCAGCTGGAAATTCTCCAGTTTTGCAATATTAATTAGCAGCAGATAAAAGCAATCATATTATTGCAATCATATTATCAGTGGCATTTTATAATATTTAATTACTGGCTTGGAGAGTGGGTTCTACACCTGTCCAGATAAGGTTCCATTTGTATTAATCTGATAATTTTTTTTTTTAACAAAAAACAGTCTATTAGATTTGCTTTTTCCATTGTGAGATCTTTTTTTTTTTTTTTTTTTTCTTTACCTCCTAAGACGACCACAGGTGCTAAATTGAGTAAAATAGTGAAATAAATCACCTAGAGGATACCAGAGTTTTTGGCTTTGGTCTGTTCTCAGACTTTGATTAAATGTTTGCTTTGGAATGTTGGTTTGGCACAGGGTAAAGTGGACATGAATGAATCTGTATGAATGCAACGTTTCTCTGTCTCTCGTTCTTTTTTTTTTTTTTTTTGAAGAAAACAGCGTTTTAATAATTGCTTCTGCTGGAAAAGTTCAGATATGATAGGATTTCCAACATAAACACTATTGTTCTTTTGCATTTAATTAAAGCATTCTTGTAATAATTATCCCAACACCAAATTATATAAACTCACACTACCAATAAACTCTCACTTTTTTCCTTGTTAGCGCCTATTCCTAGGTGGTCTGTGTTAAAAGGTGTTTATTATAACAGTGTTGGTCCCTGAAAGAGTTATGCACATTACTGTTTGTGATACCTTTTAATGAACACGTTTTCCTAGAGGTTGCTGTGTATTACCTTCCCAGGCTGCATATCACTGGATGTGCTAAGTGATCCGCCTAAGTGTTTTGTTGTTACTGAAAGAAAAGTTGATATTATTAGTTTTACTGTTCTCTTTTATACAGAATGCCTTCAGCAGCATCTGAAGAAGAGACTGCTAAGCATACCTGGGAACTTCCCTGGTCAGGCTACCCAAAGTAATCCCTCTTCTTGTGGAGTGGCTCAGCAAGGGACAGGGCTAGCCCCAGATGACATAGAATTGTAGGGGAATGGGATGAGAATTTAAGAGAAGCAGTCATGGCTAAAAACTGGGCCTGCTTCCCAGAGCCCTAGGGTAGTGGTGCTTTTTCCAGAGAGTTCCTATGTATGCTGCTGTAGTCCCCCGTGGTTCAAGTAAGACTGCTCACAGAGAGAACAAGCACCAGAAAGAAAACTACAAGTAAGATAAGGGATAATAGTAGGAGGGAGTAGTTATGAATAAATGTATGTATGTTAATTAGAATGAGAGTGTGTGCATAAGTGTGTTTGTGAGTTATCATGCATGTGTAAGGATTTTTGTGTGAGCCTGTATGTGTAAGGGTTTGTGTGTGAGCATGAATGTTTACATGTGCGTGAGGATGAATGTGTATGTGGCCATAAATGTGTATGAATGTGCATGTGTAAGTGTGTGCGAGGGAGTGTAATTCTGTGTTTAGCAGGAGTGTGTGTGTTAGTGTAAGTTTGTGTAAATGTGTATACACATGTATGCGCCAGTGCGTATATGGGGGCAAGGGTCCAATAGGCCCTGAACTTGCCCTGAACCACAAGGTGCCTGCCCTCAGCTAACCCTGAACCATACGTTTAATAACTGCATCATTCCTCCTGATCCTCTATTAAGGTTACCAGTTGTTTTTCAGTTTTAAAGAGTTCCAGATAGTACAAATAAATTAATATAATGTTTCTGGTGTAGATATTTTGTAAGGAGTTCAATTTGTCTTGTCTGAGCCGTTATACGTTTGTGTGGCGCCTTTGACCTCTACCCAAAATAGGAAATGTAGTTTATTTTTAATCTCTACAAGAAGCTGGCATTTTTTTTAAGATGACATAGCTGTACATAATTTACTGTTATCAATCTGAACTCTCGTCTGAATGGAATTTTTACTCCACACACATGTGGAAGCTGAAGTGGAAGATTTAAACCCCCCAATAAACTAGTCTCAAACAGCAGCATTTATTATGACATGTTTGCCCAAGAACTCCATTTCGGCATAGTATTTCACACCATCTATTTCTCGAGTAGAATTAATATTGCCATTTTTCCCAAAGCAAAGTGCTCCCTGGAACACTGATTTAATGCGTCTTGTAACTAGGTATGTTTGGTCTGGGTCAAAGCTTGGTATTTCACTGAGTATTTCCGTCAATCACTTGTAACAACTATAAATGTAATTACCATTTAAAAAAAAAACAGAATGAAATTTGCAATTCAAGTTTTTTTTGTTTGTTTTATTATCCGCTTTGTTTTGTGAACCTTATATAATCCATTTAGTTTTATATTCATATTTGTAGAGTTTATATTGTTGATAGAACATAATATCAGCACTCCCTACCACTAAGACCTCAAAATACATATATTTAAGGTATACTATTAAAAGGAATCTAACATTGAACAAAGTAAATGTGCAAAAAATACAAAATGATACAAAAATAGGGAAAGCAAAGAGTAGGAGAGGGTATGGCTATTTGTGCCCCCTTTCCACTATTGCCCCTTTCCTTGTAGGTTGTCACCCCTATGGGCAGGCCACCATCCGGCGGGCATGACTGGTACTGGCCCGCATGGAAGCATCCAGCGAGGTCATGTAACATGCATTACTATTCACACACACTACCCTCACATTACACATAAACGCACTATATATATATATATATATATATATATATATATATATATATATATATATATATGCTAACCCCATACACCAAAACACACACTCCAACACTACATGCATGCATACATATATATAGTGTTGGAGTCAGTAGATGTGTATGTTGTTGAATAATGTGTATGTATATAAGTGTGTATGGTGTATGGTGTTGTGTGTGTTAGTATATGGTATTAGCATGAGTGTGTATGCATGCATGTAGTGTTGGAGTGTGTGTTTTGGTGTATGAGGTTAGCATGCTTGTGCATAAGTGTATGGTGTTATCAAGTTTGTGTGGGTGTCAGCATATGATATTATCATAGGTTTGTGTGCCAGTGTATGGTGTTGGGAGTGTCAGAGGTGAGCCTAGGGTTAGTTAGTGGCATCTGGAGGGGTAGAGGAAGAGCAGTAAGTGTAGACTGGGCTGGTGTTAAAGCGAGTTTGCATTTTGGTATGTATGTGTGTTAGTTATATGGGGACCATGAAGAAATACTGCACTCAGACACCACTAACCCTAGACTTTCCCCTGTTCTCATAAGGTGTGCTTATGGTAGGATCTTATGGTGGAGCAATGGGTGGGACAATATAATAGACATGAGGTGGGCTCATAGGAGGGGCATGAGGGCCCAGGCGTTAAACATATACTGGGCCCTTAGATTTCTGATGGTGACCCTGCCTACGTGTAATCCAGACTAACTTTATTTTCTATCCAGTACTTTATTTGGTTCTTCAAAAAATCTTCTAGAAAAATATTAAATATGAGTGTTGCATGATCTACATCACAGTTGTTGTGATATGACATTATGGTGGCATGTGATACAGGAAGAGTATACCCATTAAAATTGTGAAAACACCCCATTAGCTGTCACTGGTCCTCTTTCAATTTTAATAAAATAAAAAAATAGGAAGTCTACATAACATATGCAAATACATATAGGGAAGAGCACATTATTACCTGCCAGCAATCTGATTGGGAGGTGCTAATTAGATGCAGGCATTGCAAGCATGGGGGCCCGGCCATTACGGGATAGTCTCCTGCTCATCAATCTGCAACATTGGATTCTATGAACGGTTTGGCCTTTTAGTTGAATGAAGTCTTTGTGCCAGTGGCAATGATGGTAAATGATGTATCAGACATCTCAAGTTGATTGTACCTGAGGGCAAATTGCTGGCATACACAGAAGCATTGACCAAACTAATGAGATGATTCTGATTTGACAATTATGATATCATATTCAGGAGAAAACATGAGAATTGTTAGTGGAGGGCTTTGGGGTGGAGATGGGATTCCATTTGTGATTTGTGGTCAGGGGAGGTCATTCAAGTAGCTCAATGTGAACTTTCCAGTCCTGTACAAAACATATCAACATAAAGCCAATTAAATGAGCACACATTACAACTGGAACAAAAAAAAAAGGAATGGCCCAAAATATTTAAATTAGAGCAGTCCAAGGGGTAAATGACCCCGTGCCTCTTTGTCGGCCTCCAAGCGAGTTCAAAAACGTTATCGCAATGAAAAAATAAATATAGTAAATATTTTTTCTAGTTAAAATTAACTAGGCAGTGACAGAACTCAGGTAAAACAGGACAACTTGCGGAAAAGAGGTGTGTTTTAGAAAATGTGGCCATATGAAGTCAGAACTACTTCTCCTCCACTTATTTATTAAAATAGGCATCTACTTGGTTCATATTCGATTGTTCCTTTAAAGGCACTCTCGAGCCGCCCAGCGTACCCTAAATGTGCATTCTTTTTTTGTGAGGCTGTGTAGAGGATTCATCAGCTGAAGCATTCATTGCATTGTCCACTACAGTAAGTCTGGCGAGAGCCTCAATAATAAGAGCAAGATTAAAGGTTTGTGAAGAAATCCAAAAAACATTTCAACTCTTGTTCAAAATGTTGTCACTTCTCGAAAAGCCCCATTCTGAAGCTTCAAGTGTTATGACATTTTTTTCTCCTAGATGGCTATACCTGAAGGCAACAAAGATGTTCCTCTTGGCTAGAAGTACCAAAAAATGCAATCTGCATTCTAAATATGCAGTAAGGTGCTACATTCTACCCTACAGAAACAAAGGTGTTTCTCCTAGAGCTTCAAGTGCCATTTGCATCACGGGACATGCTATCCCTGCAGGATATTAAAAACACTTCAAGAAATAGAGACATCTTATGTATGTATTATGTATCTGTTTCTGCTCGCTTTCACAGGCATCTTGATTATTGCAAAAGGGGGTACAATTTAGAAATTTTTTAGATAACTCATTTAGGGAAACACATTTTTCTCACATCTCTAGTTTACGTCAATACACCAACACCAGGTGTCCACCGGCCCTAGGACAACTTTGCCCTGCAGCATGGGAGAAGACCAGACCTTCAAAAAACCAAGCTCCTTTATAACTATCCAAAACAACTGAAACTAAATAACACTGAACACTAAATGTAGCACACAGGATTTACTGTAAACACTATGTTATTTTTCCTAAAAATTAAACAATTTTTTGTTTTCTAAAAAGCTATTTTTTTCTGATTTTTATTCTGAATTTGTAACTGGACAGATTCCAACATCCCTTCATGGATTAGTTGAAACTCATCGTGCCGATATGACCACAGCTAAAGGCTTGGTCATACATTGTGCCCAAGACTTATTTATTAAATAACTTATGATGTCTTCGACTTATACGGCTGTCTGATTACAGCCCTTCTGTTTCCTATATCCTTTCAATAGGCCCCCGCTGAGCTTATTAAGTTGGTATATCAAGTCACCATGTCCCTTAGTTATAGTACACAAAACTCTTGGAACACAGCACAATTCTGCATCTGTCCTCTTACCTGTCATTTCAGGCCTCTCTCACTGATGTTAAAAGAAATCTTTACTGTCAGTCATATAACAAATTCACTTTGTTCACAGGCAGTGACATCCTTGTTTTGTTTCCTGTACCACAGAACCGACTTCACTAAATTAGCATTCTCAAAATTTAGACTACCTCATTAGACTGAATAAATTTAAAAGCTTCTGTGCAGATTTTAAAGATATGCCCTGACTTTCCATGGCAATATTTTAGGCATGTTTTGAGAAAGTAACTCAAAAACCTTGGCTTGCAGGGATGCATTTCATGTCTAAGGACCATGGGGCGTTTTATAGCATCAAATATTCTTCCTAAAATAATCCCTTAATTATGATGTTTCTGTCTTACTGTATATTCCTTTATGGTTCCTCAACACAAGAGTGAGACTAGAAACTGCTGAAACGGCCTGGTGACAGAGAGGTTTAATTGGGGACGAAGAAAAAAGACAGTTAAGGGGGTTTGGTAGAAGTATGGATGGGTGAAGGTGGCAGTCACAATTCATTATATTATGCACATTGTGTACTGATTTACAGATGGTCCTCTTTGTGGTATTCTATTTTCTTACTCTCCAACATTTGTGTCGATCCAGTAGGTATTTGTTCCCTCTGGCTTAGAGGGTAAAGGCTACTAACTGAGGAAGGTAAAAGTGGGTTCTATTTTCATTGTTGAATAGTTTCCAAGCGTTTGAAGAAAGTCCAAGTAAGACAAATCAAAGTTTAGGCTCAGGAATCAGAACCCTAGTGAGATAAACCAAAGGGAGGAGACCATCTCGTAGGTAGGACAAGTGGCAATAAAAACCCTTATGTCAGGAAAAACTCATGTAGCTTCATTATTATATTGATGAATGGTTGAATTGAAGGTCAGAGTTGCTGTCCTAAAGAACAGACTGTCAACCTTTAGCATGGAGTGGACCCATTAATATTTTGTAGACCAAATCCCAAGAAATTGATTGTGAAGGTCCCAACAGCAAGCATCATGGCTTCCTGGTCGATCTGCACAATCACATGCACACGTCTGTTCAGTTTGATACATTTGCAAGTTCCATTTTTCACTTGTGGGTGGAGTATGAAGTGACATCACATTTTTTATTCATTTTTTAATGCATAGTAGCAGTGTGAAACTAGGCCACCAAAATGTACCTCCGATTTTCACAAAAGAAAAGTGTCTTACATTTCACTTTGCTGTGATTCACCCCAGTGGTAATTTAAGCATGTCCATTCTTGCACACATTTTACACAGATATTCTCCCTATGGGAATCTCTTGGGCTTTCCCTTCGAGTAAAAAATGGAACAGATGTGGACCTCCATGCTCATGGTGTCTAGAAGAGAGCAGCCACACTTGAGTGAAAAAGGGAGGCTAAAACGTACAGCTGGGACTCTTAGTTCACAGAAAAATGTTCCAGTGGGGAAGCATAGGAGTTTGGCATTTTGTTATCCATTGAGTGTATTTTAGGACACATCTCACTTTTCTTCACCTTGAATTTAGAAATATCAGCACCTTGGGCTTTAACAAAAACGGGGTCATAGTTCTCCTGTATGAAATAAAATGTGTCTCTCGTTAGGGTTCTAGACTGGGTTAGTATAATTAGCTTGGATAAGATAATAATGCTGCACAGCCACCACTACATAAAGTGAATAGATGGAACATGCAAAAGGTGAAGGCCCAAGCAGGCTTTGAAGGTTTCTCTTCGGAGGAAGACCTAGAAGATCCATCCCTCTCTTATGCTTCGGCCTGGGAGGGAAAGAAGAAGATCGGGGATAGAATCTCTACAGTGGCCCTACCACACAAGAGCATGATCACCTTCTTCAATACCTTGGAATCCAAAAAATAAAGATTTCATCCTCACGGTCTGGAAATCAGAACTGATTACTCGGCCTCCAGGTCAGTGTGTTTACAGAGATTCATTATGAAGAGCGGTGTTGGAGGTTATTGCAATCAGTGCAACAATCTTTCCTGGCAATACATTTTGCATAGTAAAAGCGATTTGTGACGGCATTTTAGCTGCGATAGAGCTAGTATTCAGCTCTATGATGTAAACAGTCTTGTTTTAATAGTCTGATTTGGGTTAAAATAAAAGACTTTACATTGACATTTTTTTTTATAAATCCCTCTCAGAGGCTGAAACGGCTTAATGGAACATTAGGGAATGTGCCTTGTGTTCTGAAATAATACTCAAAAAATAAAAAGACCAAAATATATATATATATACAAGAAAAAAATGCATATTGTTCTGAGGGCTGAAGCCTGAATATGGTTGTAATTTTAATGTTTCTTGCTGAAAAAAGGTCATCTTTGGCGAGGTCGGGTTTTTCTTAAGGTCATTTCACATTGAGATATCTGCCTGTTTTTGACATTTCATCTACAAGAGGCACAACCACTCTGACACATGAAATGGGCTCTTTACAAACCCAATGGCTATTTCTATCAACATCTGTTATTCTTGCACAAAACGGGAATATACATTGATTGCAAACAAGGCTTCACATTTTTACATATAAATATAGTACATATTTTTTTCCTTAAAGGGGCAGTAAAGCACACTGGAAATATTTCAAGTATATCTGAGTAGAGGTGATGAAAATAAATGCTGGCATATTTTGACCTTTTTTGTTAGGTTTCTATTAATTATTTGATCCTTAGAACGCTGGGCAGCAGATTGTCACGTGTCTGCTCCTGAATTCTAAGAGATTTCCTATGTTGCTTGCAGATCCTTTACAGGATGATGGAAAATCCTGAATTATATCTTATTCTTCTGGAGAATGCACAGTGACGGTTTGACAGTGGAGTGCAGAAATCATTTCTCAAGCATGAAACAACTCAGGCCCATTCGGCATCACCCTACACTACATGAAAGGATTTTCTAAGATCGCTAAAGCTTTACCAAAATGAAGATCCTGAAGTGCCACCATGTATGAGATAGATGAGGTTGGCATCCTGGGTCCACTCAGCTAGCCACAATGCCCCTTACACTTGGACATGATTGTGTATGATTATGGCAGAGTGGTAGTATGGATGCCAAACACAGGAGTAAAGACACATCTAAAGGCAGGGCTAAAGTCAACTTAAGGCTATCTCTATTGTCCAACTGGGATCGGTCCCAGGCCTGGTCGAGGGCAGAACCCCATTTATCTCCCCAACCACTTACCTCTGCAGAGGCTGTCCTTCATGTTGAGCACAGGTATATGAAGTTATAACCCCTTCTGTTCTCTCTCTACACTTCCTCACTTGGCAAACTAATCTCATCCTTTGGCTTTCAATACCACCTGTATGCTGATGACACCCAGATCTATCTATCTATCCTCCCCTGAGCTCTGTCCCTCTGTCTTAGATCGTGTAACTAACTGTCTCGCCTTTGTCTTCACCTGGATGTCTGCACGTTTCCTGAAACTCAATCTCTCCAAAACAGAACTTCTGATCTCCCTGTCTCCTCATGCCCGCTGTCTTGGTGTCACCCTTGACTCCGACCTTTCGTTCACCCTCCACATTCAGTCTCTAAAAACTGCCATCTCCATCTTAATAACATTGCCTGCATCCGTCCCTTCCTAACACAGGATGCCCTTATCATCTCCCGCCTTGATTATTGTAACTCTGTCTTAGCTCTTCACTGGCTGCCTGTGCGCTTCAGGATTCATTTCAATATCCTGACTCTTATTTTCAAAGCCCTCCTTACCTACATCTCCCCACTCATCTCTAAATACATCCCTAACCGGTCTCTCTGCTCATCTGATGATCTCTTTCTATCCTCTCCTCTGATTTCTAACTATCATGCACGCTTACAAGATTTCTCAAGGGCTGCCCCTATCCTCTGGAATGCCCTCTCCCGGTCTATCCGTCTTTCCCCCTGCCTTTATTCCTTCAAAAAATCCCTCAAGACCCACTTCTTTAAGGACGTTTACAACATTACACATTAACACCCCCGATATTCCTTAAGCTCACCATTCCTAGTCCCTCTCCTGCAATACTTGTAATAGTATGGCTGCTCCATTCCTAACAATGGCACTTTTACCTATTGTGTAATACACCCAACTCCCTCTAGACTGTAAGCTCGTTTGAGCAGGGCCCTCCTCACCTGTTGTCTCTGTTAGTCAATTTGGTATGTTACATACTACTTGTTATGGGTCCTGTCTACCCACTGTACAGCGCTACGGAATTTGATGGTGCTATATAAAACAACAAATAATAAATAATAATAATAATAATATCAAGCGCCTTGCATTTTAAAGACTAGTAGCACTCAATGTACACAAGCCTTGAGAGAAAGGCAAGATGGCAGTTCTAACCTAAAACGTTTTGATGGATTCAGCAGGGATTAGAAACCGTGGTTGACCAGTGTCTAAGAAATAAACACACTAACAAAAACGACGCGGGGTATAACATTTTCAAGTGTTTAGTGTCAAGATTTTTTAAAGCACAGGATGAAAGTTTATTTCGAAGAAGGAGAAATGTTCCAGGAAGAGGTCATAATCTAAAACTAGAGGGTCAGAGGCTTATATGTAATTTAAGGAAGGTGTAAGATAAATGAAACAGCCTCCCAGCAGAAGTGGTACAGGCTAATACAGTGAAGGGATTTAATCACGCATGTGATAGGCATATAGCTCCTGAATCTAAGACAAGACCAACGACTGATTAAGCTCTGAGTTTTTACATCAGGATAAACAGGCAGACTAGATGGACCAAATGGGTTTGAGCTGTGGTTTCTTTGTTTCTACTGTCCCATTAAGGGTTATACTGCTGGCGTATGCCAAGGATATACGTTTTAAGAAACAACACCTCCTTTGAAGCCCGACATATATATTCTGTAGGTGGGTCAGGATCCCTAAACCTCTGTTTGTATCTCCCCATGACGACCTTTCGCAAAAGAGCAGGACTAATTTTTTGCTTCACTGACTAAGAATGAGAATGTGTCACTTTATTTAAAAAAAAAAAAAAAAAGCTCTTCATGCAAAGGAATTTCTCTTTTCTGTATGAAAACAATTCATCTTTTCACTGTGAAAAATAATTGCACTGACTTTCAGCAGTAACAAACAAATCTCAGATTATGGCGAGGGCATTTCATTTGAGTTTGAGAACACACATTTGCACTTGGAATTAAATTCCATCCTAATGCATCGCTTATCCAAACACAGTTTTACGCGTGATCTTGGACGGCACAGGATATAATTAATTTGGTCAATAAGACAACTGTAATGAATTATTTCAGAATAATTTTAATACATATATACAAATAAACCAAATGGCTTTCTTTTTAAATTACCAAAAAATGATTTTCTTTCCTCATCTGAATATATTTTGCGGTCTCATAAATCAGTATGCAAGTAACTCAGTCCTGAACATGTGAAACAAGGAACACCCTGCAACCATCTTTGATGGCCAATATCAGGTACTCTAGGATCGTCAACGTATACGTCGGTGAAGAGTAGGAGATAGGGATATAAAGTTAAAAAGAAGATATAACTGAATGGAAAGATAGATTTTAATAAGACTAAATGAAAGAAGGTCTCTTAGATTATATGACCATAGGCGCTGTCACTTCTGACCTGTGAACGTGTAGTTTCTCTTGCATTTTCTGACAGATGTGCAAATATTTGGAATTCTAACGTTCGGAATGTATAAGTGCGGTCGCCATAATTCTTTTTTCCAATTCCTCCAGACCACGAGGTGTCTTTCAGTCTCTTAATTGACAAGTTTTTTTTTTCTTTTATTGTCACAGGTCAACTTGGAAATGGGAACATATAGTGTCGCTGAACAGGGATATGGTCACCTACGCCAACCTTTCTTATGCCACCTGTGATGTCATATATCTTATTGACGTTTCTGTGCACACACCCTACTAATAAACATATTTTTGAACCTAGCTATGTCAGTGGATGGAGACCTCATGCTTTCTCATGCCCTTTTTCAATTTTATCAATCCACACTTATTGAGGGAATAATAGTCACTCCTGTGCATTAATCCACCAAATAGCTGATATAACCCATCTGTATTACCCACACCTCTGATGGAGCCGAAAGGCGAAACGCGTTAGGTCAATTGTTACCAGCATATGCATCCTTATTTTGAAGAATACCCGCGGATAACAAATTATTGTTAAATGGGTTTTATATATATATTGTATTATTCAGATTTGAAATAAATTATGATCTTGTGACCAAAACTACAAGAAAACGTCTACCTCTCCTTGGCCGAATCTATTGCATCCACTTCTTCAGGAATTTGCTAAAGAATATCTGTGTTATAATCTAAATGATTGTAGGCAGAGTTGGGGGAGGGGGGACTTTTTGGAGATAAGAGCATATTGGTTGGTATGGGAGGGAATGGGTTTATTGAATGGTGATATGGTGGATGTAGGAAAGCTGAATATTTAACCCGGGTTGCTCTCAGTCCCCCGGCACCAGTATCAAAACCAGGACGTGCCAAGATATTCTAATGTATTAATCGTATCGCTTAAATTCTTAGAGAGCCTGGTGATTAACGCTGGATACATTGAAACGAGTATTCTCATGCCGCATTTGTTTAACTCAAACACAGTACTGTCTAGGAGGAAGGTCACATTCAAGTAACCATGTCATTTTATGTATTTTCTTTTAGAATATGTAACATGATTAAAATAATGTCTTTATCGTAATCTAATCCACTTTCATTTTTTTTTTTTAAATAAAAGGATGTAGAGATCTCCTCCCCCTCCCATTCACCCCTTTCATCTGCTTATTTTCTACAAGACTGAAAACCTCGGGCCTTATAATATCTATAACCTCCTTTTATATTGATAATAGCCTTATGTCAAACATCCTGACATTTTAAACTCAATAACTTTATTATTTTTAGCCATGATCCATTTTCCACTAATCTGATGCTTTTCATAAAAATATCTCATATTATTCCCTTAGCTCCAGGCATGTTTCTCACTTCCATTACATTTATTTATATGGCGCCGGCAGATTCTGTAGCGTTATTACGATAGGGGACAAAGACAATTTAACATTGACAATAACATTGATAATGACATTAACACACATTAAGACGTATTGGTGCAGAAGGAAATCAATGGGGTGAAGAACATTTATGTTGGCATGCAAACCTTATTCGTGGCTGGCTGGGAATGCTGGTAGTTGTTTTCCAACTATAACCAAAGAGGCAATGAAAAAGTTGTCCTTTTACTAGAACCCTTATTATACCTTTTCCATATACCCTTTTAGGCCAAGACTGACCAACTGGCACAGTAGCCTCCAGTAGCAGACCAGGCCCTGCAGACGGTGGCTAGACACACGCGGCCATGTCTACTTGATGACATAAGTCATCACTTACTACTTTTTTATGAGCTATAATCACAAAGCTTTTATTGGATCAGTGATACCCCCATATCAACATGCGACAAGGCATTTTTAGAGTCTTCTTACATAGGGGTGTATATTTCAAGAATATCTATCGTGATTGAAAATGTACATTAAAGCATGCAAAGCTATTAATTATTGTTTAAAGTTATAAATGGGTTAGAAGAGAATATGTAATTTTATGACTTTCAAAGATATTAACACATTCTAAAAGTATGCATATTTATGTGCAGTATGGATCCCTTTAGCAATAGTATAAAGCCCCGGGTCCAGAATGTTTCAGGGGGTCCAAGATAATCCAACGCCTCCCTTTGCCACAGGCATGTAGCCCCTCCAGCCCCAATTCCATGCCTCTTTCAGCTCTCAAACATGGGGGTGGGAGATAGAAAACCTACCCTCACCCAAAGGTCAAAGTAACCCAAAAGACCATGAATTTGCTGTGATACCCAGAGCCGGCAGTATAGATACAAAAAAAGAAGTGGAGGAGAGACTGTTTGCGATACTATACAGAGAGTGTCCTAATTAAAATAACAACGGAAATCTGCGATGCAAACCATCAACTCTAAGTACAAGATTTAAGATGACGAATTTAAGAAAACATTTTATGGTCTGTATTAGAGCCGTGACTAATCTATGTGTTTTAGGCTATTTCTTGGTGAACATCGTTTTTATATTAAAAAAAAAACTGAAAAAATGTTGTATCCCTTTAGGTTGCATCCATTCATTGCAGAATAACTGTTATTGTAATAGATGAAGTGGAACAAGCGTGGGTTCCCTCACAGCCTCTTTCTGTCATCATGTTCCACGTTACACATCGGGCTGTGCAGTGGGTCGGAATGAAAAAGTCCAGTTCTTTTACCTTAAGGCAACGTGACCAAAAAAAAATAAATAAAATGAGATACCCTTGGCTATACAGCTGAGCCCTGAAACCACGCTACGTTTGTCATACACAGCAATCCGTGACCCTCACTGGAGGAATAAGAACAGCCGCATGAAACCTGTAGATTTAAAGCTTCTTTCCTGCTTTATTGGCCGGACATGGGTCAGCTTATCTTCTGAACAAGTGCATCAAATGCACGTATAATTGTTATTCTTTCATTCTCAAAAATCATTCTGTAAGACCAAAAAACATATTCTTTACTTGGACAGAAGTCAATTTTGGTTTGGCAATTTGGTATCTAACCTTCTTCTGTATACGGTAGGTCCATGGTCATTGTTAGATAACAAGCTGTCAAAGTGACATTTACAAGAATGGAGTAAAAACATGTATAGGGTTAGTTCTTTATTATGTCATTTTTTTGCAGTGACAATATAGAATTTGAATCTACAAAAAATGAAGGTGCAGAATGCTGTACAGGCATGTGTGATGTTAGGCAGTGCATTTATGCACCCCTCTGGGTACTTTTTGGTGATTATTTATTATACAGTAAGGCACTCATGGCCTCCTAGACTGTCACTTTTGACATCATACTCCAGTGACGTTTTGTCCAGCAGATTTTGGGGTAACTTGCCAAGACACCAGAACTATAGTTTCCTTACAGCATTGGTATATAAAGTGTGAGTAATGGCCTTCATATTCCTAAATGAGAAGCAATCAGCAAGAACATTCCATTGCTTTTAGAACTTTGCCCCAGAATTGCTTTCTATGAGTCAGTTCCCCTAACTACTAATGTTACAAACCCTATCCATGGTGCTGAAAACTATGACAAAACATTAAAGTCCACAATTTGTACTTTAATCTTACTAATAATGCTTAACTTTGCGCTTTGCGTTTGTCAACCATTACACACTGGAGAATTTGCTCTAGTATTGTGCTTTTAAAGGTAAGCTCTTGCTACAGAAAAGTTGAGTGTTTCTAATAGTTCTGACTCTTAGGTCATATTCACTATAATGTCAGCTTTATTGACAAATCAGATATTTTAGTGTAGTATAAAAAAAACAACATAAGTCAAGTACAGCTAAAAGATTTCCATGTAAATATGTAAGTGGATGGACTTAAAATATTCAGAGTTGGCTTTTGTAGACTGTGTCATAGTAATGCCACAAAGTAACACCAGGTCCCCAACTTTCTTCTCGGGTAACACTCCTCAAAAGATATATGTAGTCTCTTCCATCCCTCCCTGGTAAAAAAAACGGGCATCTAGCAACAGCATCAAACAATAATTAATACTAAAAAGGTATGGAAATAGCTCAACCAAGAACATTGAGCCTGCCTTGCAGCAAATTACTACAAATGTTTCATTTGCGATGGCATAAGCGAGTATCCTGAGTGAAGTGAAGTGCTATCTGAATATGTATGTTGTTTTGGGAACCTCTTATGGTTCTCCCCAAATATAAAGGTGAGTCTGGATGTGGACTCACCACGCCTAGAGGGATACCAACTGTATCTCACCTATGAGGAATAGAACAGGTTAAACAGATGTTTGTGGCTGTTGGTTTCCTAATGCATAGTGGTTCTAGAGTTCCTACGTAGATAGAACTAGCTTGGTATGTTGAGATTTTTCTTTCTATATAATGGAAATGTTTGCTAGACGATAGGCTATTTAATTGTGGTTTATTCCTTAATGTCCTAGTCTTACCTTTTTTGTGTATGTACCTTATTATTTTCTACATAACAAGCCTTGTGAAGCTCTACTTCTCTAATCACATCCCCCAAAGTAAAAATGCTCCACCTTGGCCATTTAAAATGTTGGGACATATGCCGTGCTCCCCATAGAGTGTATAATACACATCTCCAGACCTAGTAAACAAAGGGTTTTTTGTTTTATGGAAAAGCTGTCCAACTGAGTCCTCAGGGCCAATAACCTGCCAGAGTTCTAGGATTTCTCTAATTAACATGCAATTAACCAGGTACCTTTGTGTATCAACAAGCAATATGTTTAGTATTACCTTGAAAATCTAGTGTTCAGTCCTGGGAGACTAGTCTTGGAGAGCTCCTGTATACTGCACAGATATTGCTACAATATTATCTGTAATCTAAAGATCGGTGAAGTATTTACAATATTTTTTCAATGTATTTCTGCTAAATTTGCTACATTTGCATATATTTTATTAGCAGTCCGCTTGACCAATTCCTTCTTCCTAACCATACCTTACAAGAGTCCTTCCTAAACTATGAATTTAGAAGAATCAAAAGAGTTTCATCTTACCAAGTTCTCTTCATTTAAGCAACCGTCACTAATCTATGTATTATACTGGCCCAACTCATTGAAAGAAGTTAGGCGGTTTGGTGGCACAACATTTAAACTTTCCACATCTCTTCAAACTCATAGGCCTAGTGTAATTACAATACTAGCATGGTGAATGAACAGAAGAGGGTTATTATACTAAAGATGTCATTGTGTGTACACTGTTGTAACACATTATGAAGAGCTACAAAATAAAAATTAGTGGAATAAAAAATTTTGGGTAAAAAAACCCACTTCACTTTAACTGTGAAACTAGGGCTGGATTAGGTATGACTATGTGCCCTTGGCGCATTAAAGTTATAGGACGCAAAATGATATTTGTGTATAGTATGCTGCCACTCGTATTAAGTTGACGACTGCACACTGCAGGACCTGGTGCAAGCTTCCGACAAAATGATGACGCTTCTGCTGACGTCCTCTTCCCCAATCCCCCCAATCGAGGCAAAGGACATCATAGAAAGTGCCGCGATTTCGGTGGAAGTTCACCTTAAGGAGCCATCATGTTGGCAGAAGTTTGAACCAGGTTATGTCCGATGCGTCAATCGGGTGAGATGACTACACCAAAAGCGCCGCCATTTTTCCCTAAGGTGTTCTTCCGCCAAAATCATTGCATTCAGTGAAATCCTCCCTCCGATTGGTGGATCAAGTGAGGTGTCACCGAAAGAGTCGTCATTTTTGCAGGCGTTTGCTCTAGATTATGTGGAGGCAGACACAGTCGGCAGAGAAGGTAAGAGAGCATGAGAATGAACAAGAATGAGAGCGTGAGTGAATGAGAATGAATGTGATAGAATGTGCGCACGTAATTAATGACCCCCCATTTTCATCCGAACCAAATGAACAGGGAACGTAATTTGTTGCCAGAAAAAAAAAGGCCAAAAATGAATTGTACCTGAGAACTGGGACTGCCCTGTGAAAACTGGGACACTTGGGAGACATGCTGGTGATAAAGAGTTTGATTTACCTTCCCTAGAGTCAATGAGTCCCTCTCTGTTATAAACTTACGTTTCTCTAGTCCTCATGGACCCCTCAACAGCCTGTTAGATCATCATTGCACTTCTTAGGATGACAGTACATAGAATCACTGCCTTCTGTGTACTGCCTTCTATGTTTTATATAATATGAAAGCTCGCATGTACCAATTTGTTCTCATGTTACAAGAATGAGGGGGAAACAGGAGGGGTTAAACCTAAAAATTAATTAATACTCTACAGATACTTTATCTCCTGCAGACCAGTGAAAGAATACGGATTAACTCATTGAAGCAAAGTTTCCATTAGTAATGCAATGAATTGTTCTGGCATAGGGGATAAATCTGTAGATTATTCACTAGGATTTATTCAAGACGTTAGTAGCTAATTTTTTCCTTCCTTGCTCTCAGGAAAAAAAATACAAGTCTGTTTTAACCCTTTTGTAGTTGAGAGAATTGTGCATTGTCCTGCACAATTCTATGATACTCAAAAAAGTTACAAAGTAAAAAAAAAAACAAAGGTCCATTCACTACAGTTTTGGTTTTTGCGCCTCCACCCATCTGGCAAGTCCGAACGGCACCTTTTGCTTAGCACACCTTAAAGCAAATATTAAGAGTCAGCTAATCGGAAAGGAATCAAACAAACATTACAATTTGGCACGCCGACAGCACAATTATTATTTTTTTATGGTAAGACCTCATATTAATAAAATAGAGGAATGTTTTATAAATGACTGGGTAAGGGAAAAGGGATTGATTTTTTTAAAAAAGATTTTTTTTTTACTGGGTGATATGTCAAGAAATGTGAAAGTAAAACATTTTGAGGTTTGAAAAAAAATCTACATCTTAGTCACTAAAACGGCTTAATATTTTAACAGCGATGATTTACCCCATAAACATCATTTTTTTATTTCATATAATTACTTCTATTTTTTTCTTTAAAAACAGGGCAAAAGGCTTCAGATACTATTTTTCTTAAAACTAGGGCAAGAAAAGCGCTAGTGGTACTTTAAGGTCAGTGGCCATTAAGTGACATTTGTGTGGCTACTGGCTGGCGGTGTACAGCCCCCTGTATATATATTTTTGTCACATGACAATTAGTCAAAAACTGGAAATGAGGCAAAATTTTACATGATTACATAAATATTCCTGGGGATAGTTTGGACATTCAACAGTACTAGAAATCTGGTTTCTAATGGTGGATATAGTTATGAAAGCGAACAATAAAGCACACTTAATGCTGCACTCCAGGCCTAAAGGGGGCACTATCATTTTTATGCGGTAAATTCTAAACTAGCAGCTTGGACCATATGCAGGGGCATTGAAGATCCAATGTTCAGTGGGATAAGTAGTTTATTTGCCTTTAAATCATTTGAATTTGAATGTGCAAATGTAAAATCACATTAATTACAATTCTACATATCTGATTACTTCATTTGCATAAGTAATGCCAGGCATCTAGTTGATTACCAAAAATGAAATTTTGTGTAACACCTATTTCCAAGGATTTTTAAACCCCTAGTTTAACATTGACCGGGCACACTGTGATCACATCATAGATTCAGGTAAACAAGTGTGTTAAACAAAGACATAAAACGCATTCATAGCATTTAGTTTGCCTAAATTCATTGTTTGCGTGGTCTGAATGGCACTTTTTTCAATTGTAAATTACGACACATTGCACAGGTCTTGTGGTGAGGAGGGTGGGATAGCCTCTTGGTCCCCACCTCGCCTTTAAGACTTCTGTGGTTCCCTTGTAGGACAGTGGTCAAGAATCTTTAGCCATTAAGGGACGAAGTTGACACTTATCCCCACGGGATATTAATGTCTGTGTATTTAGAATGTCATAAAGGTCCCTATTGGTGCAACGGTCAAGAGTCCCAATACTTTTGTCCATTTAGTGTATATATATCCCAATATCCCATCAAAAGAAAAAAAAATTGTTTTCCAGCATCTTGAACTCAAAAGGGTTAAAAACACAAGATGCCACGTACACAGAGCATCTTAGAAAATAAACTAGTTTTCTGCAGTTGTGTGTTATAAGCATATATCTCATAATATAAGTTGACAATAGAGACATACATTGAGTTGCAGCCAAATAATTATTAATTTAGATAGATGCAGGGGGTGGCAAACAAAACTATTCTCCCAATCTTTAACTTTCTTTCTTTTTTTTTTTCTTTTTTAAGTCCTGTTGAGCACAAAGTCTGTTTCTTCAGACCACTTATCGAGTGCTGTTCTCACCGTGCTTGTGGCTTTGATGCTAAGCGCTAGGGTATGACATCATATTCCAGCAAAGAGCATCACTCGCCAGCACAGTGTTCAGCAGCGGTGATGACACAGACATTGCGCTCCCTTAATTTTTGACCGGTTAGAGGGCGATCTGTGCTCTTCCCAAATGGCCTTGCACTAGACAAATGCAACTACTGACAAGCCCCCTAATCCCGAGACTGTTCCAGGAAAAGTGGGATAGCTGTCAACTACATGAAAGCCGGCTTCTGAAGAGGAAGAGTGGGGGCCGCTGTGGCCTTACTATGGCACCTGCCATCAGTTTCATCAGCAACTCATACAGATCATGCCAACATCCACATAAAATGGCTGCTCCCATGATTTTTTACTCCATAAACTATACGTTGCTTATTTTAATCTTAAAATACCTGGGTTTATTTAGTGCATAGAAATGTATAATGTTGTTTTTCTGAAGACTGACCGATTCCCTTTAAGATGCAATCGTTTTACCATTTTATCTTATTTGGAAACACTTGGAATATACGCGGATACCTTTCAGTACCTCACAGTTAATCTATTGTTATATCTCACAAATAAACCAATTTCTAGATTATACAAAATGACAAAATAAGATAGAATTACCTAAAAATAACAACCTCATTACCATCCATTTTTATTTATGTGTTTATTTTTTATTTTTTTTTTGCAAAATCCTGTTATTTCCGCATAATAACGTGCAAAGCAAAAAGAAAGCATAAATCAGTTTCCTCAATACATAAAAAAAAAAAAAACTTGAGTTTCTTTGCGTATTATGTGAAATGGCTTGAAACAGGAGTCATCTGCCAAAAAACATCACTTCTCCCTCACTCCGGAGAGACAGAGAAAGATACAGGATGAAAAAAAAAATCCCTCGATGGGTAGTACAATAGAAATTCTTTCATTATCACCCCGTGTCAAGGCACCGTATAACGATCATTGTGCATGCATACTAAATTACTATTTACCTGCCACTGCCTTTGATAAGTCAGTATCTGCCCCTCTTCCCAGAAATGTAGCACAGAATCATGAAATCTTTCTGCCTATAATTCCTATTATACTGATACTTTTCTGAATAAGAAAGCATATTCTGACTTCTCCTGGGTTTATAAAGGTTTTTTTTTTTCTTCTTTTTTCTGTTTTTTTTTTTCTTTTTCTTTTTTTTTTCACCTACTGTGTTGCAACGCCAAAGTGACTTCTGTATATAAAAACTCTTCATATTGAAATGTCTGCTGCAGATATATACAATATTAAAGAGCGCTTATGAATTTTTGACATCTAATTAGTTGTTAGCCAGTTAACATGTCAAGACTCCGAGGAAATGAGGAGCCGGTCCTTTCTGAATAACTTAAAATCTATGCACTAGCCTTTTTCATGTATTATTCTTTAATGTAGGTGGTGATTATTTTGAGCTGACTAATTGATGAACCGCATTGGTCTGGCAAATGTTAAAGATTTTATCATTTCTTTCTCCAAGGTCTCCTAGGTCTTTTCAAAATGGCCGGTGCTGTATTCTGGCTATTGTCACGATATAATATATTTATGCTATATTTTAAATGTCTCAACGGAACAAAGTAATGTGAATACCAGGAGAGATATATATATGTAATGCACTGGTTTATTTAACTCTTTTTCTGAATTTCAACATGCTTTAGTAGCTCATAAAACTATTGGTGGAAAACTCTAATAATATTTTGTTGTGGCCAAGTGATAAATGTATAACAGCAAAAAAAACATATATATGTGTGTATAGCTAAAGACAGATACTACAATCTGTTGTTATTCTAGCCTTTTTGTGGTCAGTGGCCCTTATATGTTTGGATTTGGAGGCGTCTTCAAACGTCAGCTGCCCATAATTAACTCTAGACACACCGAATGACGGATTTGTGTATAGATATATAACATTGCCCAATATTCAAACAATAAAAACATAAATGGGGAAATCCTCATTGACAGCAGCTGTCGGCTAAGGTCAAAGCCTTTGTTACGGTCAGAGTAAAAAATAACATGATACATTCTGGAAATGTACTTAAATTTAGAGATTATAAATTGACAAGAATATTCAGAGTATAGCCATTTAAAGCAACACCCATTCTTTTTTCCCATATTTCCTTTAGGTGATGACTAACACAACCTCACCCCCAGTCTCTCAGTGCTCTGCAGAGTGTTTCCAGGAAAGGACACCGCAGCGCCGCTTAACGCTACTGATTGTAGCTTGTGTGTGAGTTTTTTTTACGGCAGCTTGGGTAGTGAGTACTAGTAGTATGTGTTCAAAGAGCATTATGATATATCAAGTATCCCCAGTATGTATATCCAGCAATATTTTCCCCCTATATACAGATTTACCCCAGAGTGTTTCTCTGTACATAGTCACCCTTTGACAATAAAGGGTGTGCAAAGTACCCATTCAGTGGAAAGTATTTAGCCTGCCTATGTTTTGTACAGAGGCTTCGGAAAATGCTTTCTTAGCAGATGATTAAATAAAGCAACTGGATCATTCACACATCCCAAATATTGCATTCTATTATAGCTAACATATAGAGCGCGGCAGATTCTGTAGCCTTATGATAAAAACTAGCAATAACAGTAAAATTAACAGTAACAGGAACATATGTTAAGACCTACAATACAGAAGGAGAAGGGAGCCCTGCTCTTATGAGCTTACAATCCACATTCATAATCAGATAACAGCCAGGCTACAGGACTCACTAAGCTATGAGCTTGATAATAGGTGAGATTTTGTCCCCATGGGTGTTCCCGCAAACCCTTTTTGGCAGTAAGGAACATAGACGTCTGTAAAAAGTTGTGTGGAAACTGCAATTGGCTGCTTGCTGACATCATGATGCTTCTTGTTGACATCATGATGCTTCTTGGAAAGCCTAGTACCCTGTGACATAAATGTGCTATCACATGACGTGTATAACTGTCCAAGGTTTTTATTTTTCTAGAGCAGATAGTTTAATTTTCCATATCTTTTAGATTAAGGGCTATGTTTTAACTCACTTCTAGTGATTAGTAGTTGAGGGCTTGTAAGATGAAATATTTCACCTCACCAGCTTAACTTTGCATCACGAAGGGCCAACCCTGGCATGTTTCTCCTGCAAGGAAAAATGAGGTAGCCCTGCATAATGTATAGTGAACTCAACTATAGGTTGCCCTACTGGCAAAGAACACTGGCTGCTGTTGGTCCATCATATTTACTTGGCTGCAACTCAACGTCTAAATTCACCTACAATTTACAGTCTTGTAAATGAACCCCGTCGTTGACTAACAAATCCATAGTTAGCAGTCTACTAGTGTTGAAGGTTGTTTCTCACCTTCTTTCCCAACACTTCTAGAAATCAAAGTCATAACTGAGCAAAGTTTTCACCTCCATCACTACTCCACATAACAAATCTTATCAACCCGTCTACAAATGTCATTGGAACCACAGTAAACCCTTCTGGTTCTATTTTAAGATCTAAAAACAAATTAGAGATATATTTTGATTTTTGTTAATATCTCATTGAAAAATGATTGTCTTGAAGCATGATTACTATGTCAAGTTATTCCATATTGAGTTGGAACCAAACTAAATTCAAAAAGAGGAGTAAAAGAAGCCGAGAATCAACAATAAAAGAAGAGCCGATTCTAGATTATTCAGGTTTTTTTTTTTTTGCCGTATATTTGAGCAGAAGATAACAGAACTTTATACTGTTAGCAGCAGCTGAATTTTAGAATTATTGTTTCCTTCTAACAGAAGACTCATTTTCCATGGCCACATTTGCAGTATAATAAGCTTTTTGTTATTTTTTCAATTAGAGTCAATTGACCTAACAAAATGGTTGCCAATTAAGTGATTTTTGTAATGGTCCGGGGGTAATTTAGTCGAGCTTGTCAGCTGTGTTTCATGAAGCTGAGATGCTTTTTTTCACTCTGCCTCTCTTCTCTTTTTCCTCTTCTCTCTCTCTCTCTGGAATAAAGGCTCATAATTTTGAAATCTTTTCCTTCTGTTTTCTTAACAATAATTTGCAATTACAGGAAGTTGTTGGAGGTGATTTTTTTTTTTACCTTGCCTTTGAGTTAGTAATTTTAAATAAAATGTACGTACTTGTAAAGAAAAAAAAGAGCTATTAAGGAAATCACTTTTTGTGTAAACTCAATTATTTTATGAATAGTGACACCAGAGTATAACTACTAAGGCTCAATGTATTTTATCCAGGGTAAAGGGTTTAAGATATGCGGAACAGCCCTCGAATCAAACCGGTATTCAAGAAAATAAACATGAACGTAGCGATTAGCCACAGCTTTTTTTTTTTTCCTTCGATGGTTTCCAGTAATTATACATAAGGCTTGTCCCTGTGGCAATTTTTAAGTATATTATAGATGGTATCGCTTTAGAGAGAAAATGATATTTATTATAAGGTGTTAGCCTGTGCAATTTCTAGCAATTGTGTATCGGATCAGAAATTGCATACGTGGCATAGTTTACAAAGCAGGGTTTAAACGTTTCATGAAGGCACCTTCAGAAGACAGATTTTTTTTAAAAATGCCATAAGGACAAGTCATTCAAGGAAAATAACCATGGGCTAGGGATTTATTTTTGCGCACATACTTATTTACATATTTTCTGTTTTATAGCTTATACATATTTTTCTGTTCTATAGCTTATACATTGTCATAAATTATTTAGGGTCAAAGTGACCGAGATTGATAATACTGTCAACATATAAGTTCTACAATTCGAGTATATCGCATATAAAATATATATAAAATTTCATTTAGATTGGAATTAAGTAACGCTCATCCCAGCCTGAGCAGCACTATTGAATTTGTTGGTGGCATATAAAAATGTATATAAAAATGATTTAAAATTTTAAGTTGAAAACAGTCAATGGGCCAAAGTTTATTTTTATACACGGATTTTAGTAATTTACTAGCAAAATGTAGTTATTTTTTGTCATTTGGTTGGTGGTAAATGTTATGTAGCTATTTTATATATTCTATATTTATTACAAAACGCCTACCAGGGTACACATTGCTCAAAACAATTCAATTTTCTTAAAAAAAAAAACTTTCATAAGATTCAAAATAACCTTTTCCTTTAGACATATTCTATGCCCTTTACAAGTGCTGCCTCCACCAAATGCCCAAGTGTAAATGACCCTGTATTACAATATTAAATTAACTAATGTATCCAGGAAAACATCTGGTATGGGGATCTTTTTTTAGGAAATAACTGCACATGCTGTCACACCGAGTCAACGTCTTAGTTTTTTTATTTTTTTCTCTTCTTTGTATTTTGTTAGGATGACTGGTAAGAAATAAACTCTTTTCTTGGCAAACAATAAAGAGGCTAGTAGCAGGTACTGTTGATCTTACAATTGATTGTTTAAAATGACATTTTGCCTTTAATTGATGAATTTTATACGGAACCTAATTAACCTTTTTTTTTTTTAATCTTGAACTCTTTAGAATATAATAAGATATTTAGAATTTATTTTTTTTCTCAATTTTTGTAATTAAAAAAAAAAGCCATTTTTCCCTCTAGCTAAAACAAACAAAAAAAATAAACAATTTATTTTTTGATTATATATGCTAGCTTGGTTACTATATTTTTTGTATTGTCATAAAAATCTAAATTTCATCATGACAAAACTATGCTGTGAACAAAAAGGTGATTTTCAGATATTTACACTGTATATGGGGTATAAGGATGGTTACTTTTTTAATATTGCTGTGTCGCCATAGCTCAAGAAAACTCATGCCTAATTTCTTGAAAAAACAATATACAGTTCACAATGTTGCCTTCCAGATATTGCAATGCTATCCTCGGATCTTCCAGGGCTTCTTTAGATTGGTTTTGCCAAAGGTTCACCATCTAAGTTGTGAAGCTAAGACTTAAAGGGATTAGCCTTGCTCTGCTGTGTGGTTTGCCTGATCTTCTTCATGTGTGCATTCTGTACAGTGAATATTACACATACCACTGGGCCCATCCTTATTTTATTAGTGACCATGCGCAGTCACGTGCAAGGTCTTTATACAAGCTAACATGGATTTCACGTCTGAACTCTTTCTCCATGGACTCTGATTACTGGGGCACGATACTTATTTCTGTTGCTATAAAAAGATAACACAATTCCACTAGAGTCTGGTGTAATCTCTGGGAAATGGAGAATATTAAAGTTGGTTGTTTTTTTCTGGAAAGCGGTGATGATACCATATCAGTTTACGGACAATCACAAATGGAGCAACACTGCTTTCTTTAGTAGTTTTTTTAAAAAAAAAAATATTATAATTTCATGAATGAAGCTAGTTTGTGGCTTGACCTGAACAGAGAATTTAGCAATGGGGTCTTACTATTCAATATTAATATTTTTTCTGATAATATTGATTTTTTAACATCTGGAGCACAGTCACATGAGCACCTCTTTAAATGTTCTATCGCATGTTTGTATATGTATATATTCAGTCTTGTGATGTCTGAATCTGTGTGTTACTATTTTGAAAGACAGTAATGTCATCATCAAATGGAAGAGATGACTGGAGACCAATAAATCCAAAGCTAAAGAAGAAAATGAACAATTGCGTTAAAATTGACAGTATAAAGATTTGACAATAACATTGGCACGCGTTAATACCTACTGCTTCAGACGGAGAACAAGGCATTGCCCTTTCAAGCTTACAGCCTATTCATTAAGAGTTAATGAAGAGGAAGTGTTACGTGTTATTGGATAAAAGGAGTATGTCAAAATAGTGGGTGGGTTTTGTATTGACTCTACTTCATGGTGCATCATTCTAGTTTTATCTTTTTATGAAGCTATAACAATTACAAGGCTGCTGATTAACTGGTTCCAGATGCCTGAACCCATATCTC